>NC_140072.1:114376647-115098622 GCF_964194135.1 Talpa europaea | reverse complement strand
AGACAACATAGACTTAACAGAATGTACCTCATTATACTTCACCCCATCATTTGGGAAAATGTCTTATTTTGTTAATATCTAGTAAGGAGTGGAGTTCTCAGCTGATTCCAGAGCATGTAAATACAAAAACTTATTAACTTTGCTGGGATACAGAAATGGTTGTGTAAGTCTAAAGAAATTAGGTAAGGATTCTCAGTAGATTTTGTTCGTTCTACCCATAAACTCCTAGAAATTATTTGCAGCATATATGATTCCATATATTCCATACAAAATCAATTACATAATGAAAGAACCCAATTGTGCGTTGTTTAAACCACAATGTAAGGGAACGGAGTTACTTACACTACTTTTTGCTTACTCATGAATTAAGTTACTCTTCCTCCCTCCTTTCCACCAAGAAGGGCCTAGCCAACTAAATAAAGTCATTTTAAAATTTGCAAAGCACCACAAAAAATAGCCAGATGTTTACAGAAAGAGAAAGGGCGGGGCATTATGTGCTTGCTTCCTTCTTTTCTTGGATTATTTGATCAAAGTATTTTTTTCTTTTTTTTTTTAAAGATTTATTTATTTATATGCATACAAGAGCTGGACACAAGGAATTCACCAGACACAGAGTGGGGAACAGAACAGGCAGACTGACAGAAATACACTGCTGAGGGGGAGTAGCGGGCCCAACGGGAGAGGTCTGCTGTGGGGCCGCTCCCTGGCCAGCTGGGGATCTAACTTGTGCTGCACAGGCTGCAGATTGCCTCACAGTGCGGTGCTCAACCCCTTGCGCCACCAGAGAAGCCCCAAAGTACTTTTTTGTTTCTTAAGTCAACTAGAGTTAGCAGTTTCCTTTCTGAATCTTACAGACTAAGACTACTATTTCTAAAAAAGGAATTCATTTTTATTAAATTCTTGATTCATTCTACAGTTGTTGAGTTTTTGTGCCAGACACTGCACTAGGTTCTGGGAATATTTTAAGAAATAAGATCAGCATGACCACTGCTCTCATAAAATAACATATTGTTCTTTTTGGTAAGTTACCAATAAATTTTGCATTGTGCAAAATGAACATGATGGATGACAAGAATAGGAAAAAAAAAACTGAAAAGAAGGCACCCAAGACCAGAAACCAGGCTCACAAGGAGGTGGGGGTAGAAGAGATTAGCATAGCCATTGACACAGCTTTGGAAACCAAGATCCTTAGGCGCAGAGGACACAGTTGCGGAAGCTAGTATCCATAGGCCAAACTGGTATCCTTAGGCCCCATTGCCTAGATTACAAAGCATAACATCCAAGAGGGTATAGAGGGTGGGCGCATCCAAAGGTAAAGATATGGAGATTGATCCCATTGTGGAATCTCAGGTCCCTTTCAGATTCTGCATAGTTATCCAAAATTAGCAACCAACTGAGCTCACAGGGAGTGGCCCTTCCCAAACAGAAAAAGACTATCAGTTCAGTGTATGCACAGGCTCAGGGCTGCACTCCCACTTCCCACCTGTGCCTATGCAGGTACCTCTTTTCACCACCTTTCTCCCTCTGCAGGGCAGCAGCCTACCTGCCGGCCAGTGACCTGTGGAGGCTGCCTCCCTGCAACCATGCAGGCCTCCCTTAGCAAACCTGTCCCTTTCGGGGCAGCTCTTCCTGCCCACTAGTGTCTATGCAAATGTCTTTAACTGTTTTATTCCTTTCCCTAATAACCTGCCCTTTAAATTTAACTAATATCTCTGGTGGAGAAACTCACCTGGGGAACTCAGTCGCGTGTTGCTGAAACGGGAGCTCTGGTGACACCTTTCCCAGACAGCTCCCAGGGAGGCCCCATACTATTTTTTTAAACCTGAAAATACAGAGAAATTTGCTCCAATCCAAAAGTGAATATTAAAAGTTAACTTACAGCCCTCCAGAACTTGGTTAAAGAATTAATTTCTCTGAAAGAATGTTTGAGTGCCCCAGAGGCTCTTTATCTTTATTTATTGTAGCTATATTGAAATCATAGGTGAGGCAGGGAGTGAGTGATGGTCAAATTCTACATTATCAAATAGTAGGAGGCCTAAGAGGATAACTTAAAAACCACTCACATGTATTATCTGCCTCTACTCCCCCAGTTAATTCTAACCCTGAAGAAATAGCCTCAGATGTGGCGATGTAAAGGGGGGGGTGCCATAAGCAGATGTAAAGCACCAACTAAATGATGACCCTTGAGCTATGCAGCTGCGCAGTGAGCCTTGTTGACTTTTTTCTGTGTGACCTGCCCTTCCCAAGATCTGAGCTTCTAGAGCTAAGAAGCCATGGCTGTTAGCAGGAAATCATTCTGAAGCAACAAATCCAAATTGAAGTTGCAGCTTTCCCAAGATCATGCACCCCTGAGCTAATAGTATCAACAGATAAAGCTGCCTCTTTTCAAATCTAATATTAACCCCATTTACATGTAGAACCAAATGAGATAAATTGGAACTAATGTCCTGTTATAACATGCAATGTGTTACAAACCATGAGAATATTAATATAAGAAACAAAAATAAAGGGGAACAAGATCTTGTTAGGAAGCACAATTGTAATATCTTCATTTTTATGTTAGAAAATTAATGATGCCTTCTAAAGCTTGTCTATCAAGGAAATTAGGTTTAGTAAATCATTTAATGTTAAAAGGAACATTAAAAGGCTAAATGTAGGCTACATTTAGTGACCCAGAATGGGGAGGAAAACTAAAAAGAAAAATGACACATAGACCAAATACTAAAAAGTAGAAAACAAAGGAAGCATTAAAAACAGAAAAATAGGACCGAATCTCTTGTATAAGCTCTCAGTGATGACAGACTAGACAAATCTGAACGGCTAAACAGATAAAACATATTAAAGAATCTTCTTAACAGCACTGGGGAGATAATAGGATAATGACTTATTTTCTAGATAAAATCTGGAATGTGAGAATCCAGAGCAGTAAGGAAAGCATGTAAAACCATTTTTCTACACTATAATCAAAATTAACACTTAAAGCATCAGTTTAATGGCAGTTAAGACATAATTAAAGAAACATTTTTTTAGCCTAGATGTTCCATGAAAAGAATTTACCAGAACAATACATGGAGAACAAAAAGTTAGAAAATACAAAAGAAAAAGAAAGAAAATACCCTTTCATTATTACAATACATAGAGAAAAGAAAAAGTAAAAAAGCTTACCATGGAGAACCATGTTTCTGAGAGTCATAGCAGGTGAAATTTTTTATCTATGCTGATATAAGTTTATATATCCAGAAAAGTTGGGAAAGATACACATTTGGTTATCACTCCTGGGATGTGGAATGGGAGGGGAAATTTTCACATGTTCTGTTTTATTTGCTTTCTTTATTATCATCCTTTTCATTTGGGAAAACAAAACACTAAAGCTTTTCAGGATCATCTCATATTTATTGAGACCTTTACTATAAAAATTACATTTATGCAGCTAGCATCATGTTGATTTAGATCCAGACTTGTTATCTCATTTGGTTAGGCCACAGTGTTAATGAAGCCTACCCTGGAGTTTTGTTTCCTGTGTAGGGCAATTAGCTCTGCGGAGAGAACAAAATGACTCTTTTGTGCTTTATCTATTAGCACAGGGAGCCAGGATTTCTAGTCTTTACCCGAGTCTCATGGCAAGAGTCTACATGGATTTTACAGAGTATAGAAAATGGAAAAAAGCAACTCAAACCTTGTGAACCAGACGATGGGGGAACTTAATATTACTTTTACGTACAAAGAATAACTGCTATTTTATTCTCTTTGAAAAATCTACCTTTGGTACTCCCAGACCATCACTTTTCCCAGGCTACAAAAAAGTCAAATCTAAACAAAACTGCATTAGGCAAGAAATTCTCGTTTCTAGTGTTCCCTCATTTGCCTTATTGCTTTTTCCCACTTTCTCTGCTTAAGAGTATTTCCTCTTTGTTCCCTATAGTCATTCTCATAACAAATGACCTCAAGAAAGAGAGGCTGACTTAACCACAATCTATTGCCCTAAAAAGGAATTCTAATTTTTTTCCAGTTATCATGAGGAGCATCAAGAGTTTGGGGAGTCTAATCTGAGAATTTTCAGGATTGCAGTTTTGCCACTCAGCTTTGCAGCAAAGAAGGCCTGGTAACATATTTTGGAGGCTTGTCTAATATGGAGTCTACCATATAAGCCTACAGCTTCATTCCAATCTGAGTATATCACTGTCAGTTTATAACCAGAATCATGGAAGGAATTTGAGCAGCTTGTTAGATAGTTTATATTGAATATATGGAAGGGTTGAGGTTATGCATTCCAGCACATCATTGTGAGTGTCAATTCTAAGCAAATCATTTCAGAATTCTGGGTGTGGGTTTTATCACTGGAAAGATTGTCCAACATATGGATCCTGTAAGGAGAAACAAGACCTTATAGCGTTCTCCATGTTTCTTTTACAACATGTCCTGGACTTAAGTATTAGCAGCTAATACTTTTTTACTAGTCTTTGTTTTGTAGAAGGCATTTTACATTCTTATATTAGTTGTTCTACTGTAAGTAATGTCACTGGAACAAGTCTTCCTAACAAAAAATTCTATTTTATCTGATTATCTACTAACCAAGGAGAAAAAGACAAAAAAAAAAAAAAAAAAAAAGTTTCCCAGAAATTTATGACTTGGAATTTTTCTTTTAAAAGTCCTTGAATATTTCCTGAATATTTTCTTCTGAGGACCATGAAAAGAATATCTGTGATCAATAAAAAATTCCCTCAACATTTTTTTCAGATATGCTTGCTTACTGCTAGCTAGATAATTAATTTAGCTAGATAATTAATTAGTCATAAATTTTCATAGAAAACTACTTTAGAGATGAAAGTGCTGAGAAAGAGTGGTCAATCAATCATAATCGTTTTTGATACTCTCCTTCCTTCAAGGTTGGTTAAGACTCCATTCTAGAGGATTTTAATTATGGTGAACATGCATTCTGGTGTCTGAAATAGCCCTGGTCGGTCTAAGCCTATAGTCCTTGTGTAACTATGAATAGTGTCTCTTTTCATTTTCTGAAGTTTGAAACAAGAATTATATGAACACTCATTTTAATAGTTTGATGGCTACTTTTCACATCTCTTCATTATATCTCTTGATGGCTACGTCTCTGAGGTCTTCACTGATTTTTTTATAACTATTCTGTTTTTACATGAATTCAGCTAAATTGAATAACTTTATATCTCTTCTTTCTATTATGTGCTAGTCTGTCCAAACCCTCAACTCAATCTCATGTGAACAGTTTATCAACTCTTTTTAACTAATTCCATTTCCCAAATGAAGAAATGTTTTATTAGTGTTATGGTGTCACACGAAAAAATATGATCTTTGGCTACTTTTATTCTAATTTTCAGTACAAATAAATACAGTTTTGTCTACATGGACCATGTTCCCCTGTTCCCCTGATTTAGTAATCACTTTCTTGGGTACATTATGTTAAATATGTACTAAACTTTGACTGAATTTCTCTATATGAGAAAGTCTGGGTGACATACTTCTACAGGTATAGTACTACAAACAAAGTTTAATTACACTATTCTCTTTCTAGCAAGGTTTATGTGTAAAATAGTGTTAAAATGTCTATGTACTGGGCCTCCCCGGTGGCGCAGCGGTTGAGCGCTGGGTTGTGAAGCTGCCCGCAGCCTCTGCAGCGCCGGTTCGATCCCCGGCCACCGGGCGAGGGTCCCACATGGCGCACAGACCTCTCCTGCCGCCCATTGCTCCCCTCAGCAGTGTATTTCGTCAGTCTGCCTGTTCTGCTCTCCGCTCTGGCTCTGGTGAATTCTCTCACCCTCCCACGCTTCTGACTGTACCCAGTGCTTGTATAAATAAATAAATAAATAAATCTTTAAAAAAAAAAAAAAAAGTCTATGTACTGTAATATACAATGTTCTTAATAAAACTATCATAGACATTGTTAAACTTACAATTCAAATTACATGGATGTTTAAACATCATATCAAGGCATCAAAATTAAAGGAAGAAACCATAAAGAAATATATTAATATGTTTATTTTTTAAAAAATTTTATAGATTTAATTTTTACTTATACAATAGTTGGGGTACAGGCCAGAGGTGTGGGAGGGTGAGAGGATTCACCAGGGACAGAGTGAGGAGCAGAACAGGCAGATTGATTGAAGTACCCTGCTGAGGGGAGCAGCAGGCATGACAGGAGAGGTCTGCTTCACCATGTAGCTTGCTCCCTAGCCAGCTGGGAATTGAACCCATGCTATGGAGGCTGCAGACAGCTTCACAGCACTACGCTCAACCCACTGTGCCACTGGGGAGGCCCTAGATTAATATGTTTAACTAATTTAACTAATTTTTTTCTTGCAGTTAGACATGGCCGATGGAACACATGTACTTTTTTTAGTGCCTAATCCCACTGAAAGTAGATTACATGGATATTTTTTAGGTATCACTCCACACATATATTAAAGACAGAGTGGTAGAACTAACCAGTAACAAATACTAGAGAGAAAATAATAAAGGAAATTAGAGGGATGGGGCAATTTCTGCAATAAAATGGTCTCCAAGAGGAAGCCCATCTGGTGGAAGTCTTACCACACATACATGTTCAGAGCATCTCTCTAAAATATAAAGTTATTTAATGATAAAAAAAATTCAGGAATCTGTTTAATTTCACAAAATGCAGAGATTCAAATAGGAAAGACCTTAACTCCAAGGAAATAAATATATGATAGGGTTAACATAAGTTTAAAAACCCTAAAATTACTGCCCTCAGAAGTTTCAGGGAAGATAATGAAATAATTACAGGATACAGAAGAGGAATAATCACAGAACAACTTTATTTATATTAGAAACTAAAATGCCAATAATGTGTAATAAGATAAAGTGGAGGCCCAGAAAGCATAATAAAAAGGCAAAAGTATGAAATGTTGGAGCAGAAAAATAAAGTAACTGAAAGATTGATCCAAAAGGGATAAAATAACCACCCAATTGGAGTTCAAGAAAGAGAATGGACTGAGGACAAAAAAGGTAGGAGGGAATTATCAAAAAGTACTTCTTCAATGATTTCCTAAAATTGAAGAATATGAGCTTGCAAAAGAAATATCAACCATGTAACTGAAAAATTAGTCATTTTAAGAACACATATTCATGAAATTTCAGAGCACCAGAAATAAGCAGAACATTATAAACCCTTTCAAAGAGAATTAGATAGACTTAGGGGGAAATGATCCAGAATTAGAGTATCACCAGGCAACTGTACAACTACATCCAAAGCTGGAAAATGATAAAGAAATAAGAAATGCCTTCAAATTTCTGAGGGAAATTTTTATCCCACCTAAAATTCTCTTCTCAACCAAACTATCAGTCAATCTATGTCATATTATGTCAAGTATGACAGTGTATTAAAACATGATGTGCCCATAATATCTCATGCATACCTTGGATTTTAGTGCTGCAGAAGTTTTGTTAATAGAATTCCCAGTGAAAATGCCTAAACTAAATGATTAATATTGTCCATTCCCATTGTGAAATATAATGACTACTGCCAAAAGCATACTCACGTCTCTAGTTTTCAACTGTTTATCAGTATAGCCATCAATTTCTTTTCCTTCCGGTTGAGTTGTATGTTTACAAAAAGAAAGTTGGTAACATTTCTTCCCAATATATATACTTGTCTTGCTGTTTTAATTACATAACTTAATTTTATATTAGTACTACATGAAATAATGAACTAATGTGAGTACTGTATGCAAATGACAGTTGTTTCTGTAGATCATAAAACTTCATAAAGGATAGTTGTTAAAAAAATACTGTTGGGGCCTCCCCGGTGGCACAGCAGTTGAGCACTGGGCTGTGAAGCTGCCCCGCAGGCTCTGCAGTGCCAGTTCGATCCCCGGCTGCCGGCGAGGGCCCCACATGGCGCGCAGACCTCTCCTGCCACGCCTGCTGCTCCCCTCAGCAGTGTACTTTGTTGGTCTGCCTGTTCTGCTCCCCACTCTGGCTCTGGTGAATTCTCTCACCCTCCTGTGCTTCTGAATGTACCCAGTGCTTGTATAAATAAATAAATAAATCTTTTTTAAAAAAATACTGTTAAATTAAGTGTTGGCAAGATAACTAAAATACTAGTTTATAAAACCAATGCAACTCTAGGAGGATGTGAATTCATTACTTTTCCAGGTTCTTTAGTTTTCCACTTCACCTTAAGAAATACAAATAGTAAACAACACACCATCAATTATGTATGTGGCTTATGTAAGAAAAATAACACGAAATATCAGTGAAATAAAGTATAATTTTGTTTTAAGTTAAAATATTGAAAGATTTTTTTAAATTCCCTGCTATAATCAAATTTTATTTGGTTAATAATGCAACTTCTCTACCAAATTGCATTAGTTTAAGGAGCTTGATCTGGACAGAAACATAGTAATTACTTTTTTATATATCTGCCTCCCCAACTGGAATGTTAGCTCCTTGAGAGAAAGAAAATATTTGTGGTGTTATTCTTCATTATTCTTCGTTATTCTTCATTCTCCAGTAACAATGAAATGCTTTGTTTTTTATTAAATGTTTACCTCTTAAAAATTTTCAATGGCTCTCCTTTAGGTAAATAATATATACTGTCAAAATATTTATTTTTACATATAAGATTTCTCATGAAATGGTACTAAACTCCATAAATCTAATTTGAAGACCCTAGGCAAACTGCTTTGCTTGAATTCCATAAAAACAAAACAAAAAAAACCTATCTGCCTCTCCTCATGTGGTTCTTCTATTTGGAATGCCCTCTCACCAAATCCAATATCCTATCCAACCATAACCCTAGATGAGACAATCATTCATTGTGAAGGATTCCTTTTTTGAAATGATTTTCTTGACTTCCTCAAATTGACCTCACAGATGACTGTTTTTATATTTTGGAACTGAAGCACAGACCATGATAAGTCAGCTCCTGTGGAAATTTTTGGGATTGGATGAAGATCCAAACATTGAACTGAGGGAACTGTCTACACTCAGAGCTAAATGTAGAAGTTCAGAAATACCATTGAGCAGCTGAGACATCACTCCTGGCAGCATTAGAAGTTAAATGCAGACCCACTGCAAAATTTCCAAAAACCAAAACAAGGAAAGACAACCACATATTAAAGAACACAAATATGAATCTGGATGGAAGGTACCATCATCCCCAAGTTATTTTGTGAGCTTACGAACACCAGAACAACTCCGGCCCTGTGCAGGCTACAGGACCGTACAATAGATGTGACCTCACTCCTCCCAATCTTGGCTGGGAGGTGTTACCAGGCCAACTTTGGAGTATAGAGAACAACAAAAAGTCAGATTCAAATAGGCTACACATGCCTCTGAGCTGACAGATAGGAGTCAGAGGTAAAAGAGGCACATAGTCAAATCCCAAGGGAACTCTGGACCTTAGGTCTGGAGAGAAAGCAAAAGAAATAATTTATTATGAGAAGCCAAGAAGCCAACTGGATCATCAGGTCCCAAGTCTAGAGTAGTCACTTAATTTTAAACCAGGAAGAATGGGAAATTAAAAGGAAGGCACTGAAGCTATAGATACTTTCCACAGTAGAAAAATTGTTAGATCATACTTACATGGAGGGTATCAGTCCAGCAGATTTTATGACTGTAGAAGAGATATAGATGGGAATGATAGTATAATTTCACAGTTGAAAGCACTTTAACTTAAAAGGTGGGCTGATAAATTTTGTAGCATAGCTAACCAAGAGATTAATGGGATACATCCCTAAAATAAATTTAAAAATATAGCAGGTTTTAGGATCTTTCAACAGGTTTTGGTGGTAATCATTTGTGTAGAAAGAAGCATACTTCTATTGGTGAGTGCTTCTCTAGAAGTTTATTCGTTTGCCTTAAAAATTAAGAAAAATTGGTCAGTTACCAAGTCAGCATGTTGTAGGACATGCATTTAGATTCCTAGAGAATGTAGTTTCCTATGACGTGATAAAAACTTAAGTCATCCATTCTTCAGGTTCATCTGCTGTTGAATAAGGGCCTGAAGCTTTCTGTCTAAATTTGTTGTGTTGGTGTTTTGAAATTTTTCATTCTCTGTTTTAGAATGCTGTCACATTCCTCAAGTAATTTTGAAAAGAACGAATTTTTTAAAACTTATACGTGCAGCAAAAGTTGCTTTCTCTTCCATAAAATACTACCTGGTCAGGGCCATTCTTTAAAGACGTACAAGTGAATATCACTTATTTAGTCAAAGAAATGAAAAATATTGTATCACCTATCTAGCCTGATTCTTACCTTCTTTTCTTTGTTTTAAATGCCTGTTTCTTAGCATTAGTTACCTCAAATCTTTTTGAACATAGGCAGGTGGCTAATAATTATGTAATAAGTTAATAATTATTCAGCACTTAATATGCAAAAATGTGCCACTTTGTTTACATTATCAAATCAAATCTATACAAAATTCCATCAAATATGCATTCTTGTATTTGCCATTTTACAAATGAAGAAACTAAGATGCATTTGGGTTGAGTAACTAAGATCACGCAGGTAGGTAGTAGAGCTAGAATTTTTAATCCAGGTCTCAGATTTTCACGTTGTGCTTTAACAACTACACAGTGCATTTCTCTCTATGTGTGTCTGTATGTGTGTGCATGTGTGTGTGTATATGAGTGCGTGTGACACCAAAATGTTTTTTCTTCCTTTCATTCCTTTATGCAAAAAAATTATTTTCTTTTACAAAAGTTTATCAAATCTTTAGTGCACTAGCCAATATACTGGGTATTCAATAAAAGTCAGAAATGGCTAAAAATGAGTCCCAGTGTTCAGAGCTTGTAGTAGATAGTAAATATTTTCCAATTACAATGAGAGTTTTTTAAATTGGGAAAATTAAGGGGACTGGCTGTTTGACCATCAAAGTTAGCCTAGAAAATTCAGATGTTGCAAGAAGGAAATGAAGTGACTCTGCACTTCACAGAGAGTGACCTGCACATTGTGAAGAACAGAATCCAGTACCTACTGAATACAAATGGGTTTGGGTCATTATCCTTGGCTGTGGAACATATTTTTAATGTTTTTCTGTGTGATAAGATTGTAAGTTCCTTAAGTGTTAAAACTCTTTTTATATTTCTATACTTGACAAAGCCTGGTGCACTGTGTCACTCAAGATTGTGTTTAATTGAATTGAGATAGGATCTTTTTATCAGTATTTAGTGCTTTTTCATAAAATGCTTGGGAAATTTCTCTTCTTCCTTTCTTCCACAGCATTTAGACCACTGCAGTGAGAACCAAGTTAGAGTTGCCCACAATTCTCATTCCCAATGCCAAATAAACCTCTATCCCTTCTTTCTTTTTCGAGGAACTGTTTCTTCTTTTCTTCTTCTAGTTTATTGAGATATAATTGGCATGTAACAAAGTATAAGTTAAAGGTATAGTGTAATTAGTATAACGACTTCTTATGGATATATTCTAAAATGATTACGCCAATAAGTTTAGTTAACACCCATCACCTCATACAGTTACCAAAAGAATTTTTTTCCTTATGTTGAGATTTTTAACATCTACTCTCTCAGCAGCTTTGAAATATACCATACTGTACTGTTAACTACAGACATCATATACATTATATTCCCAGGGTTTGTTTATCTTATAACAGGAAGTTTGTACTTTCTGGCCTTCATTAAACCCTACTCCCCACCACCACACACACATCAAGAAAATGTTTCAAATGTTCGTTTTTTATTCCCCTTTTCTGAATTTTAATGGGATACAGGAACTTGCCACTACATTGAGAATTATAGATCCCAAAAATTCTCTGATAACTCATTTTGTTTTTTTGGTTTTTTGTTTTTTTTTTAAAGAGGCATGTATTTTATTCATTTATTTATTTATTTTGTTTGTTTGTTTGTTTATACATGCACTGGGTACAGTCAGAAGCGCGGGAGGGTGAGAGAATTCACCAGAGCCAGAGCGGGGAGCAGAGCAGGCAGAAGGACCGAAATACACTGCTGAGGGGAACAGCGGGCGGCAGGAGAGGTCTGCGCGCCATGCGGGACCCTCCTCCGGTGGCCGGGGAGCAGCCAGGGATCGAACCGGTGCCACAGATGCCGCGGGCAGCTTGGCAACCCAGCGCTCAACCGCTGTGCCACCGGGGAGGCCCCTCTGATAACTCATTTCGATAGGAAAGGAGAAGACTGAAAAACTATGTTTTGAATTCAGGGACATTGCTTTCCAAAAAAATGAAATGTAGTCTCTAATTTTATATCTACCAAAAATACAGTTAGCAAAATCTCAGACAAAATATGCATCTATTTTTTAAAATATGTTCAATTTTGTAGTCCTATGTTTTCTCTCTTTTTGTAGTTATACAAAGCTAGTGATAGATGGGGCCCTAAGGATTCAAATACGTGTAGTATCATGTTGTAGGCTTCTGAAGCCTGCCTGCTTTGGCAAGAATGCTACAGTTTGAGAGTCATTTCTCTTCAGAGATTTCAAAGGTGTACTTTAGACAGATTTTATAGAAAAAAAGAAAATCTATGTGTTTGAGTCTAATAACTGAACTTTATCAGAGCACATTATCATTATGAAAATTCTTGTTTTAAATATTTTCCTTTTTTGACCGAACCAATGAGGGTTTTGAAAGTGAACATTCATGATGTAAAAAAATAGAATTAAGTTTTTTGAACTTTAGTGACTTCATTTCTTTTTTTTTTTTTCATTCTGTAAATTCTTCATCATGTGTTTTTGTTTCATTGGAATTGACCTTTAAAAATCTCTTTTGAGGGCCTCCCTGGTGGTGCAGGCGGTTGAGCGCCATGCTGTGAAGCTGTCCATGGCCTCTACAGCACCGGTTCGATCCCTGCCGACCAGCGAAAGTCCCACATGGTGAGGCAGACCTCTCCTGTCTTGCCCACTGCTCCTCTCAGCAGTGTACGTCATCAATCTGCCTGTTCTGCTCCCCACTCTGTCTCTGGTGAATCCTGTCACCCTCCCCATGCATCTGGCCTGTACCCTGGTTCTTGTATAAATAATTAAATAAATCTTAAAATAAAACAAAAAAATAAAAATCTTTTGAGGAGGAAGCGAGAGAAATTAAATGGGACAAGTATCAAGAGGTACAAACTCCTAGTTATAAGACAAATAAGTTGTGAGGATGTAATCTATACATGATGTCCATAGTTAATAGTGCTATATTACATAGGGGGAAGTTGTTAAGATAATAAGATCTTACAAGATTGCATCTCAAGAAGAAAGAAATGATGGATGTTAACTAAACGTGTGGTGATGATCATTTCACCATAGATACAAGTTATACAATCATTATGTTGTGTACCTTAAAGTAGAAATAATGTTAAATGCCAATTAATTTTAGTGAAATGGACATACTAATTCATCGATGAGTTAAGATCAGTTAAGATCAGTAATATACTTCCTCCAAAGACATGCACAGTTTACTTAAGCACCTGTAAAACAACAGGTTAGCAAGACTAGAATTACATTTTCTATTTTCACCTTAGGCTTAAGTGGTAAAATGATTTGTCCTGACTTAAAAGACCCTTATAAGATAAGAAAGGCCCAATTAAATAAGCATACACCCTGGTAGTTTGAAAAGTGAATAGGCTGTCACTTGATTTGAGGGTGGATAGGGCCCCCTTTCAACCCCTGCCTGCGTGGCCTTTCCTTAGGAATGAGAACTGTTGTACTTCTCTTGCCCATACTGTGTTCTGTGTATGACTTACATAAGTTCTTTTCATTATTGTTAGACCAATGTTGTAATTATTATTGGCAATGGGGCAGATGTCAAATATTTAGAAACTCTTGAAGACTGACTTTACATTTTTACTGGTTTTTGTTCTAATGCACAGGGTTAAATGCATTGCCAGTGTGTTGCATTGTGCTTTGTTTTGTTTTCCATAATCCTGCTGCCTCACAAGAAAAACAACATATAGCTTAAACCATAAACCACCACTTTTTACCAAGGGCTCATTCATTCTCATTCTAGAGTCAACACTTTACATTTTCCTTGTTAGAAAATTAGCAGTACGGCTCATATTCCTTGGAACAGTAGATGAAGGGAAGAAATAATTTGTATAGATTACCCAATTTCCTGTGGGTGAATGGAAACACAAAGAAAGAAAGAATAGAGAAGACAAATACCAGAGTTGCCAGAGACAAATGGGCCACTCAAAAGTGGGTGCCTGGAATGTAGGGAATAAAGCCTGAGGAAATTGTTTGAAACTGAATGAGACAATTGTTTAATACTATTTTGAAATATTTGAAAAGTCTACAACCTCTAAGTCAAGTCAACATTTTTATAACCAAGATAACCAGAATAGTACAAAGTCATTACTCCTGGAAACACTTGAAATATAATTATTACTACTAGTGTTATAAAGTAGGTTTTGTATACCACCTATTGTAAACTTTTTACTGTTTTCTAAAATAGGAGGAGCCTGCAATAGGCAAAGAAAACAGATGAGTCATTCTTTCTTGACAATTAGGTCCTTATATTTTATCATGGTTAGGTAACATGGTATAAATTTGGAGTTCTGGTTAAATAAAATGGATAACCAAGTGTAAAAGAAGAGGAGAGAGAAAATAATCTCATCAGTATGATTTTTTTTAAAGATTTATTTATTTATTTATACAAGCACTGGGTACAGTCAGAAGCACGGGAGGGTGAGAGAATTCACCAGAGCCAGAGGGGAGAGCAGAGCAGGCAGACTGACAAAGCACACAGCTGAGGGGAGCAGTGGGCAGCAGGAGAGGTCTGCGCACCATGTGGGACCCTCACCAGTGGCCGGGGATCGAACCGGTGCTGCAGAAGCTATGGGCAGCTTCGCAGCCCAGCGCTCAACAGCTGTGCCACCAGGGGAGGCCCCAGTATCATTTTTTAACTCAGTCATCTAGGGATAAACTGTGTCTCCTGTCATCTCAGATTCAAACATTACCTTCAAGACAATAGGAAGCTCAGTTTACCACATTTGCCTGATGTTAATTACCAGTGACAGACTTCCTATTTGACAATTCCTTCCATTACTATCATCTTAAAATCTTACAATCTAGAAGAATCATCCCTTGCAACTGGCCCTCTCCCCTCACTTCTGGTATAGGCTTCAAACTCAGCAAAGCATGTCCTCTCCTTCCCTGCCTAGTAATAAATTTCATTCTCCAGATGGGTTTGTTTCAGTTGACTGTTCTGTTTTCTTAAAATGGTATATAGAGAGTCACAGTCTTTCTCTCAGTCCATCTAAGGACCAGGAAAATTTCACAGGCAGGTAAAGGAAGTTAATCCTTAATGATACAAGATACCAAAGCTTTATGTGTTTTCTTGTGTCCAAGAATATGTTTGTTGAGTCAGAGCCAGTCAATATCATTTTTATATCCTTTTTTTTTCTTTATTCAATACACAGGAAGAAGGTCACATACATCATGCTCAATTGCCTGCCTAAACCGCTCCTAAGCCTCTCTCTCCATGTGAGATGCCCTGAAAGCTTTGCAAATCTCAGGCGTTAAGATTCCAGTAATCTTAGGACAAAGAGTTACTTTTCATTTCACCCCAGATTTAGTTACAAAGCACTTTATGTGACAATACTTTCTGGTGCAATAAAACTGCTGGTTGTTTTAATTATGAATTCATTAAGTTGGTTTAATTTGACAAAATGTATTTAGTGATTTTCACTCCATTCTGAGTGAATCTATTGTCAGATTCCTTCAGGAATTTATGCTCTAAGTAGTGTAGATGACCACTAATAAAAACGACTTTTAGAATATTTACACAGCAACATACAACCAAAGACCAAAAATATATAGGTTGTCTATGTCAAGGTCGTGTGGAGTTCAGCTTCTAAATATAGCAGTTAGTGGTAAATGGGAAGATAAGTCAATGGTCTTTTTCTGTCTTTAGCATGTGCTTAGTGATTTATTTTAGACTGACTCTGGCTTTATCCCAACACTCAAAGGCCTGGGAAGACCTCCTGAAATTTGCAGTTGCTGTAATAAACTTGAAATAAGTTGCTAAAAAAATGCTACACAGTCCAAAAAAGCCCCAGATATCTCAAATATGCAGCATTGGTAGTGCAGTTATCCACCCAACCACAAATTCCTAAAGTCCCAACAGATGCTGTGCAGAAACCTGGGTTCCTGAACCATCCAAGTAATAGAATCATAGACCAAAAATAGTATCTTTAACTTGTTTTCACATCTGAAAATTGCTTAAGGTTTAGAGAAAAATGAAAGTCTTTCGATTTCCCCTTCAAAACTGCACTGAATTCTTATGTGGTCATGTGAGATTCCTAAAATCTAAATGATTTTAGTAGGAGCGATTTTGTGGTTGACACACTTAAAGGAAAATGAATTGAGGTGGGCAATTTTGTAAGGGAACCCAGAAGAGTTCTTACAAGTATTTTGCATTTACTAACAAAGTAATTCCAAAATGATAAACATTTCAATACTTTGTATAGGTCAGACACTTTTGCGTACATTGGCATTTACAACAATGCTATCTTATTCTACAGATGAAGTTTAAATCCCTGCCCAAAGTCAGACCTATAGTCAATAATAAAACAGGTATTTAAAACCAGAGTGGTATCATTTTATAGCTCATTCTATAGGAGTAATGATGGTAGCACTGATTGAAATAGAGAGAGGTGCTGCAAAATCTCCAGTAACCTCTTGTAATATCTCCATGCTCTTCTGGAATTTCTTTGTTAAGCTTTTTAACAATGATGCCCATGTTACTACTGTGTGTTCTTTTGAAGGTCTTTTGGTACCCAGTCATTCGATCTGTGCTTCCTCTGTGGTTCCATTTATGTACTGTTCAAAATAGAGTCTTTGGGAACTGAATATAGATAAACTTTTTATCAATTGCCAACTGCCTCCTATACTGATCCATGAGAATGGCTGGGTGATACTGTAGCTCTCTGTCTCTGTAACCTAAGTGATGTGTCTGCCTTCTCCTTGACAACTGTGATTCCCTCCCATAATTAATTTCCTGGGTCCTGTGGCTAGGGGTAGTGCCAAGAAGAGTCCCTTCCTGCTTATACTTCACTAACCTGAATGAAAATTTTCATATTGCACAGAGACATAATATTGTCTGGTTTTCACCAGTATATATATCTGAATGTCAGCTTCATTTCATTACCATTACTTACTTTATCCTGATACCCAGGTTGTCCTAGATGCTATCATATATCTGGTGGATCATAAAGGTCTTATTCTAAATTTTTTAGCAGGGAATTAATGTTAGATTTTTTTTTTACTATTGGTGCTATTAATTTCTAAATCTGATAAAATATCTGTAAAAAGAAGTAGCATTCCCTCAAAAACTCAATTAGCCACCATCTTTTTGCATCTGGTCTTTTTCCAGGATGAAGAGAACAGAGAGGGGTTCTTAATCAATAGATTGAAATCTGTAATTTATATACAATGACTTGCAAGTTAATTATCCCCAGCCTGCTCTAGAATGTGTTAGTATCTGAAAAAAGATTTCATCTTCTGATGCCACATGCATTCTTCAAATGAAATATGCCCAGAAATAAATTCTGAACCAACTGCTTCTTTATTATATGCCCTGTCTTTCTTAATAGATTCCTGTCTAACCTGTTCATATAAACCAAAAATCTAAGAGTTCAATAATCTGACACTAAGTTCTATCCTGTCATATCTACCTCCTAAATTGCTTTCAGTCAAGCCCCTTCCTACCTTCTCCTGACACTTCTTTTGTTGGCACCTTATTACTGAACATGTTACCCATGCTGCCTGCCACACCCACCCAGGCCTTCCCTAACTTGTCTCTTTTATGAAAGAAGCATTTGTCCGCTATTTGAATAAGGGCTGCCAATAACTGGACCAGAGCAAACACCTGTGCCAAGAGTCTAGCCAGTGATTAATGAGGTCACTTAACTCAGAACATTCTGTTCAAAAGAGACAGCAGCCTCTAGCAGATTAGTTCCTTCCATGATTTGGATGTGAACTGTTGGAAGGATTGACCTATCCATAGAAAGAGGAAAACAGAACAGACATACTGAGTGAAGCCAATAGTTTTAGAAAAACAAAGGGAGAAGTTGGTCTTTGGAGGTGATAAATCATAGACAGATTGATGATTGCAAATCTGCCTACAAATGCACATAAATACACACACATTTTTCTAAGGAAATAGTCTTTATGCCTTGAAACCTGAAAGAGGTGGCTAACACAGACAGAGGGTTCAGAGTATTCTTGCAGTCAGTCCCTTCATGGGGGGAAGGGGAGGCAGATTTGTTCATAGAGTTGTGGAAGACAACCACTTTCAGGATGGAGGAGCAATCCACCCATGTGTGGCAAAGATAAAGTGGATACTGTGCTGGCCAAATCAGGCTTTGGTGTTTTTGCTTTGGAACAAATCCAAGGAAATGAGAAATACAAGTAAGACTCTCCCTCAGTTTCTTTCTCTGCACACTGGCCCAAGTAGAAGTATAGGCACCGTGCTGTGAGAGGTGGTTACTTGAGGATGATGGAAATACAAGACTTAAAGCCTTTCAAATTACTTGTATTTTCAATGTGAACATACAGATTTGATATAAAGAAATCAGAATACAAAAATGAAAAGATGAAAAAAGATGCCATTCAAGAACACCAGAGCTGGATGACTGCCTCTCATCCGATTTGACAGTTGCAGTGGGGAAGCACATGCTCTGGTCCCAGGTTGCCTGGCTGAGAGCAGATAAGGAAACACAGGGCCACCATATGACTTGGCTTCAGGAAACCCTTTCTGTTTATAACCGATATTATGAGACCACTTAAAATCAGATCCAAAACTAATAGTTCCCACTGCTGAATTGCAATGTCAAGCTGAATTGTCTGAGATGCCAGGTTTCTATGGTTAAAATTAATGCCCTGTTTGGCAAAGATTGTCATCCTAGCAATTGGAACCATGTGAGAGAAGTCTGAGCAGTCTGGATTTCCTGACTCCTGGGTCCCTCTGAATTATGTCCCTGCATTCATCTGTTTCCCCAAGAGTAGAAAAAGATGAGTCATAAGGATTCAAACACAGCATTAGATCCAGTGATGAGCAAAATCAGAGTATGAGGGGAAAAGGGGCACTACAAAAAAAATTTATAGTTGTCTCAGGAGTATGGGAAGAGCTTCATGAGATTATGTAGACATGAATTTTACATTCCCATAACCAAGGTGTACAAAACATAATTTGTTAAGATGTTGACAGATTCATGCCAAGTTTGGGATAAGAGGTAAACAGGGAGAAGAGGCAAAGGGTTTTGCCTTTTTGTGAATGTTTATGCTAGAATGTACAGGCACATTCAGAGCCCTGTGCTATCTTGCAACCAGAAGAATGTAACTAACGCAGATAGAGGATTAGAGTAGACTTACAGGCAACAGACTTCTAGAGGAAATGTAAATAGTAGAGTTATGAGTGAATGAGGACAACCACTCCCAAATAATATGTTGGGATCTACAATCTACATGAAAAGATTCCTGAATTAACTATCTCCATCCAGATCTCTACCCAGAGCAACTTTCTGTGACTTCTAGGTTATTGAGAACATCTTTGACACAACCAGCAGCAATGAAGAGCCAGATGAATGGCCACTGTGAGAAAAAGGCTTACAAATGATGTGGATTGTTAGAACACACTCTGTAATCCTTGTGTCCTCCTCAATTGCTACAAACTAGGTTTCTTCTTGGGCTGTAAGAACTTGCTTCTTTGACCACTGGAAAATAACAAAATAAGAAAAATCCTCTTGGGAATGAAAAGTGCTTTCCTGGCTAGTATTTGCAGAAAATGAAAGGAGACAACTATTTAAAAACAGACCATATGAGTATATCTACTTTCAATAAAGTAGCAGCACCCAAGTAGGCACTTTATTTCTAGTGCTATAGAACAAAGTCTTGATCTCATTTATCTATGTTGTGGCCTCTAGAACTATGTGTGAACCAGATTATCAGGCAGTCCAATAAAGATCATCTTGGTCAGGAAGACTAATTGCAAGACATCTTCTAGGGGTTGGAATAAAGAAAACTGAGAGAATGGGCTATTTCATTGAGAGGAGGAATAACTACAAAAAGGAGAAATTCTTGATGAGGTTGAATGTATGTCACAGACAGAAGATGAGCTACTCTTGATGATTTCACTATCATGTATATGTGAAAAGAGCCACTTTTTCTGATGGATATCTGAACCTGATTTGGGCCATCAGAAGTCTGGGCTAATCATTTCTCAAGTTTTATGCTCACTGGTCTTATATTCTTTTATCTTCGGAGTTTAGCCACTCTTCTCTACCTACTGTGTAACTTCTGGAATAAAATTTCTGACACAAAATCAAATCAGGTTATTCTGCCTTCAGAACCATCTGTGACATTCATTGTAACCCTGCAGAATGCATTCCCACTCTTAGTGCACTCACAGATACACAGAACCATCTCAAGTCCCTCAAGCACATCAACTCTATGGTAAATGTAGATACAGCTTTTTCTTCCCTGGCCTGTCTGATTCTATGAACTATCCTTGCCACACATTGAACTATGTAAACTCAGCCCAAAAGATCACTGCCTTCTTAGGGAGCTCTTCACTAAGTAAGTCTAGAGGATGTTTCCTTCCTTTGTGGGTCTGTAGCTCCTTGCTCTTTAGCTTATGGTACTGGCTATACTGTTTGTGTCTCTACATGTCATTCTGTTTCCCCCATTTAAGAACTCATGTCCATGTAGATGGGCAGATTAGGTATCTTCTAAGGACCACACTTTGAGTAACACATCTCATGTTGGACCAAGCATTTTTTTGAGGCTGTTTATAATAGTGCCCAGGGAAGGGAAAAACAAATCCCATTATGGTGGGCTTGTACAGTTTCTTTCATATGTTTCTAACCACATCCAGACTCCACGCCCAACTGTACTTGCTGTCATCACGCCTCAGGATTTTTGCTTTGGGGGTAAAGCCACACCCTTCCTTCCCTGCCTCCATCTCTGATCTCTCTCAGTGTCTGCCTCTCTGCTCAGTGGCCTTTCCATTTTCTCTACTTGCTTTCCCCCTACTTATAGTTAATAGACAAACTCCACATCTTTGCTTTTGATATGTGAATAGGAGGATTTTTTTTTTCTTTTGTATTTTCTTCTTTTTCTCTTTTGACCCCTGGCCCCCACCCCACCCCCAACACACACACAAACTTTCCTTTTGACATTTTAGAAAACTCTCTTTGCTCTCCACGAAACTCAGCACTTGCTGGAATTTTTTTAAGTTGGCTTTGGAACTCAAAATGGATCAATGCCCTCTTTGTTCCAGAAAGTACCCACCCTCCTTCCGGAGGGCAGACTGCCATTGACAAAATGGGTGGGGAGCCTCAGAGACAAAAAAAAAAAAAAAAAAAAAAAAAAACCCCAGGATTATAAAAATATTGTATAAAATACCTATTACACTCACATCTTGGCAAGTAATAAGAGTAATGATGAAAGATTTTAAAACTCCTTATTGCTACTATATGCATTTGCTTAGTAATTGTATGAAATGATTCCTTAGATGGAAACATTTATATATTCCTTTATTAGACAATCACAATGAGACAGGGAGTGTTTCCATGCATTATATATTTATATATATGGACAAAATACTATTACTGGTATAAATGAAGTTAAAATTTAAAGTTTTTCAGTATGTGTATATAAACAACTAAATGATTCTTATATATGCTTGGAATTTTAATATCCCATCCCAACTGACCTCTGCTTTACTTATGAATATTGAGCCATGCAGAGAAAATTGAATGATTCCTTCGCAATATTCTTATATTTCAGAAATTACTATTTTGTAAAGATGGCTGTAAAAATATTGTATAGAATTCAAAATAGCCATCAGAAGCAACTAGAATATCTAGACAGTGTTTGTACATTTTGTCTTCCAGTTATCAATTATTTATTAAGACCACATGAATAATTCTAGTCATTATTTCTATTTCAATGGCTATTATGGGCTTGAAAGTTGCTGCAAAAAGTAAGTTTTAGTCTCTTGAGACTTTATCTCTTTAAGACTTAGGGCTGAATGCAGGTGAGATTCATTGTACAATTTGAATTTTTTTACTCAGGCCCTGCAATGGTGAAGAATCCAAATAAATGTCATCAAAATGATTATTAGAAGAGAAAGTTCACCTTTCCCAAACTTCTGTTGGCCACACTGTCCCTCTGTCTGTATGCATTTTAAATAAAACCATCTTAATTTTAAAAATGAAGAGAACACTTTTTAAGTTCTAAATAAATATAGTTTATTTATATAAACATACGTGTGTGTGTGTGTGTGTGTGTGTGTATCATGCATTGTCAGGGTACAGGTCAGAGTCCAGGTAGGAAAAAGATGGCACCAATTGCATTTTGGGGGAGAATTAAAATATTGCTTTCAGGGTATTTTCTGAATGCAGGAAACTACAAAAGATCATGCAATCCTGTGGAACTGATTGTGGAGGAAGGGGGACATGGTTCCCTTCCTCAAGCTATAAAAAAGTCAATGGAGCAGAACCCCAAGATGGAGATAGCTTAATAACTCACCGTCTTCTGAAGACTTTATCAAAACAAACAAAAAAAGAAACCAAGCTGCAGCACACAAACATACATTTCGGTTACAAATATAAGTTTCATTTTAAATGACATAGAATTTGTTCTTACCTACTACTTACTGTCACCTCTCAATGGCCATATTATAAATATTATGTGATTGTTCAATAGATGGAACCAACCCAAAATGATCCCTGCACCCTTCAAGAAAACAACCTTAGGAATAAATAACCTATCTTTCTTCTGCTTCCTCCTTCTGGTATCTTGCTGGTATTCCCTTTGGCAAGATTCGGGCAGAAATCTCACCGTTGATGAGAGCCCTAGTCTCCTGAGTTGAGTGGAGGAGAGTAGAAAGTGAAGCTTAGAGGACACAGGAAGTACCTAACACATCCCATGTGTTGTCTTGCAAGGCAGGCTCTATGAGGACACATGGTCGCGTGTGTGTTCTTTATAGTATTTTGTATTTATACCTGCTTAAAAAGTATAAAAGAGCTAATGAATAGGTATATACATATATACCAAGAGTGATATGGTTTGTTTTCTTTTCCTATCTTGTGGGTTTGTTTTATTTTGTTTTGGCATTTTCATTATTTGCCAGGTGCCTTACATTCTCAAATTGTGATAGGTATGTCATGCATTGTGGACGCCAACCTCAACAATTCTCAAGCATGGGCCTCCCTGATGGTGCAAGGGGTTAAGACGCAACCTATGAAGCTGTGTGCAGCCACTGCAGCACAAGTTTGATCCCCAACCAGGGAGCTACCCACATGGTGCAGCAGACCTCTCCTGACTCGCCCACTGCTCCCCTCAGCAGTGTATTTCAGTCAGTCTGCCTGTTCTGTTCCCCACTCTGTCTCTGGTGAATCCTCTAACCCCCCACACTTCTGGCCTATACCCCAGTTCTTATATGCATAAATAAATAAATCATTAAACAACAACAACAATTCTCAAGCTTATGAAGTTTCCCTCTTTGTGAGTATACAATCCATATAGAAACCAGGGCTGAATTTCCCAAATTTGGGCATGTAAACTATGGAGGGCCCATTGACTCATCCAAATGAGACTGAGTTTAGCGAATAGGTGGGCAGAAATAAGATTTTACAAGGATTCCCTTTGCCTGACAAACAGAATGATATGGGGCACCAAGGCCAGAATGACAGGGTTCACAGCAGAAAGTTCACAGCAGGGTTCACAGCAGAAAGTGACATACCCTTACTCAGCCCTGCGGTAGCCAGACCCAGCATTTTTTTTCAAAGATTTATTTCTGGGCCTCCCCGGTGGTGCAGCAGTTGAGCGCTGGGTTGCGAAGCTGCCCGCAGCCTCTGCAGCGCCGGTTCAATTCCCAGCTGCTCCCCGGCCATCTGAGGAGGCTCCCACATGGCGCACAGACCTCTCCTGCCACCCGCTGCTCCCCTCAGCAGTGTACTTCGGTCCTTCTGCCTGCTCTGCTCCCCGCTCTGGCTCTGGTGAATTCTCTCACCCTCCCACGCTTCTGACTGTACCCAGTGCTTGTATAAATAAATAAATAAATAAATAAATAAATAAATAAATCTTTAAAAAAATATATTATTTATTTATGCATTCAAGAGCTGGGGTGTAGGCCAGAGGTGCGGGGGTCGGGGGGAGTGACAAGATTCACCAGAGACAGAGTGGGAAACCTGTATTCTTAAATTATATACTGAAAACCAGCATTACCTCCATAATTTTTTTAAAAACACCTCCTTTGCCTGCTTCTACCGTCCCCTCCCCATTAAAATAATTTCATTAGCAGAATCAGAGTTCTGCTGTACACCATACATCTTTCTCAAAAGATGTCATTTTTTTTTTTCTTGTCTTTGTCTTTTCTTATCCTCCCTTCCTGGATTGCCCCTATTTCTCCAAATTAAGTTCCCTGCAGGAAAAAGAAATGAAGTAATTCCCTTCCAGCACATATTCATACCCACTAAAATAAAAAAAAAAAAGAAGGAAAGAAGAACAGCCATCACTCCATGAAACCCACTGTCCTCAGAAAGCTACAATAAGAGTCAAAGAAAACAAGCTAGTCAACACAAGCATACACATTTTTCGTTAACAATGCATTAGCAACGGCAGAATTTTTGTCCTGACAGAGAGAGCAGAGGAAGGGGGAGAAATGGAAACTCAAGGTTTAAGACGGAGCAAGACTTTGACTTGGGATTCTGGTTTCTCCACATCTTCACTAGATCATTAACAAGAAACGTTCCTTAACAGAAAAGTTTTCAATGTGATTCTAACCTAGAAATCTATCCCTGTTGTGTTATCTGTGGTAACAAACAGTTTGAGGTGACAGCAAGTAATGGGTAAGAAGAATAAAAGTTATGACAACATAATTTGTTTTCTTTGAAAACCTATGTATTTTAAGGATTATATGGAAGAGTTCATAGATTTCACTACCTGGCCAAAGTGTCCATGGTATGAAAATAATCTTAACTTTGCCTCCTTTTAATGTAAGGTGTCCAAATGCAGATAATGACTTTGCCATCGAATTGCCAACTTAGGCCCATTTTATATGTGTGTCAAACTACAGAAATATAAAGTAATGAAACTGATTTCTCATGCCACATACAAAACCCATTTCATTACCTTGTAATCACATCTCACACTACATGAAGCCAAAGCATAATAAAGATTCATAAATCATATTACAGAGCTTCAATACCTTAGAAATTCCAAATACCTTTT
This sequence comes from Talpa europaea, assembly GCF_964194135.1. Lineage (NCBI taxonomy): Eukaryota > Metazoa > Chordata > Mammalia > Eulipotyphla > Talpidae > Talpa > Talpa europaea. The sequence continues at coordinate 115,073,440 of NC_140072.1, read as the reverse complement.
TAAAAGATCCAATGGGTGTTTTTAGATTTCTGGAAGGTGATTTTTTTTTTAACTAAATTGGTTGGTTGTAGTAATGTTGGAAAGAGAAGATCAGGTATCCTAGACTCATTTAAACTGCTTAACATACTGTGATTTTTAAAAAACATGATGTACTTTGCAAATGAAATTGAACTAGAACAAGCAGTTACAGGCAGTGTTTGGGGGAAGAGCAAAGGATTCTAACTAGATACTAATAAATTGATTAGTCTACTTTCATTATAAGTCCAGCATTGGTAATTTAGTATTATTTTCCTTTTTTAAGAAAGAAAATATTAAAAATGCAATCAATATTCAAGGTACTCATCTTGATTTTTCCTTCTGCTCTTTGATGAAGGAAAAATTCCTCAAGTGCTCATCAGTTTGCTGCCTTTTATTTATAAGGCTTAATAATCATGAGCTTGAATGTGTCTATTGAGGCTTTAATAAATCTAAAAGCCACGATGTCCCATCAACCTAGGTGATTTGAATTGAAAGGCGAAAATCCCCCATCCTTAACCATTTCGTTAAAAAGCTGTAATCATAAAATTTTGCAAAAGGGATTTTTTCCTATTCTTTTTATTTATAGTAGTCTATTTTTTAAGGTAATATTGGTTTACAACATTGTAAATGATTCAGAAATACAGCACCTCTTTGGGTGTATGTTACCTCACCATACCCATGATCAAGGCAGCCAAAGTCCTCCACCATAGTCCATTGGGCTTCCTCACCCCTTTTTTCTCCACCTCTTCCTCCCTCTGTGGTTGTCTCATTATTACAGGCCGCTTTCCAGAGTTTGTTTTGGCTTGGTGTTTACTGACTCTTTGTTTCATTTCTCCAAATACCACATATCAACAAAACCATCCAGTATTTGTCTTTCTTCTGACATACTTTACTTAGCATAATGTCATCCAGTTTCATCTATGTTGTCACGGTGACAAATAATTATCTTTTTTATAGCTGAGTAGTATTCCATTATGATATATACCATGTTTTTCTTATTCATTCCTCTGTTCTTGAGCACATAGGTTGTTTCCATACCTTGCCTATTACAAATATGGCTGTAATGAACATGGGGGCACATATATCCATTTGAATCAGTGTTTTTGCATTCCTCAGGTAGCTACTTAGGTCCTATGGTAGATCCTATGACAGATCCAATTTTAGTCTTTTGAAAAACCACCACATTTAATTCCATAGAGGATGGGCGAGTCTACCTTCCCACTAATAGTGTATGAAGGTTTGCTTTTCTCTACATCCCTAGCAACATTTGTCATTTCTGGACTTTTTGATAAAAAGGATGAATTTAAGTTATTCCTGTTTTTAAGGTATAACTGGTGAAGGAAAACATAGTTGTTGAGTGGAGAGAAAAGGGGGTCAAATTTTAGGATTTATATATAATAAATATCTCCTCCTGAATTGGCCCATCTGTCATCCTAGGAAGTTTTGTCTCAAGGGTTTTAAGGAAGAAACCACTTGTGTAAGTCAGGAACTCTATACATCAATCTGTCGTCTAAATATGCCTATATCCTAGAACTGTGTAGCTCCAGTGGAAATTTCTTCAGGGTAATACCAGGAAAAACTCAAGACCTCTTATTTCCTTGTAGCCAAGAGACCTTCTGAATCGCTGGTGCTGAAGCATGTGACTCTCTTGGACCTTGGAACTCTGCTGTTCATGAAGCAGGCCTCAGGCCTTGAGACACACAAGGGGCCCTGAGCTCCTCTGCCCAGCATTGCCCTGGAAAGCTTTGTGCTAGTTTCTTAAACTTACATGGAAAGAAAAAGAGTTTAACTCAATAAAAAAGATTTTTCAAAGCTTTGGGCATTTATAGTCTGTGGCACTAAGTGTGGTCAAGAAGAAGGAAAATCCTATCTTGTGATAAAGCAGCAATAAAGGAACTTCAGTTGTGGTTTAGGTAGATAGGAAATGATAAATCAGCCACCTGTATGCCACAAATGCCAAGCTCTCTGAGTCTCCTTGCTAATTCAAAAACAGAATATACTACTTGTCACATGCTTCACATAAAATCCTTTGAAAAGGGAATTCATTAGAGAGAGAGGGAATTCACAATATAATGAAGTTGACATTTATTGCTAAAATGATTGCTGACCTGGCTTTTTAGTTATTTTTGGTTCACATTAAGATACTCCTAACTTCTGGCTTCAAAAGCATTGTGAGTGTAAAGTAATGTATGTAGTGCCCTATGCTTCTAAAGGTCACATGTCAAGTAACCCCAGATCCCAAGAACACATCTGGGAATCCAAAATGTAAGTGGTCAAAAAAAGACTTTGGGCAGTGAGGAAACAAGTTTCATACATTTTCTTCTACATGGAAGAAAGTGTCGATATGCCCAATGGAACACAGAATCCCGTCTCCCATTTATAAACTGTCACAGCATGTATTATTTTATCAGTAAAATGCAAACAATACTATCTACCACATAAGACCTGTATGAAGACTTAATGAGATAATGCATATCCACATCTACCTGAAACATAAAAGAAACTTAATAAATGATAGCTGTAATGATTATTTCGAAGACTAAGAACCTCTTTCCTTTCCTCCTTCAACCGATAAAATATTAATTAAGGAAAAAGATTCACAGCCAAAGAATATTGATGGACATAATAAGTAACAGCTGAAAGAAATTAAGTAGCCAGAAAAACAATGGAGGTACAGTGTTCAGAAACCAGTGTCCCTCCTGGCAAAAAGCCTCATGTCAACACTACCCCTTAGAGGAATTGTTGCTTTAGAGCTCAGAATTGATGTCCACAGTGGAGATGGCTAAACATAAATAAAAATAATGAAATTTTTAAAAAGTCTAACTTAAGTATAAACTATACAAGAAGGCAAGGAAAATATACACAATACATTCTTGTATGGTTTCTATAGAAGTTTTATTCAACTATATAAAACTACCTCATTTACAAGGGATGAACTCCAAACTTACATTAGACCAAGATATCTATTAGATTGCAAAGGTCAAAAAATGTGGCACATTGTTGCCATAAGTGTGGGTGAAAGAAACAATTTTATCTATTGTTGATATGAGTGTATATTGGTACAACTCTCATAGAAAGTAGTTTGACAGAATCTATGAAATGACTAATGTACATACATTTGACTCAAATTATACATCAGAAACATATACTACAGATATGCTTTCACATATTTGAATTGATGCATGTGACAAGGTTACCCCTTGCAACAATCTTTACAAAATATTGGGAGCACTAACATTAATCAATAATGTACTAAAGAATTTACTGCACATCTATTCAATGGGATACTTTGCTAGTGTTAAGCAGAAGAATGTGCAAACTCGTTAAAGTCTGGTAGCAAATAATTTCTGATACAACTGGTTAAGTGGAAAAAGATGTGGAAAGCATGTAAATATACATGAGAGCATGGAAAATACACATTTATCTGTTGCTTGTATATAAATAAAATATCATTGGAAGGATACACAAGAAATTAGCAACATTGGCTGTACAGGGTGAGAAACCACCCTGTATAAGAGAGATTTTTTTCACTCTTTTGTACCTCTTGAATTTCAAACCATGTAAATATGTATTATGTAGTTCAGAAGAAAACATTTATTCTCATAGTTTTGTAGTGCAAATAAGACCTAGGAAAGGGGCCCTCCCTGGTGGCGCAAGGGGTTAAGACACAGCACTATGAGGTTACCCACAGCCACTGCAGCAAGAGTTCGATCCCCAGCCAGGGAAGTGACCCACATGGTGCAGCAGACCTTTCCTGCCTCGCCTGCTGTTCCCCTCAGCAGTGTATTTCAGTAGTTCTGCCTGTTCTGCTTCCCACTGTGTTTCTGGTGGATCCTCTCACCCACCACATCTCTGGCCAGCACCCCAGCTCTTGTATGTGTAAATAAATAAATCTTTTTAAAAAATGACCATGGGGCCTATGGGGACATTAAGTATGAGATGTGGAGTGGGGCAGACTGCAGAAGTAGGCTCAGATCCATGAAGTAAAGGAGGTGCAGAGATTGATACTGTTTCACTACTGGAAGACTCTGTGCCAGGTATAGAAGCTGCTTGGGAAGGAAAGCTATTGGTCTAGGTGCACTTCTGTTGTCCTGTTGGCACTTCTATTGTCCTATTGTTCATCTCAAAAAACAAGATGAAAAATTGACTCTTCAATTTCTCTTATGAGCTTACTATTGTCCATAATTCCATTATGCCCCAAAATAAATAATTGAGGAGGCTTAGCAAATACTTATTTTTCCAAAATGCATCAATGAAACAATTGTCCAAGAGAAAGATCCACCAGAAAGAGGGTTCCATAATCAAATATGCCTGGCAAACTGTGAGGTTTCTTCATGCGTGGACATTCATGAGGTCCAAATTTTTTTAAGCAAGGAAGTCATGCTTTGTTTTAAGCTGAACATTTATTAGCAGTGGAAATAATAGTCAAAATGCTGGGTTAGGAAAACTAGCTCTTGTTAATTTCCCACATTTCACCGTCATGTTTTTCTGAGTATAACAGAGTCACAATTTCACAGATATATTCTTAAAAAGAAACAATAATATGTTTCAGTTCGATTTATGACTCAGTAAAGATTATGGGAATTAGAGACGTGAAACATTTAGTTATTGAATTTATCAACTTCAAGTTATTTTCATAAGATTGTTGCTCCATTGAAGTAATATATTTCTAATGTAAATATTCTGTTATAGGGTCTAGTTGATAGATACAAATTTGATCTCTTGTCCATGGGTATATCCTCAATTCCTGTAACAGTGCTGGGCATACAGTATATAGTTAATAAGCATTTTTTTAGATAAATAAATGACAGCATGAATGGAATATACTAATTAATATGGTTAATAATATACTAATTATCTAAGAATTAAGAACATAAAACAGCAAAACTATACTAAGTCACTTTTCCCTTCTTATTTTTGTTTTTCCAAAGATACTCACAGACCTTATGCTACCTCAGAGGAGCACTTAGTTATATATTTGTTATATAAACATGTTTAAAAGGGATGAATTGTCTTTGAGTAAGGTCTGATCATTAAACAGCACACATGTTGCATTTAGTGATCAATGTTTAATAATTCATTTTTTTTCCTAGTACACCCCAATCTGCAGCAATGCTCAGCATCTTGGGATGGACCCAGCTTGGGTTTATCAGTGTCTAGAATCATGAAATGTGTCCACGTTGGGATCATGTTAAGGTTTCAAACAGTGCACAAGCAGCTTAGCCTATCCCTGACAAATGACAGAAAGAGGGTTTGCTGAGTCATCCTGGCATCCTTCAGAGAGCAGGAAAATATTATACCATCTCTCTGCCCCCAATTATCCCCTGGGGCAAATCAAAAGTGGGCAAATTAATTAAATCATATGTCCATTCAGTCTTTCATTAAATTTTTACTTACTGTCTACTATGTTCCCAGTGGAATACTATGTATTAAATCACTCCATATAGACTCTGTAACAGCAACAACAAAATTTCACGGCTGGTTACTATGTACTGAAAATTGTGTAGGAACTTAACAGTATATTTCATTCAGCCCTCAAAGCAGCCCTCTGAGAAAGCTACATTTTATCACCTGGCACACTAAGGCACACAGTAGTTAGGTAGCTTGCCCATGGCCACAAAGCTAGTCAGAATGGCAGGATTTTGAACCCAGGTTGACTAACACTGAGCTAAAATGGACTCTGTCTTCTTTAGAAGTAAGCACGTGCATCATCATGCTTTCATAGCTGTAGTGAAAGTTTGTTGAACATCTCCTGGGTGCACATCCTATAATTTAAAATTTGTGTGCTTGGTCACTGAATAACTCACTGTGAATCAGTAGAGCATGAATAAGAGCACAAGGACAGTTAACTAAACTTCTAGGTTCAGATCCCACTCTGCCATGTACAACCTATATCCTTGAGCAATTTATTTCTCCTCTGTGCCTAAGTTTCCTCATTTGTAAAAGGGAACAGCACTTACCTTATCATCAGTATTATTAAATGACTGAATATATACACAGCACTTAGACCATGGCTGACACATAGTAAGCATTATATATCTTAATTTTTTAATTAGGTAAAATGTAGTTTAAGTAAATGAACTCATTAAAATATCATGCAGTGTAAAGGCAGGACAGGCCACTGAGCAGGTTTTCTATGATCCAGCAGACCGGGTAAAGGAGGAAAGAGTCCTGGAGACCTCGGTGGCTTTTGCAGGTCTTTTATTTAGATTTACCAGGTATATGGCAGGCAGGGGTGCTGGGGGGCCTGGAGGCTGGCAGGCCTCCCAGTGCCCAGCAAATCCTCACTCTATCTGGGCTCTCTGGCATTCTCTCTGCTTCTCGTTCTGCTTCTGCTGGGGTCCCCATGACACCGCCCTTATAAATGCAGTCTCAGCCCAGGTGTACCCACTTCAGGTACCCCTCCCCCCCGCCCCCCCCCATCAGGCATGCATTCAGGACCACAGGGTTCCCTCATCTATCCTAATGGCGGGAGGGCAGAAAAGCCTGATACTTTTTTACCTTACCCTACAGGCAGGAAAATGGAAGGATAAAGGAAAGCAAAAGAGGTAACTCCTCTGCCCTATACCCTTCCAGGGGATATTATGTGTAGGGTAAGGAGAAAGGTCAGGCTTTTCTGCCCTCCTGCCATCAGGATAGATGATGGAATCTTGCGGTCCTGAATGCATGCCTGATGGCAGGCACCTGGAGTAGGGTGTGGGCATAGGTAGATGGGATTCACCTGCGCTAAGACTGTGCTTTTTAAGGACGGCGTCACGGAGACGCCACCAGAAGCTGAGAAGCAGGAGAAGCTGAAAGAGAAGAAGCCCAAAGCAGAAGCAGAGAAGGCCGGAGAGCCTAGATAGAGTGAAGACTTGCTGCCTGCCAGCCTCCCAGCCCCCTAGCACCCCTGCCTGCCATGTACCCGCTGAACCCCAATAAAAGACCTGCAAAAACCACTGAGGACTCTGACTCCTCCTTTACCCAGTCTGCATGGGATCAGAGAACCTGCATCGTGTCCAGTTCTGCCCTTACATTATGTAACCAAAATCCTCAGCTCCAGACATTGCCAGGTGGCCTCAGAACACTATGGGTTCCATCAAACACACCCTCCACCATCACCCTTCTGAGAATTTCTAAGCTGTCTCAGGATCCAGGGCTACTGCTGGTTTGCTGGTCCAGAACCCAGTTATTCACCTATCATATCTGACAAAAGAATGTGATATAAAAGACCTTTGATCAGGTCTTCTTGGTCTCATAGAAACATCTGAGAAAGGAAAGGTAGCTAAGTAATAAGGACTGAGCCCGCTAAGTTTAAGTGAAACCTGTTGCCATTACCACAGATTTAAATGAGTATAAATCAACCAAGCAAGCTCTTGCCAATCTTAAAGCATTCTAGTTTCCTGTAGATATCCTAAGGAAAAACACCTTTTAAAAGAGAGTCATTAGGATGGTGTTTCTGAGTTATTTGTTGTTATGATCATTTTCTAGAAGAGTTGTGATTGATATATGACCGCACATTTAAAAGATACAATATCCTCTAGTGTGTTTAAAAACCTCAGGACTTTGAAGTACTTCATTAATCATTAGTCACAGCAGCAATCTTAGCTCATCAGTGTTCTGATTACAGAACTCCAGATGACCTACAGCGAAGTTGAGAGGTCTCACAAAGTCGTTAGTCTGGCCAGTGTTAGCACCATTCCAAGCTACGCGTTCCAAGGCTATTACTTGACCTTTGTTGCCTCTTTCCACTGTTCTGTGCAACAGTCCTAACTTTTTTGGCCTTAAACTAAGCTTGTCAACTCACAATGCATAATAATCTTCCAATGAAGTTGAAACTACACTCCAACATGTTGTTGATCAAGTTGGAAATAAATGTTGACTGGTTGATTTGTATGCTACTGAACTAGTTACTGTAGATACCTCTGTCTTTGGTCTCATTTGTTATTTTTGAGGCCTCTGTGATTTCTAAAATGTATTGCTATGAAATCTGAGACAATTTAAGAGCATTTAGGAAAGAGAGAGAACAATTTCTTAGTAAATTGTTGACTAAATGTCAACAATTGCATATATTTTTTGTTAAAGTTTGTTTCTCTGCATAAGTTCAAGAAAATATTGGTATAGTTTCTACTGGGAAACTTGACTTCATCTTATTTGATCAACAGATGAGAATAGTAAAGATAAACATTACAGAAGAGACACATTCTTAGAAGTATAGTCATATTTATCTACATCACTATTACTTGATTAAAGAGGCCCTGATACATACTTTTTATCCTGGGGGAATTTTTGCATCAAATCACTATATTCAATGAGTGCCAACTTCATACTTCAATAGTAAAATATCCAATCTGTAATACATTTGGTAAATTAATAAATTATTCCATACTTTCTGATAAATATACAGTTTTTCTGCAAAGCTAAATATTGCTTAAAAACACTCCCAAAAAGTATTTTCACTTCTGGTTATGCTTGCTGGTCAGTAGAATTCTGTTGGTTATTGCACTGCTGAGAACTGTGTCTCTCAGCTCCAGAGAACTGTTGCAGGCTTCTGTGAATGCAACCACAGTCTACTGTGGATTACACTAAGCTTGCATGCATAATTACAAAGTCTCCAGTAATTATGGTTTATCTCTGCATACTTTTGAACATTTTATAATGGAGAAAATATTTGCTGGAGGAAATTCTCATCAAAACATTGTTTGCAAGAATGTTGCTTACACAGTTCTTTCTCAATGCATATTACGGTGTTCCATAAATAACAGTGTTAAATATTGCAGCATCCTTGGGAGGTAGTCAAGTGGAAATATTATATTCTTTTTTTTTATAGCTTGGGAAAACTAAAGTTTCCTTTGGTGTACCATATTGAAATAGCCACACCCATTTTGGGCTTTCATAGAAGTTTGTCATCCTATAGCTTCGGAATGATTGGGACTACATTTTAATTCTCCTTTGAAATAATATTTATTCAAGATTTTCTCAGTAGAAAGCTTAAAAAGCATAACATAAAGAATGAAAATATGCCAACATTACCACTAAAAATATTTCAATGTATAAAAGCCATTTTATACACACATTTATTGCTTTTCAAACATTATTGTAGATGAGCCAATTGGGGATCATGTTGAATGTAGATTCCGATCCAAAACAACTAAGGCAGACCTGAGAGTCTGTATTTCTGTCAAGTTCAAAGCTGATGCTGAGGCCGATTGTCCATGATCACATCTTGAGTAGCCTGGCCTCTATTTTTATCTGCTGCTGTGTTAGAATGCTGCATAAATGCTCTCAAAATTTTTGACAGTGTTTCCAAAAATATCATTGGTGGAACTTTTTGCTTTATTAAAAAAAAAATTAAGTTGTCAAATGGTGACTCACTTGGCAGTCATGATGATGTTCTCATAACCAGAAAAAAAGTTTTGTGATTCAGGAAAGAACATGGGAGTCTCTTCTGAGCAATAGTCAAAGAAAATTGATAAAAGTAACATGACTGGTGAAGATGGCAGAATATAGAAAAGAGAAATATTGTAGACAATCTACAACATGTCAGAGATGCGAGGGCAACATTAAACAGGTAGAGTCATTATTATCACCTTGACAGACTACCATAGTACAAAAATATATCAAATCAGTGTTTTGTACACCTTAAATGTACACAATGTTATATGTCTAATATATTTTGATTAAAGTTAATTTTCAAAAACAAAAAGGCAAAGGGGCCTGGAGAGTAGGATTTAGGTGGAAATCCATAGCCAGCCAAGAAGTCTCAAGAATAAGAAAAAGATACCAGGCTTTCTAGAGCCTGGCCTTTGTGCTACTGTGCCTCCTTAATGAAATGGTATATCCTAGAGCAAATTTGATATACTAGTTATCACACTAAGTGCATTCAATATTTATCTAAGGGACAGGGGGCTTTAAAAGGATTTTGTAATACCTATTTCTCTTCTGCGTTATGTACAGATTCTTTGATTTAATACAGTTCATTTTATCACAGTGAAGTAAGTGATGTTAGTAAGGGCTGTCACCAAGGCAAAGAAATAATTACTATCAAGCACTAAAGTTTGACATAGAAACTCGATAAAAATAGTCTTGAACTAATATGCTTTGTCTTTGAATGAAAGAAACATATTGCTTAAGCTCATTTTTTAACCTACCCAGCTATATATGTCAGTGATACTTTAACAAACGGAAGAGTTATTATGTCAGTTGGAATTATATGGATATTTTACGTACAAGTATTAAGAACTAGAAATGAACTACTTCAAGGGGCAAGAGTGATTTCTTTCCTTTCCTCATTTTCTCTGCCTTTCCCCAAAAATGTCAATAATGATTACATACAGCTTTTGTATTTTTTTAAAAAAGCATTATTTTGAAGAAATGGTTATAATTTAACCAAAAAAAAACAGAATTCAGTCTCTTATATTTAATAAGAGCTGTTCAAGTATCTAATATGTACTTGATAAGGTGTTAGAAAAACAAAGATGAAAAAATACGGTCTCTGTCTCTTTAATCTAGCAGAAGAGAAGATTGAGAATAAACAAAATCTATTTCATCAATAAAATAAAAGTATCCTAACTATGATGATACTGTGGGTGCACAAAATAGAGAGTAATCACTTTTACTTTGTAGGACTCAAGGGAGATGCCAAGGTGGCTTGACAGCTAAGAAGTGAAATGTGAATTAGTAAGATTTTGCCATATGTTAAGCATTATGCTAAGAACTGCAGGAAATGGGGTATAGTGTAAAAGTTTAGTATTAATTCAACAAATGTTTATAGAGTACTTTACTCCATGTAACATAATATATTATGACCTCTATTTTTAAAGAGTTTATAGTAATTTAGGAGATAAGGCATCTATGAGTGTGTGAGTGTGTGTGTGTATAGTTGTGTGTGTGTGTGTGTGTTTGAGTTAGAGAGGGGAGAGAGAGAAAAAGAGAAAATTTAAGTGCTAAATAAACATAGTACAAACAAAGTGTAATAGAGAGCAGCATGACAGCTGATCAGGAGGGACATGGGCTGATGGTGGACCCTGCAGGACCCAAGTCAGTGGAAATGTGACTATTTCAGTTGGGGAGAATGACAAAGCAAAGGCCTGGGCACAGAATTATATCACTTAGGATATTTCAAATGCAAGAAACAGAAAACCTAAGACAAATTGCCTGAAGCAATAAAGGACATTCATAACTCAGAAAACTGAAAAATAAAGAGGGAAGACAGGTTTTAATGCACTTGATCAAAGGGGCATTTGGTTCATTTCTTTCTGAGTTAGTAGTCAAAACAGCGTAAGAATTACTACATTCAGTGTCTCCTCCACATTCTCCTAAGGTGTGTCATAGGTATTAAGGTATTATACTTTATGGGAAAGAAAAATGCTTGACATATTTAACCAAGCAATTCTCAAACCTACCTGATACAGTCCCACACTTCTCGACAGAATGACATAATATCCATTAGTGTTTCTATAGAAGCAGTATCTGGGTTTCTATAAGGAAATTTACCACCTGTTAAATGCCTAGAACATTTCTCTCCCTATGGCTTCCTACTAGCAAAAATGAGATTACTCTTCTTTCTCACACACACCATCCAGAGCAGTGGAAGGGGCTTTTTGGGCACCTTGCATAGCTGGTAATGACAGAGAGGGCACCAGATCTCCCACCTACCTTCCTACCTTCTCCCCACCAAGAAGTGCAGAAAGGCATTCCTCTCTCAAATCAGAGGTTAATAGAAAATGAGGTAAATCCCACCTCTCCCTGGGACTCTTGCAGCCCAGGACCATCCCATATGTGGTGTGCAGCACACTGCTTGAACTGATTTAAACTTGGTGGAACAACACTGCAATCGGTTTGCTCTCTAAATCTCTTCTAACTATGGACAGAGAAAATAAAATCACCCCTAGATGTAAGTAACTCTAGCTTTGTGTCTGGCACTCTAACATAGATTCCTTGTTAAGACTGTCTGAAGTAATAACTAATACAAGAAAGGCATGATTCCAATTTGTGTAGTTCCTCCTTTCTAAAGAAATGCATGGAGATTATGATTTTTACTGTAGAAACTTTTCAAGTGTAAATAGAATTGGGAAAGAGAGGGTAGAGGGGGTCAATCTGACAATGGAATGGCACTAGAATGTGGTGGTAGGTGAACTAAGGCTTGTACACACATACAGAGGTGTGCAGCTGTGCTCCTGAAACTTATATAGCTTTTAAAATAATAACTGATCAATAAAATTTTAGTTAAAAATAAAAATAGGAAGAATAGCATTTAAAAAATCTTTATCAAACCTAACATTATCTCAAAGATACATTTACACAGTGTGTGTAATGAAGTCAAATAAAGTTCCAAACAAAACCCTAACATTTGCTGATTCTCTCTTATATCGCTATGTCAGTTTTGGTTCTCCTTTCTTCTTCTTCTTCTTCTTCTTTTTTTTTTCATTTTCTTTTTTTCATTTCTGCTAGATGCATTTTTTCAAGACTTATTTATTTATGCAAGTACTGGGGTACAGGCCAGAGGCGTGGGAGGGTGAGAGAATTCACCAGAGACAGAGCAGGGAGCAGAACAGGCAGATGGACTGAAGACATTGCTGAGGGGAGCAGCGGGCAAGGCAGAAGAGGTCTGCCATACCATGTGGGTATTTCCCTGGTCTGGGAATCCAACCGGCACTGGAGAGGCTGCAGACAGCTTCATGGCACTGTGCTCAACCCACTGCGCCACCAAGGAGGCCTCTCTGCTAGATGCATTTTTAGGATAATTCTTCAGGACTTTTTGTTCTTTAATCCAAGGACATGAAAAAATTCAAATCGGTAGATCATTTGTTAAAATTTAAGCAGAGTACATACAGATTATATGGGCCTTATATTTTATCTTTTATGTTGGGAATGCCACTTACTTATCTTCAGTTATTTCTTTGTAAAACAGAACACAAGCAATAAGCTCAGGAAGCATAGCTTCTGAGTAATAATTCTATTTTACAATTTTATCATTTATCATCCCAAGGGGCTAAATAGGATTAAAACCCACATTTACTGATTTCTGTGTATAACAATGCATATACAACTATGGAATGAGTCAAAATCTTGTGTGCTTCTGAAAAGATTTCTTAATTTATTATAAATTGTTAGGATTGCATTAATCCATGTATGTTTCATCTTGCGTATGCCATGATTGGGAAGAAGTTTACAAAACAAAATCTAATGATGGTTTTCCAAAGCAGGATCCAGACTTAAGAGTTTTAACTTAAAACTTTTGTCAGTTAGCTGTCCCTGTTTCGGGAAAGCTGAATGCTAAATGGGTCACTTCATCCGCAAAGGCAGTAATTTCTGAGCCTTTATTTAGAAGAGATGAGGAAAGAAAGATAAATTGTGAAGAGAATTAGTAACACAATCTTTCAATTGCAGGTATTTGAATTGATTAAGTGTCAGACCAAGCATTTCCCTAAATTCAGCAAACCAACTCAATCTGTCTTTTGACATATTCTTTGCAATTTGTTAAGGCTTTTGTCCAATCAAGGACACCAACTACTATTAGTTTAGGTTTGATTTGTAGGCTGGGATTATTTTCCATAGAGAAATCTAGTCTTTGCATAACACCATAACCCAGCTAATCAAAAGTCTTGTAACAGCCAAGGAACATGCCAGAAATTCTTAAATAGGCATGCATATGAATTGTAAAGATATCATTTTCTTCCAAATCTGTGAGACAACTATGAGACTCTTAAATAAAGTAGTTCCCTATAAGCCATTCTTTCTAATGTGCTTCTCCTTTTAAGTACAAGTTAATTAAGTAATCATTCAACATTACCAGATGCTGACTTGGGAGAGTGTTTGGAAAGGAGAGGTTATATACTGCAGCTTCATTTCTTAGGACATATCAAAGCAATGATGAGTTAAAAACTCCACGCACTCACTGAAACAAACAGGAGGGATAAAGCTGTCAGTTTTCTAGCCACCTGGAATATGTTATTCTCCAGTGTTGATTTTGATAAAGTATCGTCAGTTTCATAAACCACTGAAAAACTAGATTTTTACTGCTGGCAGAAGAACCACGGCATCAATATGTCTTTAAATGGAGGTCAGAGAGAAGTTAAATTACTGATTGAATGAATGAAAATCTTTCCCCTGACATACAGCCTAATTTTTCAGCACATCTCCAGGCAAAATGGTGTGGCTACATTCATTTAAATCATTTTCCTTCTGCATTTTGCTTCATACCAAAAGGAAGATGGCTGAAATGTGATATTGGTGCTCAAAAGGGCAGTTCTGTAGAAAAGCCCTTCCTGACACAGGAGGAGCGCCCATTTCGCCTGTAGGACAGAGGCAACCAATCATGCTGAATGTGTACATGATCATCCCTGCTAATAGGTGCCTCTCTCAACCTCTGCAGTTGTAATGGATTCTGTTCAAATGGGCTCTCACTATACACATGAGGCTTTCTTTCTCTCTGTTTTTCATAACTTAAGGCTGCAGGTCAAGAATGAAAAGACTTTGGCATGAGGAAACTGAGTGCTGTAGGCCTGACGATACAGACTGAGAGCTTAGGTTTGGACTGCACGCAAAGGTAGGAAGGATCAAAGGATTAGAGATGGTCACAGCACATGAGCCCAGGAAATATACAATGGATTCCTAAGGACTAGCAATTGATTGTATGTAACATCTGCAACCTCATTTTTTTTTAAGATTTATGTATTTATTTATTTACTTATTTTATTTATTTATACAAGCACTAGGTACAGTCAGAAGTGCGGGAGGGTGAGAGAATTCACCAGAGCCAGAGCGGGGAGCAGAACAGGCAGAAGGACCAATGTACACTGCTGAAGGGAGCAGTGGGCATGGCAGGAGAGGTCTGCGCACCATGTGGCACCCTCCTCCCGTGGCTGGGGAGCAGCCGGGGATCAAACTGGTGCTGTAGAGGCTGCGACAGGTTCGCAACCCAGCGCTCAATCGCTGCGCCACCGGGGAGGTCCTGCAACCTCATTTTTTAAGGATAAGGCAGAACTTTTTTTTTTTAAGGTAAAAAGAAACGGGATGGAAAAAATGTACCTGATATCAGTACCTGATAACATTTAGTAAAATTATATTGGGGCAAAATGAGATACCAGCACATCCACTGGGGAACTAGTTGGAACTAGAGAGGAACAGTCAAGTGGTAGAACTCCCCTGACAAAGAGTTCAATTTCAGCCTATATATTGAAGTATTATAGAAATAGGAAAATGGCATCTTCAAGAACTAAACAGATGTACCAGCCTCTATTTGTCAATGAAACACTTTAAAAGAAAGGTTATATTTCTTCTGTGACATCCTCACTCAATTTCCCCAAATTTATATTGACTTGAACCCTGTGTTCTTGTGAATACCACAAAGAAGCACAAGAAAAGTCTCTGGTGTTACTAAGAGAGAGGTGGTTGAAATAATCAGGGTATAATATCACCTCCTTTTCTATATGGTATGGCAGACTCTGTAAACAGTTGCCTGATCATACTGATTTTGCCCTTTTTCCTTTAAAGATAACCCCTGTTTTGTTTTGTTTTTCTGCTGAAGAAAAACCTATTTTTCCCAAGTACCTGTATATCAGGGAACAATTGATGGGGCCTACTGGGTTGGGCTTTTGGGAACAGCACTTGGGGGTGGGCAGCATCAGTCAGACACATCCTTTGCCCTTTGTTCCTCTGCTTTGTCCTTCAAGGAATTTGCTCCTCAAATTGGTTAATGACTAAGATGTGAAAACCATACATTTTTAGTCCATCCAGGCTGCTCTAACAAAATACCATCAACTGGGTGACTTATAAACAGCAACAATGTATTGCTCACACTTATTGTGCCTGGAAGTCAAGGTCAGGGTGCCGGCATAATCACATTCTGCTAAGGGCAGATACTGTCAGTCATTTTCTTCTTGTATCCACACATGGTAGAAGGTAGAGGGAGCTCTTTGAAGACTCTTCTGTAAGGGCACTAACCCCATTCAGGAAGGCTTCATCCTCATGACCTCATCACCTCCCCCAAACCCCGCATACCATCACATTGGGAATTAGGTTTCAATGTGTAATCTTTGGAGAGACAGAAACATTCAGTTTATAACATGTACAATAAAAAAGATGGCAGAATACAAGGAACTGCTTCCATGATATTGCAAGCACTGTAGAATGGTATACCATTACTGGAGCAACTGACTCTCACTTTTTTATGTGAAAAAATAAAACCCCTAATGCATTCATTTAAACCTAAGTTTCAGATGCTTCCATTGCTTATATTCAAACATAATCCCAAGTGTATTTCATTCATTAATATAATGTATTGCATACATTTGTTCATTAACATTTGATGATGTAAAATCCTCTGGGGAAAGAATTGTTATTACCAAAAGACCAAAGTGAATTACCTAATATAAAATCTTCTAGTTATCTTGATATTTTCTCTATCTATCTCTCTCAAAATACAAATCCAGTTTCTCCCAAGTTGTTCTGTCTTCTCTGTTCCACCTGCACTGTCCTGACCTTAGATTAAACTTCCCTTACCTGAATTGTCACCAAGGCCCCCTGATTTTTCTCTCTACTTTTAGTCTCATTCACTCATTTAGGCACATAGCAGCTCTTTATTTAAAGTCAAGCACAATAGAACATGCTGAGAAAAAAATAGTGAAGTAGATAGGTGTGGTTTGTGTCATTGAACATTTTGAAATCTTTCTACTTACTGTCAGTAATGATCCTCCAAAAATGCATATGTGATCATGTCATCCCCTATTTAAAATCCTAAAATGACTTACTACAACATGTAGGTAACACTAAAAACTTTCAATTTCAGGTCAGGTCTTTCAGAACCCTGCAGTATGCTCATTTCCAACCTCATTGTACCCCTTTCTGTCACCTTCCCTCCCAGGTTCCCTATTTTCAAGTTCACTGAACTGGTTGCTAGGTAATGTGTTTAAAGGGCCTTACGCAAAAATAGGAACTTAGAAAATGTGGCCTGTTCACTTCAGTCCCTCTTAACCACACCATACACTTGCACATCTTCTCAGTTTGCATATAATTTTGCCTGAAATTTCTTCTCCACTTTCCCTCCCAGAAGACCTTCTATTCAGAGTTTAAAATTCAGTTTCAATACCGTGAGCTCCAGATGTCCCTGATGATGTGGAGAATCAAGTTTTATGCTTTGTACCTCCTTCTACATCCTTGAACAAAAAAAGTTATTTAAAAATGTTGGAAAGAATTACTCACAAGTACAGTTATTCACTTTGTATAAATTAGGTTTCTGGTCACTGACCATCAGTATTAATGCGCTGTTAGAGATCAAGGAAGATTCTTTAGAAATGGCTCTAAAGAGCTGTTTGTAACAGTTTCAGTAATCCCAAGGCAGCTAAATGTTCAGCTCTTCGATGAACAGAGACAATAGAACACCCAATGGAGCAAATGCAACTGATTTAACTATTTCAATATTTATTTATGCCGAATGTGTAGACCTAGGTGAAGTTGTTAAGTAGACAAATTGGAATAAAGCAGTTTTCCTGGGGAGTTTGGAGGGAGGAAAATGTGCAAGTATAGTGAGCCAAGAGACTGAAGAGTAGAGATAAGAGAATAAGCTCCTGAGTTTAGAGTCAATATGGAAGGAAATGAAAATCTAGAGACTGACAAAATTGGGAGAAAAATTAAGAGATTAAGCAATTGAATGTCTCAGCACAGTTAAAGAATCAGTGTAGTGAATGTAATCTGTGAAAATGCTAGAAGGGGAGACCATAACTGGGAAATCTGAGTTGCAAATTTCATCTTCTGGCAGTCTCTGCGGAGAAGAACAAGCCTGGAGCCTTCACAGGTGTGGTGCAAGTGACAGTTGCCAATCACAAGGTGAGGAGGACAAGGCATGAAGCTAGAATGTGGCCCTCTCCACACGGACTGACAAGTCCTCTAGAACAATGGCCCACTGGCAATGAAAATGAAGAATGCAAGGCAAATGAATGACTTACACATTATAGAAGGTCTTGTATGGGGAGCATGCAGTGTCATCAAACTGAATCATTTAAGCCCAGTAGCACAAGCGACTATTTACAGAATGATGGGGAAACAATGGTTTGGAGCAGTTCTAGGGATTCCCTCCCCTACCATATCACTCTCATTTACGCCCCAAAGCTGAATGCTGAAAAGGAGGGATAATTAGCTTGAATGGACTAAGGGATATTGTATTATTGGAATAAAATCAGGTTTAAGTCAACCAATAAAGTGTAATGAGTCTTCTGTGAAGATGATTAAGATGACGGAATTGTTCTTCATGTGAAATGGATTTTTTTTTGAAGATGTTAAATATTATGTGTGAGTTGAGGAGTAGTAGGCTTAGCAGAGGAAAGGAAAGTGAAAGTTATCAATACAAAATATATCATGAGACTAGGCACCCCGAAGAGGTTTTTTGCAAGTATGATAGGTTAGGAGGCTCAGTGAATGGGCTGGCCTCAAGGTTTCAAGGAAACACTGTAGACAAATGCTTTAAGGCTTTCTCACACTGAGCTTCGGGTATGTCCTAGAACAGGTAATTATTAGCCTCCTATGGGCTTTGTTCTGAGTTCTTAAATGAGCATGGTTAAGAAGTTACTGTGGTATTGTTAGGGGGAAAGGATGTCCTGAGCTAATCCCATGCAGGCTTTGTGGACTCCACCCCCACTCGAGACCAAAGCCATCAAGACATTGGGAACTCCAAATCCCATCACCACCAATGGGAAGGTGGCTGGGACCTGAGGGTGGAGTTAAGCAGCCAGGTTGGGTATAAAAACCAAACATGTGGGCCTTGAGGCTCGCTCTCTTGCTTGCCTCCTGGCTTCACCGCTCCTGGCTGGCGGCCAGCTCTCAGGGTGCCATTTGGGATTCCTGATCAGCGGATCGGGTAGGACACATTTAAAACTTTGTCTCCCACTTTTCTCCCTGAGCTGTACATTTCCTCATTTCCCCTTCCCTTGTAAATAAACCTTTTATTAACCTTTCGCGTGTGCCTGCAGTAGAGTATTGATAAGTCCTTTTAAGAGCGCGGGTGAGGACCCACAGTCAGGCACCCCGTTTTGTATCGGGGCTGCCCTGTAACAGTATCTCTGAAAATTTCTTACTCAAGAAGATTGAGACTAAAATTAGTCTCCTGATATTGACCTCCTATGGAAAGTTTCCAACAAGAAAGTTTTTGGAGGAATGTGCTGTGGCCTGACTGGATCTTATCTTAGGGATGCCAGCATCAGTCAGAGGTGAGATTCAGGAAAACACTCACACTCAAGAATAGAAGAAGGTCAGAAAATCAATTAATCATTGTATCTGACACAAAGATAGTACCCAAAAAAGTATTTGTTGAATGAATTAATATAAAGTAAGTTTTGATAGCACATTTTCAAGTTGCTTTATTGGACTAGAGGGAACACTTGCCACTCTTTCTCACTACTGTATGTCTGAGCCACTTCTGTACTTGAGCAAGTTCCCATTTTAGGACTTCAGAGTTAGAGACGATGGCTAGCTCCTCATTTTTCCAGTCTCCTGCAGGTCAAGATCATGCATGAGATCTTGGTGAAGCCAATGAGATGCAAATTCTCAGTCTTTGTCTTGGGATCTGGAATGTGGAAAGGCAATGAAATATTTCTTGCAGCGTGGCAGGGACTATTTCATTTCTCAGCGCAGTAATGGTAGCCCTGGCCACAGTGGCATCCAGCGTGGCATCAGGCTATATAAACTGCTGGGTGTTGTACTGAGTGGTAGTAGAAGCTGTGTTCTTACCCGTACAGTTCTGTATGAACTTTGTGCCTCTGTTCCTAACTACACATCCTCTGGTCCTGTTTTTTTATTCCCACAAGATTCCTAGTCAATAGCCTTTTAGTAAATTAAATTTCCCCTTAAATCAAGTATATTTGTTTTTTTTTAATCCAGCAACTAAAATGCCTACTGACACAACTTTAATCCAGAAATGGGATGCTAAAAGTCACAGAAACTAAAATGAGGAATTAAGTCAATGGAGGAGACTGACTGGGAAGTTAGTGACTCTTTTTATGAGGATGTGAAGCGATAGGTTGAACTATCTGTTGCTCAGATATTGGGAACAGGGAGGTTTTGGTATTAGGAGAAATGGTATCAGGCAGAAATGGTGCCTTCTGTGAAGTCCCATGGAATAGAAACAAGTTAAAACTAAGGATGGGCCAACTTAAAGAGGGAAGCAGGAGATTTAGCAGCTGCAAATAAATCTGCGCCAAAAGACAAGCTTAATCTTCCAGGCCCGTCTTAAACAATTTTTATAAAGTTGTTTCTGCCTGACAAAGAGAAAAACCCAGATGGCCAAGATTGGATTATGAGTATTGCCTTCCCACCCAAGGTTATTGTTTTAAATTGCCTCAGGGCAGAGGTCATTAATCTGAGGTCTAGGAGGACTAGTGTCATGTAGAAGTCTGTGGCATGGAGTCAGGAATTCTCAGACTCAGTATATTTCAAGAAAAAAAAAGCTCGTTGG
The DNA here is from genome assembly GCF_964194135.1 of Talpa europaea. NCBI lineage: Eukaryota > Metazoa > Chordata > Mammalia > Eulipotyphla > Talpidae > Talpa > Talpa europaea. The sequence goes on along the minus strand of NC_140072.1, from coordinate 115,052,994 downwards.
CTGTGTTATTAGCCTGTGATTTGACTGGAAGCACCTGTAGCCTACTGAGTTCTTACAGGAAGAACTCAGGAACTTACAGGAAGAACTAAGGAAAGTCTAAGGTTAATTAACAATGGCCTGTGACTATTCTGTCACTAAAGCAACTCCCAAAGCTCCTAAATTCCCATCAAAAGAATATAGAACAGTAAAGCTGTACATCCCTCAGAAAAAGCAGTTCCCCAATTCTCATCTCCAATGTTGCCATGAGAGAGAATTTTGTTGGTGAATGCCAGTTCCTATTTCTTCTTGGCTTTATTTAGGCAACAATGATCATCTCATTCCATTTGTCTGAAGTATGGGCTAAGTGGTGTGATACAATTCTGGCAATTGAAATTATAGGGGAAATCTGTGTGGATGACTTCAGGAAAAGATTGTATTACTAATAAAAAATAAAGACTCATAGGGAAAAGAGAATCTATTTTTCCATGTAACCTTTTTGTGCATGCATATAATAATATCTAGAACTGTATCAAGATTGTGCAACCATGCAGGGAGCTAAGTCAACAGGAACATAACAGACCCAAAAGATAGAAAGATCCTCAGTAACAATCATAATATAGTTAAGCTTCAAAGCTAACTGGCCTGTGAGCTGCCCAGCAAGAGCCTTCATATATCTTATTATGCAAGACAACACATTTTTATTATCTTTTAAGACATAGTGAGTCAGATTCCCTTTTATTTTTAGTGGAAAGCCTCCTAACTGACAAAGATGCTTTTTTGCTATACAGTCTAAGCTTTTCCTATTATGCTTGGGGAAACTAAGGATTTGTACCCTGTCATAGAAAATACATTTTTAATATCTGATTTGTATACACTACCCTTTGAAATGAAGATAGCACTGGGAATACATGTCAGTAAAGTGTGTGTGTGTGAGAGAGAGAGAGAGCGAGAAAGAGAAAGAGAGAGAGAGAGAGAGAGAGAGAGAGAGAAGAGAGAGAGAGGCAGAGAGAGAGACAGAGACAGGGAGGCATCTACATTTTCTCAACCAGCTCTCCTCATAACTGAGAACATATATTTGATATGCATTTGCTAGCCAGTTGACTAGGGTCAGTGGTAGATGCTTCATTATGAAACAGATTGAAATGATGTCAGAGTAGAACACTATGTCTTGGCCTCATTTGGAGGTGGGCTAGGCTTCAGAAGCTCAGTTCACTCTGAGAGGCAATAGCTTCATTATGGGCCCTGTATGATGGAGGGAATTGAAAATTCTCCTTCAGATTCGGCATTACAAAAACTTTATTGCTTTGGACAAATAAATAGCATAAATAAAGCTTTGCAGATGTGGGTGGTTTAGATAGTATTTTAGATCCAGTGTTTGTTTTGTTGTTTTTTTTTTTAAGCAGCTGAACATATCTTATAAATGCTTCCCAAGTTACTGCAAACCATTTTCCTCCCATTTTGTTTTATTGTTCTCTACTTCCACCTTTCAATTATTGTGAATATGTATTGATGAAAATAACTACTATAAATAATATATTGACTTTTTATATCTTCTTTCCAACAAAGAGAAAAATTCATGCTGAACTGCAGGGAGAAGGCAGTGGCAGCTGCTGCATTATCTCAATAGACAAAGATGTATGGACTGTTGGGAGAGGAGCAGTTTTTCCTCCTATTTGGGATGAGATCGGAGGAAATATCTGTAGGAGCACGTCAGTGGTCCACAATCCCACCCCCACCATTTTTAACATGTACAATCTCCAACAAATGTGTGGAACATCTGAAGATGCCAAGAGCAGTCCTTCTTTGCTTTACCTTCTTTCCTAAGAGTTTCAGGGCCCCAAGAAGACAATGGAGACAACAAAATGGATTTGTACAACCTTGAACAAAAATGTAATTTCATGAATTGAGTAAAACCTTAACTCACTTTGTTCTTAAGGGATGGATTATTCTAGAAACAGCATGGGATATGGAATCAGGATCTGGGATGAAGCCATGCTCTGCCACTTAACACTTTGTTTATGTAACTTAACCTGGCTCTAAAATTAAGACTAAGATAGCCAAATTATTCATTCATTCATTTCTTTATTTCCTCACATGTACCCTCTTTCAAAACATTTGGAGCAGATTATGAAAAATGACATATGTAATAGGGCCTCCCTTGGTGGCGCAGCAGTTGAGCGCTGGGCTGTGAAGCTGCCCGCAGCCTCTGCTGCGCCGGTTCGATCCCCGGCCAGCGGTGAGGGTCCCACATGGCGTGACAGACCTCTCCTGCTGTGCCCACTGCTCCCCTCAGCAGTGTATTTCATCGGTCTGCCTGTTCTGTTCCCCGCTCTGGCTCTGGTGAATTCTCTCACCCTCCCGCGCTTCTGACTGTACCCAGTGCTTGTATGAATAAATAAATAAATCTCTTTAAAAAATTAAAAAATAAACATTTCTTTAAAAAAAAAAATGACATGTAATAATCATCTGAGGCTGATGAAACGGAAATGGAAAATCAGAACAAAGAAAAGGGGACAAGCATGCTAACTATAAAGGTTGATATAATGGCCATAAATATTCATCACATTAGTGTCTGGGGTTCCTAGAAGCCAGGGCATGAAGGGAAAAATGAAGTTATGTATATTTGGTTTTCATTAAGGGGAGTGAATGAATATCAGTTCCTCTGAGGATATAGCACATTTTCCTGGCACTGCATTCTCAGGGAGATTGAAATTTTACAAGGATAACAATGCCCAACTCCCAAAATTATTAAGTGCCTTAAGTATATATAAAAGCCATTATAAATTGAAAATTATTATTTAACACTAATTAATATATAGATATTAATTACATGTATTTCCAGAGACTGAGAATGAAAACAAAGAGTGGAATGTTAACATCTTAACATTTGGTGGAAAACATTTCTATAATATGCTCCATATTTTCCTATCTCCTTGGTAAGATCACACCAGTCATAATATCACATTTACAAAGGGGTTGAGAGCAATAATTATAAATATCTGTGGCTGTGGTTTTGCAGCATTTATAGCTAGTTTATAAATATAGATGTGAAAAAGTCATTGGCATAATGGAAAGAACTATGTCAATGGGCCTGACACCTGTTTTTTAGGGGGAAAACTCACCAATACTTGTTTGCTTCTAAACAATTTGACTCTCATAAAGGTGGAGCAGATTATGAAAAATGTGCAGCCATTGACCCCTTTAGCAGTGTAACACAGCTGCTTTTCTGCAGAACTCACCAGTGGACCTAAGTTGAAGCAATCTCCCTCTCCCAAGTGATTTTCTCATCCCCCTGAACCCCAGATCATCTTTATAGTGTCTCTTCCTTGTCAATGTCATTCAAAGCATTATTTCTTGTTTCTGCATTACAACTCAATTTTCTGGTGCTGTCTACTTAGCAGTTAATAGTTATTCTTTATTTCATTTGCCTCATTTGAGGATATGTTGTATAGAGGGAGCATAGCTCAATACTTTAAGAAATTGTCCAAGGGCATAAGGTGGTAGCTTATTCCAAAACCTGTCAACAATATTTACAATGCCTAACAATTGCATGTCATTCTACAAGCTTCAAGAATGCTTCCTTATAGTTTAATCCTCACAATAATAAGCAATAATATTGCTTATTATTATTCTCCAGATAAGACATACCTGGATTTGAAAACTGCCTTGCTTCTTACTAGCTAGGGGAGCTCAGGCAAGCCACTTAATATTTTTATCATTCAATGTCCTCACCTATAAAACAGTAAAATACCTGTTATTGATTTTTAATAAACACTGAATGAGATCATGTCTGTGAAGCACATTCATAGTGTCGGACTTGAAGTAAGTACATAATAATGGTGATGGTGATGATGATGACTGTATTATCGGACCAGAACTCTTGTAGCTACATGAAAAATTGTAAGTTACATATTAAAATACTATAATATCATTAAAAGTTAAAATCATGTTCTATTAAAATCTTCTTTTGGGTAATATTATTTTCTTAATAATACTTTGATCTATAATTTGAATTAGTGGATAGCATGACTTTTTAAGAAGTCCCTCCAAACAAACCTACTTTTCCAAAATAAATCACAAAATCTTCTAAGACTCTTTCTATGGAGCTACCTAAGGGTGATTAAATCAGTGGAAAGCATTTCTGTCTCCCTCCGTGGTTAGCTTGTGCTCTGTACCTAGTCAGTAAATGCCAGGCAGCAATCATAAACCAGGATATGAACATCAGTTACTGATATTTTCACATTATAGGTGCCTCAATCAGCAGTGCACAAAACCTTCTCTTATTGGATTCATCCCAGAAGCGTATGATTGTCCACTTGACTGTCTCTTCTGGGTCAGAATTGCCCAAATAGCCCAGCTTTTTCAGGCTGGCAAATCGTGAACAGGTGATTTGTCTGAAAACAAGCCACCAACAGTTCTCAACATCCTCCAAATGTGCAATGCCTTTGTCCCTAGTTATTCTAATAGCAAGCTTCACTTTAAGCGGTCAGTCCCAGCCTTGAGAAAGAACACAAACCGTAGTCACTGTTTGCTGATATAACCCAGGCCTTTCAGCCAGCACAGGGTCAGACTTAGGGAGCCTTTTGATCTTTCCACTGAGAGGCACGTGGTCTCTGTGTCAAATATCAGCAGTGGCACTGTTTCACCAGTTGTTGCACCCAGATTGGCAGGATCACTGAGCAGAAGTTAGAACTCTGTCAAGGATAGGTGCACACAAGTAAACACTGACAGCCAAACTGGCCTGCGCCAAAAGAAAGTTGTAATACAGGGAGGGAGCAAGATAAGATATGGAGCGAGAGTCCAGTCAGGGGTCAGAGGACAAGCTTGAGCTGTGAGCCTATCAACTACACCAGCCGCCCTTCTTACTAAAACTGTTCCATGTTGGATCACCTTCAAGAGTGTGTCTGAAATACAGGGCCATGCAGTGTCTCAGGATGCAAGGAATTTGAGCAGCTACCATTTCAAAGCCTTGCTATGTTATCAGGTAAATACCTCCAAATTATTGACTTTAGGTCACTTCCTCTAATGATGAGTTCACCTAACTATTTATGAGAGGAAACATGGAGTTAGTTTTTGGTATAAACCATTCCAACCAATTTTGGAAAATTTATCTAATATTTTGAGATGTGAATTCTTTGAAAACAAATAGGCTTTGAAAATTTTAACCATGTTCAGCCAATGTCTGAGCTTTCTTTCACTTTAATCCATGTTTTAAAACATGCTCATAACTTTTTAGATGAGTCATTAAATATATCTTTGTGAATGTCTTGCACATTTTAACAAATACTTTTGCAAACTATGCAGATTAAGAAATTAACAAATACCCTGGGTTTGTTACCTTTTAATGAGGCATTGCTGTTTTGATGATAATAAAGAAAAGATCTCTTATGATTTTATTATGTACATGCCAGAAACAATGAAGTGCAATGGAGGATTAAATTCAATGGAGGATTAAATTGAACATGAGATTAAGCATAACATCACAGTACCTGGCATATGTTAGCTACCTGGCTAATATTAATTTCTTTCAGAGAAACAAGAAATTTATGTCCATTACCAAATTGACTTGGTTGATATTTCATATACCTTAGATTCACCAGATTTTTGTTCAATTTTATGTTGATTCCTACCAATCTCATTTTTACCATGTGGTGAAAAAGAGGAACAAATTATATATATATCTATTTATATATAAAAAACATATATATATATATATATATCTTCTTTATATTTTGTGAGGTTCCAGTTTATCTTATTTATTTCCCTAACTGCAATAAGAAACAGTTTCTGGGGCGTCCCCGGTGGTGCAGCGGTTGAGCGCTGGGTTGGGAAGCTGCCCGCAGTCTCTGCAGCTCCGGTTCGATCCCCGGCTGCTCCCCAGTCACCAGAGGAGGGTCCCACATGGCGCTCAGACCTCTCCTGCCGCCCGCTGCTCCCCTCAGCAGTGTACTTCGGTCCTTCTGCCGGCTCTGCTCCCCGCTCTGGCTCTGGTGAATTCTCTCACCCTCCTGCGCTTCTGACTGTACCCAGTGCTTGTATAAATAAATAAAAATAAATCTTTAAAAAAAAAAAAAAAACAGTTTCTGGGAAAACTAGCTATTTCTACTTGACCCTATACTGGTTACAATGTGCCTACTAATAAACCTCTGGCTTCCTGTCCTCTCCCTTCTGGTCTCTGGAAATAAATGAGCCTCATAACAGAATTTGCCTTTCACCCCCCCTCCCCCCCAACATGTTGCGGGCAAGGGAGCCCATTCAGTTATGCTCCAGTGCATTCTTCGCTTGGGCACCTCTGTGTGATAGCTGGCCAAATGAAGAGGCAAAGAATAAAGAGAAAATAAACAGGATCAAAATGTGTGAATGTGCAGAAAGAGAATGGAATTTACTAGAATGAAAGAGTTCAAGGTGAGCATAGGAAGTATCAATACATAGTTCTAGTTTGATGGAAGAAAAAAAATATGATTTGGTTTGGCTACACTTGCTTCTGCATAATTGCTAAGATGCAATAGCGGCTGCAAATATCTCTGGAGAGAGGGTCGAAAGAACCAAAATGTGTGTTGGGCAGGAAGCTTGGGTGATATAAATCAGTGGGATAACCTGGCTTTAGTGGGAGAAGAGCCAACTGCTTGAGCATATATCTGAAAGAGGTTAAAGAAGATGTGGAAAAATACTAGTGAGTGGTATTTTACTATTAGAATAAGGTAGGTGGGGTCAGAGTTTAAACAAACAAAAAAACAAACAAAAAACCTGGAAGTTAATTAGTAGACAGACACATGGGGAAAATCATTGCAGAAATAGAATTAAAGATAAAGTAGATAACCACAATAAACATGGAAAGGGGAAAATACATAAAAGGCGATGCAAGGAGCATTTAGCTGTTGGTTTTCTAACAGGTGTGAACTAGTTAAGTAGGTATGATCATCCCACCCTTCAGTATGTCTTTCTAACAAGTATTTGTTAGTTGCCTTCTTATACATGATTGGGGGGTGGGGGCGCTTCAGTCTCCTAATTATTCTCAGATGAAGTATTCAGTTTGTTATCTTTTAGGATGCCCTTCAGTTGTTTTAAAGAAAGTGTGTATGCACTGGGACCTCCCTGGTGGTGCAGGCAGTTGAGTGCAGCGCTGTGAAGCTGTCTGCAGCCTCTGCTGTGCAGGTTCGATCCTGGCCAGCCGCAGAGATACCCACATGGCATGGCAGACCTCTCCGGTCTTGCCCGCTGCTCCCCTCAGCAGTGTATTTTGGTCAGTCTGCCTTTCTGTTCCTTGTTCTGTCTCTGGTGAATACTCTCACCCTCCCGTGCATCTGGCCTATACCCCAGTTCTTGTTTCAATAAATACATCTTTTAAAAAAAAGTGCATATGCATTAGTTCAACAATGCATAAATTGAACTAACTAGAAACGACCACCAAACACCCCTAGATTTTGCCCACATAAATCTTTTATATGAAACCCGTCTTTCTGTTAGTTGTCCACCCAATGGGAATTATCTCTTTCCCTCTCTGCTGAGACAAATACAATTTTGCAGTAGGCAGAGATCTTCTCATTTCAGACAATGTACGACCTTGACTTAGCCCCAAGGAATGAGTTGTGATTGGTCTAAGATATTCATAATAATTGCATTCTCTTTCATTAGTAGTTGGTTCAGAAATTATTTGTAAACCAGTTCTGGTCATTGAGATATAAAGGGGAAACTGGCATTTCCCTTCTAACCTCTGAGGGAGAATACAAAAGTTTATCCCTCCCTGCTTGCAATGCTGTTCTAAAGACATAATGTCTGGAGGTGGTTGCCATCTTGCAACCCTTAGGAAAGTGACTTACATGTGAAGAGGTGTGAGCCTTTACTTCTGAATCACATATAGTGCTGTAAACCAATGTTACCACGATAAATTTAAAATAAATTAATTTTTTAAAGGAGAGCAAAGTGAAAGATGAGAAATGTAAGACATCAGGATGTTTCATTTTACAGCTGAGGCTATTTCAGCAACTACCAACTACCAGATGTGTGACACATGTAAACCACTCGGTAGCTGGATTTTGTTATTTGAACCCAAAAAGTCTTTAGTCTCTCAGTTGTATCTGGACTGTCCAATCAACCTTTAACTTTTACTATGTCTTTTAGACCTTAAAAGAACACATCCATTCAGTAGTTCAGGAAACTATTTAAATCAATCATCTCAAACTAACATTTTAAAAGATAAATGTGCACATTCTATTATTTCCATGTAAGCATCACAAGTTGTTTTGCCTAGTTTCATGTATTTTCACATTCTTCTGGGCATACAAAAAGGGATCTACAAGAAAATTAAAATAAGAGAATATTGTAGTAAAAACCTTAGAATATAAGAAGGACATATATTTAAGACTCACTTTTCCATTTTAGCTCCTGATTACACATTTTGTTAGAACATATAGAGTTAAAATATCCTTTATTTAAGCCAGAGCTTTCTATTCTATCACACTGACTTCCAAAAGACATAAAGCTGTCACATTTTTTTCTCTTTTTTAAAATTTTATCTTATATATTTTTTACATCATTTTACATTATTGCACAATGTATGCATTTTCACCTTGGTTATAGTCACCATACAATTATTTTGATCCTTCTCCCTTCTCCCCTGCCCCTCCCCATAGTGTGTTTCTGGTTTATAGTTGCTTGTTGATTTTGATTTTTGCTTCATTATAATTAGTCTTTTTCCTGGTCTCTTATTTAGATTCTCTAAATTTCTGCTAAGAGTGAGACCGTCCAGTACTTTTCTTTTTCTTTCTGGCTTATTTCGCTCAGCATGATCCCTTCCAGCACCATCCATGTTGCTGCAAATTGCATGTGTTTATCTTTTTTGATTGCTGAGTAATATTCCATGGTGTATATGTACCACATCTTCTTGATCCAGTCATCTATTTTTGGGCATTTGGGTTGTTTCCAAAGCTTGCTATTGTAAATTGTGCTGCTATAAACATAGGGGTACAGGTGCCCTTTTGAATTAATGTTTCTGTGTCTAAAGCTGTCATGTTTATTGTTCTCTGTTCCCTAAGAAGCAATGGCCAGATGTGGCCTTTCAGAAATAAACTTCATGATCTTCAGCTCTTCCCTGGTTAGTTCTTACTTTTCTTTTGCACTGTACTATTATTTTCTTTTTCATTTTCTATTTCATTTGCTTCCTGTATGTACATTGTCTACACTTCCCCTCCCTCTCCTGATTGTCAGCCATTCTTATTTCACTTACTTCCTTTCATTCTCATCCTCATTCTTCTATCAAATGCTAATTGCAGGTCACTGCTCTACTCACCCATTTTTCAATGTTATTGAAATAACATTGGTTTATAACATTACATATATATTTCAAGGTGCACAGCATTTTATTTCAGCATCTGTGTATACTACATTATGATAGTCACCGAAAGACTAGTTTCCATTCTCCATCACACAGCTACTCCTATTATTTACCTACCTCCCTTTCTTTTTTCCTTCTGGAAACCACCATTTTGTTCTTATAATCTAAGAATTCATTTTTGCTTTTGTTATGTTTGTTCATTTGTTTTATTTATTTATGTGCCACATGTGAATGACATCATACAGTATTTGTCTTATTCTGGCTGATTTATTTCACATAGCATAATACCCTCAAGGTCCATCCATGTTGTTACAAACATCTCATCTTTTCTTAAGGCTGAGTAGTACTCTGAGCTATAGATATTTATGCACACACATCTTTATCCACATATTCTTTATACACCCGTTTGTCAATGAGCATTTAGTTTGTTTCTAAAACCTGGTTGTTGAATATAATCGCTTGGCTATTGAAAAATGCTACACTGAACATAGGAGTGTATATACCTTTTCAAACCAGTGTTTTCTTATGCTTAGGGTAAATACTCAGAAGTAGAATATCTGGTTCCTATGGCATTTCTATTCTTAATTTTTTGAGTATGCTCCATACTGTTCTCCAGCACAGTTAACCCAGGTACAGTCCCACCAATTGTGTAAGAGGTTCCCTTTCTCTACATCCTCTTCAATGCTTGTTTTTCTTATCTTTTTGATAGTAACTATTCTCACAGGTATGTGTAGTTTTGATTTGCATTTCCTTAATAATAAGTGATGATGAGCATCTTTTCATGTGTCTATTTGCTATCTGTATGTCTTCTTTGGCGAGGTTTCTATTCATGACACATGCCTTTTAAATGCAAATTCTTTGTATTTATTGTTTTATTCAGCATATTCTGCCATTTTCCAACATTAGTGAAGCAGCAATAGTCATACGGAACTGGATCTGCCTGGCACTCTTGCTAGTGCCACCGCTGCATCCCACAGTTGGCCTCCCTACAGACCTCTGCCGTGGTGGACTATGGAAACTATGCACATGCAGAGGAGTAGGGGTGAGGGGGAGGGCGAAGATAAGCATGATGTATCCAAAGAGGTAAAACAGCAATGAAGGAGAGAAATAAAAGAGAAAAGAGGGACCTCCTGGTGGCGCAAGGGGTTAAGTGGCAGCACTATGAAGCTGTCGGCAGCCACTGCGGCTGAGTTAGATCCCCAGCCAGGAAGATACCCACATGGCGCAGCAGACCTCTCCTGACTCGCCCGCTGCTCCCCTCAGCAGTGTATTTCGGCCAGTCTGCTGGTGTGTTCCCTGCTCTGTCTCTGGTGAATCCTCTCACCCCCACCCCACACCTCTGGCCTGTACCCCAGTTCTCGTATGTGTAAATAAATAAATCTTTTATTTAAAAAAGGAGAGAAAAGAAACAGCCTTTTCTCCTGCTGTTTCTAAACCATATTATTTCAACACACAGTCAGAAGTGAAAAAGCAAGCTTCCAGGTTGTTAGGATTGACTAATGGAAAAACGCACAGGAAACCCCAAAATTAAATATTAGACTTGATTAAAGAACTGAATCTGAAAAGGTCAGTGCTATGGCTGAAAGAACTCAAGTTAAAGGTTAAAGATGAAAGCCACGCTGGTCAAGGTCTCTTCAGTGTTGGTCAACTTGTGTTGCCAAACGAGAGGGTTCTTTTGTAGTGTCACTCATCCACTGTGTTTGAGGAGGAGGAGGACATTGGACAAACAACGGGGAGAGAATATTATTTTTGTGGAATTTACAGCAGACTTGAATATATAATTTATATCCTTTGCAAAAAAAGGTGCAATGGTCCTAACTTTGTCGCAGCTACACCTCTTGTTGTTTTGTGATTCTGTGAAAGAAATCAATCTCTCTGCAAAGTGGGAGTAATGTGTTTTGCTGCTACTTTTCTGGTGTTACACCCCACTGTGGAATTTTATACGTTTTTTAAATGTACTTTTCCTCATGGTCCAAATATTTTCTTATAAAAAGAAGTTGCTAAAATGATCAAAATAAAAACAGGTTGGTTTAAAATAGAATAACTTAAATATCCCATGTCTAGATTAATCAGGGAATAAAGAAAGCTAGTTTGACTATTTCTTATGACTCCTACTGACCTTTGAGTCTTTTATCTGTGAGTACTTCTTAGTGTGTGGTTTGCTTATATAGTGTGCTTGGGAGGGAGGAAATCAGAAGGAATGAAAATTAATCACCATTCAATAGTTTAATAAATATGCAGTTCTTATCTCCATAGGTAACTATAAGCTATATCTAAAATTAATAAATATAGGTTTTATATTGGTTTCCTAGGACTTTTATGACAGATTATCACAAATTTGTTGACCTAGAACAATAGAAATTTATTTTTCCACAGTCTGAAATCAGACTGTTTGATTCCAGCTTCTAGGGATTCCTGGCAACCTTTGACATTCCAACTTGTGTCTGCAACACACCAATCTCTGTCTTCAGCTTCACTGAGCCTTCCTTCCCTGGTCTGTGTGTGTGTAAATCTTCCTCTTATAAAGACAACAGTTATTACAGTTAGAGTCCACCCTAAATCCAGCATGATTTCATCTTAGGACTTTAATTAATTACATCTTTAAGGACCCTTTTTCTAAATACGATCACATTCTGAGGTTCTGGGTGTATGTGATTACAGATTATAACACCAGTGTTGTTTTGTTTTTTTAATATGGTTTATCAGTTCACAAAAACTCTAATTCAACTGCATTTCCCAAATCTTGCTAGTCTAGTCCTTGCCAGATGCACCCAAAATACTTCTGAATGTCCCAGAAGGATACCCAGCTTCATCCTAATATGGTGCCAATCATTCCCAAAAGACAAGATCCTGAATTCCAAAAGATCAAAATCCCTAAATTCTAAAATATCAAAAATCACTATTCCAAAAGACCAAACACACAAATATTGAAATTTTGAAAGTCAAAAGCAATGAAAAGGCAGGCAAGAAGATACAAGGTACCTCCCTCAACAAATTATTCTATCATGTACAACTTCTGCCCCTTCATACACAGTGCCATACTTGCTGTCAAAAAATGCCTTTCATCAGGGAATATAAAGAATTTGACAAGCTCAATTTCCAAAGACACTTGCTGATGTAGAGTTTCCTCCCATGTTGCAAAACACATTAAATGTTGAGCTATTCTTGGTTAGGGATTTGACTGTCAAAGAAGATAGTCTTGTATTCACCACTACAGCTAACATAGGAAAACTAGTACATGCTTCCCTTGTGATCATGGATGGCACTTATAAAACTGTTGTTTTTTTTTTTTCAATCAACTATACACAATGCCTCTTTTGGATACAAAAATTCTAGTATTTATCCACTCATTTATGTATTAATGACTGGAAGGCAAAGCACTTTACAAAACACCTATGTGAAGTTTTGGTGGGCTTTGCAGAAGATAATGGATATCAATTGAATCCCAACCATAATGACAGATTTGGAGCTAGGAGAGACCCAAGCTTCTAAAAGAGAATTTCAAGGTGTTACCAATATAGTTTTGTTGTTGTTGTTGTTTTCATTTAGCCTTATACCTTTGATGGAAAATTCAGTTGAGCGGATTGGCCACACAATATGCTGATGATGTGAAATTTAGCTTAAAATGCTTCATTTGTCTACATTAGTATTCCTTCCAATTGATGGAATTCTAGGAGCTTTTAATGAATTAAAGTCACATTTGCCTAAAGAAGCCAATGAAGTTCCTGACTGGTTCAAAATAATTATGTACATGATAAGATACAAAGATATGTAAACAATGGTGCTACTGTTCACTCACCAGCATTGTCTCACTAAATTTGTGATGTGTTGATGAGTGCATGCAGAATGGATTTCTGTGTACCCAAAACAACATAGGAGCATGACATGGAAGGTGAGAATTTTTAATAGGAAATTCTCATGTCAGCATACATCAAATCATAGAATTTTTTTAAAAAAAGTGCAGTGCCATGTAGAAAATGAAAATTAATGCATTCTCTAAAGGAAAGCCATCCCCTAAAAGGAAAAACAAAAGCAGTTATTCTTCAAAATGTAAGACTTCAAAATATAGTTCACGATCATGAAAGTCAGCCAGCTCTTCTGGATACCTCCACCTAGTTCCCCTTAAGCTATCCCTGCAACATACTTTTTCTATGTTGAACTTTCTTTTTAGTTTTTTTTTCCATTTGTTTCTCACTATTTTAATTTGTCAATAGTATTATTTAACTATTCCTCATGCTGTGTATTTCATCTTGACATCATTTCCAATATGGGAGGTATAAATTGTAAAGAAACCTTAGAGAGTTCTAATTTGTTTCATGATTTTTTTTTTTTTGCAAATTTGACTCTATGAAAGTTAGAATCACATTGACTTTTTGTGCATCATTCTCAGCATACAAAAAATGTTGAAATTTCCTCAATAAATGAAGAGATGTCCATTTTGTACATCTGCATTTGTGAAAGATAAAACTTCCCCTAATGTACATTTTATTGTATCAAATCACCTATGAAGTGTTCTCTTGTGTTTTTATGTTTCTCAAACCCCTTTTAAAAAGTAAATAAATGACTTTTAAAGAATTTAAAAAAAATTTTCTGGGATTAATATTTTAGGGACTTGGATGATTCTGATTTTGATCTTCAGGATTTTAGATTTTAGGAATTTTATTCTTTTGAGGATTACAATATTTAGGATTATGATATTTGGGATTGTGTCTTTTGGAATGTGGACCTAAACCCTTCCTACAGACATTTCCCTCAGGAGAGGAATGGCCTCCTTGTGAGAATATCATCCATGTTTTCACTTAAGTCTGCTGCCCTGCTCTGCCCTGCTGGGTGCCAGGGTGAAGTGAGTAAGAAGGAGGTGTTTCTATCAAAACTTTTTACATTTCCACAAAACAGCAACCTTGCGTACTTGCACTTTCAGTTCATTAGAGCAGACCACAAGCTGACTCAAATTCAAGTATTTTGGGTCAAAAGAATTCTCTTGAGTTAACTACTCAAAATTACTCCTCCCCACTAACCTTGTACATTGTGTCTCCACTCTCTGTCTCCCCCCAACCTCCATAAGTGCATATGCTTCTGAAACTCTAGGGAGCAGGCCCTGTATCCTGATTTGTGAAGGTGGGACTGCAGAGAGCAGTTAAAACCCTAAGTGTTCCCTCATCCTTGTTTATCTTCCCCCAAGCTCATTTGGCTCTCACATAAAGGCATTTTATTTTGTTCTGTGCTCTCTGCCATCTGGAAATGCCTATATACATACACAGATTAGGCTGAGACCTTCCATAAAATCAAAGAGGCTTCACTCAAGTTTGCTACTTCTCTTCTGCACAGTAAGAAATATATGAGAATATATTCCACTTGTGTATATTTGGTAAGCATCTATAATAGTTACAAAAATAAACAATATGGGTCAATATGTAAATAAAATGGGTATGAGAGAACTACTAGATGGCTATTTTGGCATTAGTGTATCAGTAAACTCTTCCATAGGTCCAGAATTACACCTTCAATCTCTCTGGAGAACTGATTCATACTCATTGGATTGGAAAAGTACTGATAATCCAAAATGCCTGTTTATAATTTACACTAAAAAAAATAACTGCCAGGTGGTCCATGATGTTCACTTTGACTAGTCAGAATAATACCTTGTCAACTGAAATGTCTCCTTAATTATAGAATGGGAGTAAAAGTAATTAAATGACCTCAAGGCAAACAGCAATTCCTCTATGATGGGGTTACATGTGCCAAGCAGATCAAAATATTTCTTAGTTACTGCAGAGTGAGAAAATGGACTATGTGCATTATCCAGTTCTTAATTTTCTTCCCCCCCCTTTTTTAAAAAAAAAGATTTATTTATTTATACAAAAACTGGGGAACAGGCCAGATGTGGGGGAGGGTGAGAGGCTCACCAGAGACAGAGCGGGGAACAGAACTGGCAGATGGACCGAAGACACTGCTGAGGGGAGCAGTGGGCAAGGCAGGAGAGGTCTGCTGCGCCATGGGGGTATCTCCCAGGCCAGCCAGGAATTGACCTGGCACTGCAGAGGCTGAGGACAGCTTCACAGCACTGCACTCAACCCATTGTGCCACCAGGGAGGCCCTCCAGTTCTTAATTTTCAATGTTTTTTATTGTTATACAAAAGTTTCTGCACCAGAAATTGCATTTAGTGTCAGAATTTTCTGCTTTTTTTCCTATCTTCTTTCTTAATTTTCAGCACATTCTCAGATCTGGGTTTCCCTGGTGGGAATTTAAGAAGGTATTCTCATCTGCGACTATGCTCATGTGATGTGACATCTTTGGGAAAATAAAACTTTCCAAAAGGCTATGCCCATTCCTTTGTTGTGAAGTATCATCATCTCAATCATTGTAAAGGGTGTGCTTTTTTTGGGATCTACGAACCTGTATAGTCGCCACATAAGATTTCAAGAGGACTTGTGGACATAGTGGTCTCCAGTGTACTTAATCCCTAAAGGAACATGGCTGAGGGGGATATGAAAAGGACAAAGACTCAGCATATCTGGGTTCTTGTCTTTGAGATATTTCACAATAGCTAAGGTAGAGAGAGAACTGGGAGAGTTCATTTCCAATCTCTCTCACTAACACGCCGTAAGTACTCACATTTGTAGAATCAACAAATCATCACTAATAACTCTTTTAACTCTAAGCCAATTTTTACAAAATCTTGGTAAATTAAAATCCAGATCAGTGGATGTTTGTCCTCTCAGAGTAGATTTCCATTTGTTCATTCTGTGCACGTTCATTACAAACTACTTATGTGTCAGGCAAGTGCTTGCTGAGCTTGTCGAAATTAATGATGTCAAGAGTTTTCCTCCTATTCTGTATCCTTCAATCCCCACCCCACCCACCCTCTATACTCCCTTATGACTTTTTTATTCTAATAATCTCTAATAATCTCTATGATCAGCTCCTTCTCTACTATTTCCCTTTCCCATGATTGCCCCAAGATTTATTTCTTCCTGGGGCTCACTTGTTTTGAATTATTTTTTACTCAAGCCTGCCTCCTGCTTTGGAATCCAGTTCAGAAGTTCAGGGCAGGGAGGTTCCAGCAGGAAAACAAGTGTCTGAGTGAGGGTCCCACTGGTCTTGTGCTTGCCCGGTGCTGGAGCGTGAATTGCTCTTATTTGCAACACTGCAAGGTCACTGTGTCTCCGCTGTTGTAGTGTTCGGTTGCTGGAGGAACTCAGAGCAACTCCCAGCTCTCCTCCATCTTACGCCTTCTGCAAATCCCCTCCAGGGTGGCTGGGAAGAAATCCAGCCGAACATCCTGCAGCCACACATGTGTCTTCACTCAGACTCCAGCCCCCGCAGCCTTTACAGGTCGCTGCCCTCACACAGACCTACCCAGACCACCCACAGGGCCCTCCCCTGAACACGCCTCCTTTGCGCTCTCATCTCGCAGTCATGCCGAAACGTGTTCGATCTCCGCTTCGCTTATTTCCACTAATGTCATTGTGAAGGAGATTTTAAAGAGAAACATGATTTTAAATGTCACAATGCCTTAAATTTGAATAAGAACAAAGTAGCAAAATGCAGCAGAAGCAGCAGCAACTCACAGGGCACTGAGTAGCAAAAGGCAAAGGGGAGAGACGCAGGAATCCTGGAGGGGGAGGGAGCCATGGCCTGGGGGTGTTGTTGGGGGTATACCAGACTGGTGCTGTGGGGGCCAGCAGAATGTCTACAGACTCACCGAGCGCCTTCTTTGCTCACAGTGAGTCAAGACCCAAGAAAACCCAAATCCCAGAACACCGAGTTCTTGTGCTTAACACTTTTCTCTCTTCCTAGGTTAGGCCTATCCCGGCATGTTGACATACTCTGTCTGCTAGTTTAGGAACAGAATGAGGATTATGGCAGGTCTGGTGTATGGTTCAAGATTTTGTACTGGATTTACAGGAAGTCTAAGGAAACGGCCAGAAAATGGCCATGCATTTATTCTCTCCAGGGAGCTCCATTTTGAGCTACTCTTCTTTTGCTCTGTATTAGCGTTTGTGGCTACCCTGTATTAGGCGCAATTGCCTACCTCAGTCTGGGTAAGCTTCCTCAAGTTCTATCTCCTCCCTAATAAAAATTAAATTATAGCCATAGGAAAACATGTTTAAAAATATAATAATTGCTTCTCTGTATAATCAGCTTCTGATCAGTAAAATAATTTAATTTTATAGCTGCTTTCAGCTCTGCTATGGATGTCTTAGCTGCAGCATCAAGTAAACCAGTGCTTGATTTTATATATATATATATATATGAGTTCTGCATGTTCCATGTATGGAAAATTCCAGTTTGTCATAAAGAAGAAACTGGAAAAAATACAGATATGTGTACAAGATTATTAATTATAGTTTTATATATTTGCAATAGTTGGTGAATAAACCAATATATTGATCAATACATGTTATATATGCAATTTGCATACATGTGGTAATACACATTGCTCATGAATGTAATATATATGATGACATGAGGCATTAAAATTGCATATCTTTATTCATTAATAAAGAAAGTCTTTTGTGAGTCATCGTTAAAGCAAAAAGAAAAAAACTATGACCCATTTATGATAAATTTTGACTACACACACATACAAAAAAGATGTCAACCAACATCTTCAACAATTCTTGTCAAATTCTCAAAGTAGAATTTCAGGTGATTTCTGATTTTATTTTTATGTGTCTGTATTCTTTGAATTTTTCATTTTCCTTCTTGCCAAATGGTGCACTAAGCTAAATTTAGGTTATGCCTGGGGCGTTGGGTTTCTTTTAGAGCAACTGGGTAAAACATCCTTTCTGCTTAGTAGCAATGATCCTACTGTCAAACCTCAAACATCCCCTCAAACCTCCATCAAGCTCCCATTTCTAACTATACAAGAGGAAATAATACAAAATACAAGAAGTAACTTAACTAATTCTACACCCAAAGGTCAATCTTCCCTCTAAAATTCCCTCATACTCTCTCCCCAAATTCCATGTACACAGTTAACGCTCTCCTAGACACGTAGTTCATGCAGTTTCAAATTTCTCAAAAAGTTTTTAAGCAATCTCCAGCACACACTCCTGCAAAGTACTTAAAGTCGATTCCAAGATCCTCACTCCACACCCTGCCCCACAAGGACAGAGTTTCAATGACCCAGTTCACTTACCATGAAGTGGAGCAAATATGAGACTAGACACCAGACCACGAACCCCAGATATTTCATGTATTTATTTTTCCCCTACCACCACTCTATGTCCCTTCTCCCTTTCTTTCCCTTCTCCCTCATAACCTCAGAAGCCTCAGGATATTTTCTGATGTACAGTTGTTTTTGTACAATCCATGACACCAACAGTAGAGATATTTTTGGTGACTCAACCCCTGTGGCAAGGGAATTAAAAAATAAATGAACAATTGGGATTACCTCAAGTTAAAAGACTTTTATACAGCTAAAGAAAATACAGGACAATTAAATTGACACCAAATGGAATGAGAAAACATATTTACACAATATATAACTGATTTACTATACAAGGTAATACAATTCATAGAAATTTCTACCAATAAAACTATTTTTTAATTGGATGAACAAAGCATAATTCCCTATCTTTGTTTTACTGTTTTATTTATGTATTTTATTAATTTTTTATTTTTACATCATTGTTCATTTTTAAACAATATTTGCTCCCCTCACCCCCAGGTGTAGTCCCCATAGAATTTCCTTCCCCAATGCACCTGTGCACCATCGCCTCAGTCCCCTGTGCTCCTCCCTCCCTCCCTCTGATCCCTCTCCCTCCTCCTCCCCTGCAGTATGTCTCTGATAATTGACTGTTTTTGCTTTGTTGTGTTTTGTACTGTTATTAACTTTTTACACTGATGTCTTATTTGGTTCCCCTGTATTTCTGCTATAAGTGAAACCATCCGATATTTTTCTTTTTCCTTCTGGTGAAATAGTTCCCTATCTTTTAAAGATACCAAACAAAAAGTGTGTGGGCTTTAAAATAGAACATGTGTAGGTTTAAATGCTGACTTCTACTTACTAGTTATGAGACTTTGTGTTAAGTCTTTTAACTATCCTGAGCCTCAGGTACTTAACCTGCGTAATTTCTGTCTTCCTACCTCAAAGGCTGCTTCAAAGCAATTTGAGATAACCATGGTGAAAGTTTTACAATATTATCCAATGTATCTTTCTCTCTTTTAACTTCTTTATTATGTTAGAGTCCTTCCATCATTAAAACAAGCTGAGAAAGACTTAAATGTATAGCCTCATGAAAGAGGGGAATAGAAAAAAATGGTGACAAAAACATAAGTGAAATCAGCAGTCACATTTTTGTATTTGAATTCTAAAATAAATTACTGAATTTTTTAGAAGAGACAACAAACTTAAAAACCACAGTGTCATTTAAAATTTCCTTTCATGCTTTTTAAAAATGTTTTCATATTGTAAGTATTACTCTTGAAATAAAATACTTTAAAGAGTGGGTAACTGAACCACAAACTTCCAAACAAATCTTCAAATAAACCAAGTTCAGTGCCTTCTCTAAGGGTTTGATATTTCAGGCATTCAAATACAACAAATGTCTATCTATCCACCCATCCATCCAACATCATTTTATTTATATCTATATCAATATCAATATCGATATAGAGATACCATCACTTCTATATGTCCACTTCTGTGTAGCTTGCAATCTATTGAAAGGAGAAAAACTAAACATAATATGTTTTCAGTTTTATAGGTGTTTAAGTCTTCAACTACTGTTTGTATTCTTTGTGTTTATGTACACGTGGTCCTTCTATTGGTTAGAAATCTTACACTGTTCTACTAGTGGAAACTTTATAATTATAAATAATGCACTTATGGGTCTCCCCGGTGGCGCAGCAATTGAGCGCTGGGTTGCGAAGCTGCCCGCGGCCTCTGTAGCGCCGGTTCGATCCCAGGCTGCTCCCCGGCCTGATAATTGTGTATGCTAACACTCTTTCTATTACCTTATCTTTCAAATATCTCCTGACTCTGAAAGATTACAGATGAGGCAATCATCAAACTTACTCTAATTCCCATTTTTCCCTCTTCCTCTCCAAATTTTTATTTTTATGTCTTCTCACTGGTTAGCATATAAGAAGCATGTATCTGTTCTGTTAGACATTATTTAACCTCCCCAGCATGGCGCGCAGACCTCTCCTGCCGCCCGCTGCTCCCCTCAGCAGTGTACTTCGGTCCTTCTGCCTGCTCTGCTCCCCGCTCTGGCTCTGGTGAATTCTCTCACCCTCCCGTGCTTCTGACTGTACCCAGTGCTTGTATAAATAAACAAACAAACAAACCAATAAACAAACAAATAAATAAATACATGCCTCTTTAAAATAAATAAATAAATAAATAACGCACTTATTTTTCATTTCTTTATGCAGTATCTATTAAGTTTCTATTATGAGCAATGAGAAAGTCAGCACATTTCCTGTTTGCTCTCCCCCTCCCTCTCTGTCTCTGTTATCTTTTTTAATGTTTAGTAATATGATTGTGTATGCTAACACTCTTTCTATTACCTTATCTTTCAAATATCTCCTGACTCTGAAAGATTACAGATGAAGCAATCATCAAACTTACTCTAATTCCCATTTTTCCCTCTTCCTCTCCAAATTTTTATTTTTATGTCTTCTCACTGGTTAGCATATAAGAAGCATGTATCTGTTCTGTTAGACATTATTTAACCTTTGCTGACAGTTAAACACTTGATACTCTCTCTCAGTGCATCAACCAAAGTTTCCAAAGTCATCTCTAGGAATTTCATCAAAAAGAGTTCATTGCGACAATATTTCCTGTGTTCCTGCATGTTCAGTCAACCTGAGCAGACATTGTGCCTTTATAATAGGGAGTCTAGCTGGGTACTTAATCTCTGGCTACCATTTCTTTCTAGACCTATTGTATAAGTGTTCAAAATATTTATAATTTGCATATGAAAAATATTGACAGTTCATTTGTTCTTTTTATCTGCTGATAAAATTTGCTGTTCTTTTCCACATTTTTCTTTCTTAGAGTATGTTCATGAGGCTGTAGCAACGGGCTTTTTGGATGGAGGTCATGAAGCCTGAAAGGCTAACCTGAGGGGTCCCCCCAGCAGTAGCATTCCACTTCCTTTGCACAGAGATAGATTATTTCTGTGGCTATGGTTCATCTGTGACTCTTTGTTTATCCCCTCCGCTCATGCTTGTCTGAATCAATCAGATCTAGGAGCCTCTGGTACAGCCACTCATTCTTGACCTCTCCTTTTCTTGCAAAGAAGTGAAGGTTGTTAACATTTTCTGCAGAGCCACTTTTCCATCTGAGACATGGGTTCTCTGGGCTCCTCCTTTCAACCGCCTCCTACGATTATTGGCCATTCTTAGGTGATTTGAAGCCATTATCTTACAGTAGAATATGTATAAAACTTCATGAAAGGAAGTTTGTAAGGTACATTTTTTTCTCCCCAGGCTTTTATCTTTTTCCTAGAAGAAGGGACTGAAAGCTGACTTATGCAATGCTTTTCATGTCAAACATTTCAAAACACTTTTGTTTTGCAAGAACTAGACATAATAAGAAAGAAAAAGAGTTATGAATTCCAAAGATCCAAATCCTGGCTCACTCAGAACATAGATTTATATATCATAAGCTGTGCTGTAGAAATCCCTGTATGATGATACCAAACTATTTTCCTCATCCCCAGGGAGATAAGAGAGGGCTCAGATGACTGGAATGAATTGACTTGTAGGAAACATTACTAGGTCATACTGAGGCCTTTGAGAATAACCCAAAACTCTGAGCAATTTGGAATCTAAACTAAGTAGGGATAGTAGCATAAACCATGTATTCTCAGAGCAGAAAGGATTAAGACACAGCTTCTTGAGATATAACTTGAGAAGAGGTGTTTTGGAGCAAATTTTCAACCTAACACTTGAAGAATGGGAAATGAAGGCTGAGAAAGTTGTCTGTGCAAATGTTCCCATGTGCATAAAAGCATCACATGCAAACTAGAGCAAGAATGTGTAAACGCTGAGACTTCTGGCCCTGGGGGAACCACACTCATCAGTCACAGATGCCAGGACAATAGAACAGGTATCCCTCAGGCAAGTGATCCTCATTGAAGTCCAGCAAGTTCAGAAGCCATCACTTGAGTCAAACACCCCTCTTCATGCCAGGATGACAGAGAGGCAATACAATAGCATTTCTCCCAACACACATTATCCCAGAAGAGAAAGAAAAAGAGTAAGAGAACATTCAATCAACTCAATATTTTACTTGATCACATGTGAGTTGTGATGGCTGAGTCATCTTGAATTGCTAAGGTTCTCTTTCTGCCATCTTCAAAATGGGAATTATAGAACAAAGTTAACTTCACTTTTAAAGATGTAAACAGTATTAGAATTTTGCATATATAGTTTATCGACTATAAAGTTTTAAATCTCCTGCAGGTGAAGGTTTGCCTGAAATACCAAGGAATGTTCATGCAAGGTATAATTGCTCCATAAACTAATTCAAATCATCAGTGAGAACTGGAGCAAATCAAAGCCATGATGCGGTGAGAGGATGGTACACAGAAATGTACTTGGCAGTGCATACTGTGATATCTCTTCCACTGATATTGATAGTCAGCCAAGGAAAGAAAGTGACAGACATAGAGCATTATGTTTAAGGTCATCAGCTCTGATTCTGAAATGGGAAGGAAATAAACCTCTTCTTCATGGAGGAAATGTTGATTCTAGGAGTAACAGCTTAAGCCATAAATGCAGTAATAATGATAGTGCATTTGCAGCATTTCGCTTTAGAAAAAGGAACTAGATCTCATGTTCAAGCTGTGAGGATAATTCTCACCTAGTGACTTAGAGGCTAAATAAACTAGAAGGGCTGTGAGGCCTGGGAGAGGGGAGACACTGGGTCGATCAGTAGCACCTTACCTTTAGGCTCTCCACCAGGGCACAGGGTCACAAGAGTCATTTTCCTGGGAACCAGCGGGCAACCTAACATATTTAGACTGGGGTCCTATATATCATTTCCTACAACCCTAAACAAGACACCCACCTACTCTTACATATTCCAGCTTCAGAGAAGCCCCTTCTATAGTACAGACTGCCTACGAGGGGAAAAGTCGCTAAAGGAAATTCTTGGGAAAGCAGTGATGACTCCACTGTGGAATTAAGTGACAATTTCACCCATGATTCATGTGTAATTTCATAATCTCAAGGACTCTGGAAGGTTAGGTATAGATAAGCAAAATTTGAACAAGGATCAAGCTATGTTACTCTTGACAAAATATTTTCCCCCAGGTATGCAAATATTAGGAGGATAAAAGGAAAAAGATAGTATTTTTGAAAATTTAACCAGTGTGTGGACCCCCTTGGTGGCCTAAGGTTTAAGTCTCAGCACTATCACCACTATGACCTGACTTCTATCCCCAGCCAGGGAGCTACCCACATGGCACTGCAGACCTCTCCTGTCTCACCTGCTGCTCCCCTCAGCAGTGTATTTCAGTAAATCCACCTGTTCTGCTGCCCACTCTGTCTCTGGTGAATCCTCTCACCCTACTCACCTTTGGCTTATACCCCTGTTATTCTGTGAAAAAAATAAGTTAAAAATAAAAGAAAATGTAACCAGTGCAACTTATGTTTTTAATCATTCTTAAGTTGTTAATGGTCTCAATACTCTGTTTGCTGAATAACTAGCTTTCACTACTTCAGGAGGAGAACAGATCCAATTTAGAGCAAAATAGTCATTGTTTAATTTTATGTTCAAAAGTAAAAGTTTAAAAATCCAGAGCAAGCCAGCAAGCAAGAAGATAAAGTTACAGGCCTCCCTGGTGTTGCAAGGGGTTAAGGCGCACCCTATAAAGCTATCCACAGCCCACCAGGAACTGCCCACATGGTGCAGCAGACCTGTCCTATCTTACTTGCTGCTCCCCTCAGCAGTGTATTTCAGTCAGTCTGCCTGTTCTGTTCCCCACTCTGTCTCTGTTGAATCCTCTTACCCCTCACACCTGGGGGTAAGAATCTTCTTACCCCCCACACTCTGGCCTATGCCCCAGTTCTTGTATGCATAAATAAATAAATCTTAAAAAAAAAAGAAGATAAAGTTACAAAGGTTGTATCTAGAAACCCAGGATGGTGGGTAGTAGCTTTAGGGGGATCCTAGAACAGAAGGCCAATAGCTTGGCTTCCACAAATAAAGCCCACAGCTCTACAGGTGTTCTAGAGTAGGTTTAAACTCAACATCCAACCCAATGCTGCGAACTAGTAGTGGCTGAGTAAGGCCTCTAGGTTGTTGGACATTTGGAGGTCCCTGACCTGAGTATGATGTGGAGAAAGGACTGGGACTTGCTCTGAGAAAATAGGTATGGCAGAGGAGACCTAATACTTGGAACAAGTTGAAAAATGTATGATCTGACAACTTGGGGCAATCGGAGAAGTGTAAATTCAACAGCGTATGTGCCAGATGTTCAAGTTCAGGCAGACTAGCTACAACTTGTTGGAACAAATGAGCAAAAGGATAACTCTTGGGTCAGATGATTCAACCTTGGGCCAGGACAGTATTTTCAGCAGTCTCTCCCTCAACCACTTTCTGATAGAAGTTGAATCCATGGATTCAAAGAGAAAATAAGGGAGAATCTTGAAATGACCTATTCAAAATCTTCATTTGACTACACTGAATTTCAGAGAGATAGGGAATTCTTAAGTTTGAATACTTTTAGTTATAGTGGTGGGAAGGGAGCATTTTCAAATTAAAGCACAGATTTTGTGACTTTGTGCATGTTAGACACTATATATGTTAAAAGTGGCAGATATATACCAAACTTTTACTAATCGATACCTACCAATTATTGTTATTACATATTTCCACTTTTATCTGAAGTTTATACTTTGGCTTTATCAATATTTTAGTCTTAAGAATCCTTTATAAAGCAAATATCTTAAATATATTAGTTTATCAGGTAGCACAAAATGGCAAGTAAAATCTTTAGTTCTTAGGGAACTCATGCAGTTGGGAGGGCGGGCTGATGCACAAAAGACTTAATGTAAAAACTAATATCTGAGAAGAGAGCACACTAGAAAAATTTATCTTCATAATATTGCCTGGAAAAGAATGCAAGCTCATCTGGCCCCCAAGTCACACATGAATTATTTGTACCAAGATGACATTTAAATAATTAATAATGAGAAACTTAGCTTAATATTCCTGCCAACCAGCCTTCACTGAAAAAACATTTTTTTAAATGACTTGGCAAATCTGGCATCAGAGTAAATGTATTGGGTGGTCTTGCAGGCTATTTGTAGCAGCCCATTGTAGGATCCCAGTTGACTGCTTTTCTCCATTAAAGGAATATGCTAGAACATCTATTTATATTTAAAGTCAGGCCGTGCTCTTTCTTGGAAAATGCTGCCAAAATGAACATTCCTCTATTATCGATCGCCTCTTGTTATTCTCTACTAGTGCCCCCACTCTTCAGTTTGTACTTGTTCATCTCATCCTTTCTCTTTCAGTGTGCATTTTTAACATAGTATGAATCAATTTTCAGATCATTTTTTATTCCTAATACTTTTGGTTGGTTACTTTTATCAGCATAAAAAACTTTTATTATTCATGTCAACACAATGGCTGCAAATCACATTGTAGATAATTTACTTCTCTCAAGTCTACTTCCTGATTCTTATATTTATAAGCTTCAGTTATTTCCTAGCCAAAATTTCTTACTGTGTTATTTTCTTTCTCCTTGATTTGGGGATTCTTCTTAATTTGGTGCTTGTGCAGTTTTGCCCATGACTGCAAATGCCTAATCACACTTCATTTTATTCAGTTAGGATTACAATTTTAAGTATAAATGGTGATATGGAAATGCCCCCAAAATGAAATTTTTATGCTATCTTGAGACCTGTTCTTCAGAACTGTTCGTCTTTAGTCTTCTCTCAGACCCTAAAACCAATTCTTTATTCACATTTATAACTCTCTAAGTGAGTTTACATTACTATAACTCATTGTAAAAAAACTTACCACCTATTCTAAATCCTAAAATTAGTAGTCAGGGATAGAGCACAACAATATTATTATATTACAACTAATTAATAATGATAACAAGATTTTTGTTATTTAATTCATGAACCAAAACTCTCTTATTTAAAATACTAATGCTTCATGTGGAAGCATTAATCTTTCACTCTATGATTACATTTGGATGGGAAACAGTCCTTCAACATAGATCACAAAAGTTTTTAATAATTCACTTGATAATGAATTCATGACATACTTGTTGAGTTCTAACTGTATTCTAGGCATTCTTCTAGGCAATGTGAATATATTAGTTAACAAAATGTACAAAATATTTGTCCTTACTGAAATTGCAAATTGAAAGGGGGAGATACAAAATAAAAAGTAAACAAATTATGTTTATTGTTGACATCTGGAGAAAAATAAAGCCGGGAAAGGAGATGGTATA
Source organism: Talpa europaea (assembly GCF_964194135.1). NCBI lineage: Eukaryota > Metazoa > Chordata > Mammalia > Eulipotyphla > Talpidae > Talpa > Talpa europaea. Next base: position 115,026,248 of record NC_140072.1, on the reverse strand, counting down.
AGGTGTGAAAGAAGTCACTGTTCAAAAGTTTGTCTGGGAAGCCCTCACTAACTGGGTGACCAGACACCAGATGGTGAGGAAATGCTGGAGGCCTGCATCTAAGGGCAGGGCACAGCAGGCAGAGGGCACAGCAGGGCACAGCCCCAGGATATGTGGGCCTGGTATATTCAGGAATATCAAGAAGGTCAGAGTTGGCAAATATTGTGAAGTAAAAGTGAGACTTAGATTTTGGAGAGGTAGCAGGTTGCCCTATGTGACTGCTTTGGAGGCCTTTGTAAGAACGTTGATCAAGAGAAGACGGGATTTCTTTGAGAGGGGGCTAAGCAGAGGAATGGTAAGATCTGATATATACTTGAAACGTTACTCTCTGGGTGGTTTCCTGAGAAGTATCTGAAGGAAGAGGGGATGGAAGCAAAGAGTGTATTTAAAATGCGCCTGCAGAATTCCAAGTGAGACATGAAGGGTAGTAATAGTGCAGGCAGTTGAAGAATATCAGATTATGGATATATAATGGGTATATGAATGAAAGTACAATAAATAAGACTTGATGACTGACCTTTTATTACTATTTGCAGATGACGTGGTAATATACATAGAAAATTACAAACCCCCAGTGAAAAGCTATTATAAATAATAGTCAGATAGAGTAAAGTGACAGGTTACAAATTAATATACGAAAATATTTTGCATTTCTAAACATGATCTAGCAGAAAGAGACATCAGGAAAACAACCCCACTTACAATCACCTCAAAATGAATTACATAATTTGAGGGCCTCCCTGGTGGCATAAGGGGTTCAGCACTAAGAAGCTATCTGAAGCCACTGCAGCATGAGTTCGATCCCCGGCCAAGGAGCTAACCCACATGGTGCAGCAGACCTCTCCTGACTCACCTGCTGCTCCCCTCAGCAGCGTATTTCAGTAGATCCGCCTGTTCTGCTCCCCACTCTGTCTCTGGTGAATCCTTTCACCCCCCAGCACCTCTGACCTACACACCAGCTCTTGTATGCGTAAATAAATAAAATAAAAATCTTTTTTAAAAATAAGACATTCGTACCATTCGTTTCTGGGTATTCAGTTGAAGGGGGCTGGCACACTTACAGTGAATAACTCAGGCCAGAGGGAGGATGGCTTCCGGCAACTGGGGGATACTGAGCCACTGTAGCCAGGGTCAGTGGGCCAATACAGCATATGCGACAAAAGGGTGATTTAGTGCTGCTTTTATTCTTTTGGGATTGGGAGGCCTCTGGTCACTGGTCAGGACCCCTGCGCAGAGCAGTGTTCTCTGCAATCCTCCTGGCCCCTCCGCTGTACCCTGTCAGCCCAATCCACCCATAATAACCCTGCTTCTGTCCAGGCCCTCGAGAGCCCTGGAAGTGACTGTCCCTGCCAACTGCTCCAGGCTATGTGCTTTCTGGGAGGGCTGTCCTGCCACTGTCATTGCTCAGGCATGGCCAAGCCTCTTGTGCCCACCCCACAGTGTCACGGGTTTTTTTTTGTTCTTTGAATCCTTGTGTGAATAAAAGGCTGGAACCTGAAAAAAAAATGCTGTAACACTAATTGGAAGATATCTATGCACCCCCTTATGTTTATTGCAGAACTATTTGCAATAACTAGGAACCTAAGTGCCCATGGACTGTCGAGCACAGTGAAAAGGGGTATATACACACAATGGAAAACGACTCAGCTATAAAAGCAGGTGAAATCCTACCACTTGCAACAATATGAATGAACCTATAAGATATTATGCCAAGTGAAATATGTCAGATGGAGAAAGACAAAACTATATGATTTCACTCATATGTTGCATATAGAGAAAACAAACAAACAGATGAACTAAATAAGACAAAAGTAAACTTTTGGATTCTAAGACTAATTAGTGGTTACCGGACGGAAAGGAGGCAAAGGTGGTGGATAAACCTGGAAAAAGAGAACAATGGTATAGTGAAGAATAAAATTGGACCTTAAACTTGATTTTCTTTAAAGATTTATCTATCTATCTATCTATCTATTTATTTATTTATTTTTAAGATTTATTTATTTATTTATACAAACACTGGGTACAATCAGAAGCGCGGGAGGGTGAGAGAATTCACCAGAGCCAGAGCGGGGAGCTGAACAGGCAGAGTGACAAAATACACTGCTGAGGGGAGCAGCGGGCAAGACAGGAGAGGTCTGTCGTGCCATGTGGGACCCTCACGGTGGCCGGGGATCAAACTGGCGCTGTAGAGCCTGCGGGCAGCTTCGCAGCCCAATGCTCAACCGCTGCGCCACTAGGGGGAGGCCCAAATATTTATTTATGCATACAAGAACTGGGGTACAGGCCAGAGGTGCGGGGGTGAGAGGATTCACCAGAGACAGAGTGGGAAACAGAACAGGCAGACTGACTGAAATACACTGCTGAAGGGAGCAGCAGGTGAGACAGGAGAGGTCTGCTGCACCATGTAGGGTCAGCTACCTGGCAGCCCGGGAATTGAACTCATGCTGCAGAGGCTGCAGATAGCTTCATAGTGCAGTGCTTGCACCACCAGGGTGGCCCCCCACCATGTTGATTTTTAATGATGCATACCTGAAACTTATGATATAATGCAATGTTACTTCAATTAAAAAAATAAATGAAAAATAAAAACAACAAAAATACTCATATGGAGTCCATTAACCCAGGAATAAATCTTAACTCCATCTGCTACTAACTATGCTGCCTTGGAACAAGGTGGATCTCAGTTTTCTTGTTTGTAAAATGGAGAAGTTATCACTTACCTCACTGGCTATCATGTAGATTAAATGGGAAGAAAACATGTCAAACAGCACATTGATTTTTATACATATATTGTAACAAGAGAATGCAATAACTGAAGGGAGCACTTTTCTAAATTAAAAGTCCTATACAATTGTAAAGCGGCATTAGCTCTTTATTAACGGTGTGTTGAAGGAAATTAAATTAAGAATGTTTTTAAAAGGAAACATAACACAGGTAGATTGTTCTTAAAAATATGAGGCAATCCCATGCCCTTCACCAATATTCTTAACTTGTTTCTTCCCCGGTAGTTGGTAAGAGTTCACATCAGAGGCTTATCAAACTTATAGTGCATTATTGCAGAAAGAAAGGGCTTTTCTGTTGGGGACAATGGAAATAAAATAACATTATTTTAGATCTGTGATCTAGCATTTCCTTCACAAGCAGGTATTACTCCTGGTGGGAAAATAAAGGTTAGAGAAGGGTTAACTGACATAGTGAAGGTCAACAACATGGGACAGTCATTCTGCTCAGAGACTGTATTTCTGCTCAAAGTCTGTATTTGTGGCATATTTATAATGCTATGGTTAAGATGTTCATTTAATGTTCTTTTTAATTCAAAGGTCCCTGACCACTTAAACCTTCCCCCCTTTAACTTAGGAGCACTTTGCTAGCTATTAATGTGTGTTAAGTGCCTGCTTGGTGCTTACTTTAAGTTCTTACTTTAAGAACACCAATTTTCAGTGTTCTCCTTTGAAAAAAATCCCAAGATAATTATAGCAATTTTTTTTAAATGTTTGAGTTAAACATTAAAAACTTCCTGCAGATTTGAAATTTCAAAGAATTTAGTTTGCTTGCTTATTGCAGAAGGATAATTCTCAGATGTTGTGATGCTAAGAATAAGAAATGCACTACCTTCTACATGTCAGTTTAAAATGTGTTTGAGTATGTCTGTTATTAACCTTGGAACTGGCCCCAAGAACAGGCTCAGAAGGATGAGCTAACAACCTGAAGTCTAGGTTTTATTACCAAATCTATAGAGATGTGCAAATTTCCCTTCTAACTTTGAAGCTTCTAGATGAAATAGCAACATATTTTTTTGCTGCTTGATTACATGTTGCTAAATAAAAATTATATTTATAGTTATTGTTGGGGTTAAATTATACAAATATTTTTATTAGCACTTGATTGTAAGAAATACAGATCCCAAATGTGGATGCACATGAATGGACACAAGTCAATACACATGCACAACCAGAGATAGAATTACTCATGGTGTGTGTCTAGATTTTCACAGCAGACCCAGCCATATGTTTCTTGTCTAAGCTGATGCTCGGGAACTCATGCATGTGGATAACAGTTCGAAGAAGCCAGAAATCATATAAACAACCAGCATAACTCATAAAGAAACAAAGAGGCATATTAAAGCAAATTATATCATCATACAACACTACTCATCCAAACTTTTTTAATGAATCATTTTGATAAATGAATAATTGATTTATTAATATAATTATCTCACTGAAAAGAAATGATCACTTGTTTGATGGTGCAGGACTCATTACATTTTGCAATGTGGGATGTGAGAGTCACATTCATTCCCTGATTTTGTCTGTAGTTATCTTCATTGTAACTCCCTGGAGTCAGCCAGGGCAGTATCCAGCACAATGCCAGATAAATAGTGGTTAATTTCTGTGACACCTTTTGTTTATTTTGTCCCGGCAATTGGAAAGAAGTGCTTCCAATGTCAAACACATAAAGAATAGGATTTAAGTTCTTTTTCCTTTTATGTAATAAGCTGAATGTATACTTTCTGCCTAGTGCAGGGAAGGGTGGGTAGTATAATTAAACTATGGAATTTCATTCTTATAGGAAAATATTTATATGTTAAAAGTAAGCCTTATGCTTCACCTGATGTTTTCTCCTGAGAAAATATAGTCGCCCTGGTTAATTCAATGGGGAAGATATTTAATAATTGATAAGGATTTGTGGAGTTGAAAATTGTAAACAAGACACTATTTCAATACAACAGCTCTAAAATAACAAAACAGACTTCCTCTGTTGTATTTATTTACCCTTTCTCTAGCACCTATCATCTTAATACTTAGGCATAAAAGTACCAGGCATAATATGAGAATGAAAATATTATGATGCTATCTAATTTTTCTCTTTCAGTGAGCTAAAATACAGTGTTCAGTCGTATATTTATTCCCCACTGTTACTCTGTTCTGTTCTCCAAACTAAGGAAAGCCTATGTACTATAAATATGTAGTAATAAGTGAAAAAAAAAAAACCTATGAAGATGTGATATTATGTTTTGAAAATTTTTTTAAATATTTATTTATTTTGTAGAAGAAATGGGGTATAGGCCAAAGGTGTGGAAGGTGAGAGGATTCGTCAGAGACAGAGTGGGGAGCAGAACAGGCAGATCTATTGAAATACACTGCGGAGGAGAGCAGCAGGTGAGACAGAAGACTGCTGAGCCATGTGGGTTAGCTCCTGGGCAGGGGATCGAACTTAGGCCGCAGCAGTGATAGTGCTGAGACTTAGCCCCTAGGCCACTAGAGATGCCCCTCATATTATGTTTTAATTAGAAAATGAGTCAGTAGTTTATTTAAATACAAATAATATACAAATATGCAGTTATAGTAATGATAGTGAATAACCATATATTTAGTTTTTATTTTCCTGGCTTCTTTCTCATTTCCAAAGAAACTCTTGGTCGTGCCATATTTCATCTAAGTCTGCCTGTTCCCCACTCTGTCTCTGGCGAATCCTCACACACCCCAGCCCCCGCACCTCTGGCCTGTACTTATGCATACAAGAATTGGGATACAGGCCAGAGGTGCGGGGTGTGGGGTGAGAGGATTCACCAGAGACAGAGCAAGCAGACTGACTGAAATACAGTGCTGAGGGGTGCAGCGGGGGAGACAGGAGAGATCTGCCGCACCATGTGGGACCCTCACCGGCCAGCGGCAGGGATCAAACCGGTGCTGCAGAGGCTGCAGACAGCTTCCCAGCGAGGCGCTCAACCGCCTGTGCCACCCTACTTTCTATTTTCAATAAAAAAGTTTCGAGTACTTGTGTACTGGGAACTGAATTAGACACTGGTGGGATAATTGATAATTGGTCAGACATAGTTCTTGCCAATTCTCCTATATTTTACAGTATTATAAGGAAAGATATAGAAGACCTCATTAGTCCTTCAAATATCTGTAAAAAAAAAAAAAAAGCTGCAGTTGTACAAGGAGGAAAACCAAAAGCGAGAAAAGTTAAGCAAACTGGCCAAGGTCACTCTAGCAAGTGATGAAAGTTGGACTCAGTGTAGGGCTTTTTGGTTCACAGGCGCAAGGTCTAACAGTGCTACTTCATTAGTGTTTGAATATGAGACACAGATGCAGTTTGTATTTATTTTTCTCATTGTGTCTTGCTTCTTAAAGACGTGTAAATTGACGGAGTGGAAAGATAAGCTACAACGTCACTCTGTAACTGGGTGAAGCTAAACTAGAATTCTCATTTTGCCTTAGGATTCATCTGAGTCATCTGAGTGTTTTGTGGTTTGTATATATTAATGAATTTTTTTTTTGTCTTACCACATTGTGTGGAAAAGTTGTGTTAAGAAACATCACAGATTTTTTTTCTTGTAGATTATTAATTGATGGCCTTACAATGATGGTGTCATAATTTGTAAGCCCACAGAATGCTTTTCTTGGGTTGACTGTTTCCCAGCAAGAATTCAAGAAAGCCTCAGTAATATAATAGTTAGCAATTGAAAACTAAAACATTATGCAATTTTAAATAGCAAAAAGCATATACTGTCAGCTGGTTGTGCCAAATTTCATCTAAGATGACCTTGTCCATGCTACTGTCCTGTGATTGGTTGCCAGGAAGCCATGTGACCCATTCTGAGCCATGAAATGTAAGTGGATGATATGGCTGCTGTTTCTGGAAAGCTTTCAGAAGGAACCAATTTGGCCTTTACATCTTCCTCTCTTCATACACTTTAAGAAGTGTTGCAGGAAAAGAAAATGAGCGTGAGGCTTTGGGGCACCAGAGAACCGCTTTTTTGCCTCAACTATGACTGTCTACCTTTGCACTTATTGTTGCATTATGGGAGTTGGGGGAGAGGGGACAAGAATTAGTGTCTGTGCAGCCATTAGTCAGGTTTTTTATTGTTTTCAAATGGAAGCAAAGCAATAGTAATTGATATAGGATCTTCCACCCTTCCTTTCTTTTCCCCTTATTTTCGTTTCATGTTGTTTTTAAATTTCTGATTAGGTTTCTAATTTTTTTTTGGTCCGCTATCTAATTTGTTATTTGAGCTTCCAATGTGGTAGAACTAATTAGCTAGATGACTTCCAAATGTATCAAAAGTAAAAACAAGTTAGTCTCCCTGAAGTTCATACTTTAAGATCGTTCTTTTCTCTTATTACCAAGACTTGAAACATGAGACAGAGGGATTGTGCTATTTTTCTTTCCTTTGTACCCTTTCTCCAAATGTTAGAGACTGATTTTATAATGTCTTTCACAGCAGCGCCAGTGGCTCCTTTTCTATTATAGCAAAACTCTCATCCTCTGGACCAGGCTGTGGGAATAGCTGTTTGACTCAGCCCAAGGATCCTAGTCGGTAATGTCGCATTTATATTCTGAAATTAGAGTTCAAACTCTATCGATTATAGGATTAAAATGCAAGCCCTTCTCACTTATAAATTTAAGGTTTATAATGTCAAAGTAGTGTCCAACGGAACACTCAGTAAAAACGCACTCTAACATGATGATGTCCTGGTAAACTGGTAAACTGTTTCTGAAAAATAAGTATGTTTCTGGAACAGTAAAAACATTCATTTTGTTTGTTTCATTAACACATACATGATATATCAATATTTACAAGGAGTGACATAATTCATACTATTAAAAATAAAAATAACATACATATTTTAAAGAATATTTTAAGTACAGTCTTTTCCACAAAGTCCTTAATGTTTCCAAACAGATATGGCTTTAGGCCGAGTGTTTTCATTGTACCTCATATTATAGTAATTCATTAATTTTATCTAAGCTCTTCATATACTGAGAGTCTAGTGCCTTGTGTATAGTGTGAAATTAAAGTGGTATTCTGCAATATACTTTAGCTGAATTAAATTATTTTTATGAGGGTACAGTTTTCATTTTCATACAAATTTATAAAGGCAAGGATAGTGATTTTTCAAATCTGATATACTTTAACTTGTTATATTTAAAAATGCAGACAATCTTATTACATTATAGTGCCAATGTGTAAAACTTAAAAAAATTGTGAAGTGCTATTTTTGAAACAAATTTGCCGTGAATTTTCCCTCTGGAATTGAAATTTGAATTTTTATTTAATAGAGTGTAATTCTATCTAATTCTAATAAAAAGGGTGAAAAGCAGCATGATTGATTGAGTAATTTTTTAATGACTGAATATGATAGGAACAATGAAATTATGTTAAAAACCCCCAGAGCTGATACGTTCCTTTATGTAAAATTTTCTAACTTAAAATAAGTTACTTAAGGAATTTTTCTAGAATTAATGCTCAAAGATGTTTATTGAGACATTCCAGTTTTGCTTGTTATTTTTAATATATTCACCCAAATGAAAACTTAGGTTTTCCCCTATATTGTTTCAGAGCATGCCATTCTAATTTTATACATTATAAGTGCTCGATTTATTCAACTAGTAATCAGTTATCACCTCTGTGCAAAATAATGTGAGGGGTAAGAGGAAATTTAAATAAAAGATTAAGGTGCAGTTTTCAAATAGTTGTGATAGGGAAGCCAGTGATATTTAATGAAATCAGAGAGGTGTAAGTCCCTTAGGAATAAGTGAGGAAATTGACATTTCCTGAATGCCTACTTTGGTCAAAATAGTTCATATTGGTCAAGTTAGCATCCAATAAATGATAACTTTTCAAAGTGAGGGAAATATTATTTAAATGGTGGGAAAACATGACAATCAGAAAAAGGATGAGAAAAACTTGGTCTTTGTGTGAGGCACTGTATCCATTATACACAATGAAACTCCAAGAAGGGAAAGATGATTTTTTGCGAAGGGGATGGCACGAGTATCCATGTGTGTGGGATGTCAATTATTTTGGGGAGAGCTGACAGGAGAAAACAAAGAAGGACTACCAAGTGAAATGGAGGATAGATAGCGTTTGGTTTTCCATATAAGCTGAAAAAGTACCAGATACAAAACCTGAGTCCATAGATGTCAGATATCATACTGAAACTGATTTGTGCTACTTCAGTGTTAAATAATTAAGGATATGCTGGGAGGGAAGCCTGAGGCTCAGAGGTGGGGTGTGGGCATGTGGTAGTGGGGGTCTGGCAGGAGAAGACTTGAATTAAAGTGACTATGTAGAGACTTGGAAAAGAGATAGAGATGAGGATGTGTTGAAGATAATGCTGCTAGGACCCAAAACTGTATTGACTGCAACAAAACAAAGTTATGAAATGTCATTTTCTCTTAATTTCCAGACATCTCATTCCAATCAAAACATGTTGTTTGCTATGTAATCACATAATATCACCAGCTGTTGCATTTGTAGTAAGGCTTTACATGCCTTTCTCATACTTAACTAGGAAAATTCCCCTTTGCTGAACATTATTGCCAAAATAAGACACACACACAAAAAAGGCATTGAAAACCTAGTATTACATGTTCACTTTTGATCCCATGAAAATAAATCAAGAGAATATTTAAAAATATTAAAAATTCTAGGAATCACTTTTATTTTTACTTTCAGTAAGTTCTAATCTTTCAACACAGTGTTTACTTCTGAAAATATATTCCGTTGGTCTACTCCTGCCTGGAATATGTTAGCCACTTTTTGGCATCAATAATCCAAAGGCCTAAGAAACTTGAATGTCCATGGATATTATAGAGTCTTCACCTTAGAGAAATGAGGCTATGGTTCAGGTAATCATAATACCATAAAGTATTTTTCAATCCTTACACTAAATTTTCAAAAAGAATTATCACCTCTGGTTAAGATCTAACAAAAAAAAAAGTTTGTGGGTAGGCGGTAAATGTCTAAGTACTTTAAGTTGTCACTTTATGTAATAACTTTAAATTGTTAGTTGTAAGCAGTTTTGCATTGCCATTTACATTGAAATAGGTATATTATTTTGCATTGAGGATGCTTGTGTATGTTTTTCTCTTTCCTGGACAAGATATTAGGTAAAAGAAATCCAATGCATGTACCATGAATAGGAAACTCATTATCCACCATTATCATTTTGCTAATTCTTTTTTAGTTTTTGGTATTTACAGCAATAAAGAATAAGTAAATAAATTTGAGGACATGGTTCATCAACTTTGACCCAAGACATGAATAGATTTCCATCTTTTTTTGACAAGATTTGTGAACTTTTTTCCCTTACCATCTTTCCTTCTGTTCACACCAGAGTTTATGTCTAAGTTCTACACAGATAGAACTGTATGACTGAATATGTCTGTACACACACACACACACACACACACACACACACACACACAGAGTCACACGTGATTTCCTCCAGTATCCTAACTCCCAACAACAGTCATGCTTCTGGTTGTTGGTTTTTTGGGTTTTTTTTGGCACTTCCTGTGCCCACTTCACAGAGTGACCTGTATTTTTCCTCTTTTTTTCCCCCCCTTTTATATCTGGAGAGTTGCCCTGAACATTTAAATTCCTTCCTATCTGTCAGTTAAAAAGAAAAACCTCTGTAATATCTTTTCTAATACTTGATGTACTTCTTTCTTTTACCCACACTATTCAAATTCCAGACCTTAACCCTGACTTAGTTCTAATTTCCTTATACCTCTAGAAAGGCTTCGTCTACTTTATTTTCTCTTTCCTAGTTCTATGAACATACCCGTGCCATTGCCCTAAGAAGGGAGTGCAATTTGGACTGCCTTTCCACGGACCGGCAGAAGCTCTTCCTCCAGGATATCTTTATGGTCTGATGGCCACTCAAGCTCTGTCTCTGAGATAGAGCTGTTAGTGCAAGAACTGCCACGGAGACATCATTGCTCCTAGCATCCTTCCACTCTGAGAGTTAGACTCACTTCCTCATTCCCTGCCTCGCCCTGCCCCGCCTATAGGAAAACTGACAGTGTTTCTAGTACAGGCAAGTTTTCCCTTTAAATACTGTACTTTGGTTGATATTCTACCGTTTTTCAAACTTGTCTTTTCATGTTGTTTCATCCAGATGCAGTGGAGTGTCCAGGCTAAGACTAGGGGGTGGGCACAGGAGCTGCTTTCCCCCAGAACAGCGAGCCCTCACCCCAAAAGACACCTCAGCTTCCAAGTTCCCTTTTCCTTGGGTGGGGCGTTCCTGATTCCCCTGTCACACCTACTTCTGCTCCCACCGCTTTCCAACTATGAGGGATACTTTCCTTAAAGAGTGGTCCCCACTTTTCACATACTTTATGCTTATTTCATTTGTTTTTCTTGGCAATCCTAACACCAGGACAGACCCTCCGCTCAATCCTGTTTTATTTCTAAGAAGCAGGCCAACTGATACACATCCTTTTATGTAGGATTAGAAGCGGGCTCTGGAGTCCTCCAGGCTGGACCACTTTCCCATCTTCCTTGAAGGCCGAATATGGCCACAGACAGAAAACGCCCCAGGCACTACACCGCCTTTGTTTTCCTTAATAACGGACGCTGGGCCCTTGGAAGTGTTGGGAAAATGTCACACAGAATGTAGAAGTCGGCTTTCCCGGGCTAGGATTCCTTCCTTCGCTTTCATTTCCTGTTTCTCGGCCTCTTCCTCGCTTCTCTTCCCACGCCACTTGATGCCACATCACCGCAGCTCTTGCTCCCCGAACACAAACTTCCCCTTCTGCTCTTGCTGCCCACAGAGCGATTTCCCACGCGGGGCAGGCGCGGGGGCAAAGCGCGAGGGTCCGGCGGGCCTGGGCGCCCCCGCGCGCTCACCTAGGTCTGCAAAAAAGTGGCGCTGGCACCCTCCATCCCGAACCCGCGCGCCCGGCCGGCCCACGCCCCAGACCGCCGCCCGCGCTGACCCTCCCGTGGGCGCCGACCCAGCGCCCCCCGAGCACCCGCGGGAACCGCGGGGCAGCGCCGGCCGCTCCCCTCCCGTCCCAGAATCCCGCGGATCCGCTCCCCGGGCCGCGGAGGCGGGGCGGGAGGCGCCGCCTGGGAAGGCGTCAAGGACTGGGCTCCAGGCCACCCACTTCTGGGGGCTCCCTTTGGGGTGCAGGGCCGGGGACGAGGCTGCCCCCCACCCCATAGTAGAGCGGCGCGCGGCTCCCACTTCCACTCCCTCGCGCAAGTTCGCCGGCTTTCCCGAGTCACTAGCGCGGGCGGGCGGGCGCCCTGCTCCCGGGGCTCCGAGCCGCGGCACGCGTCTCCGCGCGCCCCCATTCACCCCGCCAAGGTGAAGCCCTGCGAGAGAGGACGCCCCCCGGCTCGCCCGCAACGTGCGTCGCTCCCGCACCCAAACAAAGATCCCCCTTCTTCCCGCGCCCAGCCCCCCGCGCGCCCCACCCCCGCGCTGCGCCCAGGGCCCCGCTGGCCCCGCCGGCCCCGGCCGGGACCTCATTGTGGCCCCGCGCGGGCGATGCCCGGTGCCCGGGGGCGGTCCCCGCAGCCCCGGCCGGACGCTGGAGCCGGCTCCGCCTACACCTTTCCAAGTTAGCCGGCGGGGGAGCCGCGGGGACGGCTGGGGCGCCCGGCCCCCTCTTCGCACGCCCCCACTCGGGCGGGAGCCGGGAGGAGGCGGGGGGCCGAGTGGCCTCCGCGCTTTATTTGTCTCCGAATTCTCTTCCCAGCGCTGCCTCGAGCGCTTTGACACAAAAGAGGGCACTTTCGCGGGGCTCAGCGCGAGTCCTCGCCCGGCGAGTTGAAATCTGGGGGTGGCTCCCGCCGCGAGGCCCCGCGGGCCCCCCGAACCCTCCGGGCCCCCCGAGCCAGTGGCTCCCCAAGCTCCGCGGGCCATGTGTGGGTTATTTTGGGCGCCGCAGCAAGGTGGTGCAGGTGAAAGGAAGAGCGGCCGAGGCCGGAGGCCGGGGGGGCGGGGGCAGGGGTGGGGCGGGGTGGGGCGGGGTGGAGGCTCCGCGGACCCACCCCCCAGCCCGCGGCCGGGGCGGCGAGGCGAGGGCCGGGCAGTGGGTGTTGCCTTCTACCTCTGCGAGCGGGGAGGGGTTAGTTTCCCACAGGGGATTTCAACCATCACACTCAGAGCCCGCCTCCTAATCCTCGGGCGGAGCGGCTCGGGGGCCCCATTTTATGGCAATAAAGCGACTTAGCGCCTGCTGAGCGAGCCCCTCCCCGCGGCCGCCCCCGCCCTCGGCCCCACCCCGGGGCTCGCCCGCAGCGGCGGGGCTTTGTTTCTGGGGAGGAGGACCCGGAGCTCTTTTGTTTGGGGGTTCGGTGTTTTCACCCCACCTCCACGCCTCACCCCACCCCGCCCCACCCCACCCCCCGCGCCTCTCCGGTTTCCTGAGCTGCGGGCTGCGAGGGAGGAGAAGCGGCGTCTTGCAACCCCCTCGGCTGGGCCCCGGGGTAATTCGATGCGGGCCTGGCGAGGCTCCCCACGCTAGACCGGGGCTCGCGTCTCGGCAGCCTCCACCCACCGGCCCACCCTACATTTAGCGCATCATGTGATCCGGGTAAGTCATTTGCAAGTACAACAGTTCCCTGGGTTGCCCCCCATTCATTTCCTGAGAACTGCAGAGAGCAGCTGAGAGGCTCTGCCCGTGCGTGTGCGAGTGTGCGTGTGAGTGTGCGCGGGTGACGCCGTGTGTGTGCGAGAGTGAGTGTGTGCGCGCGCGCGCGTGTCTGTGAGGGAGAGAGAGAAAGGGAGAGAGAGGGGGACTCTATGAGGGCAAGAAAACAATTTCTCCTGCTCTGCAGCTTCTGCTCAGGTCTGTGCCGATTCCGTTTCTTATCAAAATAAACAACCCCTCCTCTCTCTCTCTTTTTTTTTTTTCCTGCCATCCCAAATCAGACCGTATTCTCTTAACATGTTTTATTTTCCTTCTGTCATCTGCTCAAGTTAAATCATTTTGGTTGGTCTGTGTTCTTAAAGGGGGAAAGTGTTGGGAAGAGGGAGGGGGGCCGAGGGAGGGCGATGCTATTGCAAAGCAAGTAGCGTCGGTCGGATTCGTGGAGAAGAAAGAGGTTCCCCCCCCCCGCCCCCAATTTTTTTTTTTTAAAGAACTTACCAAGTAACGTGAATTAAGCAAATATTTTTTCTACCCCTAGTGGAATTGTTGGTTGCAGTGTTTGCCTGACAGTTCGCCAAGGATGAGAAATAAAACACCAGGACTGAATTGGGGAGAAGGGAGGCGGGTTGTGGAAGTAGTTTGCCCCCAGGAATAGACGAGTTCGGGCGAATAACTGCTGCACCGGGGCTCTGTGGACTGTGGGTGTGCGCTGGAGAGTGGAGGGGAAGGGGTTAAGGCGGAGATGACACTGCTGGCATGCATAGTGGTCCTGGTGCTACATTCATTATTGTCTGTGGTCGTAATGATGTGTAACTGTCACTTGCTACAGTGCCTGGTCCATGGAAGTAGCCAGAGGCTGGCCCGTGGCTGTTATTTTCAATTACGGGGGACCTGGCCGGAGTTGACAAGGGGCAACTTTGCACGTCCACCCGAGCCGGGCAGCCCCGCCGAGCCGGCCTGGGAGCCACTTCTTGCCTTAGAAGCTCGCTCGGAGACTCGGACTTGACCTCCGAGACATTAGTTGCTGTAAACGTTAGCTGCTCCCCTCCGGGGAAAATCAATCCTGCTTTTGTTGGGTGGAGAACTGCTTATTAGAACTTTGAAAACTTTTATCTTTGGAGAAAAGGGTGGGGTGCACTCAACAGTTACATTGCGAAGTGCATTTGAGGCAAATGCTTGGAAAAAGTACCAATTCCTTTGTTATGTACCCTGCAGCTTCCCAGCCCCCTTCACCCTGCGCTTTTTGCATACTTTAATAGTAATAGCCTTAATTCAGCTGATAAAGGCTGACTGTGTTGAGTTAAAGAGTATTAGTACAGCGGAATGTGTAATCTGGATAAACAGTTTGTTCGGTTAATATTTGTCAGCTCTAATTTAACTGTACAGATGGTTTAAGTATCCTTGTATATGGATTGTTTTAAGCAATTCCACTGGCTAATAGAATTCTGGGCCAAGCATTCGGATATTTTATTTTAAATCGACTTTGATATTCTCTCAGTTTCCCTGTAACACCAGGGAGAAGAGCAGCTCTATTTACATTTAGTGCATGTGCATCTAGTGGCTTCGGTAGACATCTGCCAATCAAATGCACGTCATTCAGCAAATCCACCTAGACGCCTCCATGCCCTTTTCTTACTGGAGGATAGAGTTGTTTAGTAAAGTAAATGCTTTGAAATAAATTTGGTGGCTCTTAACAGCCAATAGTTTGTGATGGGAATAGGAGTGGTCACTTTGAGCAGTGGCTGTATACCATCTTCTAATAAATGCTCCCTGAAATTGGCATTTAATTAAAATAGTGATTCCCCCGTCCCTTCCTCTCCCCACTCTGCTCCCCCCCCCACCACACACTGGCTGTGCTTTTATTTGCAGATCTCATTCACATGTTCTTTACATTTTATGAAACCGCATAGAAATCGTTTGCAATAAAGGGATATACTTGCACACTAGGAAATATTTAACTGTAGAGGCTTAGTAAAAATAGGATGTTGAAGGACATACATTTCAGTTGCATGAATTATATCTTTATTGCTGCAGCCTGGTCAATCTTGAGACTAGCTTGAGTATATTAAGCTCCTTTGAGTTAGGCACAGAACAATTTGAGCATCCAAGAATTGGCAGATAACTTATATTTGGGAAAGAACTTTATTTTTTTGCCTTCTAATTTATAACTATTATGAAATATGCTTAAACTGGTAAAATTTGGAAAGTTCTCACGTAAAATTTTCATAATTTATGACCTAAAACTGTGTAACTAATATAATTGAGTAAGGTAAACAAAACATTCTTGAGGATTTTCTGTTTATTTTGAAGTGCTTCAGTTATTTATCTGTTACTTAGTAATACATATTTACAAGAAACTTCCCTCAGCTCAACTTTATTTTGGAATGCTTTGTATCACTTTTTATTGAATGAAAATGATTGTGTTAATGAAACCTTTAATATATATTTTTTCCTCCAGAAAGTTCCTTTTCAATAACTGAATGTCCTTTGGGGAAAACTAGTCCTGGATAGCACTTGAGACCTTGACCTTAGCAACTCTTGCCTGTTGGTTGTTTACTACTGCTGCTGCCTGCCTATGTGTGTACAGACAGGGAAGGGACTGCAAACACTGGTCGGCTTGCTCTCCCTGGCCCATGGAAAAACAAATCAGGATGCTTGCCTGTACCAGGCATATAATAATGAGAGTGTTCTGATCCTTTAGAAATACATATGTTCCTTGGGGATTACTCGCCCCCCCCCCAGTAAAAAAGGGCAAATATGCACTTTAACAATCTCAGAGTGAATTTTAGATGTTACAGCATAAAGCAGGCTGTTACCAACTTATTGAAGTCATTTGGTTGTAAATATAGGTATATTTTTATCTCTGTAAAGATGATATAAGTGCCTAGACCTTCAAGCCTATACTGAAGGCATTTTGAATTCAAGCCACTGTTGGATAATGTAGAGTATTGAGTAACCTTACCAGTGAGGTGATGTTGTTAATGAGTTGAACATATAACAGTCTGGGATATTTTCTGCATTGCCTAAAATGGAATTTTAATATTTATGTGAATTAAATAACCTTAGAATAATCAAATTAAAAGTCAGGTGTGTCACTGTGTTTTTTTTTTTTCAGTTTTGTAGTCTATGCAACTAGAAATGGCACAAGCTCATTTGAAAGGTTATTTATTTATTTTTCGATTAAATAAGTTTCCCAACTTGTGCTTCCATGTTGATTTATGAACAAGAACTAAAAAAATCCCCAAATAGTTATATCAGAATCAATACCATGTCCTCTTTTTGTCTTAAAAAAAAAAAACTTTCATTTTTGTTAGTAATTCCTAAAATTGGTTGCATTTGCTTACATCTGTCATTTATAGTTTGAAAACACCCTATGATAGAAAAGTGGAAATACCTATATTTTTGTCCCATTATCATTTTATTTCCCTTTTTTAAATTCATATTTATTTATTTTTCAGTCTGCCAAGTTATGCACAGCTTAAGTATGTACAAAATGTAAGGATAAAAATATTAAAATTAAATAAATGGCTACGCCCTATAACCACAGCCTTAACTCATCCACCACAAGTCCCTCTCCCAAAAATCAAAATGCAAGAAAACAGATGGGCCTTGCCCTGTGCCCAGAAGGTCAGCTGCCTTAGGCTCTGAAAGACCTGCCTAGTTTCTGAATCCCAGGCCATTCCAGAGAACTGTCTGACTTCAATTCATGTAAGGGGCCTAGAGCAGCCACACCCATCTGATGTCAGCTTTTGAGTTCCTGTGGTAGAGAACACATGCTGTGGATTAAATGGTTACTTTCTCTATATATTCTCAGTAATTATGTTACAAAAGGATTTTTCGGTTTGGGGTGTTTATTGTCATAAAAGTGGCTACTTGAGTAGTCCTGTTGCTCCATAAAAATTTGTTTTGGTCTGGCAGTAGCTTATAAGAAACTCACCCAAAGAATTCTACTCTGGAAGGGGCTTTCTTCCTGTCTTTTTTTTTTTTTTTTTAAAGTTAAAGTCATACTTTTATTTTCTGGCAGATTTCATGGCAAATAACATTTGAATACTAGTTAATTGGACTTGTCCAAAGAGCATTACTATTTAGGTACAGATGGAGTAGCAGAAAACCCTTGCTGCTGGCTGGATGGCTGCGTGGAAGGTGAGAGAGAAACAAAATTGGAGAGCTTTGGGTAGTTTTCCCACCTCTGTCAGGGGTTGTAGGAGATGCCACTATGACTTGGTGGCTTACACATCTGCTGGCTGGATGGCTGCGTGGAAGGTGAGAGAGAAACAAAATTGGACAGCTTTGGGTAGTTTTCCCACCTCTGTCAGGGGCTGTAGGAGATGCCACTATGACTTGGTGGCTTACACAGTCAGGAATTGTGTACTAAGTGCGGTACTTACCATGCTTATCAGTATGTGTGCTTTTTCACAGTAATTTCTGGTGTGATGTGTATACATAATATACACATACCATAATAGTTATAGACACATATCTACTACTTTGTGTGTGTGTGTGTGTATATATATGTAAAAATATTTACAAAGTTTTAAAATTCTTTATATTGGTCTGGAACCCCCTACCCCATTCCATATAGGTTATGAGAAAGAATTATGGTAAAAGACTCTTTCCTTGACCCTAAATACACTTGTATGAAAAGGGGGAAAAACTTGAAAAGTCTGTTTTTTCAAAATCTGTGTTTTGCAATACTATTTTCACTTTATTTTGAGATGAACAAGCAACCATAGCACAACATGAAAATAACTATGCACCAAAGAAAATAAACCAACAAACGTAAATGGCAGCCAAGATAAATTATTGTGAAAAACAAAATAGATAACATTAAAGAAAACATTTCACAATCAGGTGTCTGCTAAGATTATACATCCTGGAATCTGAACTGATGTATGTAGCAGAGATTTCACACCTTACTATCTGTGGACGGCCTTGGTTAAACTTCTTAACCTTTTCAAGTCTGTAAAATGAAAAAAAATAATTAGTTTATAGGACTGTGGTGAGTGTAAAATGAGATAATGTATGTAAAAATCACTGTGAAACTACAAAGTACTTGTATGATATGGCAACTGGTTTGACAGGAAAACCACTACTCCCCCCTGCTCCCTAAAAAGGGATGAACTTTCCAGCCTTTTAAAGTGAGCATATAAATTGCACTTATGGAGAAAGAATTTCTGAGTGTGGGTAGAAACTTCTGGCAGTCAAAGGTCATGAATTCCATTCCTGTCTCACCAGAGATTTGCTCTATGACCTTGAGAAAGTCACTCTTAAAAAAGTTTCTAAGTAGCTGGTATAAAAGTTACTATTAACATTTATATAACACAGGTGGAGTGTCTGATTTTTCCGAAAGGAAAGATACATAAAAGTAAAAGTTCCTCCCCCCCAAAATAGTATAGTTCCATGAGCATTTATGAAAAATAAAAAAATGAAGATCAACAATAATTATTTAGAAATTGTAAACCTCCAGATTTCTTTTTTAATGAATTAACTGAAACTTCTGGTTATTAGAAATGACCTTAACTTTTTTTTATAGAATCATTAAATTTGTGCTGTTATGCTATAGTTTTAGGATGGTCTATTGAATTGCATTTCCCTTGTCAAGCCAAGGTTTTGTTGATTAAGCTATGTCTGATTTATGGTTTAAAGTCTCTTGGTTAGAGTTCAAACATTGTTGTACTACAACACACATATACAAGCAAAAAAGGTAGACTCTTACTATGGGAGAGGGATCTGAATATGCCAAAAGTTCAGAACAAGAAAAAAAAACTAGCTGCTGAATTGTTCTGGGCTAGACAGTGAAAAAAACTGAAAAATTTATTTGCAATTTTCAAAAAATGTGGAGCAATTAGAGAAGGCTCAGGAATTTTTTCTTACTGATGGGAATAGTGAAATGAGAAATGAAATGGCCATATTGCTAAAGACAATTTGAATGGATTCTCAATAGCAAGAATTTGCAATTGTTCAGAAGTCTTTTAAATCCGTTATTCTGATAACTTTTAAGAAAGAACTTGAACCTGTGGTGTTTGTGACAAGTATACCATTAGTTAAACTATAACAGGTTATACAGTAGTTTAGCAGGCCTAGTTGAAATCAATACGTCTGTTTATCATACCTTATTTGTGAAGGGCAAGATCCACAAAATTTAGGGTCAAACACAACATTGTATTAATAAAGGTGGTTTCAGATAAGTAATTGAACTTTTATTTCAAATATATTAAGAAAACCAGGTAGGTGATGGAGATCTTTAATGGGAATTTGAAAATGTATCAAATGCATTTATATGCACACATTTTCCTGCCATGTAAATTCTTGACACACAAATTTGAGGAAATAAAGACATTAATTTGCATAATCTTCAGTTATCTAGTTAAGAAACAAACAAACAAAAAGTTTCACATTCTGACTAAACACTGTTTTTGCAAGAGCAAAGGAACTGACTTAACTAGCTCATCAATGTAACTCATTTTAGACTCTTCCTGTGTCATATGAACACCTTGTCTAACTTCTGTTCATGTGCAGCTATCACTGTAAATATCACTTTTCTGGGATTTATTTATACTCCCTTGCTTTAAAATTTTGCTGGCCTTCAGTCTGGGGTTTATTTTTATTTATTTATTTTTTTGGTGCCCCTCTAGCATGTGATAGTCCTTTTGATATAATTGCTTGTTGATTAGATTCATCCCCTCTTGATAATAAGCCCCTGGAGAGCAGGAAAAGAATATTCATTTTGCTGGCTTGTAACACAGTGCCTAACATGGTGATTGATCATATAGTGCTAAAGTACTTGACTGAAAGAAAAAAACAGTTCCTGTGACTATCTTTTCAGTAGCTAAATATCAATATCATGGTCATTTCCTACCTACATCTTTTCATCTCTAGCTAAATATATTCAATATTATTAAGCCTTCTGCAATTATGTATTTTCCTGAATTTTTCCTTCTTCCAAAATGAAGCCTGTGGAGAGTGGCAGACAATGCTGGATTTGAAACCACAAACCACCTAGTTTCTAAAACTGTGCAAGTTAATTGTACTTGCCTCATTTACTCATTGATAAATAAAAACAGTTCTAAAAAATACCCATTCAGAATAAATAGGAGCAACAAAATAAAATAGCTACTCTTTCTTTTGTGGCTAATGAGTAAAGCAGAAGTTAGGCACTGTGTGCTTTTCTTGTATTAACTTATTTAACATATACTCCTTAGTAAACAGGAATGTAGAGTTGACTTTCAGATCGCTGACATTTTGAACACTTTGTATGGAAACCCCTGAAGTCCATTTCATATACTGGATTTTGCACTGTGAACATCAGTGAATGAATGCATTTTGTTAGCTGTCATGGGTTGGAGTTAATGACAAGTAACAGGTTTCCTGCATCTCCACCTGTGACTTTGCCACTTTTTTTTTTTTAAGAGGCATGTATTTTTTTTTTAATTTGTTTGTTTGTTTGTTTATTTATTTATACATGCACTGGGTACAGTCAGAAGTGCGGGGGCGGGGGAGGGGGGGTTGAGAGAATTCACCAGAGCCAGAGCAGGGAGCAGAGCAGGCAGAAGGACTGAAGTACACTGCTGAGGGGAGCAGCGGGCGGCAGGAGAGGTCTGCGTGCCATGTGGGACCCTCCTCTGTTGGCTGCAGCCGGGGATCGAACCAGCGCGGCAGAGGCTGCAGGCAGCTTCGCAACCCAGCACTCAACAGCTGCGCC
Organism: Talpa europaea; assembly: GCF_964194135.1. Classification (NCBI taxonomy): domain Eukaryota; kingdom Metazoa; phylum Chordata; class Mammalia; order Eulipotyphla; family Talpidae; genus Talpa; species Talpa europaea. The sequence continues at coordinate 115,005,109 of NC_140072.1, read as the reverse complement.
ACCGGGGAGGCCCCACTTTGCCATTTTGACGATAATTGAAAAAATTATCAAAAACTTTTACTGCTTTTTGTCTTTAATGAATGAATAGAAAGAAGGGGAAAAATGAAATTGCTGCTTCTACTTATGAGAAACAGGGAATATTAAAGAAATCATTAGGAATGCCGAACAGTGAGTGGTGAATCTTTATTGAAAGTGCTTAATGGAGATAAGCTGATAAATTGTGAAAAATAATAAGATTACAGATCATATGAAATGCTATACATCTATTTTTAATGACAGTATTTAATAGACTATGTTATTATAGATATTGTAATTTTTCTTTTGTCGCTGGGAATGGGTCTCGTTTAAAAATTCAGTCTGGTCAATTGATGAATACATTTTTGAGTTTTACATAAGTTTTAATGAGTATATTATATATAAAAACATGAGAGTCTTTCCTTCTTTAATTAAATATTCATTGAGTACGTATGTATGATATTATGGTTTCTATTTTAGAGACATGGAAACTAATTTTCCCTTGAGTTAAGTAATGCAATCATGGTCACTGGCTGCTTGACTTTGAAGCAGAGATTTGCACAATGGAAAACCTTTGAACTTTCCCTTGTTAATTACTCTTACCTACATCAGCATTAAATGTGATATCCCGGTGTTAGTCTTATTGTGAAGCAAAGAAAAAGGGGAACATTATGCAACTAAATATTATATTTGAAGACCTTACTATTTTATTTTCTGTAGAGTATGTTGATATATTACATTTACTAGAATATTTCAATACACAGACCAAGTCTGTGTTTGCTGATATATGCACAAATTATGAGACCGAATCCAAAATATTATCTTACATTGTAACTGCTACAGGATGTTCCATACTGGTAATATATTCGTATGCATTCTGGTGTTTGATTAAAGTCAGAAGCATGAAAAAATGATAAAAATATGCTATATATAAACATGCTTCACCCATTTGAGATCTTACCATGTATCAGAAATCATGTATGAAAATTGGTAAGGTATTATTAATGAGCTGAAAATCAAGTACAGGAAGTAAGACATGTAGAAAATTTTAATACAAAGTAATTTGTGATAAATGGATCAAGTGGTATACACTACTTAAACAGAATGTTTGGGGCAAAACTTGTATCTGTCTGGGAAATCAAAGGTTTTAGATTGCTAATAGATCTGTGGTAAAGATTCTTAATGGAAAAAATTTATATTTTATAGAAAAGAAAAATGCAATCCTATACGCAACAAAAGCACACGAAAAACATTTATTTTGGCAACTGTCATGATTTCACATTTTCTTTTCTGTTATCTTTTAAAGCTGATGACTTTATGATGTTTTGATAAATTTATGTCACTTGCAATATCATCAGAAATTTTCTTTTCCAAAAATATATATCCTGAAATACACTTGACCAGTAGGGAATGCAGTGTTATGAATTTAGAAGGTTTATTTTGACAAAACAAAAATAATAATGATTGAGTAATAAAGTGAAAGACATTTTTTTTGATGCTATCTAATGAAGTTTTTTCATATTGCCCAAGAGATTTGATATATAATATTTTATTTATAAGTGATGGGAATTTTCTTTATTTTTTACTAAATATATTAATTTTAAATATATATTTTTTACATCATTGTTCATTTTTGCGTAATGTTTGATTTTTCCTCCCCCTCTGCTGCTGCATATGTCAGATTTATAGTTTGCCTGATAGTTTGTCTTTTTTCCCCCTTTTCCCTAACTCTAGTTTGGTTTCCCTATATACCTTCTATAAGTGAAACCATCTGATACTTTTCTTTTTCCTTCTTATTTCATCATCCTCCAGCCCCAAATGATGGGAATTTTAGCTTTCAGGAAAAAGAACTTTAACTACTGGAACAAAAACTGTTTTAGATAAAAACAGTGGAAGGAAAAACTTGAATACCAATCAGTTTAAATCTATCAGTTTTGTTTGAAGGGATATTTAGTAAGAAACTTTATATTAAAGAGTTTGGGTATTTGAAGAGTGACTTCTGGAATCCCATTAACTTTTCTGCTTGAGGTATCAGTATAGGACACTTGAGCAAACACAGGAAATATTTTACTTAGAGAAAATATATTAACAAGGAAGAAATTAACTTTTAATGAGTCTCTAGAAAGCATTGATGGAATTCTTATTGTATACTGAGTTCTCTTGTTGAGTATATTGTGACAATACTAAGGCTCTACACTGAAGCGCTTGTTTTATTTATAAAAAGCTTAGAAATTAAGACAACTTCAATACTTGAGAAGTATTGGTTAGTAAAAAATGCTTGCTGCCTGGTGCTTTACAGAGTGGTTTCAGTGTCATCCTGACAATCCCATTAGGTAGATTCAAAATGAGAACCTTGATTTCTAACACCAATAATTTTTCCACTTCATTCCACTGACATCTTCCTAATTCTCAGTTAGTCTTAGTAAGCCAAAAATTTGAATATCCACATGGTGCTAAGAGGTCTCACCTTTTCTAGTTCCTGTGAGATGTTCAGTGAATAGTACAGGATGAATTCTTACCTCTTTCCAAATTGCATTTTAAAAGGACATTAAAAAAAACTGACTTATATGTAACAGCCCAGAGAGATCAAGCTAATCAATCTCTGAAGAGATGGTACAGATAGAGGCATTCATACTCTTTGAAGAAAACTGAAATATGAATTACAGGTACCATCTACTAGTGCTTGTGCTAGGTGCTGAGAATATAGAGGTAAATAAAACACAGATGCTGTCTATTTTTTTTTTTTTTTGTGGGACCCTGGCAGGCAACCTCTCAGCCCAGTGCTCAACTGCTGCGCCACCAGGGGAGGCCCCACAGATGCTGTCTTAATGGATAAGCAGATCCCTGGAATAAGCAGCTCCACCAAGCCCAGAGGAAGGGTCATGCTGTGTATTCTGTTTAGTTAATTTTCTTCACTGGGATCATTAATATGCCTAAATAGCAGTACCTTAGATATTTTTTAGATTTATGTCTTAGTCTCTTTTTAAATACTTTTATTCTGATGAGAAAATCTTATTTAAGAATGATTGTCTAAGTTCCTTTTAAAAAAGCATATTGTGTGTACATAGAATGTGTATAGTACATTTTAAAGATCTTGTCTCCTTTAATGTTTACATCTAACTCAACGCTAGGTAATTATGGTATTTAAATATGAATTTATTAATTGTATAACGTTTTTTTTAAAGAGTTACTTATTTATTTATACCAGCACTGGTTACAGTCAGAGGCGCGGGAGGGTGAGAGAATTCACCAGAGCCAGAGCGGAGCGTAGAACAGGCAGAGTGACAAGTGCACTGCTGAGGGGAGCAGTAGACGGCAGGGGAGGTCTGTGTGCCATGTGGGACCCTTGCTGGCCGGCAGGGATCGAACCAGCACTGCAGAGGCAGCGGGCAGCTTCGCCCAGTGCTCAACTGCTGCGCCACCAGGGGAGGCCCTAATTTTATCACTTTTCAACGAACACTTAAGATCTGTAGGAAATGAGCTTTGCTTTGTAGAAACTCACTTCTTGGACAGTTTACAAATGCATCTTTCTGATAAAAAAAAAAGTTTCATGTCTGGAATCTTGAAACATTTTTTAGTGAATTTTTTTCCTTTTTCTTTATCTTCTCTTCTTCCGCTAGCCGACAATGACTTTCCAGAATTAAGTGTAATTTCTTATTTTTCTCAATAACCATATGTGCTCTTCATGTATATGTACACTAGGTTTTTAGATCACTGCTTCCAAAACTGGGGTTATTTTGTGGAAATTCTTTTACAACTTAATTTTTTCATCTAATATTACCTAAGGGAAAGACTGTCATTCAGCTGCTACAGCTGTAATTCATTAAAACATGCACACACAACACACACCTAAACTGTTGCGTAGTATTCCAAGGTATGTTTATTAGTTTACTGGTGGACAGTACTTTATTTCAAGTTTTTGGTATAATATTGTAATGAATATCTTTATGTCAACACGTTGATGGAACTATGCAATAAATTCCCAGGGTGTGTTACTGATTCAAAATGTTGATGTAACAGTTTTCATTTTTACCAGCAATGTAGGTAAATACCGTTCCCTGAAACTGCCTTAGTAATGGCTGACTCTTTTCTAGTCTAATAGTTGCACAGTGATAACTCAGTGTTAATTAGTATTAACTGACTTCCATTGACCTTGCTGTTCCTATGTTTGTGGCTAATTGGAATTGTTCTTCTAATCCTTTTCACGTTCTTTGCTCATTTTTCTATTGTCTTTTTTTTTTTTTTTTTTTTTTTGGTGAGAATTCTTTCTATATTAAAGCTACTAACCAGGCTTCCCAGGTGGTGCAGTGGGTTGAGCGCCGTGCTGTGAAGCTGTCCGCAGCCTTTGCAGCTTGGGTTTGATTCCCGGCCGGCCAGGGAGAAACCCACATGGCGTGGCAGACCTCTCCTGCCTCGCCCACTGCTCCCCTCAGCAGTGTGTTTGGACTGTCTGCCTATTCTGCTCCCCGCTTTGTCTCTGGTGAATTCTCAAACCCTCCCGCGCCACTGACTATACCCAGTTCTTGTACAAATTAATAAATCTTTAAAAAAAAAAGCTACTAACCATTTGTCTGAATCTGCCTTGCAGATCCTTTTTTTTTCAGAAATTGATCTTATTTCTTGCCTTTTGTCTTGTGAAAAGAGGTATCATTTGACATTTTATTTTTAGTTTTATCACTCTTTTTTTTCTTACTTATTTTTTTTTTACATTGATAAAATAAGACATATACTCTCCTACACTTAGATTTTTTTATTCTTATTACTTTGATGTTCAATTCATTTGGAATATTTTGTTGTATTTGATGAGAGGTGATTCACTTCTGCTTACTTTCAGTTACATAGCCAGTCAGTCTGTTTTATCCCTGCCATTTTTAAGGTATATATCCTGTTCTCAGTAAATATCAATTCCAATGCTCATATATTCTATGATAATATTAGATTTTTCTCTTTTTATTTTAATAATTTGGTTTCCTTTCATAGTTTTTTTTTTTTTTTAAGATTTATTCATTTATACAAGCACGGGAGTACAGGCCAGAGGCGTGGGAGGGTGAGAGAATTCACCAGAGACAGAGCAGGGAGCAGAATAGGCTGAAGGACCGAAATACACCACTGAGAGGAGCAGCAGGTGAGACAGGAGAGGCCTACCGTGCCATGTGGGAATCTCCCTGGCTGGCTGGGAATCCAGCCCACTGTGGACAGCTTCATAGTGCTGCACTCAACTCCCTGTACCACTGGGGAGGCCCATATTTTTTTCTTTTTAAAATAACTTTCTTAGCATAATCTCAGACATCTAACCAGTATTCATGTTTAGAAAGTATTTTCTCCATTGTCCCACTTACTCAGGACAAAACATTGTCTGGACAAAACAAAAATTCCATTGTGATTCCAATGGAAATTGCATTAAATTACAAACAATGTCACATTTTAATGTTATTTTGAGTTTGTTACAGTATCCTGATTCAAGAATGTGAATGATTTATAATTGTTTTGTATCTTGTTTTGTATTTTGAAAATATTTTGATGTTTGGTTGTTTCAGTTGTAATAGTTGTTTTCTCAATAATTAAACTCACAGATTTTTGGCTACTTTATTTTTATTGAGGTAATACATCTTTCTTTTTGATTGAGTTGATATAGTGAATCAGTTGCATATATTGATTTTAGAAACTGCCATTCCTTGTGTAGGACTAATATTTGATGAATTTTCTTATTACACATAGTTGAATTTAATTTTCTAGTACTTTTTTAGGAATTAGAAATGTACATTCAAGCAGGAGAGTAGTTAGTAGCTTTTTTTTTTCTTTTTTTTAAAGATTTATTTATTTATTTATACAAGCACTGGGTACAGTCAGAAGTGCGGGAGGGTGAGAGAATTCACCAGAGCCAGTGCTGGGAAGAGAACAGCCAGACAGATGGAGGACACTGCTGAGGGGAGCAGCGGGCACACCAAGAGAGGTCTGTTGCACCATGTGGGCCCCGCCCGGCAGCCGGGGATCGAACCGCGCTGCAGGGGCTGCGGGCAGCTTCGCAGCCCAGCACTCAACCGCTGTGCCACCGGGGAGGCCCAGCTTTTTTTTCTTGTAATGTTTTTATTTCATTTTGTTTTCTTGATTTTATTTCTAGTCTCCTATAATAATATGAAATGTTTCACCCTCATTTGTTTTTTTGGAATACTTTCTGTGGAGTTGGTAATATTTTTCATCAGCAGTGAGGAGGATTCATCTGGGATTAGAGGCATTTGTTTTCTTTGTAGGGAGTTTGGAAAGTATAAATACAGTTTGTTTTCTACATATAGGACTGTTCGGATTGTGTAGTACTTTTTGAATGAACCTTTTTCGGCTTATGGTTATAAATGAGTTCATAAGATTATAAATTTCAGATGTTAGTGTTATAAAGTTGTTTATTTTTTAATGTTTATAGGATTATAAATATTATTGATGTTTTCAAAGAACCAGCTTTTGTTTGTTTTTTTTTTTTTCCTCTGATGTTTTTCTTCTATCTTATTCATTGATTCCTGTTATTATTTTCTGACCTGCTACACAGGTTCTTCTTTCTATAGCGGTTTAATATTTCTTTGTCTAGTTTCTTAGTATGGAAGCTTAGGATATTGCTTTGGGACCTTTACTTATTTACTTATGTAAGTATATAATGCTATAAATTTTACTTTGTGCACTGTTATTTTTAATTTCCATTCAGTTCTAAATATTTTCTAATTTCCATTGTGATTTCTTCTTTGACCATAGGTTATTTTAGAACCATGTTGTTTAATATTGAAGTACTTGGGAGATTTGAAGACTTCTTTCTGATAATGGTGTTCAGTTTAATTCCGTGGTTTTAAGATTATGTGTAATATTGATCCTTAAATTGTTGATTTGTTTAATGGCTCGATATATGGTCTTTATTGGTGAATGTTACATATGCAGTCAACAGCAATGTGTTCTGCTATCAGCAGGTAGAGCATTTATGAATTTCAGTTAGGTCTATGTCTGGAAGTGTCAACTATCTAAGTTGACTAATAATGTTCTTCAAGCATTTTTGTATTGTAACTGATATTTTTGGTCTTGTTTTGTCAGTTATTGAAAGGAAAATGTTTAAGTATTTAAATACAACTGTGAATTTATCAAATTCTCTTTAGTTCTATCAGTTTTTGCTTTATGTATTTTAAAGTTCTGTTATTAAGTGCATACAGATTTACGGTTATGATTTCATGGTGAATTGACTTATTAATCATTATATAGTACCACTGTTTTCCCTTATAGAAAATAATTTGGTGTTACTTTTCAAAATCCAGTCTTACCATCTTAAACTTTTATTTGGAGTGATTGACTCATTTACATTAAAAATTGTTATTTTTATGAATTTGGGCTTCTACCTGCTGACTTGGTATTTATTTTCTATTTATTTCTCGACGGTTCTTTGTTTCTATTTTCTCCTGATTCTTGGCTTCTTTATGCTTATTTTTTAGTATTCTATTTTATCTTCAATATTGACTTACTAGTTACATCTCTGTTTTATAATTTCAGTGATTACCTTAGGGTTTAGAATATATATTAAGTGCTCACAGTCTGTTTTCAAATGTTATAAAACTTCCTGTATGATGTCAGGGTCTTAAAATAGTATACTACCACTATTTTCTCCTTTGGTTTGTGCTGTTATCCAGTCTTTTGTCTAAGCATCTGGAGTAAGCTCTGCAAAAGAGAAGTTGGGTGGCTGTGGAATGTCCTTGCAACTGTGACTTCCTAGGATACCAAATGACTTTGCCAGTCTACATTAAGCTTGTAAGCATTTGTTAAAATTTTAGTGGTTTTTTCCCTCTCTGCTTAAAAATTTTTTTTGAAATTAGATTTCAATGAATAAAAACATAACAGTATAGTTAGATCTGTATAACAGATCTAAAAGTTTTTCATTTTGTGAAACAAACTTCCCATTAAACAAAAGCTTTCCATTTCTCCCTCTCCTAGAGTCATGGAAACCAGGACTTTCTGTTGTTTCTTACCTTCTTTTTTGATTTTCTTCCCTTTTCTATTATCATGTCCAAAGGGAATGAACCATTTCTCTGTGAAGAGGCTTGTTAGCTGATGAAACTTTAAATGTGCTTAGATTTTGTTTTGAATACCCATAACATTTTATCATAGGTATTTTTTTAATCACCTACTGATGAATCATCTTTATTTCTTCTGTGGTTGGCTGTTATAAAGCATTGTATTTGAGGATTTGTTAGTATTGAACTATCCTTGCATTAGGGAACAGACCCTGCTTTTCCATAATTTATTATTTTTCTATACCTTTGCTTGGTTCTATTTGGTTGTTTGAAATGATATTTAGATTATATACATCAGTATTCACAAGTGGAATTGCTTTGTAAAATTTTCTTGTTGCTGAGTCAGATTTTTTATGGTGGTTATGTGAATGAACTGGGAAATATTTATGTCTTTCCATGAGTTGTAATTGGAATATTTGCTCACTTAGATATTAGTACTCTGGTATGAACCATTGGATCATGATTTGATTACTTTTTTCCAGCAGTAGATATTCATTTTTATGGTCCAGTTTTGTTTGTGTATTTTCCCATAAAAGCTTTCATTTTCTTTTTGGATCAAGTTTTAGTTAAGAGATTACTCATTTCCTTTATAGATTTTTAAATTTGTTGCCCTAGGACAGCATACATGCATAATTACATTTCTGCTGTAATACAGATGTAACTTCCTTTTTCCCAAATATTGTCTGTTTTTTCCTTCAGTGTTCCAAAAGTTGCTTTGCTGTTATTCTTTTATAAAAAAGTTTAAAAACTTTTGGATTTTTCATATTTTCTACTTTTTTTTTCAGTTTCATGACTTCTACCTTAAATTTTTAAGTTTTCTGTTTACTTTTTTTACTTAATTCTTTTTAAAAATTATCAGTCTTGAAGACATTGAAGTTAAATATATTGTTCTGAATATACTTATATCCTATGTTTTATGAAAGATTCATTCTCCTATTCCTTGTCTCTAGATGACTGATAATTTTGTTAATTGATTTCTTTGAGTCAGGGATTTCTAGAAATATGTTTTAAAATGTTTGCATATTAACTATTTTTAGATATTTAACTTTGTATTTTCTTTTAAATTTTAGTTTATATTAAGAGATTGTCATTTGTAAAGCAAGCCATTTTTGTTGTGATTTCTTTATATCTGAATATGTCTTATTTTGATAAGTGTTCTTTAGATTTGAATGAGTATTTTCTCCTTGAGAAATGTGTTATTTCAGTGTTTATTAAATGCAATGCATTGATTTGTTTTAAGTTAAATTATTTTATGTTCTAACGTTTGTTCTGTTAGAGTTGACTAATTCAAAAAATGGTGTATTGAATTTGTTATCCATATTTTAAATTCTTCATTAAATTAGAAAAATTGTATTTCATTATTGAATTGTTATAAAATATAAACAACATATGATCTACTATGTTAATCATTTTTAAGTTTACAATTCAGTAGTGTTAAGTATATTCACATTGTTGTGGTATATTCAGAATGTTTTTACCTTACAAAACTGAAACTGTGTACCTGTTTAACTACTCCCCATTTCTCTCTTCCCCAAGCCCACTGTCAACTACCATTTACTCTCTCTTTCTGTGAATTTCACTATATTAGATACTTGAAGTCCCAGATCAGCATCCAGCAGAGTTGGTTTCTGGTGATGACCCAGACTTGAAGGGAGTAACTAACTGCTGGTTTGAAGGGTTTGGAGGAGTCACTGAAGAATCTTACCTGGGCTTGAATGTAAGTGTACCTAGAGGAAAGGATATGGCGAGGGTAGAGAAAGGGATAAATGTGTATGAAATACCAAGACCTGCTCCTTTCATCCCCTCCCTCCTGTGAGATCAGCAACCCAACTAAGACCTCATTATTTTCAAGTGTTGTGAATGAACAGTTTCCTTAAGTCCATGTCAATTTGGAGCTGTCATACATCCAACTCAAGTAGTCTGTCTTTCTATAGTAAAAGTAAAGTATATTTTAAGAAATCACCTACTGTTCATTCATGCCTTACCACTTAATTTTCCTGGCTCAGCCCCTTTCACAGCTTGGTGTCTAGTGTGATGTGTATGATGTCAATGGCCTACACTTTAGGCCACAATTATAAAGAATCCTTTATACCCTGTGATGGGGGTGGGGGTTGGTAAACTTTGTAGAAAGGGCCAGATAGTAAGTATTTCAGAGTTTACTGACCACATGAGGTCTCTAGAGGTGTGTGTGTATGTGAAAATATAGGTACATGTATATATATTTTGAAACCTCTATTTATCTATAGCTGTCTATTACAACCCTTTAAAAATATATCTTATGCCCCTTAAAAAATGTTGAATACTATTCTTGGAGAGCAGGCCTTATAAAAATAGGCTCTGTGCTCTGTTTGGCCTATAATCCACTGACTCCTGCTCTATGGGAAGGAGGTGTCTTTTTCACCTGAAAGCAAAGTCAAGTATTTCTGATATATAGGATATGTGTTATGTATGAACAACTTAAAATTTGAACCAAAGTCTGATTGATATTTATAACTTTCTAACTTTAAACAGATATTTAACAAGTTTATAAATGGCCAGAAAAATGCTTAAGTTTCTTTAATATTGTTGCTCCCCCCCCCTTTTTTTTAATGATTAGGACTCTAAAAAGCTTGTATTTCAAAGATTCAAAAAGGAGAAGCATGCCATCTTGGTGATTTTCTCTCTAATACCACTTTAGAAGACTTCATTTCCACTTTAGTAACTAATAACACTTTTAAAAGACCATTTCCATTTCACTGGCACAGATGTTTCCCTGTTCAAGATCTTGTATTGTATTTTTAAAGACACTTCAACAAAATTGGGTTCTTTAGGGTGAATGATGCATCGGACATTTCACATCATCTTGTAAAAGTGCTTTGTTATTTGATTGTCTTCTCTTTTCACACTAGCAGTGCTTAAAACATGCTAAACAAAGTGCTTATAGCTTTAGAAATTGTCAACAAATTATTTTGGGATTATTTTCAGTTCTTGTAAGTTTAAGTAGTATAGATATCGCAAATATGACTTATTTTTAGTTGTAAGAAAACAGTTACAAATTAGGTATTATGAAGACTTAATATGAAGCTTAAAATGAAGTGAATATTAAGGATATTTCAAAAGATGTCTACAATTTAAACTTTCTTTTAGATGATTGTACTGTTTCTGTCTGTTCTTTTTTTCCTCCATGGAGTACAGAGTTTAAGTGAATCAACAAAATTTGCTAAGGAAAAGGTAATTTTGGATGCAAGTTATGTTATAGAATTCAATTTCAAGTACATACTTAGACTGCTTCTTCATTCTTTTGTGCGTCATGTAGTACTCACATTCTATTTCTAGATTACAAAACCCTGAATCCTTACACGCCGATTCGTTCTTCTTATTTTAGCTATTGCTCTCACCCCACTGACCTCCTTTTAGAGCAAAATCCCAAGTCAATTCAATTAAATTCAGACCAACTGTAATATGATTGGAGTCTGGGAAAAAATTTAGAATCTTGTTTCTTTTAGGCTGTTTAGTTATTTAATCCCACTTATATTATCTGTGAAATGGGAATAATATCTACTTTGCATTTTTTGAGAGTATTATAGAAACTGTACAAAGTATCCTCACAGTGCTTGGCACAGATTAGGGCCTATAGACAGCAGAAGTTATTATTAAACACTTTCCTACTCTCCAATCTACAGGACGAGACAGAACTCATTGGATAACTAATAATGGTAACTAAACTATGCTAAGAATTATAGTCTGTGGTAGAAGAGTAATGGTAGTTCTTGCTAGAGTTTTTGAGAATGCTATTTAGAGGGGTGGTCCCTGAGCCACACCCTGATGGGTGGGTTGCTTTTTGAATGGGTGGGGGGAGAGGAAAGGCCTGTCCAGACACAGGAAGCAGCTTGAGCTTAGGGTGAGGCAGGAAGTGCTGGGTGTGTCTAGGGCTGAGGTCCATTGTGGCCAATTTAACCCACAGAAATGCTTTCTTTGGAAATATACAATGCTTTCAAATGTCAAAGTTAGTGGAGAAACATGAGAGACTGCACTTAAAAAAAATCTAGATTTCTACTTTCTCTTGAAAATTTTAAGATTTTACCACCATTAGTTGAAACTTACCACCACTTCTTAGTCTTATATTGTTTTTTTTTTAGTCTTATATTGTTTTAATGTATTTTAGCTTTTTTTTATATAGTTTAGTTCAAATCTTTCATTCCTCCCATGAACCCCCTCCAAAAAAATTGTGACTAATATTGTCACTTTTTTCAGTATGTAAGAAATCTCCTTTGGCTTCAATAGATATTTTCAACTTGTTAAGGAAATACCCTTTTTCTCAAATTAAGAATTATCAAGAGTAAACATTTTTAAAGTATTCAGTAGATTTATAATTAGACAGTATGTTTTGGATCTTAGGATGTTGCTTCTCAATAATAAGTTAGTAAGTTTCCCATATTCTCCTGTACTATATAGATAGTTAATATAGCATCAAAATGCTTTGTTTTTAAAAAAATATTATAAAACATATCCTTGAAATGTTGGGACAGCTGATGATATCTTTTTTTAATAATAATTTTTTACCTTTGCACCCCACCAAGTCTATTCCATAATGATGGATTCAGTCATATATTCTCCTTGTAAATATATGTTGATACTCCTCACGGTTACCTCCAAAGTTGTGGCCATGTTCAAATTTAGTAGTGTAAATTTAAACATATATTTAAAAATTTTCCATTTGGTAATTTAAAGCAATTCTTAATTTCATAATATTTGTATTTTATATCTTTAAAAATAGACTGTTTTAAGAATGAGTTTAAAAATGTTCATGTATATTACAATGTCTTCTGATGTATTTTTTAGTTGGTTATTTCAGAGTATTTGCTTTTATTTATATTTAGCTAGAAAATCTAATATATAATTTCTGTGTTTTGGAATATATTGGAAATCCTGTGTTACAAACCATGCTATTAATTTAGATAAAATTTCCACATTTATTTGAAAATCTGTATTGACTCTGGATGTAAATATGGTGTTTTGTCTTTATAGAGTTCTACTTAGCTTCTTGAAGAAAGATAATATATAAATGAACATTATTATGAGTTCCTTAAAAAGTTGTACTCAGTAGGAATTTACCGTGACTCTGATTTCCTAATAGTATTGGAAAAAATTCAAATCCAAAAAGATTTAAAGATAATCAGAATCACGTAGACATGGGTAAGTTGTTATTATTGCCACTGCAGAAAGCATATGCATATATTAAAGGGGATGAGGGATATACTTTAGAAAGAGCCATTTTCTCATCTCTGTGGAGTGTTAAAATTGATAATACATTTTTTTGATGAATAATGCCATAAGTGAAGAAGTAAAGTATTAAAGAAAAGTAACCTGATTGAATATTTAGCTAGCATTTTTATGGAATATAATATAAATTAGAGGACTTCATGTACAGTGTATAAGCCTAAATTATGTTACCAAGACAAATTTGTTAATAGTAGTTGCTTATATTTATAGTTTCTGAAAGCACTTGTATGTGATTCCTTTAAGTTGCTTTCTATTCTTTAAATATATGTATATATAAATAATTACCTACCTACCTTCTTATTTACCTACCTCACACTTGAATAAATAGGTCATCAAATGATCTAACAAGTGACTAGCTAATGTTCCTTTTTCCTTTTCTTTTTTTTTTTAAATTGTAACATTTCATTTATATGAAAGACCCAGGATGTTTTAGACATTTGGGATTTTATAAAAATGAATTATATTGATGTTTGTACAAATCAGCAAATTAAAAATAAAAAAGTTGAATTGTACATTTAATGAATGATTTTTATGTTATATAAATCATACCTCTACAAAAGTGTTTATGATATAAATAAAGCAGCTTTCATGTACTATTTTCATCACAATGATACTCAGTAGTTTTACTTTCAATTTCCTTGTATCTTTGCTCTTTTTTTGATTTAGAAAAGAAGCTTTATTGCAGGTAATAGTACACCTCAAAAGTGAGTGCAGGAAGATTTGGAGGATAATTGCTGCATTTCTTTTTTATTTATCTTTTATTGAGGTAGCGTTGGTTTGCATTATTTTGGAAGTCAGGATCCCCCTCCTTTTGGTGCTGTTACTATAGTGTTCCAACTACCAAAGCACCCACAGTCCACCCCTCCTAATGTCTCAGTTTTATAGTCAGCTTTCAAGGGCTAGTTTTTGTGTTTGGCTTAATGTGACCCTTCGTCTGGTTTCTCTATATTTTCACATATAATTTATATCATAAGTACTTTTGTAGAGGTATAATTTATATAATATAAAATTCACTCATTAAGTGAACAGTTCATTTTTTTTTTTTCATTTGCTGATTTGTACAACCATCATTGGTAGGTATTTTATTTGTCTTCTTCTAAGTTATTTCACTTAGTACAAGCCCTCCCAACTCCATCCATGTTGTCATGTGCCACAAATGACATGTCATGAGTTTATCTTTTTTGATTGCTAAATATTATTCCATTGTGTATAAACCACATCTTCTTGATCCATTAGTCTGTTTGGGGGCATATAAGTTGTGTCTATAGTTTTGTTATTGTCAGTAGTGCTGCAATGAACATGAGAGACATTTTACTATTATTTCTATAGTGTTGTTATCATGAAATTCAACTTAGATTTCTCTGTTTTACCTTAATTATATTGTGATTGTAAACTTTGATTGTAAAGTTTGGAGAAACATTGATGGCACAGGGACTCTAACCAGGGTATTTCCTCTTAAAAATTGAATGGGGAATAGAAGTATTTCTTATAGAGGCATCTTTATCCATTTTTCCCTTGGACTATTTTGAATTGGAACTAAATCCCTTGCCAAGACTTTGCTATCATAATACAGAAGACTGTGGACATCATTACTGAGTTGTCTAGTGTGTCTGTATTATATTGTCAGTAGAGATAGATTTGAGTTGCTAAACATTTTCCTGCCTTTACAGATAGAGAAAAATACCTAATAATACTCTGTTGGTGCTAGCAGATGCCTAATAATCATCTGTTTAACATAAGGCAATCTTCTGTTTTCTAAGCTGTTATATTTTGTTGAATATAATTTAATTTATGATGTTGACAACCCAATTTAAAAGGCAGAATTCCTATGATAAGTATGCATTGATTTTTTTCCTTCAGAAATTATCATTGCAACCCATGAATAAGAGGAACATTTTGGAAAATTTTGAATATCTGAAAATTTAAAAAAATGTAGTGTTGAGTAAAAGAAAGTATAATTCAATTATAAAGTACCCTAAATTAGCCTCAATTTTATTGTGCTAGGAGCCATTAATTTCCTCTTACAATGAAGTATATTCATTATTTCACCAATATTTGAAATTACAAATTATATATTTAGAAAATTAAATGCAAATTCAGTGTTAAATATTTGAATTGTAAGTTCAGTATTTAAGATGTTCAGTTAAAAAAAAATTGGTACAGGCAGCTGATGAAATACCTTATTATCAAACCAGCCTCAAATATCAGTTTAGACAGATACCTGTTTAAGGCTCTGCAAGCATTTCCTACCTGCAGGTAAAGCATAGATGCAGCCTTTACTGCCTAGTAAGTAATGTGATTATGGAGCATAATTGACTGTGAGTGCCTTGAGGACAGGGACAGTGCTTTATAAATAGCCTTGAATGCCCTGTTACTGTGGTGTACAAACTACATAGAGTACAGCTCAATCAAGTGTGTGAAATTCAATTACATCATTTTTTAAGCTGACTTAAAATTGCTATCTCATAACTACCTTAATTTTATTATGACAAGAGGTGATCCTAAGAGCATCAGCATCTGGACTTGAGTCTGTCTTTTTCCCCTTCTGGATACTCTTTCCATGGCATGAAAGGCATTTTCTTTCCTCTCTTTTTACAAGCCTTCTTATTCTTCTCCTTTTGAGGTAATTAGGCACAGCATGCATTTGTGTCTTTTTTTTGTTGTTGTTGTTCAGTGCTCGTATATTGAATTATTTGAATAAACACTTCATGGTTTCATGGATAAGGTCTTCCTCCAGAAGCTCTGTTTCTGAACATGTTCATGTCGGAAACCAAATGATACCATCTCTTCACTGGTGTGCTGGTGAGAGAAACCCAGAATTTCCCTGTCGTACTCTTGCTTTGCTTCTCAACAAATTTTTTTTTTTTTTGCTTTGTGAACTTTTTGGTAAATCTACAATAGTTTCAAATTATTCTACTGTGTATTGTATGATGCTTCCAATTAGACTAATTTCAAATATGAGAATGATGAAGTTTTATTCTTCTTAGCTCTGCTTCCTATTTTTCCCTTAATCAGATTAATATTAAAAAAATTAAAAAAATAGTCTGTGATAAAGTTAGAGATAATTAGGGATAATACTCAGTTCTATTTTGGAAACATAAAATGCCTGTATTTGTATTTCTAGAAAATATTTGTACTTTAAGAATTCCGAAATTGCTACATTACTATTGCCTTTATTTTATATCTTCTAACCTTACTTATAGATCTTCAGAATTGTATATTTGTGCCCCCATTTTTCTTCAGAGATGTATTAAATACAGTCATCCAAAAAAAACCCCCCTTGTTTTTGTACAGTAAAAGGACAGCTCTCTCTCACCAGCACTGAAACAATCATTGACTTAAATGTATTTGACCCTAGTGAAGTGCTGAGTATAATAGTGACCCAGGCCATTGTGGACTATGTAGTTTACAGTCTAACAGAAAAAAAACAAAACAAAACAGATATACAACAAATAATTTCTGAAATTAATTACATTAGTAAAAATTGGTAAACAGATGTAGAGGGAACATCGGTAAACATCGCTACTGTAGAATCTGTGCAGGCAATAATGGAGGACCCAACCGACTAGTAATGTTAACTATTAAGTTTAAAATATTAACACCTATCCGCTGCCTATTTTATCCCACAGTCGCCAGTGTCTATTGGTTTCCTATGACTATTCTGTTTTATATTGCTGGTCTAGTGTTTCTTAGATCTAACTTAGAAGTTGACAGTTAATTAGGAACATTGTTTATTGATGAACTTATATACTAAATTAGGAAAATGTTTTCTTGATAGCACATTATTCACTCTTGACTGTATTAGAGATTTAGATATATTTTCAGTCTGTGAGACTGGTAAAATAGGGGTGTCATGAACAGGTAGAGAAGGAAGATGAGAGAAATAGGACCTGGTGTTGAATTCAATAATAATCACATGTGCCTTGACCAAGAAGGTGGGATCCTTGTCATTCAAAACTTCAGATACACAGATTCATGGAAATCATAGGATATTGAAAAACATTTAATATTTAATGATTCTGAGGACACACAGTTGAGAAATTCTGTATCTTGTTCCTCTTTATGAATCTCAATTTATGTGAATGTGCAGAAATGTCAGGCTGTAAAGTTATGGTTGAATAAATGTTGGATAACACAGAACATGAGTTTAATCATTCACTGAATATTACTACCTGTCCACAGAGGAGTAATGATGCAGTACTCAAAAATGTCTAGAAACAAAATGTATAAATCATTGAAATAATGTGCTAAAAATATGTTCAACTTTGATGACTCATAGCCCCAAACCACCCCACCTGGGAAATATTTTATCTGTATATGCTTTTCTATCTCATTTTCTTGTTTTTGTGTGGTGTGTATTTATATGTGTATTTTAATAACAGAATAATGTAAATGTTATTACTCAGTTTTGGAAAGGTAATTATTCCACTTGGGAAAAATAGTTCTCACCTTTCTACTATTGAATCCACTTGTTAGAATCTATTACATTGTCGTTGCTAACTCTCTACTTCTAACAAAACTTATATCAGTTATCTCTAAATCACAATATAAACTATGATACTGTGATAAAAAATAGGTCTCCTGTTGATGAGTTATGATGAGTTATTTGTGTAATGGCACTGTATTTGATACCATCACTGTAGATCCAGTCTTTTGAAATTAGATGTAATTGAATTATGGCTCATCAATACATATTCATAGTATTTTTAAAGTTACCTTTTTCATTTTGGTTCATTTAAGGAAGGTAGAACATTTCTTTCTTTTGTTTATTTATATTTTCCCCTCAAAAAGGTGAGTAATGTCAAAGACAAATAGTACTTATAGCATAGCTTAGTATCTGTAATTGAAGACATGGTCTTTATTCTTCAAAATTCTCCTTGCACTATACTTAGGAAATTGCTTGTTAGTGACTGCCAGTGGCCTTGGTAGCCCTGCTTCCATGTTACTCTGCAATTGTAGATTGTTACCCTTGCATAAGAGGGCAGCAGGGTTAGTGGTAAGCCATAATGCATGGATTTGGCAATCACAGTGAACTGCAGTTCAGCCAACATAGGTTCAAGTTAGAAACCCAAAACATGTCCTGATGAGGAGCCTTCATTGGGAGTTTCTAATAGAGGGAGAAGGAGTCAGGTGGAGATACCACAAGGTAAAAGCAAGTAAAAGTTTTCTTGATTAGTCCTTTTGAATGAGGTATTCTCATCTTTGTTGGCTTCTGGGGTCCAAGGATCACATCCAGTTTAAAAAGAACAGTAAATGACTTTTTCAGCGGTGGTTTTCTCTGGTCCTATTTTTTAGTAGTCTCCAGTGATGTCTGTTTTCATAAGCTCTGGAGTACCTCTGAATGGGCATTTTTCATTTTGCACTGCTGGTGATCTTCCTTGCCATCTAGACTTACATCTTTGAACACACAAATTTTTTAGATCAAGTCATTGCTCTAACTTGATTCCATGAAGGAAGCCTCCAATGATCAGCTGTAAGGAGACTTCTGTCCAGTATTCTTTGTTTGTTTGTTTTTTGTTTTAAAATTTTTTTTTTAAGATTTATTTATTTATTTATACAAGCACTGGGTACAGTCAGAAGCGCGGGAGGGTGAAAGAATTCACCAAAGCCAGAGCGGGGAGCAGAGCAGGCAGAAGGACCGAAGCACACTGCTGAGGGGAGCAGCGGGCAGCAGGAGAGGTCTGCGCGCCATGTGGGACCCTCCTCTGGTGGCCGGGGAGCAGCCAGGGATCAAACCGGCGCTGCAGAGACTGCGGGCAGCTTCGCAACCCAGCGCTCAACCGCTGCGCCACCGGGGAAGCCCCTGTCCAGTATTCTTAATACAATTTTAAATTGTTTTTCAATAAAATTTTTAGAAATACTATATTAAAAATCACTTAAAGACAATTATAAACTAGTAAGCTGCTTGAGCAGTATGATGGTCAGCATTTCACTGCTTGCGCTATTATACACCGCTCTCTTCCACTTTGTTTTTGGTCTTCTAATGAAACTGTTGAGGGAAAGCTTTAGGCAGGATGCCCCATCATCCCTAAATATTTCAGTGTTTGTTTGCTCCTAGAAGAACCACAGTACAATGACTTCCAAGTCAGGAAGTCCATGTTGACTAATACAGTCTTCTAGTCCACAGACCTCAATAAGATTTCACACACTGTCCTATTGCTGTGTTCTTTTCTCTTCTGGTCAGAAACCCATCCAAGGGCATGTCTTTGCACTGCTGTAATGGAAACATTTCTCAGTCATTCCCTGTCTCTTGTGCTCTTGATTATTTTATGGAGTACACACCTTACGTTGTATAGGATGGTCTTGCGTCAGTGATGATGGTAGTTGTAATCATCTTGTCCTGATAGTGTTTGCCAGATTTCCCTTCCATTAAAGACACTATCTCCTCCTTTGCTTGGTATGCTATGGAAGTGGAGGGGATAGACACAGTCTCTACTCATTATGGAACAGTGACTAGTTGGTGAAAGGACTGAATTACATACAATGAATTTGACAAAAAGGAAAGAGTGATGATATAGATGTGCATTGTAAGTGCTTCCCTAGTACCCTGTATTTTGTATCTTTTTCATCTTCCATGATTTGCTCCATGAATGATTTGATATTTGTGGTACGTATATGCACATGTGGCCAGGCCAGGTTCAAGGAATGGCTCTCAGAGTTGCAGAATCTGAGTATAAGACCAACACTTTGATTGATTATCTAAATAGTCTTCCTCATTTGATCTGAGGCAACTTGCTGATGTTTCTGAGCAAGGTAAGAGTTGTAAAGACCTTCTATGCTCAGGAGGTTATTGTAGGGCAAAAGGGTTGTTCTAAAATGATTTACAGAATGATAATTAGGAATATAAGCTGAATAGCAAAAAGTAAGTCCTAAAAATAGCCTTTTCTAACCTTCAGAAAGTAAACACATATAAATGAAACTTCGCTTGTTTGTGCTATAAAACAGCCAGTAGAGTAAGACATATTATCACTTTAAATATTTGAAAAATTAAGTGTTCTATGAGAACTTGTTTACTTGTTTGCTTAAATATATATGTTTTCATTTTGAGCATAGTTGCTTAATAGTAGTGCAATGCTATGTAAACTGCCTAGCAAAATATTTTTCAAAAAAGATTAAGCCTATGTGAGGATTACTTGCATAAAAATTAGAAAACAGGGCCCGCAGCCTCTGCAGCACCGGTTTGTTCCCCAGCCACCGGCAAGGGTCCCACCCAAAAAAAAAAAAAAAAAGAAAAGAAAACAAATGTTACCAAGGTCTGGTTTATTTAATGGCACTTTCCTTTGGTATTGACTAAGTATCTGGAAAGTATGCATTCCTGCCTTGTGGCAAAACCCATGTATGAGATTTGATAGAGCCATTCATTATTCAGGATACAGCTCTCTAGGGCATTAGACCTTAAAGAACCAGGGAAGCTTGAAGGAGTGTTAGAAATCAAATGTTTTGTCTTGTGTAGTTAGAGCTAAAGTGACTTGCACCAGGTTGTAGAGCTTGGATGCAAGAGGACCCAGCACCTAAACAGGAATTTAGTTCTCAGGGCTGTAATTCTAAAACTTACCTAAGGTCTTTGTGCTTCCAGATTTGGTGGTGGTAAAGGTAACACCAACAATAGCATAAATATTAGTAATAACAATTTGATTATCCTAGCAGTTTATACTATCAAATTTTTGCCAGAAAGTAAGCGATACTGGTGGTTACTATTGCTTATACTACTTTTAGCACCTAATTAAAACAGCACAGTATCTTCTTGTCAGTGTGCAATCTTGAAATTGTTTTAGTATTAGGGCCAAAATAGCTACATACCTAGGATCAGGATTTCTGGAGTTCTATGAGGAGATGAATAGTACAGAGGAATGTTCAGAACTGCGGGATCTAATTATCATGGTATTGTTACAGGGCAGGGAGAGGGCCAGCCCAAACTCCGCAAACCTGCATATTCTAAATGGGAAACCTGGAACCTCCCCCTTTCCTGGGGACCACCCTGTTACAGTATTAGAGTAGCACATGGTATTAGAGTATCACTATGTGCTTAAATGTTTGGGGAAATATTTAAAACAAATAATGTTTTTAAAGTGTTAGTTTTAGTAGCATATGTAGTATTGGATCTTAGAGTTACTGTTGTGACATCTAACAAGTTACTGTGATTTAACAGTGATTTTTAGAAATTTGAAACTATTTAAACTAACTCTGTAGTCATGTGTTCACTTCACCTGTGTCATTATTTGCACCTCATCTTCTCTCCTGTATTTGGTTGCAAATTAAAAAAAAAAAAATCAGAGAAAGATTAGAGACTGTGGATCCAGCAGAGATGAATACATACCAATCTTTTTTTTTTTTTTCTTACTAATCACATGTCAGTTGCAAGTTCATTTGCAAATGTTTGTAGAAGTGATACTCCATGGCACTTTGTGAAAATGCCTTGTCTCCATGCGAACCCTCAAAGATGAGAGCTAAAGAAACAAAACACCTTATTGACACTGGTCAGAAAGTCCTTGAGAAGCTACCGGTTTTGCTCTCTTTGCACGTAGCTCTTGGAGACTCATTAGAGATGAAACTGGATCTGAACTTGGTGTTTACATTTACCTTGTAGTAGAATTCCAATAACCACAATGTGAGTTTAGGAAATTCACCTTTGTTAAGAGTCAGAAACTTTGGCTCAGAGAAGTGACATAACTTCCCCAAGGAAAGAGATTTGGATTTGAACCCAGAAATGTCTGACCTGGTGTTTTTGAATAAATCTAGATTTTTAACTCTTTTCACATAGTGAATTAAAAAAATGCCACAAACTGTGTTGTGGGTCTTGAATTGTACTGGGTCTTGAATTGCTTTCCAGCTTTCTGGAAATCTCTGGGAAGGTTTTTATTCTGTTTGTTCTTCCATCAAACCCCAGGACTGAGAAAGTAGCATTCCAGCTCATTTCTTATTTCCTTGTGATTTTCAATGATATGGGAGGTAATTTTTTTCCTTCTAATAAGCAGCAACTACATGTGTGAACCAGGGATAAAAGGAATGTGACACTAGTAGAGTTTTCTTGCCAAAGGTATAGCCTACTTAGTTACCTAGGAAACAGAAGCATGATTTACAAATATTGATTTGAAAAAGCTTGAAGGAAATCCTGGCTATTGTCTCTGCCTTTAAAATAGTTTTCTCTGCAGAGATCAAGGTAAATCATTGAATCTGGAATGATCACGTCTTTTTGTATAATACATAAATGGTATATTTAGAATATATCTTGCTTATTTGACAAGTTGCCTGTTTGTTTTTTGTTTGTTTTTTTTGTGAAATTTGCAGTGAGGTTCAGTATGATCATAATTTTTCGTGCATATCTTATTTCATATGCAGGAGAAATGGGGAGCCTTTTATTCCTGTAGATAGGTGTGGTCTGCTTGGTTCATTTTCTGAGCACTGCTGAATGCCAATGAAAGGAACAGTGGGGACAAAGGAAGGTAAATATAGTTGAGGATGCAGCTGAAAGTTTAGTAGAATGATGAACTCTTAGAATCCACTTTATGGAAAACTTCTAGAGTTATTGGAACTTGGTACCTTGCAGTATCACCCACTTAGATGGAAGCTTCCTGTGCTATAACTCAAGGGGATGGAGAGATTCCTCATAAACAGCTTCTGAGCAATTGCAAACTATATGACGGTTGAATCTCTTCATACCATATATACTTTAGCTGATGAGCTGAGGGTAGGAATCTGGGTGGGGAAACCACTATCCACCTTCCCAGAGAGTTTCAGAAAGCTGGAAAGCTGTTCATGAGCTAGTCTAGTAAGTGCCCCTCCATCCAAGGATCTGTGGAGGTGTAAGTGATACACGTAATGTGTTTTTATGTGTGGAACGGTATGTCCTCGGTGGTATCACAGTATCATGTTGAAGACAACCCAACACAGCCAGGGCAGTTCTTGAGTCAGACATGGGACTTGGCAGAGGTGCTTCTCACTAGAATCAGTGTTCAGCATGGTTACCCCAAGTCAATAGGAATAGTTTTTGTTGCTTTCAGTACATTCTTTGTAAGGAATTGGAAATACGTAATATAATTTATAAACATTTCTTTTTAAAATTGCAGTAAAATATTTCACTGAAAGTGTTCACTGTAATAAAAATTCAGCCATCTTGGAGGCTTATTCCTTGAGGATTCTAGATAATTGAGGTTTAACTGAATACAGCTTTATTTTCATAAACCCTTGACATTTCTAATATGAAATCCCATGTGGGGTTTTCAATCACATTTTGAGAAAGATATGGATCTGAAAAAAAGGGAAATGAGCTGGTCTTTGTTCTACCTGGAGATCTGAAAAAATGTGAACTTTCCAGGCTGGGAGGGTAGATGATCAGAGTCTATAAAATGCAGACTGTATTGATCTAATCTTAGAAATCTGCTGTAGAACTGGATTTCCCATGAAATATTAGAAATATTAAGTGTAGATCAAGTAAAAGGAAATAATGCTGCTTTCTGTGAATGGAATAATTGTGAAATATATTACTTACATGAGGTATCATGCTGAAAATATGTAGCTTTAAAAATGTAGTCGAATCAATAGAATAATAGAACCAAAAGCTTTTCTGTTGGGGAAAAAAAATCTTGTACTGTGCCCCTCCTGTGTGCCAGGCATTGTACTCTGTTCTGGAGATTCCAGGATATTCTCTCTCTCAGAATCCACAATTTTGAGAGCAGACAACCGATGTGATAGGTCAGGCAAGTACAGAGAGCTGTGGAAGCCCATCTTGTTATGGACTGTGTCTTACTCGCCACAAAGGCATGTGCATATGCTTTTAAAAAATGATAATGTACATGATAAAGATTTGACATTTGTGTCCAGTGTGAAGTGATCACCATAGTAAGTCAGTTTCCCAGCTATCTTGTACATAGCACTTTAAAGCTAGGAGTCGGGCCTCCCCGGTGGCGCAGCGGTAGAGCGCTGGGTTGCGAAGCTGCCCGCGGCCTCTGCAGCGCCGGTTCAATCCCCGGCTGCTCCCCGGCCACCGGAGGAGGGTCCCACATGGTGCGCAGACCTCTCCTGCCGCCCGCTGCTCCCCTCAGCAGTGTACTTCGGTCCTTCTGCCTGCTCTGCTCCCCACTCTGGCTCTGGTGAATTCTCTCACCCTCCCGCGCCTCTGACTGTACCCAGTGCATGTATAAACAAAACAAAAAAAAACAAACAAGCAAACAAATAAAGAAAAACATGCCTCTATTAAAAAAAAAATCTTTAAAAAAAATAAAAAAAAAATAAAGCTAGGAGTCAGTTTTCTAACTATAGATGCCTGAAGAATATATATGTTATAGTTAAAAATAACACCATTGTCTGGGATTAAAGTATACATAATTTGAGTGAACAAAATTTTCTATTTTTTCAGCTATATATGAATGTATTTATGTGTATGACATATTTAAGAGGATACTATAAAATGACAGAGGTAGTTAAAAATGTAAAAAAATTACATCAGAATCTATAAAATACACTGATTTAAATTTGTGAGTATATATTTATGTGATATACATATGGAACATCTAGCAATTCATTTTCATTGTTTTTCAACATAGTAAGCTCTGAAATATTTTGGAAGAATAGTTTTTTTCAAGGAAGGAATGACTTTCAAGAAATGTTTCTGCTGAGTAGCATGTGGAAATCAGAATGGTTTAAATAGTGGATTACTATATAAAAGCTCATTTTATGTTAGTTTGTATTTTCCTTACCTAGAGAAATTGACATGAGGTGTAATGTATCACTTGCAGACCTTTCACTGTATATAATTTTTAGAGTCAATTCTTGCCTGTCTTTTTTATGTATGATCTTATATTTTGGAAAAACCTTAGAATTAGGACTTTAGAGATGAATTATTCTTTAAAAATAAACTTAGTCCATTCCACTCACAAATGATAGGCAAATGATGATGACAGGATTATGGCTATAGTTTACAAAAGTCTTTTTCATTAAATAGAGCTCCAATTTTCTCCAGATATATAACTTCCATATTTCAATTTTTTAATCTTTGTGTTGTCATGTTATTTTGGACACCTAATGTCAGCAAAAGCAACTAAAAATGGAACACTGGAATCTTCATGGGACCTGGGGTACTTTGTTATATTTTTATAAGCATCCATGTCCAATATATTGATTAGTTAATGGGAAGTCATTGTAAGAACTAAGAGACATGTCAGTACTTCATTTCTTTATATGGGTGAATAATATTCCATTATATGGACACATACCACACGTTGTTCATCCATCCATCGATTGACATTTGGATTGTTTCTGCCTTTCAGTTATTATAAATAATGTTGCTATGAATTGCATGTACAAATCTTTGAACACCTCCTTTCAATTCTTTTGCGTATATACCTAGGATTGGAATTGCTGGGTAATATGTTAATTTTATATGTAACCTTTTGAAGAACCCCAAAATTCTTCTACAGCAACTGTACCATTATATGTTCCCACTAGTAAATTATGAGGGTTTCAATTTCTGTAATTGCTTGCCAATGCTTGCTCTTTTTTGTTTCTTTGATTATAATTTTCCTAATGGGTACCAAGTAGTATCTTATTGTAATTTTGATTTACTTTTCTTTGATTAAGAATGGAGTTGAACATCTTTTCATGTTCTTGTTGGCCATTTGTGTATCTTCTTTGAAAAAATGTTTTATGTTATTTGCCCATTTTTTACTGGATTTTAATGATTGTGTTTTAGGTGTTTATGTAATTTGGACACAATCAGATATAAGATTTACAAACATTCCTTCCTATTCTGTGGATTATCTTTTTACACTCTTAATAGTGTCTTTTGCTCAAAAGTTTTAAATTTTGATGAAATCCAATTTCTTTTTTCTTTTGTTTCTTGTGATTGTGGTGTTGTAACTAGAAACCTTTGCCAAATCTGAAAATTTACTCGGTATTCTCTTTTGGGTTGAGCGCCACACTGTGAAGCTGTCTGCAGCCTTTGCAGCTTGGGTTCGATTTCCGGCCCACTGGTGAGAAACCCACATGGCGCGGGAGACCTCTCCTGCCTCACCTGCTGCTCCCCTCAGCAGTGTCTTTGGTCTGTCTGCCTGTTCTGCTCCCCGCTCTGTCTTTGGAGAATTGTCTCACCCTTCCGTGCCTCTGACCTGTACAAATCTTAAAAGACTTTTAAACATTTAGTTCTTACTTTTTGGGCTTAGATCCACTTTGCATTAATTTTTATAAATTGTGTGGGCTGAGGTTTCACCATCAGTCTTTTGTATGTGGATGGCCAGTTGTGCCAGCCCTATCTGTTGAAAAGACTACTTTTTACTGCAGTAATTTTGGTTTACATGGCACATAAATACCACATATATATGCTTTTTGTGTATATTCATGTACGTGTATATTTCATATACATACTTCATATATACATTAAAAGTACAGGGTCTTCATACTCAGGTGTTAACCACTCCACACCCACCACCAGGACACCACCACAGTAGTCCATTGTGCTCCCCACCTTGCTCTTGCCTGTCTACCTCCCCTTCCCCTCTGGTAGCCTCACTTGTCTAGTGAACGTTCTAGGGTTAGTTCGCAGTTGGCTTTATTTGACCTCTTGTTCGGTCTCTATGTATTCTACATATAAGTGACACCATTGAAAAGATTGTTCTTTCTGCATTGAACTACTTTGACACCCTTGTCAAAAAACAAATGATCGTAGACAAATGTTTCTTTCTAAACTCTCATTTGTATCCCATTGACCTGTATGTCTCTTCATGTGGTAGTACCAGACTGCCTTCCTTATCATTGTTTTTAGTAAGTTTTGAAATCAGGAAGTATGAATTCTCCTGCTTTATTGTTCAACATTGTTTTGGCTGTTCGCTGTTCTTTGAAATTCTGAATCGTTTTCACAACCATTTTGTTCATGTCTAGGAAGAAGTTAGCTGGGATTCTGATAGAGATTGCTTTGAATCTGTAAATCAGTTTGGGGAATATCATTAAGTCTTCATACCTATGGAATATTTTTTCATTCTTTCAGATCTTTAGTTTCTTTCAATAATGTTTTTTAGTTTTTAAAGTATAGGTTTTGTACTTCATTTCTTAAATTGATTCTTAACTTTTAATTTTTGATGCTATGTAAATAGAATTATTTCCTTATTTATTGGGTTATTCAGGCAAATGTGCGGAACATGGTTGATTTTTTTTTTATTTGATCTTGTACTGTGCAACCTTGTTCAACTCACTTTTTGTTCTAATTCTGAAAGTGAATTCTATTGGAATTTCTATGTACAGGATTATGTCATCTGAGAATAGTTAAACTTGTTCCTTTCCAATCTGAACATCTTAGACTGGTTTTCTTGTCTAGTTGCCCTAGTTAAAACTTTTACTACAATGTTAATAGACATGGTGAGAGTAGGCATTCTTGCCTTTTTCCTGATCTTAGGGAGAATACTTCTAGATGTTCACCATTGAGCATAATGTAATCTGTATTTTCTTTAGGGCTTTTTTTTTTTTTTTCTATCGAAGCCTCTTTATCATGTTGAAGAAGTTACCTTCTATTCCTGGTTTGTTGACTATTTTTATCATGACAGGGGGTTAGATTTTTTTTTTTTTTGGGGTGGGACCCTCGCTGGTGGCCGGGGATCGAACCGGCGCTGCAGAGGCTGCCTTGCAACCCAGCGCTCAACCGCTGCGCCACCAGGGGATGCCCAAGGGGTTAGATTTTGTCAAATGATTTTATGCTACCCAATGATTTGATTCTGTGCTTTTCTTTTTAAGTCACTTATTATGGTATATTGCTTATATTTAGATAATAAACCAAATTTAGAATACGTAAGGTAAATTTGATGTAATCCTTTCCATACATTGATGGATTTGGCTCACCAGTATTTTATTGAGGATTTTTGTGTTCATATTCATAAGAGCTAATGGTGTGTATTTTCTTGTGATGTGTCTGTTGCACATAAGTCAGTGTTAAATACCTAAATCTTTAAATTGTGAAATTTCCAATAAGTAATTTTTGACTAATGTAAAATTTCTTTAGGGCTTTCTCAAAGGACATACTTGTTAAAATGGCTTACAAGTTAAAAGTCTCTACCATCATCTTTAACTTATACATTTGATTTTTTTTTCAATTGGAGAAAGAACACAGTAATACCTGTTTTCTGTTTTTACAGTGGAATGACAGGATCAGTTCTATTATGAGCCCTGTGTGTTTTGTGCTCTTCTCGCCTCCTTCCTTTTTTTTTTTTTTGACTGCTTCCTATTTCTTTGCATGTGTATTATAGGCCTCATCCCACCATTTACTTGGAGAAGTAGTAAATGTATTATAATATGAAGAAAGCAAAATCAATTTTATGGAAATTCAAGCTTAGATTTGTATTTTGGGTTTTTTACTGGTTTTGATGATCAGAGCATGAGAATGAGGATCTTACAAATGATAATTGCACAATTCCACTAGAGGCAATAGAATAATTTATTGACTAGGTTTCTTATTTCTCAAGAGCTTGGAACACAATACGTTCGTTTACAATACAACCTCCCCCCCCCAAAAAAAAAATTTAAACCTATTGTCTTGAGGCCCCACGTCTCCATACTCATACAGTTAAAATTTGTATCTTTAATTACTATTCCTTTTGGTTAATTCAACACTTCAGTGTGCTTTCACTTTTGTTTTCCTATCCAGTCATTATCAAAGCCTTGTTTAAAAAAACACTGTTGAATTACTATTATAGTGTTAGTTTGTCAGCCAAACTATTTCAGTTGTTGAAGGACTTTAAGTTAACAGCTGTATATCGGCATTGAAAAGATAGTACCCTTGATATTCAGAACCTAGCCTTTTGCTTTTACCTGTAATGCTTTTACCATCTAATGGTTATATTCTGATTTCTGAATGGCCCAACTCTTTCCTTTTGTCATTTGGAATATGCTTGAGTTTAAAAGTATACAGCATCGTCACAGGGGGAGGTGGGGACTCCAGTGTAAAAGTTTCTATGGTTGATTAAATTCCTCTGAAGGATGATGTTTATCTTGAGTGGAATTTCCAAGCAGAAGGTTTGCTAAGTATTATTAAGAATTTCTTGGTCTTTGAGCCTGTGTTCATCATCTTTCATGGAGTTTTTAGTGGACCCCCACTCCCTTAGGTCCCGTGATGCTGAGAGAGAGCAGGGTCATAGTTTGGTCCTTATTCTTTAGGATGCCACTCCCTCCTCAGTGGCTTATCCCTGTGAAGTTTTCAAAGAATAAGAATAGATTGATGAAACTTCCCTGGGTTATATTCCCTCATTAGTTCTCACCTCCTTAAGAAGGCACCTGGGTGCATTCACTGGCAGTTCCTTCTTTTCTGCTCATTAACTGTGCATTCAGTGAAACTGTTTATAACCCAGTTCTGGTTTCCTGTCCACAATGCACTGAAAAACATGAATTAATTTTATATTAGTACCATACATCCTCATTTCATGTTAGCAACTGAAGAACTTACTATTTCTGATTTACCAAAAAATCCCCCACAGAACAAAACTTTAAGGCTTGGGAATTTTTATGACATTCTAGAAATTAAGAATGACATGGCTGGCACAAACTGGAACTGGGATCTTGACCTTGTTTTTATGGGTTAAAATTATATTGAAGTAACATTGGTTTATAACATGGATTTTGGGTGTACATCATAATGAATCAACATGTGTGTAAATTACAACTGCAGATGGATTTTTTTTTCTAATTGTGGTAACACTGATTTAAACACTCTTATAATTTAGTGAACTAAATTCACACCTCCCCAGTGTAATTCACCTCATCACACAACAATACTTCTGCCACCAAAACACCCATAGTCCCTTTACTGTTGACCATTGGGTCACCTCCTACTTTGTTCCCACCCTATACTCCTTTCCCCTCTAGTAACCCTGATTCTTCAGTCCTATTTGTAGGGTTTGATTTGGTTTAATATTGACAGCTTGTTTTGTTTCTTTCTATTCCCACGTATGAGTGAAATTGCCTGGTATTTGTCTCCTTCCAGCCTGTTTCACTTAGTGTAATCCCCTTGAGTTCCATGTATATTGTCATGAATGAAGAGAGTTCATCTTTGTTTATAGCTGCGTAGTATTCCACCATGTGTAGAATGCTTAATCCACTCATCTGTGCTTGGCCACTTAAGTTATTTATTACTTTGGCTGTTGTAAACAGTGCTGCACTGAACATAGGGGTATGTATATCTCCTCAAATTAGTGTTTTTTGCATTCCTCAGGTAGATTCCTAGGGGTGGAATTGCTGGGTCATATGGTCGATCTCATTTTTAATATTTTGCAGAATCTCCCGATTTCTATCAGATTATAAGCGCATTGAGAATAGGAAGTACATTTTAATCACAGCCGTTAGTCCCATCATTTAAGCTCTTATCTTGACCCATGTGTTGTGTAAATGTTGAACCTGTGTCTCATACTGTGTGGCTGCCCCCAACTCTGCTGTTGTGAGGTTGCTTGTGCAGAAGATTCTGGACTCTTAACAGGGAACACAAGCTTGCTCTTAGGAACCAGGGATAACAGCTACTTTCAGAGGTGAGAAAATCATGCCAAGATTTTTTTTAAGCCATTCTGCTGTCTTGTCTCTGACCTACATAACTTCTGACAGAAGACCTGTGTCAACATTCTTATCACGTGCACTTGCTGGTGGCTGAGCTTCTGGTCCCATGTGCTTCTTCTGAAGGCAGAATTCATGTCGCTGCTTCTTTATATCTGAACTTGCTTTTGGGGATCCATTTTCTAATCCCTTTTTGACAAATTGTGTTATCAGAATTAACTCCAAATTGAAGTAATTGAAAATGTCATAATTTATCTCCCACATTTGCAGTGGCACATGAGTAAAATATTCTCATTAGATTTTGGGATATAAAAGGAAAGAGATATAACATCTATGTTTAAAAGAAAAATGCTAGCAGGTGTTCATCAGCCCATGCTTCAGTTATAGTGATGTCTTTTCTAATATTTCTAAAACAAAAATAAGCTTCAGAAATGTAAGCTCTTTTTGTTTTATACTTATATAAGGATGAAAAACTCAGTATATCTTTTATAATTTTAATGAATAAAAATTACAAGGCATGCTGTAAGTGAAATTTGTCTTAATATTTACCACAACTTTTCCTCATTGAGGATAATCATTAACTTAAATTAATAGGCACTAACAACCCTTTTTCTAGTATACATGCTTGTCTTTTTGCTTGAAAGCTGAATATTATAATATTTCTCATGTTTGTTCCACTGAGAGTTTGCTCCAAATTTACCAAGAGTATGTGTTAAAATGCAGAATCCTGGGCCTAACTCCAGATGGGACTACATCAGGATCTGTATACTTGTAAAAATTGCATTTTAACAAGCTCCTCAGTGATAATGATGAACTATAGTTTCAAGTCCACTGGCTAGTAGATGGCAGTTACAGAGGAGAGTCACAAATATCCTGCATTTAGCCCCTGCACTTTTTTAGGCTACTGTTGATATATGTATCTGGACATAGGATCATGGTAACAGCAGCTGCCACAGATGTGAGGTGTGCAATGCATTATGTGCAATCTAGTTAGTGCAACATCTCATGTATAATATAGCAAATGCTCAAGAAATGCTGTTGGTGTCACTGTGGGTCACAGTGATGCTTGTTGTTACTGAAATGGCATAGTAGCTGCTTGGATTCATACTCCCTTCAAAACAAGGATGAGCGTGTTATTGGAAGAATAAGTTTTGAGAGTTATGAAGTCAGTGCCAGACATTGGCAAACTACAGTCCACAACTGTTTTTAGAAATCAAGTTTTATTGGCACACTGCCATCCCCATTTGTTTCAGCATTGTCTGTGGCTGTATGAACTCTGGTCCACAAAACTGAAAATATTTACTTTCTGGCCCTTGACAGAAAAAGTCTGCAGATTCCTGCTCCATACTAATGTGGTTCTTTGGTGAAAGCTTCATCCATGTTAATCGGTCCTCCAGAGGCATCTGTACTGGTAGAGAGTGCTGGGAACCGGGGCCAGTTATCCTGCTCCTGTCTCCAGTGCTCCTGCTGTGCCTGCTGCTTAGGTGCTTTAAGAAGCACCAGCCCTTATTTATGCCTTCGTACCACTGTTTCCTCAGGCCACGTGAAAGTCAGTGCAGAATCCTGCACTGTTTTAGAATCTGGGCAGGTGGCTTGCAAAGTACTTGGAGACTCAGAATCAGGAACTATAGTCCCCACAAATAACAAAATAAGAAAGGGAATAGCATGTAGAGAACATGTACGCAAGACATAGTTTATGCCTGTGGACTTCCTTACTGCCAAATTTGAAGTCACATTGAATTCTAAAGACATGTTTATCTTCTCCCACTTCCAGATTAAAAACTAAAACCAAACTTAAAATCAAACCAAAGAAAAATAAAACTACCATAAAACTGTAGAAGGATCTTGTAATATAAACAATCATGATCTAATTCTCTAAACCTAAAATTCTAAGTGGAGGTGTGATTATTGAAGTTTGTGGTTGCATTTCACAAATTAAATTACCTCCTAGAGCTTCCATCAACAAGCTGTGTATCATGTTCAAACCCCAGCATATATATACACATTGATTAATTTATAATATTTTGGATATTTTCCAGCACTTTTAATGGGAATGTTCAAAATTCAGATCTACCTAGTATAACTGAAAATAGTTACATCTTCTTGCATGACTCTCTAGTGTCATGGGTTTTAGTTGGGAAGAACCTCTGACTTTCAGGTTTCATATTCAGTCCTTAACAAAATTTTCTCTTGCCCTTGAGGCTAGTGATCAGGTACCCCCAGTTGGGCATATGTTCATGAAAATACAACAGTCTTCCATAAAATCAGTGAAATTGTTTTTAGAGTTTAAGCATTTAAAATGCTTTTCTGTTTACATGTGAGTTTAATTTAATTGTAGGTGCTTTTCTCGCTGTATTTCTTTCCTCGGTGTTTTGTGTCATCTTTTGCCTCTGTGTGTCATTCTTCCTTCCTTCCCTGGGTCCACCAGTTTCATAATTTCCCTTGCCTTGCTTTTTTAACTGGTCATGATATGTAGCGTATCCCTTGGGACCAATGTCTGTGCAGTATAAATAATGCAGCATTTGACATTTCTCCTTTTTTTTTTTTAAAGATTTATTTTATTTTTATACAAGAGCTTGGGTCCAGGCCAGAGGTGCGGGAGGGTGAGAGGATTCACCAGAGACAGCAGGGAGCAGAACAGGCGAGACAACAGAAATACACTGCTGAGGGGAGCAGCGGGCGCAACAGGAGAGGTCTTCTGCACCATGTGGGATTCTCGCCAGCTGGCCAGGATCGAACCCGCACTGCCAAGGCTGCATACAGCTTCATAACACGGTGCTCAACCCACTGCGCCACCATGGAGGCCCTCCTTTTTTTCTTTTTTTCTTTTTTTAAATAAGCTTCCTTTCAAACAGTGATTAAAAGTCTTTTTATGTCCCCTTTGACTAATATTTTTATTAGCTTGCTGACTTTCTAATAAGGAGACACAAAGTTCCCGTCCCCCTTTCTCTTGGCCTCTTTGTGTTGCTGGCGCAGTGTTTTATTGTTCCATTGAGTAGATAAAATTCCCCTGATGTTTCCTACTCACACTAAATTTGGAATACACCTACAGTATTCTTTCAGGCTTTATTGTTTCCTAAACCATCTCTTTAAATATAGCCCTAAAGCTTAAATGGATCACTGTTATTGTGGCTAAGAATAATATGTGTAATGGAGCAGTAGATTTGACTTCATTACCATCTTCATAACCCTGCTAAAAGCACTCTGTTGGTTCTAGGGATTATTAAGTTTTGCCAGTGGTAAATGGAGAATGGTCCTTGTACTGATATGTAAGTGGAGTGTTGGGAAGAACTTGACCTTCAAATCAATGGGGGTCCTTCAAAAACCCTGACATTTGGGTCAGAGGCAGAGGAATCTGTAAGAACAATAATCCAGGCAAGATCAAGATCTCTGAACAGAGCAGTATCACCCAATGCATGGTTTCTCTGCAGTAGTGGCAGTGAAGATCTCTTAGTGTTATTTTATATTTGAGACTTTTGTTCCTTTTATTGTTTATCAGAAAGCCTTTATATTTTGTTTCATCCTTGAGTATTGGGTTATGAGAAGAACCTCAAATTTACCAAGTGAAATGAATTTAAATTATTATTTAATAATGAATTTCACATACTTGTTCTGTGATATTAAAATGGATGATTTTGCCATCTGAATTATTCTATTATACTTTCTGATCCTATGTGTATGTACTTGCTTTTCCTAGTTTAAAATTCCCATCTGCTACTTCCTCCTCACTATCTTCCCTTTTCTCACTATTCCAACTTTAAAACCGTGATTCCTAGTTCATATGCCATCTGCTCCAAGAAGCTGTCCTGCTTTCCAAAGTCAAAATGATTTCTTTTTTTTCATTTTAATTCTTACATTTTTAGAAGTATTTGGCTTAGTCTTCTATTTCGTAGTTAGTTCATTAGCTTTGCATGATAGGTATTACATACCAGCTTGAAACGTGTATTTGTCATCCTGTAACTGTTTTTGAACTATAGAACATGTCAAAGCCATATAGTTGAACCCAATACTTGCAACATTAACTGTACAAACTTTTGGAAAATAAACGGTGGTCTTGTTGTAGAGCAACCCCGATACAAAACGGGGTGCCTGACTGTGGGTCCTCACCCGCGCGCTTAAAGGACTTATCAATGCTCTACTGCAGGCACACGTGAAAGGTTAATAGAAGGTTTATTTACAAGGGAAGGGGAAATGAGGAAATGTACAGCTCTGGGAGAAAAGTGGGAGACAAAGTTTTAAATGAGTCCTACCCGATCCGCTGATCAGGAATCCCAAAATGGCGCTCTCAGAGTTGGCCGCCAGCCAGGAGCGGTGAAGCTAGGAGGCGAGGGATCGCGAGCCAGAGAGAGAGCAAGGCCCACATGTTTGGTTTTTATATCCAACCTGGCTGCCCAACTCCACCCTCAGGTCCCAGCCACCCTCCCCTTGGTGGTGATGGGATTTGTCTTTCCCAATGTCCTGATGGCTTTAGTCTGGAGTGGGGGTGGAGTCCACAAAGCCTGTATGAGATTATCTCAGGACATCCTTTCCCCCTAACAATTCCCCCCTTTCACTTTTTGCCACCATTTCCATGGTGATGAATATCAAACATATGGATGCTGGGATACAGTCTCAGATGAAAATTTTCCAGGGTTCCAGTCTGAAAGAAAACGAATCCCTCCAGGTAGTGTCCATTGTGGAAAGCAAAAGTCCTCCATTCCTGGAAAAATTGTTCATCAGTCCCAGCCGAAAGAAAACATCTGGAGGCATTAGCCAGAACAAGACAGCAGATATGTCAAAAATCACAGGAAAAAAAACAGATTTGGCGTCCAACGTGATTTAGGACATAGCCATCCGTGGTTAGTCAGCCCCATGGGGAAATTGGGCTTCCCTATGGCACTGGCTACCATAAGCGCAAATGTGATTTTTGGTTTCTCCAGTGTGTTTGTTTCATATGTCGATTTGCTGTTGAAAAACTGGCTTGGGCTTTGTGAAGATTCTGTGTGTTTGTGTGTAATTTGTTTGTCGTGACTAGCTAAGACATTTTAATTTGTGGAAATTTTTTTCTGTGCCAGTTTTACTCAAAAGATAAGGCAGTACATTGGACCATGTGGCCAGATCAAAGATGGCGTCTGAGGCACTTGGCGTGCTCTTGTAAAATTCAAAGGTTCTTGTTGCTAGGACTTTGGAACTTTTTTCTTTCTTTCTTTTTGCAATCTCTGCTGTCTCATTAGCATTTCTAAAGGCAATAATGGCTCTTCAGTGGTATGTTGCTTTGTCTTTGGCTACTTCCTGCTCTCTGCCTGATGGATTTTGCAAGCCAATTGTGGAGCAGTGGTGTTTAAATTAGCAAATGTATGCCTGGGTGTTAAGGAAAGAGTAGCCTTAAGCAGTAACTGGTAATTGCTGGTAGCCTTGATGGATTCTTGGAGATAACTTGAATTTTTGCAAAGCCTGGATCAGAAAAGTTAACAAGATTTTGTCTGAGTCTGAAAGGATTTGCTACTGTGAATTTTGTCTACACAATTTGTTTTGGGCATGTTTGCCATTTTGAATACTGGATTTGTTCAATTGCTGGTGTAAGACAAGATTCTAAGTTTCTGCTTCCTACTGAGGAAGGTCTGTTATGGAAAGCACTCTTTAGGGTGCATCATATAACTACCAGGTTTTCATACCTGTGTTGTTGTTGTCCCTCCCTAGTGTGGGGGAGGAGTAATCTGTGCTTAGATGTTTAATCTGCTCTTTCAGCTTCTGTCCCAGAGTGGCTAACAGAAGTAAGGAGATGACTCCTTTTAATTGAAAGTTAATTACTGATATTTTGATTTTGCTTTTTCAGGTTCTATTCCAGGAAACCCAAGGAGTGCCTGCTTGGTGGCTAACAAGAGATGACTCCTTTTGCTTAAAAGTTAACTTTTATTCTTTCAGTTGCTGTACAGAACACCCCAGGATTGACTTCTAATAAAAAGTCTTCAACACTGAAAACCCTAAGGTGATAAACAAGGTCATGTAACTCTTGTGATTAATAAAACTTTTCCTTCCTATTTCCAAAGTCTTAGGTTTGTAGGATGACAACTGGAAATTTTTTTGCCAGCAACACTCCACATTTTTTTTTTGGACTTTGACATTTTTTTTCTGAGCCTATGGAGTAAAACTGCAGTTACATAACATATTCTACGTGGCATAACTAAAAAAAAAACTGTCTTTGTCTATATGTTGTATGTCTGTATGTCCTTGTGTCTGTCTTGGCCTAGAGAGGTTGAAAAATTGGTATATGTGGTGCCCATAGACGTAGAAAAAAAAAGAGTCTCCAGTTATGAGAAAAACTTAAGGTTATGGTTTGATTGTCAACATTGTGCTACTGAACTAAGCCGGTGCCTTCGTAGACATTGAATATTGTTGTTTCTGTTAATTTTCTGATATTTATGGCAAAGCTTCCCAGAAATCAAAATTCAAGTACAAATTTGGTAGCCTGTCATTTGGCTGATGCAAGGAAATTTTGTGGAACCTCAGTAGAGCTCCTGAGACACTCCACAAAGTTTCTGCCTTTCCTCCTGGGAAGGCATTAGATGAATTTGTTCTATTTGGCTTTTACCTAATGAAGTAACACTGGAAAGGAAGCATTGTCACTTGAGGAAATGGTAAAACTTCGGTATGTACAGAAATGTTAACAGTGGTTTTCTAAAATGTGTATAAAAAACCTCTCAGTATCTGGTATGTATGTAAATTGTCAGTGGTGATTGTCACCTTGTAATATTGTATAATTCAATAGTTTAATATCTACAGAAATTGTATCTGGCAATATAGGGAGAAAAGGTCTGAACAGATTCCTATTGATGGAACTGTTGAGAGTGAAAAACTTTCCTACAAAGGACTGAATAGACCTGGAAATACACCTGACATTTACAAGTTTTCTTTGACATAATACTGGTAATTTTTTTATGCATTTTGTCCTGAATCCATAAAGTTTTGTTTTGTTTTGAGTAACCAGGATCTGTATCAAGGTTGCAATTTTTTTTTCCAGCAAAGCTAACTTGTCACATTTTCTCTCCCCTTGATACCAACACAGCATACAAATAGTGGTAGTAATTTTTGCTACTTATCTCAGAGTCTGTTTTTGCATAACTTCCATAGGGATTTTGTCTGTTTTAACAAAAATTGGACGTGAGTTTGATTGTGTGGCTTTGTGTGGAATTCTTCTGGAAAGTTGAAAAAGAGCTGAACCAAGAAGAGGAGAACCTGTTTGCCTTGTTTGTAGGGTTCCAAAGACCTCCAAAGAAGGTGAGGAAGCTTGCCTCCATTGGCAGGACTGGACAACCCGGCCAACGAAAAAGCCCTGGTACCCTCGAGAAGAGGAAGACCAGGTGGAGTCTGATGAGACCAACTTTGTACCTGAAGCCTACATCAACTGGATGCCAATGGTTCGCTCTGATCCTATATGGAGTATTTCAACAAAGTCAGCTAAAAATTGCTGTTAGTTATTTCTGCCCTGTGATTTTATGCAAAAATAGGAAAAATGGTTTAAAAGTAGATTTAATTTGCAAACTTTTGCTATGCTGTTAAAGTTTGGGATCAAGGTTGAGAGAATTCGTTTTTGCATAAGTTGAACCATTTTAACATTTTTTCCCTATGATTTTGATATATTTGCTGTCTTGTTTTAGCTAACGCTCCAATTTTTTTTTCTTTTGGCTGGTATAATGGACTATTTTTCAGAATGGAAAACTGTCATACTGGACATTCATAGACAATGCTGCTGATTAATTGTTGCTTCTCTTACGTACATTGTAACCTAAAAAAGACTGTCTCCTAAGACTACACCCTGACATTGTGCCACCATAGATATGGTAGAATAAAAATTAAAAGGGGGGATTGCAACAGGGTGGTCCCCAGGAAAGGGGGAGGTTCCCTGCCCCACCCAAGGGAGGGTGGAACTGAGCAAGGAGAGAAGAAGCTGCAGAAGAGACTGAGGAAGGAAGCAGGATGGAGCCAGGAGACCTGGAGGAGGCGCATGGAGCCTAGAGACACGTGAAGAAACTGCGCTTGTCTTTTGGTTGTGGACTGGGTGACACAGATGTGGGTGAGACCCATGGGGAGGTGACAATGGCAGCTTTTATCTTGATGTTGATTTTGCTCCTTTCCTTCCGGGCTTGTCTGGTTGTTTCTGGCCCTTTTCTGTGGGTCCCCACTGGAAGATGCTTTAGACTTGTGGCAGGCTTTGGGGCCTTGCTCTGGGCCAGTCCCATTTGGATGGACTTTTACCCATGAGGGGACGGGTAACTTTGGGTGCTTCATTTAGAAACTAGACTCTGCCTTACCTGCATTGTTTCCTAGTTTTATTAAAGTTCCTTCCCCTTAAAGTCTCCTATGTTTTCTGTTGATGCGGCGGATGGCAGAACCCATTTAGAATAGGCAGGTTTGCGGGATTTGGGCTGCGCCTCTCCCTGTCCTATAACAGTCTGAGTTACTTAAAACATATTTTGGTTTTGGACTTATGTGTCTTGATTTAAGGCATGTACAGATTTAATACATTTGTTGTACGTAACAAATATATTCAAGAAAGGCGTTTGTTGAAATGAAATCAAGTTAGACTGTAAATTACCACTGCTCTTTATAACTGACTTTCTAGAAATGATACTTCTTCTATGAGCCACACCCTTTGAAATTCAGGATATTGAGTCCACTGTGTATTTCATTCTACTTTACCCAATGTATTCCAGTGTTGTCAGATTATCAAAGTTAAATTTTCTTGTCTCAAAGTCACTATTTCCTTGTTTTAATTCTATACTATTACCTTTGTTTGAAACATTTTTCTTTACTTTGCTTATTCTTGCCTTACTTTGCTTTACTAAATGTAAAGGTGATACATTCTCCACTCCCCACCCCCTTGATTTTCCTCTCTCAAAATTTTTTTTACCAACCTCTGCTGCCTGAATGTTTGTCAGTGCCCCCTTCCCCACCTCAACCTCCCAAGAAAATGTTCCCTGGCTTTCTGTGTTTAATCATGGGGGAAAAATCCTTTCCTTCTTTTGAAGTTATATTCTGTCCTTACTAAAGGCTCAGTTAAATCATAGAAGATAAGAGTTGTACTGACAACCTTGGACATTCTGAGTTCTTTGCCAGAAATAGCAAACTAGATATTCATCTTGTGCAGAAATATGTGCATGTTCATCCTCATTAAAAACATCTTGTATTTGGTCACTCTTAGAAGAGTGGAAGTCTGCGTCAGCCCCAACCATGTGGTGTGGTGAACATGGGAGATGAGGGAACAAAGTATGGCGCTAAATGAATGGAGAAAAGTGTGCTTTTTCTTTATTTTTTTTTAGTTTAATGCCATACCGTATAATCATTGTTTACATTATAGGATAATTTCCTTAAAACATCTTTTTAAGTTCACTTTTACTCTTTCCCTAAGAAAAGGAGATTTTGGAATTGAAGTGAAAGCTCAATCTGAGACTATTGTAAAATACTTTACAGCATATATAATTTTTTTTGGTTTTGGTTTGGGCTGAATTTCTTTTCACCTTAAATCACTAAATTTTCAATATAATACTTTTAATTAAGTAAAAGTTCTGGGGCCTCCCCTGGTGGTGCAGCAGTTGAGCGCTGGGCTGCGAAGCTGCCCGCAGCCTCTGCAGCACTGGTTTGATCCCCGGCCACTGGCAAGGGTCCCACATGGCGTGGCAGACCTCTCCTCCCACGCCCGCTGCTCCCTTCAGCAGTGTATTTCGTCAGTCTGCCTGTTCTGTTCCCCACTCTGGCTCTGGTGAATTCTCTCACCCTCCTGTGCTTCTGACTGTACCCAGTGCTTGTATAAATAAATAAATAAATAAATAAATAAATCTTTAAGTAAAAGTTCTGATTAACTCTTATAAACTGTTAGGCATGTACGGATCCTTTATATATTTTTAGGCACTCCCCATTGGTTGAAATTGATGGCTTTAACTAATTAAATAAGGTGATTTTTGTCTGACATTTTCAGTAGGAATGTAGTTGGAGAACAAGTTATTTTAACTATAAATGGATGCTTTTCACAACTGTATGTAATGGTAGCTGTGTGATTCTAAAGTTCCAATGAATAATTCAGTAAAACATACTATGACTTGGTGAGCATAGGTTGAAAACTCAGGAATACAGGTCAGTGTATGACCCATGCCTAGCATCCTGCCTTGCTTATGACTGGTCCATAATTATTTTTCTGTTGAGTAAACAATTGAGATAAGTAAAATATCTCCTACTTCCTTAATACCATGTGATTAGCTCTGAAGAACATAGAAAAACCTTAACATTAAAGCATGGTCCTTGAGGTTGTAAATTAGAAGTAAGACAAAAATTAATGCATGTTAATTATTAGAACTGAAATCTATTATACTAAAGTAATTTTTGTGTAAAAAAGCTTTGAGATGAAAAGTGACAATAGTGACATCATTTTCTCATTGGATACCTACTTTGCACCGTTTATTGTGCTGCTTTACATCTATTATCTAAAGTGAATCTTTTTGACAAATCTCTGATTATTCTGTTATTCCTCCATGAGATAATTGAATTTACTATTTTCCTCAAAATCATCTAGCAATTAAGTGACTTGTGCTTTCAGTCTTTTTTACTGTTACAGTGTTTAATTGCTTTTCTAGTTTTCTAGAGCCTTTTAGACAAGGATTAGTCCAGGATGGTAATTGGGTACCGGGGATTCTCTGGACACTTGCTCTCCCAATAAAAGGTTTGGAACACCTCCTAAACCAGAAGTTTAACACAGATAACTGCTAGCACTGGATGTTGGCGCCACCCATTGGTATCAGCTCAGTGATGGGAAGAGAGATTATTTAGAGAGATGTAAAGGAAGCTTCCTTTGTCTGCCCTTATCAGATTCAGTGTCAA
Organism: Talpa europaea; assembly: GCF_964194135.1. NCBI lineage: Eukaryota > Metazoa > Chordata > Mammalia > Eulipotyphla > Talpidae > Talpa > Talpa europaea. Next base: position 114,963,425 of record NC_140072.1, on the reverse strand, counting down.
AACTCATTAATTTTTTTAGTGATATTTTCAAGCGGATCAATTTCCATTGTAGGGAATATTTTATATTTATGTATAAACAGTTGTTAAAGTGAGGTGTTAAACATGGCTGCCATTTTGTTTGTGTTACTGCTGATTTAGCAACCCATGTAATGATAGCTCTCTGTTGGTTCTAGATTCATCACTTGTAAAGCATTTTAAGTTCTAAGTCTGTAGTTTTATGCTGTGGCTTAGAAAATCTTCTATTTGTTTGTTTATTTATACCTAGTTTTTTTCTTTATCTGCCCCATCATTTTTAAGCATGGTTCAGTTAGAGTTTTCACATCTTTGAATCATAAGAACTTCTTCATCCTGCAAAACTGAAACTCCGTATCACTAAGCAGTTCTACATTTCCCCTTCTTCTCAGCCTCTGTAGCCATTCTGTTTTCTGCTTCTATGAATTTGTCTATTTTGATACTTCATATATGTGAAATTATACAGTGTTTGTCCTTTTGCCATTGATCTCTTTCAACTAGCCTAATATCTTCAAGATTCGTCCATGTCAGAGCATGTGACAGGATTTCCTTCCTTTGTAAGGCCAAATAATATTTCATTGCATTAATATGCCACATTCTGTTTATGTTTCAGTGGACATTGGGATTTCTTTCACCTCTTGGCTGCTGTGAATAGTGCTGCTATGACTATGGATGTGCAAATAACTCTTTGAAAGCCTGCTTTCAATTTTTTTTAGATATTTACCTAGAAATGAGATTGCTGGATTATATTGTAGTTCTGTTTTTTTTTTTTTTTTAATATTTTAGGGAGCTATCATACTGTTTTCCATGGTGGTTGCACCAATTTATAATCCTGCTAACATGGCACAAGGGTTCTAGTTTTCAACATCCTTGCCAACACTTGTTATTTAATTTTATTTTTGGATAGTAGCCATCCTAGTGGATGTGAGGCGTCAGGAAATACTTTAAATGCCCATTGATTCTGATGGAAGTCTAGGTATGTCAGAGTAAATCTTTGTGTTTCAGAATTTGCAATAGTGACAACTTCAAGAATCAGTCTAAGTGAATATAGAACTTCCTTTCCAGTCCATTGAAAAGACCATTCAGGATTTCTGCTAACCTAGAGGTTTCCAAGGAAATGTTAAAGTATCAAGCTAGCTAATTGGCTAGGTTGAATTATGTGCTTTCTTAAGATATGTATAGTTTTGATTCTATTTTGTGTAGGTTTTTTTTTTCTGTAGACTTATTTGTAATTGTGATGAAATATATATAACACAAAATGTACCAACTTAACCATCTAAGTGCCTAGTTCAGCAGCAATAAGTACATTCAGGTTTTGTGCAACCAGTGCCAAATCTATCTTGTCAAACTGAAACTGTGCCCATTAAACAATAACTCTCTATTTCCTCCTCTTCCCAACGCCTGGCACTGTCACTCTATTTTCTGTCTATGAATGTGATTACTCCAGGTATCTCTCATATAAGTGAAATTATATAGTGTCTGTATATCATACCAGTGAAATCAGACACTTTTTGGTGTGTGATTAATACAACTGACTTAATTTAAAATATTTTTTAAAATATTTTATGTAATATTTAAAAACTGTTTATTCAATGAACATTTACAGAGTGCACTAAGAATAGAGTATCATAGATCATTGGATCCAGGGTTCACTTTCCTTTCCCCCACTTACACACTTAACATTTCTGAAGGCTACTTAGCAGTGTAATCATTGAATTTACAGTTTTTGTTTCTCACACATAAAATTATGGTACCTTTTACAGTCAACTTAGTGGCTGTATGGCAGGTGATATCTGTATGGGAAAATGATTACCTAGAAAACATTCATTTAGGGGGAGCCTTCCAATTCCCAGACTGTAAATGTTTTAATTTAACTAAAGAACAGAAAAGCTATTTGGTATCATTAATCAGTACATTCGAATCATTACTTTGAATGATTATGCTTCATTTATTTTGTGTCAGAGTGTTTTCCACACAATAATAGAGAATAAAAGTGCATCATTAATTACAGTTGAGCAGCTCACACATGTGCAGGCTTATATATTTCCATATCATCACACAGTGGGGGAAATTTAATATAAGAAATAATTAATTCGCACGAGAGTTGAGAATTTAATTAAATAATACTGTTAAATTCAGAATCATTTATAATTATGCCTTATAACAGTTTTAAGTAATGCTTCAAAAAGTTTGGAGAAACATTTCCATATGCCCGTGTCTTCTAACTCTAAAAGGAAAACATTTTTTAATAATAAGGCTTTTATCTTTTGGGGGTAATAGTTAATGTGCTTTGGAGAAATATGTAACTTTTTCTTTTTGAAACTTTTTCTTTTTTCTTCTGTTCCTTTGTAACAGAATCGATTAATTTGCAGAACTTTGCTGTGAAGCTAAAAGTTACACTTTTGGACTTAATTATTCTCCCGTAAATATGGACCCTTAATTATGCTCCTGCAAATATGGACCACTGTGTCAGTCTCCCCTTCTGTTTATCAGAACATCCATGTACACCTCACTGTACTTTCTCTTTCTCCTGACTGGCTGAGACTCTTGCCAGAAAACCACAAAACTACAAGCTGACAGACAAAACACACTTGCAGAATCTAGTTGCAGTATTATAAAAACACACTGTATATTCTCTATCCAAACAGCAGAGGATGAAGGAAATCAGTACCAGTCCATCAGCTGCAGACTGAAACTCTAAAGTATAGGACTTAATTTATAGTTGAATAACTTTTTATAAAACAAATGTTTCTTTGATAGATGAGAAAATAAGTAGACAAGAAAAATCTAAGCTGTTTCAGTGATGCTAAAGGGAAAGCTGGGTGGGAAACAAAATGTTAGAGATTCTTGGAGAAAGTCCTGTTCTGTGAACTCTGTCCTCTTTTTGTAACAGAGCCAAAATAATTACAACACTATTTTTAAAAGCACCAAACAGTCTTCAAATGGTTTCTTAAACATTGCTTCAGCTTATTCTTCAAATGAATTTCTGAAAATTTTTTTATTGCAATTTTGAGTCATTTGTCCAAGAATACTAACCTCACAAAAGATGGGGTCAGATCTAGGGTTTGGGACTTTTCACTGTGTTTTTAATGTTTTCCCGTACTGTTTTAAGTACATATGCCCCATCAATAATCTCTAGAAAAATCACTAGTATTGAAGCAACTCTTGAAGAGTTTAGACTCACACACCAGAGGAAGATATTTTTGACTTTTGACTTTTAGGCCCATTTCATTTCCACCCATCACACTTTATCATTTACTAATAACTTAATCACATTTCATCCTCTGTTCCCCAATTACTATATCATTAATTTTCAACATTTGTGTGTTAACATTTATTGTTCCAGGCTGTGATTTTTTAAAAAAACTTTTAAAGCCCTGATTATTTTCAGTATGGAATGTGCCCTTGATTTTAGGAGCATATGAAAAAGAAAATAAAATTTAACATTTTAAAATAATTATTTTTTGAATACTCACAGTTGGTGTGCAATTATGAAAATATTTTCATAAATTCAGGAAAAAGCTACTTCAAAAAATTCTCAGCCGTAAATAGCAGCTTTATTGAGAAATAATTTACAAACCATACAATTAACTTATTTAAGGTATACAGCTCAGTGTTTCTTAATGTATTCACAGAGTTGCCAACAATCAACCAATTTTAAGATCCTAAGAAAACCTACTTTTAAAAGCAGGATATTAGGAAAGTTCAAGTTTTCAGTTTTTATGAATTTAGTAGCTTCAGAAAAGCATAGTTTTTTTTAAAGCAACTAATCTTCAAATTAATATCAGAATCATGTTTGAAATCCTTCAATTAGATTGTAACTATTATTCAGACACATAGAGACTAGGATGCTAATGTACTGAACTGGAAAACTTTACTGTATGTAGTCTTTTTTGTTTGTTTTTTGTTGTATTGGTCTTACTGTGTTTCTCTCCCTGTTACAAAGTTTTTGATCAGGAAGGTGGTTGATCTTTGCTTAAATAAATGAGTTTTCATGTATTGTGTGAACTATGAACATACACACAGTTATTAAGTATGGGTTAGACTTTTGTTTCAGCGTATCAAGTTCTCAGTGACTTTTGGGCAGTAAACTTTATGTTGCATTATTTATTGAGCAGTGTTTCTCATTATTTGATGTATTAGAATCTCATGGGTATTGAAAAACACTAGTACCATTACTCCCCAGAGATTATAATTTTATCGGCAATTGAATCTGGCATGAATGGGGCACAATTGATAGTGAAGTGGTACATTGAAGTGTTCTCCATGATTTACATGTATGGCCAGGGTGAAAAATCTGTTTGTTCTTACTGTCAACATTTTAGTAACAAATCTGCAGCTCAGTTTTTTAAATCTAGTTTACCTTTTGTGTCTCTGTTGGACCGCTGAAGAAAAAGCACTGATTAAGTCAAAGCTAGGTCAGAAAATGGGAGGGAACCCTAATTAAATCGCTAGTTAGCACCTTTGATGCTCATTTGCCAGATTATTCCTTTCTTGCAGCAAATGCCTAGTCTGTCAAAGAACCTTTCCTTTCTACTTTTCCTTTCCTTTCCTATATCCTTCCTTTCCCCCTGACATCTATTAAGTGCCTACTGTTGGTTCCAGCTCTGTTTTGTACCCCGAGGATATAAATACAATTTGGAGTCCTTACATTTGAGTTGGCAAAAGATGCATAATAAATATTTGTTGAACTGAATAGAATCACAGCTGAGCCCTCTTGGCTTACTGCTGTGCTGTGCCTCAAATCCTTTGCAGAAATTGTGCCTTTTTGATATCCAGGAACATTCTAAGCATTGTCTGTCACTTCCTCATTTGTCTGTCTCCTTCCTCTTTATATTCAGGAGCGCCCCACATCTAGATAGGCTTAAACCAGGAGGATAAAGTTGGTTAGGAATAAAAACTTAGGTCTTTGTTCTCCATGTAACACACACTTGGTCCCACCAACATCTGAGTGGTGGGTGAGGCATGTGTGGAGTTAGGTAATGTTGACAGGAAGCTCTGGGCAGGAGTAAGAGAGAAAACTGCCCCAGGGGTACTGACTCAGCCTGACCCACAGGTCTGTCAACCCCCTGATACATTTTTGTTGGGAACAGGATTGGGAGGAAAGATTTTGATCCTGGGGAATGTTATAAATTCTCAATGAGTTGGTCAGCTTTCCTGTGCTTCCTTATAGTAGTTTGTGTATATATATATATATTTTTTTTTTTTAAGATTTATTTATTTATACAAGAACTGGGGTACAGTCAGAGGGGCAGGAGGGTGAGAGAATTCACCAGAGACAGAGCGGGGTGCAGAACAGGCAGAAGGACCAAAATACACTGCTGAGGAGACAGCGGGCGAGGCAGGAGAGGTCTGCTGTGCCATGTGGGTTTCTCCCTTGCTGGCCAGGAATCAAACCCGCGCTGCAGAGGCTGCGGACAAGTTCACAGTATGGCTCTCAGCCTACTGCACCACCGGGGAGGCCCCTGTATATTTTAGAATCAATTTTACTTACAAAAGGAAAGAGTGCTTAGCAGTACTAAGGCATCCCAACATGTGCGTGTGAACCTAAGAGTGAGAAACCATTAAAAGGGGCAAGATTTTTGTTTGTTTTTTATCAGTAATTATTTTTTACTTGGCTGTTTACAGCTTTCCCAGCTTCTCAGCATATAGAAAATACCTTCTAAATAAAGTCTGGAAGGAAGATTGCAAAGATTAACCACCCATTCCTTCTGGTTGATTCTTTGATGCCACTGTTGGTTTTGTTCAGTTTATTTAGGTTATATATAAAATGTGTATAAATATATTAAAACTTTAATATTAACTAGAGTCATAACTTGTCCCATGTTTTGAAGAAAATATTTTAAGATCTACATTGTGCTTTTACTTTGGAAATGAAGTAATGAAATTTCTTAAAAGTTCTTCCCTCATCTTGCATCTGCCCATTAATTCTTACACTTTTTACTTGGACACTGATTTGTTTGTTTCATTTTGCCAGTGGTTTGTTTTCTGGACATGTATGGGGTTGGTGTGTGCCTTTTAAAGGGTTTTGTTTAGGGACTAGAAGTCTACCCAAGAAGCTTCTGTGTGGCCACCATTAAGAAAAAGCTTTCTAACTTCAGTCTTAAGAAAGTAAGTAGCTGGTGTAACTGAGTTCTAAGGAACAAACATAGTTACTGACTATTTTCTTTAATGACAACCTGAACAAAGCATTTCCTTAACAGAGTTGAGCAGCAGCTGAAACTTCCTAGGGCTCAAAAAAGTCTTCGAAAGGTTTGTAGGAGTGAGAAGTATGATCCCTCTATTGCCAATCCATGGTTACACAATTTAAAAATAATTGTCTTTTAAAATTATATAATCAGAATCCCTAAGAAAACAAACTCCAAGAAATGGCAGTTAAGGGCATGTGCATATCAGCTATTCCTAGATGATTGATAGTTGTTGGGATTGCAATGACACAAATACTGGCTAATTTAAGAACAAGAAAGTTTAAAAAAACTGTGGTCTGCATCATAGTAATTGCATGCTATTTTTACATATTAGTCATTTTGTTTCTTGCAAATAGTTAAGGGGAGTAATCTTTTGTATACATTTATATTCTATGAATACCTTGGAAGTGGTAAGGATAAGGAGTTGTAAAGAAATAATTCATGCATTTTTTCATAAGTCATGTTTTTATTCCTTTTTATCATGCCTTTATTAATTTTTCTTTTTAGTGGTGTCTACTAGACAGTCTGTTACATGTTAATAGGAACAAAAGAAATGCATGATAATATGCAAAACAGTTAAGTATAAAGGAATGTAATTTGGGGAGAAGATAAATGAGATAGATCTGTGATTATATTTTATTTTCAAGTAAATTTGTATTTCCAGGTAAAATATCTTTTGTAGAGAGAACTTGGAAGTTAATAAGGATATTTAAAACTACCTCTGCATTCTTTATTTTTTGTTATCTAAATCTCTATGGTTAAAATGGTAGATTCTCTAATTGTTCCAAAGGGAGAGAAAATTTAAGAGATGTTCTTTCTTAGATTACATGTGGTTTTCACTCTTCTCATGACATATGATGAATAATTGCTCATCCTTTTCCTTTGGCATTGTTTTCAAATAATAAACATTACCTTACAGGGTCAGACTCACTGCCAGTTAAGGAGTCTTGTCTCTGATAGTGCTGTGATGTAGTTGCTGTTTTAATATGACCCGCTCGCATCTTAATATATTTACACTACTACTTGTTTCTGTTGAATCCATTTTAGATTGTCATTCATTGTTTTTAAATTTTTTATGGTACTTAAAAATAAATTAGTTTCACAAGTTAATGTATTATATGTAGGTTTACTAATTGCCATATAAAATAGTTTTTTTTTTTCTTTTCTAAATCTCACTGCTGTTTCTCTCAGGTTTTCATGAGATAATACCATAGTGCACTGCAGTCAGCATTAGATGGACATGTGGTATACAGTTCATGGCAGCTGTAATTCCATAGATTATCTGGCTTAATTTTCTACACCAAAAAACCATAGTACTTTTTATAGTCCTTTCCCATTATCACGATCATTAAATTATAAGTAGATATTCTCTTTAACATGCATTATTGAGGAAGATCTTCAGTACTCTGAAGAGCATTACAACCCTGTATGTAAATGTAACATTATTTTATCTTCAGTTACATTTGGTTAATGTTTAGACATTGATATTTTCTTCTGGGAGTTATTTATAGTGACTTGTGGGCCTGCGTTTATTAATAACTTGTCACCCATGTCCCTTTAAACGTATAAACTGGTATTTCCATCCTCATGAAATGAACTGTGTTTACTTTTCCATGAGGAAAATGTTACAGACCCACTGCCAGGGGCTCTGGCCTTCCTTTGCATTGCCTACAGGGAACCTTGAAAACATCATTGCCTTTCTTACCCCTTCTACCTGAAAATGCCATTCTCTCACAGATCAATATTTGTGTCCCACAGACAATAGGTCTCTGGAAGTTAAGAACTTTCTTACCTTCTTTCTCTGTGGGCCAGTTTGTGAGCAGTCACCGCCTGGTTCTGTCCTGAGTGCTTCCCTCTTGCTCTGAGGTAGGAGGGCTGTGGACTAAGGCTGTTGAGACATTGAGCCTCTCAGGATCTAGTTCTGTCCTCGCTTTCCTGATGTCCATGTGTCTCATGCTTGTGTTCATCTTTGCCAAATCCTCTTCAGTTTGTGAAAATCTCTAAAGTGATACTATTAAAAATGAAATTCTCCTTTTGTTCCATTCTCGGGGAGATACCCCTTGTCATCCTCTCCCTTCAGTTGAAGCTCCTTACCAGAGCTTTTTTTTTTTTTTTCTTCACTTTATCTTGCAGTTCACACTCCAACTCAAGGCACGAGCATATGCACCTGCTGCCAAACTCTTTTGCTAATAATTTCCTAACTTCCAAATACTGTGTTTTCATAGTTATCCTATTTGACCTTGCTTTTTCATTTGAAATAGTTGGTTATTGTGTTAATTTCCTTCTCTTGGCTCCCATGTCAGCCCCATGCTCTTGCTTCTTCCTTTCTGCTCTTCCTTACTCTCCTATGGGCTGTCTCTTTTCTAAATTTCTCCTAGAGTTATTTGAAAGTTTCATTTTTCTCCCTCCTTCGGAATTGGTTCTTCCTTAATGTGCCCATTTAGTTCTGTATCTCCCAATTCTACCTATAAGAGTAAAGAGTCCTAAATCCTTTTCCTGATTGGCAGATCTAACTAAGCAACCTGCTATTATGTTTCTCCACCTGGATTATATAACATTTCATGTCCATAACTGTTTTTTTTAAAAAAACGCCTTCATTGCATATTTTTATTAATGAATCTTTGAACATCACGTGCTACATTTCTAAACCTGGGAATCATCCTTGGCTTGTTATCCCTCACCCCTTAAATGTCTCACAGCTTACCAAGTCAGGCAAATTTTTTTTATCCACAGCGTTATTCTATGATTTTATTTTCATAGTAGATGTTTTTTCTTAGTGTCATAGTTGTTCTTTTTACTGCCTGGGTTGCCTCCATTCTTTAAACTGGGAAGATACCATAGTAAAAAGCAAGCATGATCGAGTCATTCTTTTGTTAAAAAGATGGCGATTAAAAAATTATTATATTACTAGGAACAAAACCTTCAATATTTTGAAGCATTCAAGTTATTTTTGTAGAAACAAACGTGCTTTTATATACTCATGTCACTTCTTTAAGTAATATATCATTTAATAAAATCATGTTATAATAAAGTATAATAACCATGCACAGATTTGGCAGCAGAGCGTCTCGAACTATAACTGTGGTTTGGCTGATGATGGCAGAGCCATCAGTCCACTTAGGAAGGAGCCTCTTGTTGGAAGCAGTTCAGATGCATCAGTCAGTGTGATTTACAAAGGGAATGGACATCATTGGTTAACCTAGACAGCCGGTTAAGTGGATGCTGGTTAAAAGCATTCTACCATGTTTTTTAGATTGATGCTAAAAGGATGGTTATCTCTGTTACTTGGCATTTTGTAACTAGAAGAGCTTAATACAAACTTTCCTGCCTTCCTCTGCACTTTCTCCTCCAAATCATTTATAAAAATGTTAAATAAGACCACTTTTAGCACCTGTCTCCTGACGTCCCTGTGCTTTCATGTCTGTTTCTCTGTCATTTGTCTAGTGCTTTAACCATGGCAAAATGTAATTTTTAAAACTGGGCTTTGAGTTGTGCTAGTCTGTTGATTGCTGTCAAGTGGAGCAAATGCTAAACCATGTTATAACATTAATTCCTGTTTGTTTTTGTCCCTCAATATGTTGTTTTCTTCAATATTTGAAAGGCCCTCATTTTGAAATTCTGTATTTGTGCATTCAGTTAGTAACTGCATCTTTTTGTATAGTGGCTGGTTATAATTAGAATTTTACATTTAAACCAACAATTTGCAAATTCCACCTGAGTCTTTAACTCTCTGATAATATTAAGCAGGTTTATGTTTTTGCCACATCTGGTTTAATAATTGGGTTTTGGCTCTCCCTTAAATTAATCACTGTTTGATTTAGTTCCTGCAAACTATTTGAAAAGATAAGTGGATATTTGCAATATTTTTAATACTTTTCTTAATAAAGACCAAGGAAGCAGTCTGTCTCTCATATGTTGGGTACATGTTTTTGCAGAAGATTTTTATTTCCAGAGGTTTTATATTTTTAAGTAATGTTTTCTATTGGCTTTGGGACACTCTGCAAGGTTATTCTCAAATTCTTTCTTGGCATAGGCCCAATTATTCCTTTGTACTTGACCGGGTAATCTTTGAGCATTTCCCTATATTTCTTGATAAGGCTCTCCAGTTTTTGAAACAGTTATTTATGTCCCCTCTACCCCGTCCTTGTCCCCTAAGCCCAGTCCCTGATCATTTTGAACCTTGGCAGATGTTTATCTTGTGCTATGGAAAAGGTCTTTAAAATGGTCTTCAAAGAACCTATGGTTTATTTTCTTAAAGCTGTGTGTTTCCTTTTTTAGGAATAATGCCCCATTTTAAAGAGTTGACTTGTGACCTGTTTTCTCCATCTTCCAAGGTTGGAGTGATGTGGCTGTTTGGTTTGGCAGGGCCCTGCACGGTGGGCAGCTGTCTTTGATTTTCCAATGTTAGGTGAAACTCTCCTGCCTGATACGGGGCAGTGTATACTCACGTTACGTTAGCACCATGCTTGGTGTTTTCTTTTCACTATCTTAATTAAAATTCTCAGACTAATTTGAAAGGATCATAAAAACAGTAGCCTCCTATTTGGACTGTACAAGCTCTTTCAATATAATATATACATGAGTTGGTAATAGCTGTATTTCACAATCAAGGGAAATTAATGGATAAAGAAAAACATGCTAGACTATTAGAGCATATAGCTTAACAAAGCATTCAAAATATTTGCTGTCTGCTTCAAGAGACTTGTGAGACTACTGTAGTATCATTGGCAGCCCCCACTTTCCCCAGATCCATTTCCTCTTCATAGTCTTACCTCTTGGTTCACAGCCTTACTAGACTGTGGATATGGATGAAGTACATCATCCACTACCACTCATATTTTCTTTTTATTTATTATTCTGCTGCTGTAGGATCTCTAGTCTCCCTTAAAGTTTGCCTTAATCCTTCTCAGTCTCTGTTCCCCGTGGACATCATATATGTATTTCGGGATCATTCTGTCAGCTAGTTACCGTGAAGAGATGACTTAATTTCATTTTCTTGCTTGCTCATAACCCTTTCATAAAACCTGAGAGGGCCTCGTCATTAATTCTTTGTCAGCCTTGGACTAGAAGGGAGAATGTCCTTTCTCAGGGCACACTGTATTGCTGGTGTCTTAAGCTATATTGCTCATGTGCTCTCTTGACATCACCCCTGCACTGCTTTGTAGGTATGGAAACTGGGATTCTGTCTGAAACAAGGACATGTAGCACTGGTTGCTGTGCACATCCCATCCCTTACCCCATATTTTGGAAAATAGTATAAAGCAAACAATACTAATAGCTTCATCCTTGTGCCAGGCAACAGGTCCTCATGTTAATGAATACCTTGGTCTTGCCAATTTCCACATCCTCATGTACACCTAGATATGTCCATTTGCTTTCCCATCCTTAGAAAATTCTTGGAGCTAAAGAGGAAACACAAATGGCCAACAGGCATATGAAAAAATGTTCAACATTCCTTGCAATCAGGTAAATGCAAATCAAAACCACAATGAGATACCAGCTCACACCAGTGAGAATGGCACATATTAAAAAAACTAGCAACAACAAATGTTGGCGAGGATGTGGAAAAGAAGGAACTCTCCTGCACTGCTGGTGGGAGTGCAAAGTGGTCCAACCACTATGGAAAGCTGTGTGGAGATTCCTCAACCTACTAACGATAGAGCTTCCATATGATCCAGCAATTCTACTCCTAGGTATTTACTCAAAGGACACAGAAACATTAATTCCAAAGAGCACCTGCACCTCTGTGTTTATAGCAGCACAATTTACAATAGCTAAGCTTTGGAAACAACCCAAATGCCCACAAATAGATGACTGGATCAAGAAGATGTGGTACATATACACCATGGAATATTACTCAGCATTCAAAAAAGATAAACACATGCAATTTGCAGCAACATGGATAGAGCTGGAGGGGATCATGCTCAGCGAAATAAGCCAGAAAGAAAAAGAAAAATACCGGATGGTCTCACTCATAGCAGGAATCTAGAAAACCTAAATAAGGGACCAGGAAAAAGAATAACTATAAGAAAGAAAAAATCAAATTCAACAAACACCTATGAACCAAAGACACACTTTGGGGAGGGGGGACAGGGAAAGGAGGAATGGGGGTCAAAATAAGGGGGTTGCAATTGTATGGGGAATATAAAAATAAAATAAAAAAAAATAAGAATTGGTAAAGGAAAAAAAAGAAAATTCTCTGGAGCTAAATGAGGGTCCAGATAATTATTCCATAATATAATTATTATAATCTTGAAGTAGTTATATGAATGTCTTTTACATTTGAATTTCTCATGTTGAATAATACGTATTTTGAGTGTGAACATGATTTACTACTATGAATTTCAGTGTCTCTGTCTATATGACAGTATGTAAATACATACATATGAATCAGATACGAAATGGTATAAATTGCTGTCCATCAATATGTGTCGATGATGCACAGTGGCATAATACATATATGAGTAGTTGTGTGTATCAAACAGTAGTATGATACAGGCTTATATGTGTATTTCACATACAAATCAAACACAGAGTAGTATGTATGTGTGAATTAGAGTATTATAATGTATATATGTGCATGTGTATGAATCCAACACAATGTGTTTGTGTATATGCATGTGATTAAAACAGATTGTGTGTGTACATGAATCAGAGGCAGGCAAGTATCATGTACATATGTGCATATGTATGTTTGTATGTCATTCAGACATAGGCTAGTGTAGTATGTGCATAATATGTGTGTGTGAGAGAGAGAGAATCAGGTGTAGAATATTGGAAAAATGCAGCATAATTACAACTTATGTTGATTTCCCAAATGTTAACACCTATCTGGTTTAGAACGTATTGCATGACCTTTCTAGGCACTGTTAGTAACATGTGAGATTTTTACGAGACCTAATGAAGGTCCTTTTTGGTTTTGAAATTCCATGATTAGTGCAGTCACTATCACATACTTAGCCAATTCCATCACTATGTAAATTATTATATCTGTGATGGCATTTATAACTGACCTTTCAGCATTCAGAGTCTCTGTTGTGTTTTTGTTTCTTAGCTTCTGCAGTGGAGAGACATAATAATTCTAATTTCATGGTTATTTTTCTGAACTATGTCCAGTGTGGCCCTGATTTTTATAATTAAGGGAACCTAACACTTCTTTGGGTGTCCTGTCAAAACCAAATTTTATAAGTTATTAGATGAGGATAAAAGAAAAATTGCTACAATCTATGTCTCATCTCATTAAGGCTGCGTGGCTACATAATACTTAGCTAAAGAAGACTGAATGAGCAAAATCTTTGGAGTCAGTATTTGTCTTTACAGGCAGCACCTAGGTAATACTTGTCCCATGCTACCCACAGCAAATATTTATGGAATGGACAAGCCATTGTACAATAGTTTGCATTTTTAAAAAAAAAATTATTTATTTATAAAAGCACTGGGTACAGTCAGAAGTGCAGGAGGGGGTGAGAGAATTCACCAGCGCCTGAGCGGGGAACAGAACAGGCAGACCGATGAAATACACTGCTGAGGGGAGCAGCGGGCAGCAGGAGAGGTCTGCGCGCCACGTGGGACCCTCCCCAGCGGCCGGGGATGGAACCGGTGCTGCAGAGGCTGCGGGCAGCTTCGCAGCCCAGTGCTCAACTGCTGTGCCACCAGGAGAGGCCCTAGTTTGCATTTTAAACATTTATAGTCATACATGTCCTCTAAAGATTCCCTTGTGTTGTTTTGCTTGGGACTGGAGGACAGGAGGAGTGTCCCACCGTGGTGGTAAGATGGCAGTGCTGTTTAGATGCTGTTTGTAACTATGACAAATAGAGGAACTGATGGGGGTAGAACGTTAGTGCTTTTCTCTCTTTTGGGAACAGTGATCACACCCCTTTTAGAGGAACCATCTTAAACCATTGAACCAAATTATTTCATTAGCTCTGTGTTCATAGAATCATATGGGAGCTTTTTCTCTGGGCATAAATCTTGTGTCCATAGGGCACTGAAGCAGTTAATCTAAATGCTCTCTTTTAGAATCAAAGTGCAGTGTGGACACAACACTGAGTTATGGTACTGAACATCAGAAGGTCCTCCTTTTCTCATAGAATATTCCCTTAGTAGAGTGTGATATTCCCTTACTAGAGTAAAAGAAAGTGAATAATTGTAAGGGGAAATTACAAACATTAAACCAAACTGTGGTAGCCTAGTGCAGAAGAACACCTTTTTCATTGTATAAATGCCTTACATTATTATTATTTTTTTAAGTTCAACATCCATTTGAGCATTAATCACTAAAGCTTGCTTTGATGGCAAAAAAAAAAAAATGTCTTTGAGGACTCTGTCTAGGTTTAGTGTAGTGGTAATTAATCTTAGGTAGAGTAGTAATTCTTACATTTTTGATAGTTCAGCCTGCTTTTTTGTGAAAAAGAAGTAAACATGAGAAATAGAGTTTTAAAAATTTCACTGATTATCAGTCGTCATCATTTCTTTTCACAAAGATATTTGACCCTAAAATGCATGAAATAAGAACATGTTATATAAGGTTGGCTTACTGAGCACTTTTGATGTCCTTGAAATTTAGCATAAAAATACTAATTACAGACTCTGGATGTTTGCTTAGTATTTGGCTCTAGGTTACCTCTTTAGTTCTGAAATTTTTGCATGAGGTTGGTGCTGAATCTAGCCTCAGAAAGGAGACTTCTTCCAGAGTCAAAATGAAACTAAATATTCATTTTAGGGGGTGATGGGAAAAGAAAAAAAAAATGTCTTCCCCTGCAGAGCAGACTGCATGAAAGTTCTGCCAACTGGCCTGTTTGTGAGAACTAGTGAAGTCATCAGACCTCAGCTATTTTAATACACTGACACGGTGCTCCAAGGCAGCTGGAGGTGCCATGCAGAGGACGCTGTGAGAGAGAGATTTTCAGAAGCAGAAAATTTCCCTGCTGACTGACAGCATCCCATTTCGTACCGCCTGGGACTCTGAAGACTCCAGGAAGCACGAGGCCTTGTGTAATGGCCCAGGCAGAAGGCGGGTGAGGAGAAAAATTCCCAGCCTTTCCAGCTTGTCTAACAAGGTCTCAATATCAAGACAGTGAATTATCCAGCAGAGTAGGTTGCTGGGGGTAAGGAAGGTGGTGGTGGAGGAAAGCTGGAGATGAAATCATTTGTTTATAGAACAAGACAGATGATTATTATTATTTTTTATACTCCAAAAGGTCAGAAATGCAAAGGCTGCCCTTTTGCTGACACAATTCTGTAGGAGATTATTAGCCAAGTAAAAGAAGTGGGACATACATCATATATAATTTATCAGCATATTGAAAACAAGTTAAATGCCACGCTGGACAGCAAATTACCTCAGGACAACCCCAGAGTGGGAGAAAACACCGCTAAGTTGTGTGTTTTGAACCTTAAGAAAAAAAAAAAATCCCTGAATATTTTTCCTTGTAACCTGAAGTACGTTTTAATTTTCTGATTACAAACTCTGCCTTGTGGACTCTGTCACTAAAGATCCTTCAGAGAAGCATAAATGAATATTTGATTAGGAAATCATCTACCGGATGCTGTTTTAACCACTTCTGAAATGATCTAAAAGTGTGCACAGAGCTTCAGCCCTCAGAGACTTAGAAAAAGTCCAGATACATCAACCAAATGGAGATAAATTTAGAGATAATAAGATACTAAGTTTTGAGTATGAGAAATTAACTCTGAAAAGTTTCACTGATGCAAGCATTTTAAATTCAAAAAGCAAGAGAGGTATTCTCTGATAAAAGGTTTCCTCCTATGAGGAGCGAATCAGTGCAGACACTCCTTAGCCTGAGTGCACGCAGGGGTCACAGCCAGGAAAGCTGCCAGGGTTCAACCCTGCTTGAGCAAGGGGAGGACAGAGACAGGAAGCTGCCTTGTTTATTAGAAGTAGGGTAACCACAGTCTCAGACAACTGGGGAAGATGCTGCTGGCACTTTCATTCTGAGTAGCAAGTCACTAGTACAAAAAAAAAGTCAAGTGCTTGAGTTGTGTTTATGTATTACTAAAACTTACAGTGCTCATGGTTACTGCTTAAAATTTTTAGTTAAAAAGGCACTAACTACCTTTATAGTTCTTGTCTAGTAACTGTTGAAAGTTTCCAAAACTCTCAAAGTCAAGGTCTGCAGAAGTGGCCTTGGTTTCCTCAGAGCTCCATAAGCTTGAGTAGAATCTTTTTCTGTGTGGACGTGTCATTCTGAGTACTCCAAAAGCTATTTATTTAGAGATTTCCACCTTGGTTCAGCAGGAAAACCATCAAAATAGTCTTGGGAATACTGGGACAGTGGGGGAGGGGTTGCAAAGTAACTTTCTGTTATTTGATAACATGTGGGGCATGATAAGGGATCTTTCCAAAAATGTCTTTGTATTGGAAATCTCTCAATCTAGGAAGAATCATGAAAATTAGATGAATGACTCTAATTGAGATTTACTATATATGTTTAATAGTTTGCCATTTTTGGAAGAAATGGAGAAAAACTGACAGAGGCTTATATTAAAGATTCTCTGGACATAATTTATTCTTTCTCTGACACTGAGAAGGTACTGAAGGATCATAATGTTGATGTAGTTTTTGAAGTCTGACTTGAAATCTAACTACCCACTTACTGAAGTTGACCTTGGGGAAGCTTCCTAACACATTTGGACCTCAATGTCCTTATTTGTAAGATACATTTAACCACAGACCCCACCTAAAAAGGATTGTGATATATTGAAAGAATAGACTGAAATGCCTAGTGTGGCACCCGGTCTGTAGAAAGAGCAAAATGAATGTGGATTGTTAGGATGACTAATAATGTTATTGTTTGTACAATACCTCAAGGCCTCATTGAAAGATCCATTTTCATTTGTGATGAAGAATTGGATCACACACAGTAAGCCAGGACCAAGGTCAAGATTTAGTTTACTGCCCTCAGTCCTGTGTACCAGAAAATAATTTCCCTTTTGCTTGAGAAGTTAAAAATCTGTGAATAGAGGTCAGTGAGCATTTCAAAGAGAATAGACAATAGGAATAACAATTCAAGTTCACAGTAGCAGTTTTCATTCCTGGTCATTTTCTGTATTAAGATTGTTTCCTTCTACTTATTCTCTCCTCTGAATGGTTAATGCATTTTTATATGTTCTACTTTTGCATATATCATTCCAGAGATAAAATTAGGAGATATATTTTTATGTACCTATTTTACCTATGAGGAAATTGAGACTCTGAGAAGCTTATCAAAATTTACTGTTTTTGTTTTTCTCTCGCTGTGTCTCTGTCAGTTGTCTCCCCCACTCTACATTCTTGATTCCCTTCTTTCCTTTTCACCCCTCATCTTTATCTTCTCCCTTTGCAGATTCCACTCCCATGATATGTTGTTTAGTTCCCTTATATACAACAAAAAGAGCCCTAAGAAGTTGCTGTCTCTAATAATTTTATACCAATTTTACGAGCAGACCGTTTATTTTCTTTTGAAGTGTTGGATTAAATTGCAATTTGTGAACCACAAGTGATTCAGCTCCTTCCCCTGTGAGTCCATGAGTATGGAGAGGAAAACTTGTTACTCTGAAAGGTGAGGGATTCCTTCATAAACAGCATGAAAATCATCTTTTTCATTTTGTCGACATGGTAACTCACATCGGGAGCTGCGGTTTTGTCAGGCATGGTGGCCACCATTTCCATCGCTTTAAAACTGTCTTTTCAGAACAGAAATGTTGGTATAACCTGTTCTCTGGGAGTCCAGTGAAATTAGTTAATTTTCAAAAAGTAAGTTTTCTCCTGGCCCCGGGGATGAGCTGACCCGTAACCCCTGCTGCTTCTGTTTCTCTGTCTCATGTTGGCTGTCTCTGTTCCACTTGTTACCCACTTTCCCTTGCTTTTTTTTTTAATGGGCCTTATAGATTTAGCTTTTTGAAGATAAGAGAAAAAACTGCAAGCTCAGAAACAAAAAAGCTTGAAATTAAATACTAGACCCTGTTTTTAAAATCCCAACTTCAGAATCCAACAACTTGCAGCCCTTCATGGTGTCTGAGCCTCTTTATCTCATCAATGGCGCCCAGTGACTTCAAAAGGTAGTGCTGAGCTCTGAAGTGATGGAGGGCCCTGCACCTTTCTGTAGCCCTCACCTGAATTCCTTTTGTGCATCCAAAATCTCATGAATGTTCTCTAACTTAAGGCCTTCTTCTTCCCCCTTCTTTCATAGGCCCCAAAACTGAGGGGGATGTATACAAATAAACTTTTCCATTCAGAATTTCTCCCTCCTCTCTTCCCAAAGATGACAGAAGTGGCTTTGAATTTTTTTTTTTCCGCCCCTCTTTTACATGTCAGTGTAAAGCCCAAACAATCTATGGTATGCTTGGCTTTTTGACTTGAGTAGGTTTTAGATGAGTCGGCATTTACTGTAACTTTAAGATGACATTTTTCAGTTTGACAATATAGTTGGATAGGGTAATTTTCATTTTCACAGATTACTTTTCTGAGCCTGTTTGTAGACCAGCACATGACAAATACTTGAATAAGTTTCACTTCTCTCCTCCGTGAAGGGAACCCTTCGTGTTGAAAAGAATTCTTACACACTCAGAGGGATATACTGCATAATTTTACACCTAGTGCCATATAAGTTGGATTTCTTATACATCACACGCCATATGCAGTGTTATTAATCTTTTCTGTAAGAAGAATGACAAGTGAGCAATAAAAGCAGGCCTTAAAAAAACTACCAACAAACATACAGGAAAAAAATCCCCTAACAGATGCTTCAGAAAGAAGTGACAGTCAGTGAAATTTGGGTTACATGGATGTTGCGTAACTGGTGCACTGCTGTGCACGCTCAATATGGTCCTTGGTTTTTCACTTCAGATCACAGTGGGGGCTCCATTTTCTTCTCCTCTTCCTCCAGTTCTGCCCCCTTGCCTTCTCCCTCACACCTAACCACTATTAGAAACATCTTCTCTGGTTGGGAGCGGTTTCAGTCTTTCCTCTGAAGGCAGTTGCAGTGTGTGCATCTGTGGTCCAAGCACATCCCTCTTCCGGCACCAGGTGGAGAACAGCCTTTGAAGGTGGTTGACACCACTCATGCTTTATGCTGCTTGTCTCCGCTTCCTCTGTTGCTGTCTCCCCACCTGTACAGTCTACTGTTGCTCTCAGGAATGTCTGGGCACCTCAGGCTCAATCCTGTGCCTTGCAGTGCATCTGTTTATCCTGACCCAGAACTTGGAACTTTGTAGTCCTTGTTTACTGGCCGCCTGCTGCCTGCAACAACCATGTTTAGGGCAAATTAAATGCTGTTCTTTTTCTTGTAGCTGTCATCATTGCTTATTCGTGCCCTCCTGCATTAAATGAAAAATCTTGTGTGGACATCTAGGCAGTTTTTTTGGGCTTAGCAAGAATGAGCTCTGCCTGCAGATTATTGAGACCCAAGTCAATGACAACAGTAATAATCACCATGGGAAGCAGGGCTTAGGGAGATGCTTGTGACTACGATTTGTTTCCATACACTGGATATGAGTGTTCTGTGTGCATAGTGATCTCGATACCATACCTACTGGGACAAGCCTTCTTGCTTTCTGTTGCATCTTGTAAAGAACCAAGAAAATACAATTTACAAGTACCCTCAGACGCTTTGATGGCAAAGTAAATGGCTTGCATTGATTTGTTATTGTGGCCCATTAGCAACAAGCATCATTTTCTTTTCTCTTAATAAATTGCTCAGCAACCAGGGTTTTGCTTTTTAAAGACATTTAAGTGAATGGAATCGATTTGAGAAATGTAAGTTGAGATTGCTAACTTATCTGATGCTAAGACTACAAGGCCATTTTGGTGAGAGAGAAAAGGGTGGAATTTCATTTACTGAAATTTCAAGTTAACTTTTTTATGACTTTTTTTCTTAACATGATTTTGGGGGATGCTTTAATGTTGTCAGTGGTTGGCATCCTGGGACTTCCATTCACTGTTGCACATCCTGCTGGATGCTCTTCAGCAATTAATTTCTTAGTGTCTCAATGTTCCTGCCCTAAAATGTTAATTATTACAATTTTTCCCTACTTTGTTCAGACGGATGTCGTGATGTTCTGTCATGATGATTTGAAATAAATGTCGTGTGTAAGTTTAATATAATAATGGAACTTTTGTTATTTTCTTCAATGTTAAATCTTTGCTCACTCATTTAAAATTGGGACAGATAACCATGGAAGATGGTTAAGCTGGTGAGTCATTTTTCTTAATGAAATCACAGACATATTCCTTTTGTTTTTATTTTGGAAAATGAGGAAAAAGTGTGTCCATCAAGAAAAGAAAATACGGGGCAGGGGGAAGAACAGAAAATACACTGTCCACTGAATGAAAATTCCTGATGTTAATGGGGTTAGGAGAGGAGTCAGTGAGGTGTACGTGCAGTACTATCTTGGGAAGAACGCCAAGGCTTACATGAGGAGAGAGGCAGCAGCCATGAAGATGGCTCTGGCTGGGATACCTGGGCTCTCATCTTGAGGCTGCTTCTCATTAGCTCTGCACTCCTGGGTAAGTCATGAGCTGTTTTCTCATTTGTAAAATGAGTTATTTGAACTTGTTAACCTCACAGTTCTCTTGTGTTCTGTCCTCTTTAAACCAACTCTCCACCTCCTGTCCCTTCCTTTCCAGTCTCTCCCATTGGCATCAGGCTTGAGTTGCTGCAGGAGCATTGATGCAGGCCTGTGAGCTGACTCTGTGGGAGGAAAGGCACTGATAAAAACGATGACTCCTGACCTCATGGTGTTTACTGGTGTTTTAAAATTATGTATCCTGAATAAACTATGTTTGACCAAGGAGTCCAGGTGTTTAAATGATCCTCTGAGTCAGTTGCTTTGATTTCTCTTTATGAGTTGTCCTAGCTCTTTCGACTAACTGGGTGCTTGTCATTCTTTGGAGTTAGGGCTGCTCTCTATATATTTTGATTTTTACCTCGTTGGTCAGGGATTATTGATATTGGGACTATCTGAAATGCCTGTTGAAGATATTCTTGAACAGTTCTAAATTTAACCTCTGTTCATAATTTATATGATGGAATAAATGAAAAGTTTACTGGGATTGGGATTTTATTGAAATGTTATAACTTGAGTTACTTAGCTTATAAATAATAAGTAAGGCTTTCAATGTTCATAGCATTGTTCTGTACTCACTAGTCCAACACAATACATATATCTCCAGTTTTTCGATGAATATGAGTTTCCTAATACCCATCAGTGTGACCAAAGTGCAGACATGCCTAAAGTTTTCTTTCTTCCACCCACTTCTGCTGCCCCCCTTCTTCCTCCTCCTACTACTCCACAGTGTACATACATTGTGCAAAAATGAAAAATGATGTAAAACATGTATAAAATAAATAAACTTATTTAAAAAAAGAATTTTAGGGCCTCCCCGGTGGCGCAGCGGTTGAGCGCTGGGTTGCGAAACTGCGCGCGGCCTCTGCGGCGCCGGTTCGATCCCCGGCTGCTCCCCGGCCACTGGAGGAGGGTCCCACATGGCGCGCAGACCTCTCCTGCCGCCCGCTGCTCCCCTCAGCAGTGTACTTCGGTCCTTCTGCCTGCTCTGCTCCCCGCTCTGGCTCTGGTGAATTCTCTCACCCTCCCGCGCTTCTGACTGTACCCAGTGCATGTATAAACAAAACAAACAAACAAACCAGCAAACAAATAAATAAAAAAAGCATGCCTCTATAAAAAAAAAAAAAAAAAACAAAGCAATTGAAAAAAAAAATAAAAAAAGAATTTTAAGCAATATTTTCAAGCCCAAAGAGATTTGTGCAATAATTTCAATATTTTTAACTTAAAATCATTCATTCTACACTCATTGATCATCTGCACTGTGTGAAATCTAATATCCAAGTATATCAGCTCCATCTTTTATAAAACATTGCATAGGCTGTTACAGAAGCTGATGGGGACAGTGTGTGGAATGAGTAACAGCTCCAGCCTCTTGCTGCTTGGGTTTGCATCCTGCCCCACTGCCTGTGTAACGTGTCACTTTGGGTAGTCTTTGAACTTCTCTGTACTTTAGTTTCCTCATTTATGGAATGGGGATGTTAGCCCTACTTTATATGGTTGCTGAGAGCCTTACATGAATAAATACATGGAAAGAACTTAGTATAATGCCTGATGTGTGAGAATCCTTATTGTTCATCATCATTATTATTAATAGCAGTAGTATCGTAGTAGAAGTATTGATAGTGGTAGATGGTTTTTTGGCCATCATGATTAATGAAAAATTGAAAGATCTTTTTATCACAAGGAATGTTAACTGTAAATAAATAGGTTTAAAATACAGCTTTTCACCATAAATGGCAAGTGAAAATATTCTATAAAGAAAATATGATAGCTTACAAAATATAGCAAGTATGCTTCGATACATTATTCATCCTTAATAATTTTAGGTTCACCAGTTAATAATAGCAAGTATCTGAAGATGTTTGTTTCAGTCATATGGCAAAAAATAGGCATAGATAAGGGTTCACTGATTGATGCTATGGTGTTCAGTGTTTGGTTGCTAATGTACCTGTGCTTTCTTAATGATTGCTGGCATGGCTGTGTCATGTATAAGGACTCAGGAAGACTCCAGAGGTTTTAGAGGGAAAGCAAAACAATGAAGAAAGGCCCAGCAGCCAGAGTCTAGAGTGTTTGGGGGGCTTGCAAGGCAGAGATGAGTGGAATATATGTAGGGGATGCACAGTTGCCCTGTGACTATTTCTTAAAGATTTATTTATGCATACAAGAACTGGGGTACAGGCCAGAGATGCAGGGGGTGAGAGGATTCACTAGAGACAGAGTGGGGAGCAGAACAGGCAGATTGACTGAAATGCACTGCTGCGGGGAGCTGCGGGCGAGACAGGAGAAGTCTGCTGCACCATGTGGGTAGGGGATCGAACTGGCTGGGAATCGAACTCGTGCTGCAGAGGCTGTGGACAGCTTCATAGTGTAGACACTCAACCCGTTGCACCACCAGGGAGGCTCAGCCCTGTGACTTGTCATCTCGGTGTGTTAATGACAGACAAGGACAGACCTGGTAGGGGTGTCTTTGTTTAGAGGCGATTACATTTGATTCTGCCTAATTCTTTCTTAGATCTGTGGTTTCCAAGTGGCATTGTCTTTAAAACTTAGGGAACTAGAGTAGAAACTTGCTTCAGGGGAAGAATTCTCCCTTTGAATTGTGCCTGATGTGATCTGGCCAAGATCATGGAGTGTGATGTTGGGCAGGGTAGATAATCTGCTTCCTCAGCTATTAACTTGATCCTTAGCTTTGTTAAATGGACTCATTGTTAGCGCCTTTCCATGGCGTCTCAGAAAAGTTCTTTTCAATAGAAATAGTCTTTTCAAGAATGGGACTGTTCCCATTCTTTAAACCTTTAAAAACAAACAAAAAGCTTATAGTAACATTTAAAAATGTGGTTCTCAGAATTGCCTAATGGGCAAATCATGAGCATGCTGCCCAATGGCCCCCAGAATCCTGGAGAGACCCCCATTGTCCCATGTTCTGATGCCAAATAAGCCACTTCAGTTTAGCCTGTTCTGCAATTTCTGAGCTCAGGAATGACCTGCCATTTATGGAATGTTTTATAGTTTAATCCTTGCAGTCACTTTGGGAAGCTACTGTATTTTCCTTATATACATACACACACGTATATGTCTAGAATACTTAAAAACTGAGCATAGAGTGGTAAAATAATTTGCTTTAGAGTCTATGAGTAGATTTTGAAACAAGACTTAGAATCCATGTCTTCAGATTCCAAATCCTCTTTTATTTATACTCACTCTACCACTCCCTACCACTTCTATTTATTTCCACTCTATCCCAATTTCATTCTCATTCACTCTCACTGAAAAACTTGGTATTATTCTCCTTTCTAATGTTCATCTGATAGGTATAAATAATATTTTATTTTGATTGTCTAGTTCCTTCCTTGATTTCTGGTGAGTTATAATCTCTCATTCTAATATCCTTGCTTTTTATGGAATTCAGATCCTTATTAACTTTTAACTTCAGTTGTTGAAATGTTATGAATGGGAGCCTCTGCTTCTCACTTCACAGCCCTCCTTCTGCAGACTGCCAGATTTATCTTCCTAAATTGTCTTTGGTCCTCTGCTTAAAAACTTGAATGACTTCACATTGTCCTGTAAACTTTGCTTATGTGTGTTGCTCACTCCCCCACCCCCATCTCAGTGTGGTTGTGGTCTCACTGTGTGCTTTTAATGTTGACCCTCACAGCTCTACCTGCTCTCTGACACATACTAAGTCTCACTGTGTGCTACTCCATGAAGATTCTCTCCCGCTTCTGTCATAAATTCTCATTTTGATTTTTAGATTTGATCTCAAACTTTTATACCTAAATACACAGTCAAATCAGCCAATAGAGCTTGTTAACAAAGAGTAGTAATTCTTCGTTTTCATCCCCATTTTTTTCCCATCCTCTGAGGAACCATTCTCTGCTGTTTTACATTTCTTTTGATTTTTAAACCTTTATCTCTAAGTAACTTGTATGTGTTGCTTTTTCTTAGAGATAGAAGGTTCCATTCCACTCCTCAGAAAGGAACTAATTTCCCTTGTGTTAGCTTTCATCTGTGGACTTCCCACCTCACACACACCTTTCCTGTCTCTGCAGTGCAGTTCTGTCAACTTTGGTTAAGTCAATATTGTAGCTGCATAATTATACCGATGGAAATGCCACTCACAGTTGTGTAGTCTACAATAATTCCTTTCCTGTAAATGTTTTGGTCTGATCATTATTGTTACAATTTTTTTCTTTTTTTGCTAAATTTTCACCATTCTTTTTACTGCCTCCCTCTGTGAGTTGTCTTTGCATCTGGATTCAGAATGGTTCTGTCAGGTCTGTCTTCTTGGGCCCCCTTGCCTTGCTCTGTCTCATGCAGCGCTCATCCTGGGAACCCCATTACTGCCCATTCATTGCTCTCTCTTTCCTCTGTCTCCTTGTGATTCCTTCTTTTTTGTTTACTGCCTTCTCTGCCATGTCTGTCCTTCTCACAGAGGAGGGAGGTTTTAGGAGAGGTCAATTTTTGACATCCAGCATGTTTAGAGTGTCTTAACATTTGCACTTGGTTCATGGTATAATTGGGTCTGGACTTCAGGGTTGGATATCATTGTCCTTAGGGGTTTTGAAGGCATTCCTCCATGTTCGCTTGCATTGGGATGGCATCTTGATTCCCAGTACTTTCATTAATAACCTTTCTTCCTACCCTCTTGTGTCTTCTGTCTCTCTGAAGTCTTGTACAAGTGTCTTATTCTGAGTGTACCGACTTTCTCAATGATGTGTCTTTGTGTGGTGTGTTTCATTAAGGGTATTCAGTTGGCCATAATATTCTGCAGATGTAAATCAGGATTTTTTTCTTTAAACACAAAAATGTCTTCTGATCTAAATCAGTTCAGTTACTGAGATCTGATAGCAAGCAACCAGCTGGGATCTGTTTTCTCCAAATAGTACTACCTCACAATTTACTTTCATCATCTATTCTTTTTTGAGTTCAGGGAATGAATTTGGGGGAGCAGGAGAGTTGTTTGGTAGATGTTGTTTTTATCTTCACTGTCTGTTTCCTCTTTAATTCCCACATACTGATACTGGATGTCTACCACTGAAATGCCAATATTCTTACAATTTTGTTCCTATTTTCTGTCTTTTTTCCTGCTTTCTGAAAGATCATGTTATCATATGGTCCATCCTTTTATTTATTACTTCATTATTTTACTGTTATATTTTAATTTCTAAAAACTTGATGTTCTGACAGTTGATTTTTTAAAAGATTTTATTTATTTGTTTGTTTGTTTGTTTGTTTGTTTATACAAGAACCGGGGTATAGGCCAGATGAGCGGGAGAGTGAGAGGATTCACCAGAGACAGAGTGGGGAACAGAACAGGCAGATTGATGAAATACATTGCTGAGGGGAGCAGCGGGCGAGACAGGAGAGGTCTGCCGTGCCATGTGGGTCTTAACCCGGCCAGCCTGGAATCGAACCTGTGCTGCAGAGGCTGCGGACAGCTTCACAGTGCGGCGCTCAACTGCCTGCGCTATCAGGGAGGCCCTGACAATTGATTTTTAATGCCATCCTCTTGGATTTTCTCTGCAGCAACAGTTTAAAACCTCTGGTTGAAGTACTAAACAGCTTCTTGAAAGCTTTGAGCTGGACTGTGGGATGCTCACCAGAGTCACCTGGCTGGACTTACTATTGGTTGAGCCCCAATGGCAGGAAACATCATTAGACTTGATTCTAGAGCTAAGTAGGTTGTTCATGGAAAGATCATCTGGACTCCTGACTACAAATGTAGCCAGCAGAAGTTTGTAACCCAAGCGGAAAAAAGCTGGACCTCTCACCACCATTTTCTCCCTCCTCCTGTTCTCATTATTATTGATCCACCTGCACAACCTCATATTTTATTCTATCTGGAGAATAAACCACTGGTCTTGCAGGGTTGGGGAGGGTAGTCATCTGTGTTCCTCAAAGTAGGATGTCTGGAGATCAGATTAGAAATATTGTCAGTCCATCCCCTTGTTTAGCTAAAATTTACCCATATTTCTAGAATTTCATGGGACTGATAGCTTCCCAAATCCTGAGAGGTTTTGTTAGATATGTCATATTGCTTTTCTCTTTTCCCCACAGTTGGCTTAGTCTTATTCTGCTTTCTAGCATCTGTTAAAATCATTTGCCTTTCTTGCATCTGCTTTATGCCTTGCCCCCCAAAAAATTTGCTGTTAATGACTCATCTCACATTGTATACCTAAAGAAAAAAAAAATCTATCACCTCTCTTTTATTTAAATTGGGGAGACAGTGAAAGTCATTGTGTATGATCAGTCTATACCCAAAAGTAATAATATTATTGACCATTTGAACTTCCCATTCGCTCAATTATTTATTGATGTGTTTTACCAGGTTTTTCTGTTCATTTTCCTGTCTTTTTCTTTGTGAATGTCCTTTGATAGTCTAGATTTTAATTCCTTATTGAATTTATATCCTTATATTAACATCATTGGGCCATGCTCAAAGTTTTACTGTTCTAAAATGTGAAATTATATGTTAATATTGCTCTACTCTAAGTGTGTGATATACCCACACATAAGTACTGTAATGATTTAATGCCTTCAAGTTCTCTCTCTCTCTCTCAAAAAATTACAGTCATTGGAAGAACACCTATTATATGGCATATGATTTATGTGAATTTCTGGGCTGGAAATTATATAAACCCAGCTGTGGCAGAGGCTGGTTGTCCTGCAATATATGTGCTTTCCTTCTTCCATAATACTAGAATTTTTATTTGTAAATGTGGGTGCCCAGAATTAAGATGGCTTTTTTTTTTTTTTAATAAGTGGCCAAGTAAGTTCTAGCCAGTAAATGCATAAGTATAGTGTGGCTCTAGCGCTTCTACAAACCTACCTGCACAGTCGCCTAATGTATTCTCTTTGCCACACATCTTCATCTTCTCTTTGTTTCTATTGTGTGGAATGTAGATGCCATGATGTAAGGTCTTACACTGATCACTGATAGATATGCAGTCAAACCCTTGGGATGGTGGAGGTATGAGCTGGCGTGTCCATGAGTGCTGAAGACGGGGAGCAGGACCTCTGTACTAACCCTTGCCTGCCTGACTTTGCACTCTGCATGGTAGAGAGAGAAACTGCATATATGTCACTTTTAAGTCTGCTGACACTTGTAAACCCAATTCTAATTGATACAACAACTTAGACTTGGTAAATCCAAATCAGGTTTATGGGTTATTGGTTTATGCAACAGGAACATACAAAAAGGTAAAACTACTTTCAAGTATGGCCCCATGCAGCAGTTCAAATTGTGTCACTGTTACTGTTTCTTCATTTTGTGTCTTTGTTGTCTCTCAGGCTGACTATCAAATATGTGGTAGCAGTGTAACTGCTGAGTGCCTCAAATTTCTGTCATAAAGGCATTTAATAATTTCAGAGACAACAAGCACTTTTTCTAATCACCCAGCCTTGGTCTTCTTGTCCCTAAATCAGGGTCACCCAGTCAGGGTGGCCAGGGAGAATACTGAGATTGGTTAGAGCTAGGGGTGTGTATCCGGTCCTGGACTGGAGGGGAAAGGACTCTTTAATCAACAGGTGAACGAAGCAGGATTTCTCTGGGATGAAAAAGGGCTGGTTTCAAGAAGATGATAATAAGACAGATGTTTAGTTGCTTTATACATGAGATTTCATGTTGCTATGAATTTATTGTGTGTATGTATGTATGTAGATAGGTATTTATTTTTCTGTCTCTGAAGTAACAGTGGTTTCTAATATGTAAGTTTCAGGCTTACAGCATTATAATTTAGCATCAGTATATGCTACAGAGTAACAAGCACTAAAAGTCTACTTTCCACTTGCCATTTTATTTAACCATTTCTTTTTTTTAAAGATTTATTTATTCATGCATAAAAGAACTGCAGTACAGGCCAGAGTTATAGGGAGTGAGAGGATTCACAGAGACAGAGTGGGGAACAGAACAGGCAGATCAACTGAAAAACACTGCTGAGGAAGCAGCGGGCGGAACAGGAGAGGTCTGCTGCACCATGTGGGTTGCTCCCTGGCTGGCCGGGGATCGAACTTGTGCTGCAGTGGCTGCAGACAGCTTCATAGTTTGCATCTTAACATCTTGTGTCACCAGGGAGGCTCTGTTTAACCATTTCATTCACTGCCCCCAATCCTCTTCCCCTCTGGTAACCACTAATTTGTTTGCTGTGTTTTATTTTTTTATATCCCACATGTGAATAAAATAATACAGTAATTGTCTTTCCTTGTCTTATTTCATTTAGTAAAAAAAATTAGACTTACTGAGGTGAGGCAGGCATTTTTTAAAATAAACTTTATTTTTAGTAAGTTTTAGATTTACAGAGAAGTTGTGAAATTACAGCACTGTTTCCATATATCCCTTACATACTTCCTTCCATTACAAACATTTACATTATTATGGTGTATTTAGTGCAATTAGTGAGCCCATAGTGATACATTGTAATTAAATGAAGTCCTTACTTTATTCAGATCTCGAGTTTTTACCCATTATCTTTTATCTGCTCCAGGATCCTTTCCATTGTCCCAAACTATGCTTATGGTCATGTCTCTGATTTCACTTGGCTGTGACATTTGTCCACAATCCTTGTATTTGATGATAAAGACAGTTTGAGGACTAGTGGTCAAATATTTTGTAGACTGTTCTTTAATTAGTGTTTGTCTGGTATTCTTCTCATGATTCCTCCAGGGTTAAAGGTTTTTGATAGTAGGATCACAGAGGTAAAGTGTCAGTGTCATTAAATCAAATTAAATATCAAAATGACCTTCACTGCAAATGCTGATCTTAATTATCTGCCTCAGATAGGAGTTGTCAGATTTATCCACTATGCTAAGGAAAGAAAGATCGAGAATAACTATATGGAAGGAAGTCACTGTGCATTACCCATGCTTGTGAGGTGGGGAATTATGCTCTAGCTTCTTGTGGATGAAATACAGAAAAATTATTTGGAATTCATTAGCTAGTGAGATTTGTCTCTTTCTCCCGTTTATCTATCTTGTCTGTCTGTATCTACCTGTATGTCTGTCCGCCCATCCATCCATCCATGTATCCATTCCATCCAAACTTTATATTAGTATAGACACTTGAATACTTATTTCACTCTGGGTTGTAATCTAATGGTACTTTATGTCATTGCTGAACTTGTTATGTCTTTGGCCATAGGGAACTCCTTTATTTGGCCTTTTAATCCTTTTGATAAACTCCCATCAATGTTGTGGCCTTTTTTTTTTTTTTTTTCTCATGAGCACTTATCTGCTTTCTGGACTACAAAATGCTATGTATTGCTCTTGTGTATCTTCTGCCTGAGTCCTAGAATTAGTCATTTCTCTTGTTACTGGAGAATTGTACTAGAAACAAAGATCTGCATACCAGGTATGATTGTTGCTGCTGGAGGGTTATTGTTTTTTTAAATTATCCTATTTCATCGGTGCAGAATTGGTGATCCCAAGTAACAGTGCTAGTAAAGGAAGAGGAAGGGGATAATTGTGGTAGAGCGTGGAATGAGATCTTGATTTTGGATTGTTTCCCTTCATTTGCAATTTGGGCATGATAGGTTTTTAATCTCACTGGTATTTTTGTGAGCTGTTTTATTTTCATGGGCACTCTGATGAGTTATTCTCTAAGGGCAAGCATAAAAGGTTTTTTAAAAAAAATATGTTTTAACTGGGAAAGTTACTCATTGATTGAGTACATAATTCCTTTTTCTTTGCACTTTTCCAAAAGGCATAGAAATAAAACATTATCTGCTAAGACTATTGTATATTGTTGATAACAGTAAGAGTAGATGCAAAATTTCTTAAGAAATTGTTGGTGAATTAAGAGCCCTTCAGGAGGGTTTAATGAATGTTACACTTCTCATGCTCTTCTTCATCCTAAATAGCTATTGCTCTGAGGACCTGTCTAGCATTATAACTAGAGCCATTGCCCAATTTTTATAATTTTAGTCTTTAATCAAATACCTGTATTACTTTCAATAGAGAAATGTAAACCTTCCTCAGGGAACTCTTCCTAAGGGAAAAATTTAAGCCCAGTAGTTATTTGTAGAGTATAGATTACGTTTGTCCCTTTGCATTAATTAATTTATCAATCAATCAATCAATCCATCTGGGCTCTTTAGAAATGACAGGTTGGTAGTTTTTATTGGTTGCTATGGTTGGGGACAAGGAGACATCTGTAATATAAATTTTCTTTGTTTTAGTAAAATACCAGGTAACAGCAAAACCATTATGAAAGCAGAGCAGCACACACACTCATACACACATGCACACGCACACACAGAGGTTAATTTACATTTTCCTACTGGTACGTGCTATGTGTAGGGAAGTTGAAATAAAATTCATAGTGTCTGTTTCATTACTCCTGTGTTAAGAATTATCTCCTTGTCCTCCTTCCCTGCACTCATACTTTGTCATCACTAAACACATTCTGTTTTGAAGGATTTGAGTGCATTAATTTTTGATGTTTGAAATGGTTTAGTCTGTCAAAGGACGAGGGTCTTAATTTTATTTTCCTTCTGGCCATTAGTGGAATAATTAGAAAACCTTGAGCAGCGCTAGACCCTTATTTCATCCCATCTTTCAAGTTTATACACTTAATGAAAAAATAATATTTCATGAAGGGAATCTCAGATTAACCTTGTGGAGAGGTTTTTCAGTCATTTAGTCAAACATTACTTATCATGCAAGGAATCGTATACGTTTATGTTGTGTTTGGATAATATTTGCTACTTTCTTAAATATCTACTTCCTCTTTTTACTTCTTTTCTTCCTCTTTTGTGATGTCTCCTGGGATATCTAGGTGCTGGGAAGCAACCTTCTGAGAGAGAGCATTCTGTTGTCGGAGTTTCACCTTATGCCTCCGTTCATGGTTTTTTGATACTCACTTAAATGCTTTATTATGTCCTGTTCTCTGAACCATAGATCTTATCTGTTTGATTGAATGAAACATTGCAAATATTTAATGTTACATATTTATGAGAGCCTTTTGAATTATTTTATTACCCTTTTGGACTTACTTAGCAAGTCTTACTTAATTGATGTTAAGGCCCAGCAATCCATTAAATCTTTCAGTCAGTTCAGATTCAGATTGTAACTAGGGTTCTTGTAACCCTGACTCCAGCAATGTTCAACAAAGCTAATTCAAAACAGAGGTCCCATTCGGGATTTGCTTTTTTAGTCATCTTTCTGTACAGAATACTTAACCTGGCAGGAGGAGATGTTACCAGATTTGATTCATTTTTCAGGATGGGTCCCCTGTTGCTAAATGCACTTGAGACTTTATCTGTTAAGAATTAACTAGTAGATAATGAAATTATAAAAGTTAGTTCTGAATAAACCTTATGTTACAGAGAATAATGATAGCAAACACTTATAGAGCACTTATTCAGCATATACCTGTTGTATATGAGGAAGTACAATGTCATCTTCATTTTGCAGAGGCTGAAATTATGGTGCAGAGAATTGGTCTACCTTGCATCCATCCCCAAAATAAAAAGCAATGAGGCAAGATTGGATCAAGGCATTCTGACTCAAGAGCATGGAGTTAAAAACTTTACTACGCTGCCTTGAGGTTTCCCCTGCCCCTATTTTGGGGTATATGATAACCTCAGTAATCTGGGGAATTTCACTGTCAATTTTTTTATTTTGATTTCCCTTTTTATGAAATTTACTTGTGGATATTAGCGATTTTGGTAATGAGTTTTAAGAAGAAATAGTTACTGCAATCCATTGACCTATTTAAGCTCTTATCCTACTCAGCAAAATTTTAACCCCATTTACACTGTGCTGCATTTAAGAAGTCAGACTCTTAATATGAATGGTCAAAGTCCGTTCCACTTGATAAATAAGTACTAATCATCTGCTGTGTATAGTATCTCATCTATAAGGTACATCTGTGAACTAGGTGGGACAAGGTAAATAATCCTTCATAAATGCTTCTGTAATAAATAGTTATATGAGTTACTATACTGTGAGGCATAGGAATTGTAGAAATTGTGTGTGGGGGTGAGGGGAGACATGTAGAGTTAAGAATTTCTTTAAGGATGTTGTCTTGACACAGCGTGTGATGATGGTTTTTCTGTCACATTTGAGGCAGAAGGAGTGATGTGAACAAAGTTTCTGAGGAGGAAAGATGTGTACAAGCAATTAAATGTGGTTGTTGGGTAAGATATGTATATGGTGGGGGATCATTTTCTAGGTGTGGTTTGGGGTTATATTGTGGATTTTATTTAATGCCACTCTGGACAGTAATTGTGGCAGCACAAATGGAAAAGAAAGGATTAATTTAAGAATCGTTCTCAGAACTCATAGGACTTGGCAACTAATAGAATGGAAAGGTCTTAGGTGGAGAAGGAGGGGACAGAGATGATGTCAAGCTTTTAAGTCACAGAGACTGGGGAGAAGGTAGATGTAAATTCTAAAGCTGGTTTCCATTCTATTCTGCTTTGCTGAGGCAAGAATTATTGCAATACTCAACATAAATATATCTTACTTCTTCAGCTATTGAAAACCTGGGTTATATGACTTAACGTTTTATGTGGGGTGTGCATTTAAGGAGCGGGAACAGCTCCCTAACAGAGTTGTGGAGAAAATGCTTATTAATAACAACATCCTTGCTATGTAGTACAGTCAGTGTGCAGTATTCTGAGAGCCTCTTAACCTTGAGTGGTCTGAAAATAAGGGAGAGGTGTTGTAGGCATACTGATGTTGGCACTGAGTTTATAGTACTGGAAGTCCATTTTATTCCTGAAACTCTTCTTGGCTTGATGGAGGCTCATGAGGTCCCTGGAATCCACTGACTTGGTCCAGGACTGCAGGTGTTCACTGTATCCACTGGAAACATCAGTGTTTTTCATGAGTGGTGGGTGGTCTACATTGCTCAGTTCTGTGTTTCACATACAGGTGGGATGGAGCATTCTCTCTCTCTCATAAGATACTTTCTATGATGGAAGAATCCTCTCTGCTTTGAATGGCTGTTGAATTTCTAGCACTTGGCACTTTGCCTGGTATGTGGTTTACTTAAAAAAAAAAAAAGTATATGTATAAGTGAAGTGATCATGATTTGTTCCCAGAGCCTGTGACAGATTGAGTTTTCGGGGACATGATATTCTTTTTTTTTTTTTTAAGATTTATTTATTTATTTATTTATTTATACAAGCATTGGGTACAGTCAGAAGCCAGAGTGGGGAGCAGAGCAGGTAGAAGGACTGAAGTACACTGCTGAAGGGAGCAGTGGGCGGCAGGAGAGGTCTGCACGCCATGTAGGACCCTCCCCCGGGGGCCGGGGAGCAGCCGGGGATCGAACCAGCGCTGCAGAGGCTGTGGGCAGCTTCGCAACCCAGCACTCAAGCTCTGCGCCACTGGGGAGGCCCAGGGACATGATATTCTGATGGCCTTTTATTAGGGAATGTTTTAGTTAAGGAAGCTGTATGTGTGATTTACCACTTACATAGCTTGATATGTGAATACTTGCCATTGAATTCTTTCAACCACGTTGTCTGTTTAACACCACACTCAATTTTTGACTCTCATAAGATTGGTTTTTGAACACAGCGTACTACATATTTATGCATTGACTACTGTAAGGTACTATTTCATATTGAACTTTCGGATGATAGGTCTTGTGCGAATGGTCTCTGGCTTGGTGGGTTGGTACTGTGTGTAAATCACAGTCTTCTGTGGCCGGCTTGCCTGTTTTGCCTCTGCCCTTTTGAATTCACTGATCATCCAAGCAGAGGCTCAATTACATGTAGAGATTTCATCTTTAACTTAATTGTATTTTGGTTTTGAAGCCAATTATTAGTCCTTTATTTTTATTATTTCTGCATTTCTGAAAGTAATATTTTTATAATTATTAATAAGGTCAAAACAATAATATTTTTGTTTATTTTTAAATGTTTTTCATAATTATGTTTTCCTATATAGCATTTTCCAGATACAGTATTAGAGGTAGGAGACTAGGGAAACTTGGTAGAGAGACAGATAAATTATTGAGACATTATTAATTGAAAAGAGTCAGAATCAAGGGGGAAGAGTTTTTTAGATAAAAGATCATATTTAAGATGAAATTGTTTACTTTTAAAACTTTGCCAAAGAAGTAAAAATATTGTGACGTGAGTCCATATCTGTAGTTGAAAATAGTAATGTCTATTTCAGGTTAGTGTTCTTTTAGTAGTTGCAGATTTTTAAGTTCTATTAATATAAGCCAAATTTTTCTCCTGGGAAGTCACTGTCAGTTTTACATTTTTAAAATAAGTTGAAATTTTAGCTTAAACACTTTTAATAACACTTCCAAGGATATGTCTCAAAAAGTAATCTAAAAGAAAGATTGAACTCAAATACAACGTCCTTTCTTGCCTACAGAGCCAGTTTATTTAAGCTGAATAGTTCTCAACCCTTCAGCTAGAAACACCTTCAGCAAAAACTTATTTCCAAAGTTGAGATTTCAAATGATGGTAACGTAATCTCAGGTTAATGTGACCTTTTTAAACAGATCATACATAATCATTTATCTTGTGAATGAAATGGTGATTGGACATGCATTTGATTTCACATAAAGCTTGACTATAACATGGATCATCTGTAGCCCATCAGGCGTCTCCTCCTGAACTGCCTCATGGAATAGGTCTATACCTTCACCCCTACCCACTCCATACTCTGCTATAGTGGTGGAGGGCTAGGCTGTGAATTTCTCAAGATGAAAGATAGTATCATTTTATGTCTGTCATGCCAGCATGTAGCAATGCTGGGCAACAGTATGTGCTCAATAAATGTTGATTGAATGCATATTAATTGTTGCACTACTTGCATTTAATCGTTGCATTATCATTGATTAAAGGTTTATAATATGTATGCATGCAGAGCATATTGTGTTTGTAACCCATAGCTGTTCTTTTTGGAAACTTTAGTTAATAATAATAATTACAAGTTACCAGGAAATCTCCCCTTCCCTATCCCCAAACACAGGGATATCTTGTATCTCTCTTTTTTTTAAAGTATTTATTTATTTATTTATTTATTTGTACAAGCACTGGGTACAGTCAGAAGCATGGGAGGGTGAGAGAATTCACCAGAGCCAGACAAGGGAGCAGAATTGGCAGACTAACAAAGTTCACACTGCTGAGGGGAGCAGCGGGTGGCAGGAGTGGTCTTCTGGCCATGTGGGACCCTCGCCTAGCGGCCTAACCAGTGCTGCAGAGGCTGCGGACAGCTTCGCGACCCAGCGCTCAACCGCTGCGCCACTGGGGAGGCCCCATATATCTTGTATCTCTTCACAGGATTCATCTTGTATGACTGTAGTGCAATATGAAAACCAAGACATTGGTATACAATCTCTAGATTTTATCCAGATTTTTCTAGGTATACATGCACTCATTTGTGTGTGTTTCTAATGTTCTATGTAATTTTATCACATGTGTAGCTTCATGTAACCCTTACCACAATGAAGGCACAGAATGTTTCCATCACAACATCCCTTGTGCCAGCCTTTCATTGCTCCTGCTCTCTAACCCCGGGTTTTTAAATAGAGCTGATGTAATGCTTTGCATTTGCTTATGCACTGACTATGGGATATGGAAGAATTCAGTTTCTGTTCAAGAAAAGCGAGTAGCAGTGATCTCATTCATGACTATTCCCCAGTCTATAGTTCGATCCTCACCCATTTTATACATTTTCTATGCTAAAGAAACATTATCTTAAAGTTCACTCCCCCCAAAGAATTGTCAAATTATCATATGGTAAAAAAAACATTATCTTAAAGTTGACTTCCCCCAAAGAATTGTCAAATTATCATAATGGGAGGCCTCACCTATTAATCAGATTTTAGAGATCACAGGATATATTCATTATCCAGAAAATGCAAGAGGTTGCAAAATGTAAATAAAATGCTAAAAGTGGGGATTTGCTGCATTAATGAGTTAAATATTGACAAGAACATCTGAGAAAATTATTTTGTGTGCAGAAATTTATGCCATCTCATGTGCAATAATATATCGTTGTGTCCAGTGGGCTGTAATTGTTGTGACTATGGATGTCTTTTGCATAATTGAGGCTGCAAATATGGATATCTACAGTAGGCCTAGGGTATCGAAATGTATGACTGTCAAAGGGTGTTTGTTCCCCAGGGGTACATATATCAGGCTGGGTCACAGAAATAACCACCCATATTTATATGAGCGAGGAGGAAACTTTTGATATTGAAAGGGAAAAAATACAAGCAGATGCTTTTGCAAGTTTTTCCTTTAGGAAATAGTTTGGATTTTTTGAAAAGGAATATCTTGCACTCTTATGTCACAAAGATAAGAATAGCCAGCATGACAGAGCTGATACTGGGCTATAAATCTGTCACTGTGAGACCAGTCTTGTTGGCATGGGAGAAAAGGCCTCATCGCTCCTCTTCCGTCACCTACTTATTCTTTCACATTTCTTTATGCTGGGAGATAAAATAAAGGAAGTTTTCTTGGAAATTTCATTCTGGGGAGTGAAAGGACCTTTCCCTGCTGATTCTGCTGTTCACTATTCTCCTTTCCTGTCTCTTCCTGCCCCACCCTGGAGCTGGGCCTGTAACTAGCAGGAAAAACCTGTTTTGTAAAGAAAAGCTCCCAGGTGACACTCCCTAAGCTTTGAGATAGGAGAAGTACTGCTACCTTCTTAGGTTTGAAAACCTTCAGCCTGGTTTTGGAGCTTGGGGTCCCTGTTGGGCAGTTCCTGTGTGTCCCAGGGTACCCCGAGCGGAGCTTCAGGTGGACGTGGGACAAGGATTCTCCGAGTCTCGGTTAGTGTCAGGCAAGACCTTAAAAAATAGTTGTTTTTTTCATTTTTTGGAGCATGACCTCCCTGTCCCGGTTTTGAACAATTTAACTCTTACATTAGGCATGGTGGGAAGTTGGAAAAAGAAAAGCATTTATCTTTGAGGAACTAACAATCTCCAGAGGATTTATTTGCAAGTAGGAGGGAAACAGATTTGCCAATAATGCAAAATAATTGAGCATGGACTATGTAAGTACTAAGAGAAGACTTTGTTAAAATGATAGAGAAGGTCTGAATGAAATCTGTGAAGATTAAAGAATTGCCTCCCAGTTGGTTTGTAAGTAGTTAATGAATGCTGGGCATTGGAGAGGGGACCATGTGGGGATGCTCCTGTCTTCTGGGCTGGCCAGTCTGTGTGCTGGGGTGGGGAGGAGGTGGTGGCTGATGATCTGGGTTCAAAGCTGGTTACTTACTACATTTAATTTGGTTTGAGTTCCTTCTGTGAATACTACTTGCAATGATGTTTATTTTTAAAAAAATCTATGAACTGCATAACTGTATATAGATTTATTACTCAAATTTTTAACAGTCTTACTAATAAAGTGTTTATTTTTTAAAAATTTCCTTTTGTGCACAATTTAAAACCAAAATGCATTAGAAAAGATGCTGGTATTTGCCTGTTTTTAAGAGCGTGGAATGATATTGAAGTTACACAATTCAGCAGATCATTTTGGGATGAAGTATATATTCCCCTTACAACCCACCGGAAATGAATTTTCAGAATAATGATGATCCTCTTCAGCTTTTCTAAGACTGGTGGAGGGACAAATTGATTACTTTCAAAGAAGCAGATTTCCATTTGGCTTCATTCTGACTTTATATTTTTTTCTTAGAAAAATAAACAAATGCAAATAAAAAGCCCTAGCAAGAATGTCCTATTTATGTGTCAGTCACTGTTTTGGGAATCAAAAATAGTCATAATCTTTGTCATGGTTCAGGTAAGCAAACAGAAGTAAATAAATATTTCATTTTCAACCAAGATCTGCTGTGGAATAAAGGTCAAGTTCTGAACACTTTGTAATAGGTGCCTGGGGAGAACATTTTTCCTGAAGAAGTAATATTTGAGTACAGATGTGAAGGAAGCTGTGGGATAAACCTGCCTGGAAGATAGAGCGTAGGAATATGGATTGGGATACAAAGTAATTGCTAAAAATATTAAGCCAGTGTTTATGACATGTATTTTTATAGTATTTGATTCTGGAAGCTTAGATAAAGCTTCTTCTATATCATCCTTAATATACTGATTTGGGCTAAATATGCTTTGTGCAATCTGAGATATTTTCAGAAATAATACTCTATGATTTCACATACATGCCCCTAATACTGTGCCTCATAAAAAGTGAATTAGAGTAATATATAAAAGATTCTCAAATGAGATTTAGGTGAGCACTTCTATAAATCTGTATTGAGAAGAAATTCTAAAGAGTGACACCAAATCCAAAAACCATAAATATGAAATGGATAGATGTTTTTAACAAAACAAAAAAAATTAAGCACATCTTTGTAATATCATTTTGAAAATTTAAACGAGAAGTCATAAACTGGAAAAAATCATATAGGATGTGACAGTGAAAATGTAATAGTTTTATGGAAGATGTCTTTTAACCAGAATAAAACAGCTGCCCTAAAATGAAGATGGGAAAAATTTTGAACATGGATTTCACACAACAGATGAGTGACAGTAAACTGGTGAATTGATGTTTACTCTCTCTAATAGCCCAAGAAATTTAAGCCATTCCCCCCCTCCCGGCTATTCATTTGGGTTCAATTACTGAATTTTGGGGAGACAGTGCTAAGTACATGTGTATGTGGACTGATGAAGTTTGTGTAAACGTATGCATTCATGGGAATATGTAAACATTTTAAATGTGATTACACTTTGTATCAGAAATTTTAATTTTACTTCTAGAAATTTATTCCAAAAATGTCATCAAAATATGTGCCAAGATTTGGCTATAGTGACTTTCACCAGAATAATGTCATTAGGAACTCTAAAGCAATGAAAATGTATAGTAGATAGTTAAATATGGTACATACACTATGAAAAACGAACTATTTTTGAATTTATTGATAGGGAAGTTTGTTGGCCAAGTATTGCCAGCTGAAGAAAAGCAAATTACAGAGTGTCATGTATGTGGTAGCATCGAACATTTGCTATATGTTCGAAATTGTGTTTAGAATTTTATGTTGGCTTTCTCATTTAATACTCACAGCCTATTTCAAAATAACGATTACTAGTTCCATTTTACAGACTAGTAAGCGGCAGCATCAGGAGGTTAAATAGTCTGGGTCATACCAACAGGAAGTGGAGCTACGATTTAATGAGCAGCTTCCAGAATTTGTTCTTTTGCATATGAGTATTGCTTATGTGAAAAGGCGTACACTGAATATTGTAACAAGACTCACTATTCTCTGCTAGTAATTTAAGTGTTTTTAATTTTTCGACTTGTGTTTTTAGGCAGTATCTGATGGTTTTAGAACATGCATATGGTACTTTTCTAATCAGAAAGAAAGCAAAGGTATTTTTAAGTGTTTTGTACAATAAATACTGATTTTTTAAAGGAGCAGACAGCACTAGTTTTGATTTGTATACATTAGGTGTCAAGTTTTACTTCAAGAGGAAGAGATAAGGAAAAATGTATGAGTCATCAACATATATACTTGGATTTTTAATAATACTGACAAGTGTTGCATATTAGTAAATTAATAAATGGTGCTTTTTGAGCTACCCTTTAGGGTAGTTTTAAAGAATAAAAACAAACATTAAGTGCATGTCAGTTTAAAAATTAAATACTGTTTGGTGCATAAATCCATCTAAAGATAATTTTATTTTTATCAATAAACTGCCAAGTATTTACCAAACACTAAGGATTTCGAAGAATAAGAATTATAAGATGCAGGATTAACAATCTAGTCATAGAAACAAAACTTGAAGAACAATTATCCATATTTAAGACACTTATAATCAGGTAGTGGAAGATGGATGTTTGACTCTGATGACAATACGGAAATACAACTGAAGAGAGGTGAGAGTTGTATGGAATATGGAACAGTTGAGGCCACTCATGTGTATCAGGAAGGTGCATGGGGAAAGCAGGCTCTGAGTGGAGCCCTGGACAGTAGCAGGTAGCCTGAGCAAATTGGCCAAGTGAGAATGAATACAATGGGAGCTGCGAGTTCAGTCCAGGCCAGTAGGTACTTAGCCAGGAGAAGTGGGGGGGAGTCAAATTAGAGCTTCCACTTGAAGCATTTACAGGTTAAAAAAAAAAAAAAAAACACAAAACACCAAGTTTGTCATATTGAAAATTTGAAAGTTGAAAAAAAATTCAAGGCCTACTATTATGGCTTAATTATACTGGTGGTTCAAAAATTTCTTTTCAGTTGTATAGAAATATAAAGGAAAATGCTATCATCAAGAAAAGTTGTGCCTAACCGATTTGGAAGTTGTATGACAAATCAAAGGGCTTTACGGTCACTTTCCAACTTGTGTTTTTATAGTATATTAGCAGCATTGATGGATCCTTTGCGGGAAGTAATGAGCTTGATCAGTCTGACTGGGGCTCGAGCCCGTGTGTGAACAGAGCTCTTCACTAAGGAACTGGTTTCAATGAGAATTTGGACATCATTTAGTCTGACTTTCCCTCTCAGCTAAGAAATTTCTTCTGTAATAATCCCCCGAGGGAATTTTTCCTATTTGCCTAACATAATGAATAGAAAGGGAAAGATGAGGACTTGAGTTCATTACTTTGTCTAACATTTAAAAGCGGCCTGTTTTATCTGTTGAGACATATATTTGTAATTGTGTGAAAATTTAAAAGCACACTTTTTTTTAGATTTTTTTGGGAAAGTATCACATGTAATACTAAATTATCAGTCAACAATTTTAATTTTTTGAAATCCTTTTTAAAACACTTGTTCATCTTCCTTTTTTTTTTTTTTTTAAAAAAAAGATTTATTTATTTATGCATACAAGAACTAGGATATAAGCCAGAAGTGCGGCGGGGGGCGGGGTGTGGTGGTGGTGGTGGTGAGAGGATTCACCAGACACAGAGTGGGGAACAGAACAGGCAGATCCGCTGAAACACTGCTGAGGGGAGCAGTGGGTGATGCAGGAGAGGAGCGCCATTTGGGTTGCTCCCTGCCTGGCCAGGGATGGAACTGTGCTGCAGTGACTGGCAATAGCTTGATAGCACTGTGTTTAACCCCTGCACAACCAGGGATACCTACTTGTTAATTTTTCATCGCAACTTGGGAAAATATCTTCATGTTTCTTAATCAGGCAAATTGAATATGGCTTTTATCAGTGATTTCATAAATATTTTATTTAACTTAGTTAAGTAACAGATAAAATAACACTATTTTGATGCAGCTGTAAGATAATATATCAGATATTAGATAATTATGTTTATTTTCTGATGTTAGCTATCTTAATCATTTATAATATACTCTTTTGATGAAGGGAAGTTGTATTTGTGGCTCAATAGAAAGTTTCTCATAAACCCAGAATTAAGATTAGTCCAGTTCTCTGCGCTTGAAATTCTTCCTGTCAAACTGATTGTGTATTCTCTGATATTCGATTTACAGAGCTTTGTGGAGAACACTCACTCATTTAGAGCAAAGTAGAAGAAACTGTCTCTGCATTTATTGAAAGTAATTCTAATATATGAAACCATTCAAACAAAAGAAATAACAGGGGGGCCTCCCTGATGGCACAAGGGGTTAAGACGCAACCTACAAAGCTGTCTGCAGCCACTGCAGCACAAATTCAATACCCGGCCAGGAGCTACCCACATGGCGCAGCAGACCTCTCCTGACTCGCCCATTGCTCCCCTCAGCAGTGTATTTCAGTCAGTCTGCCTGTTCTGTTCCCCACTCTGTCTCTGGTGAATCCTCTTATTCCCGACACCTCTGGCCTGTACCCCAGTTCTTGTATGCATAAATAAATAAATCTTTAAAAATATAGAAATAACAGCGATGAATTTTAAATCACATACAGTATTATATACAATAACATTGCTAGGCTGGTTGAATAAATGAAGAAAATTAGTCAAGAAGGTATTATGGAAAAGCGAGCAAGAATTTTGAAACAGCATAAAGGTAGGTATTAGTGGATTAGGAAAGTTTCTATGTAGAAGGAATGGCAAATTGTTGGAGTCTGTGAACTCAAGTCTTGAACTATTTACCTAATTTTGGTAGTTCCAGGGTGCAGTTTTGCGTCTTGAACGTATTAGTAATAAATTTGCCTTCTCCCTGGCCTCTTCCTAATGCCTTTCCCTCTCTCCGTTATTCTTCCTTCTTTTCATGAAATATGGTGCATCTCAGACATGAAAAAGGGTAGGAAGTAGTATATACTTTTAGTAGTGTAGGAATTCAAAATTCAGTTTGGAAAGGAGGTAGAAGTTGAGTCCTCCCCTAATCACTCGCTTCCTTGTCTGTGATGTGAAGATCTTCGCTTTCATACTGCAGTGGCCTCATCTGTCAAGTGGTATAGTAAGAGTGCCTATTTCCAAACTTGTGATTTTAATGAGATAAATCTTGCAGACTTGAGCACTGTGTTAGCTTAAATGGTATCCTTAAATAAAAGGGAAATGAGGACACAGCAGAATGCTACTTTTGTGGTTTGCATTAACATATAAATCTATGCTTTATGGTCTGCCCTAAGCTAAGATGTGATGCTAAGTGGCTTGAGTATTATCTGTGGCATGTAGTTATTTTCTCTTTAAATTGTGTTGATTGGATGCAGGCCAGAGTCTGGGAGGGTGTGGGAAGTGAGTAAATGATGTCAAGGTTTTATTCTGGAGCAGTGGAGCTACTCAGAATTTTTGTCTATTCCTCAACAAGGTGTGTTTTAATTTTGTTAAGGTCCTTATTACAGTCACATGTGATATCCCTGTTCTAATGAGAGGAGTTGGTATTTCAGTGGGGTAGAGATTGGCAAGAGTAATGATACCAGGTCTGTGCTGGGCAGGGGATGAGAGAGACATAAAGCGGAAGGAAATCACAGTGTCAGGCAGAATGCTGTTCATACCGGCCGAGCTCTTGTCCAGTAGTTTCTTTTCTAACGTTTTGTTTCTGGCACCACTTGATTCCTGTCCCAGATTGTCCAAGTCTCTAGGGCATCTCGATTT
The DNA here is from genome assembly GCF_964194135.1 of Talpa europaea. Classification (NCBI taxonomy): domain Eukaryota; kingdom Metazoa; phylum Chordata; class Mammalia; order Eulipotyphla; family Talpidae; genus Talpa; species Talpa europaea. The sequence goes on along the minus strand of NC_140072.1, from coordinate 114,919,753 downwards.
GTACCTTTATCAGCAGTTTACTGGCTTAGAACATTTTAAATAAACATTCTTTAATATAAAAAGTTCTCCCGTGGAGTTTATGGACAAAATTCACATCTATTCATGTGAAGTACAGTATTTCAAATAACTTACACCATCAATGGGTGATTCAGCTTCTCCTGCAGACACTTTCCTCTAATTTCTTCTCCCACTACCTTTCACTATCCCTGGTTCTGCACTTAACCATGGTCTGAAGGTAAGATTTGATAAGTAATGCTCTTAGGAGATTCAGTTACAGAACTTAACTCTTAGGGAATCAATGGTTCTAACTGGTTGCTAACTGCTCAGGACTTGATTAGAAGGTGCTGTTTATCTTAGAATGACAGAATCTTTCTAGTGGTTGAGATTCACTTGATGTGTAGAATAAAATGTGCTCAGAAAAATACATGAGAACAAATTGTGAGAGTGGCATTGGGCCCCCTAGATGCCTGGACCTACTAAAAGGTCTTCCTTACCTTAGAAATCATGAGTAACAAAAACAAAAACAAAAACAAAAACAAAAAAAACAAAAAAAAAATCATGAGTGATTTGAGTAATTTAGAAATTAAAGAAAAAAGAAAAATATGTGATTTATTATATTTGGGGAAATTATTCCTAGTGTAGCTAAGTCAGATGTAAAAACTAATATGATCAGGAAACATGCCTGTATTAATTTTATGATCTTAAAGATAAAATTTCAATTCAGTTGGCAACATTTAATGAGAAACAGATGTGGCAATGAAGTAGATGACCAATCATGCTGAATTTTCCTTGCCATGTAGTTTAGTAATTCTCCCATTTCAAGAAGAGCAGATTAAAAACAACCGAAGAAAAGCAAATCTTGTGGAATTATATAAAGAGAAATAAATGACAGTGATGGTTTATATGATTTATATATTTTTTATTTTAAAATCTTTCTGGAGAGAGTATGCACAACACAGATCTTTCATTGGTTCAAGTACTAGTTCTGCCATTTGTTATTAACTGGATGTCTTTCTCTGTAACAGGGGACACATAATTGCTATTTGAGTTTCAGTTCCCTCATCTATAAAATGCAGTTACTAAAAGTGTCTAGTTGGGGGTTTGCACTGTGAAATGAAGATTATGCAAAACATCTGGCAAGATGTTAGTAGTCAATGAATATTAATTATTAATAATAGTAATAAAAGCAAATTCCTTAATTATACATCATATATTATTGCTGGTTATTTCTGTGGAGTTTGCAATGTACATGTAATGCAGGTCAATTTTAATAAACAATACTGCTCTCTTTCTTAACTTATAATGAAAGCTTATGTAATGATGTGATTCCCTTAAATTCTTTCTTGTACAGATTATTATTCTCTGGAACATGCAGCAAAATACTTTAAATTCTGTTAACATAAAGACTATTTGAATATTTTAAAGGTTGGATCATTTTCCATAGAAGAGCCATGTTTACTATGTTAGTCATCGTATTTGGGGAGTGGCCTTATTAATCTTTATAGTCCTTTTTAAAATACTTTTTTTTAAAAAGATTTATTTATTTTTATACAAGATCTGGGGTACAGGCCAGAAGCGCGGGAGGGTGAAAGAACCCACCAGAGGCAAAGTAGGGAGCAGAACAGGCAGACAACAGAAATACACTGCTGAGGGGAGCAGCGGACGCGACTGGAGAGGTCTGCCTTGCCATGTGGGATCCTTGCTGGCGGGTCGAATCCACACTGCAGAGGCTGCGGACAGCTTCACAGTGTGGCGCTCAACCCACTGTGCCACTGGGTAGGCCCAATATAGTCTTTTTTAATAAACATTGCTATTCAAAATCTATTAATATTATTGCTATTTTAAAATAATATGAGAAGATACAATGACAAATTACATATAGTGTATTTATAGTTTTTTTGAAAAACATGAAGTCATGTCAGTAATGCAAATTAAAATAGGTAAAAACCTTATTCAAACCGCTGTACCACACTTATTCAGCAAGTATTTTCGTGTGTTAATTTTTCATGTGCAGATTATTTTAGGTTAACATGTCTTTTTCCCATTTTCCTTCAATGTAGTTAATAATGGCAGCATAATAGTCCATTGCATTGTTTTAACATAATTAAATTGCCATTTCATAGCAATGAAGAGTTTCCAGTTTTTAGGCTACAAATGGCGTTTTAATCAGGTTTTTATACTTAGAGTTTTTCCCTTTTTCTGGTAGGAATAATTTAGGAATATTCTTAGTGGATGAAAGACTATCATTTTATTTATTTTTTAATTTAATTTAATTTTTATTATTTTTTTTTAAATCCGATCATGCTCAGCGAAATAAGCCAGAGAGAAAAAGGAAAATACCAGATGGTCTCACTCATAGCAGGAATTTAGAAAACCTAAATAAGGGACCAGGAAAAAACCTAATTATAATAAAGTAAAAATCAAGATCAACAAGCAACTATAAACTAGAGACACACTGGGGGCGTGGTGGGGGGAGAGTAGGAAAGACTATCATTTTAATTCTTGAAAGACAAGTGCCTTTCAAAAGAGCTCTGTAGTTGATGTTTCCAGAGACAATGTCTGAGTAACAATACACCACTTTTTAGTAATGGATATGTTACCAGGCAGGTGAGGGGCGCCCCTGTGCCCCCAAACTTGCCTACTCTAAATAGGTTCTGCCATCTGCTATATCAAGACAAAACATGCTATAGTGCATGCAGATATGAGGTATTCCTTTTAAATTGGCTAATTTAATTAATGCTAAGTGATATCATCCCTGTTTCTTTGCAAGGGACAGTAATGCCCTTGTTGACATATACTTTGTTTCTGATTGAAGCTAACAGTCATGTCTTGTAATAATCTGGACTTAGTTTTGTAGTTACAGTAAAGCATACACTGTTAGAATTTAAGAGAAACTCTTTAATGCAACTTGTTGACTTCTCTGTGTGATGAATTTGTATGCTCACAGTTAAAAATACTCAGGAAAATTTAAAGTCTTTAGGCCAAAAAAAAAGTAACCTTTCAAAATGTATTTTGACAGTAGATCTGATTGCTGATTACTTAAAGTACCATTTGCTTTAAACACTTTCAATCTGAAGCTCCCATCACCAAATGTAGAATTGGAAACCACTGTTTTGGTTTTATTGGTATTTAAAAATAGCCTTGGGGATCTTTATCTTGAGCTTAATATTAAACTCAGCTACACATCTCTGTCCCTTACTTGCTCTGACTTTTGCCTAATTTGTAGAACAGATCTTAGTGTTTATTCACTGCCCCTTCCCTTCCTCCTGTCCCCCCTCCCCCGCAGAATGCAGGCGTTTTTGGATAAATATGCATAAAAGGATAAGGGATTTCCTTGAGATATATAATTACATAAATAGTAAGGAGAGGAGAAAATGTGTGAGAACTACAGAGAATAACAAAGTGAGGAGGAGCAGAGGGAAGATGCATGGAAGTTGAAAGGAATAGATTTGAGTTTTCATGACCTTCAAATTTCTGTGCTGTAAAATAGGCTGTCTTTTGGGGTTACTGATATGACATGCAACAGGTGTATACTTTTGGTCAAACTAATTCTGTATCTTTTCCCATTGTCCTTTTCCACTCTGGTTCTTTTTGTTTTAAGAAAGTCACTGTGATGTGATGTTGGTTATTTCTGTCTTGCTACTGCTGCAGCCTCAGCCCTGCAGCCTCCCCTGTGTGTGAGTTTGCATTTCAGTGGCACCATTTCCTGTGAGAAACCAAAGGCAGCCCAGACATTTCTAAGTGCCGATTCACACAGGAAAAGACATGAAAAGTTTCATAGGGCACATGACTTCATTATGGTACAAATGGATTAAGTTGGTGCACAAATGAATCCCCAGAATTCTTTCTCTACCTTTTGACCTCCCATGGTTCTGAGATTGGAGTGGTTGGGGAATTTAAAAACTGACTTATCTTTATTCCAGAACACAAGCTGCAGGTTAGGTTTGATCTTCAGATTCATGTGGGTAGAAATCTAGATGAATTATATTGATGGTTCATTTTAAGTCAGGTGATTTTTTTGTTGAGTAAAATATGAACTGTATCATTTTAACCATTTGCTTTATTTTTATATTTTATTTATTTGATAAAGTTATGCCTTTTTAAAGTGTGCAAAACACTTTAATGGAAAATCACAGAAGCAGAGGAACTGATTCTTGTTCTCAAATGGAAAAAGTAGAGTTAAATCCCCATACTTCCACATAATTGGATTTAACTTGGAAATGTCTGCGTGCATATGTAGGTTACACAAATGAAAACCATTTCTTCCGTATTTTAGGAGAAGAACCTCTAAGCATCACTTAGTCTTTATTTTAAAGTTGTGGTAAACTGTATGTGACATAAAACTCAGTTTAACCCTTTTAAGATAATTTTTATTCAATTAGTTAGCTTAAGTTTCAAGGGTAATCATAAAAGGCTTAATTAGAGAAGCATGAAACTGAAAAAGAAGTTGATTTGCAATCTTTCACCTTTTTTGGTATTAAAATAACATTTTCTTTCCTCTTCCGTCTTTCTTCATTTTTGCACATATATTTCGGTAGTTGAGCTATTGCCAAGTTCTCTTAAACCTGTTTTTCTTCTAATGCAGAGATTTTTTCTCCATGTCTTAAACAAAGGTACTTTTTCATAGATTGTATTTGCAATCCATATATGATCATTTATAATAAAACATGACATTTTCAACTGTAGATATATTTAAGTAGACATGAATTATGATTAATAATAAAGTCAGGTCTTCAGTAAGGGTACCCAAAATTCAGCTTTTTAACCGAGCAAATCTAAAGTATTTAAGGAAGTAGTGTTTGTATTTTTGCCAAATATTTTTTGTAGATTAAAGGGACTCTAGAGGAATGATTATATATGGCAATAATCAAATTAGATGTCTGACAGTTCTTCTTGGTCTTATCTTTCGCTCTATCAGATAGCAGATCAGTTTAATGCATTCCATTTTGCTTTATTGATTGATATAATCTATATTATTTTATATTTATGATAATGACTTTGTTTATGAAAAGGCAGAGAATAAACTTGTGTTATCCTGAATCCCCTTGGGTATTTTTCATGCTCAATACATATTAGTAAATTATTATGACCTAAAGCAATTAAATACCAGAACCTTTGCATGTCTTTAGACATTGATTTTTTTAAGCCATATAAAAATAAAAAACCCTAAATGCTCAACATGTATATTTAATAATGTTCATAAACCAATTATTAGCACAATTAAGAACCTTCAAAATGACTTTGAAACTGCAGCAGTAGATGATGGGTCATCAGGTGTATTTGGACTAGTCATCTGACTGGATTAGCAACAGAGAGTTCTCTTGGAAAATAGTGCTTGGGAAGGAGTCACATTTGCATAAAAGCACTTCCTTTTGCCTTTTGCCACCTCTAAATTTTTTTTTTTTTGGAAGTATGGTTTAATCTTACTCCAGTTATTAAACTGCTTTAAGCTTCTTTCCAAGTATCACAGCCAAATTGAAGGATTTATTTCCTCTCCTGTACTTTAAAACACAGCTGTCAAACAAAGTAAGAAAAGGCAAATGATAGCAATACAGCCCCTTTGTGTTTTCAGTTTATTTACGTTTGTTCATGACTTCTCAGGTACTTTAAATTCTCAAAGGAGCTGACTTGCTTTAAACTCTATTATATATAAATTGTTACCTGAAAGGATCTGTAAGAGATCAAAGTAAATGTCAGCCTTATAAACAGAAGAGATTTTTTTCACTCTGAGCTATATTGTAGAGGGTGACTTATTTATTTATTTTTTAAATTAACTTTTAAAAAATTTCTTTAACTTATTTTTTTAATTTTATACATTTTACATCATTTTTCATTTTTGCACAATATATGCATTTTCATCTTGGTTATAGTCCTCATACAATTCCCACCCCTCCTTGTTTTGATCCTACTCTCTCTCACCCCCTCCCCCGTAGTGTGTCTCTGGTTTATAGTTGCTTGTTGATTTTGATTTTTACTTTGTATTAATTAGTCTTTTTCCTGGTCCCTTATTTAGGTTTTCTAAATTCCTGCTATGAGTGAGACCATCATATTTTTCTTTTTCTTTCTGGCTTATTTCTCTGAGCATGATCCCATCCAGTTCCATCCATGTTGCTGCAATTGCATGAGTTTATCTTTTTTGATTGCTGAGTAATACTCCATTGTGTATATGTACCACATCTTTTTGAGCCAATCATCTATTTGGGGGCATTTGGATTGTTTCCATAGCTTAGCTATTGTAAATAGTGCTGCTATAAACATAGGGATGCAAGTGCCCTTTTGAATTAATGTTTCTCTGTCCTTTGGGTAAATATCTAGGAATGGACTTGCTGGATGATATGGAAGCTCCATCTTTAGCAGGTTGAGGAATATCCACACAGCTTTCCATAGTGGTTGGACCATTTTGCACTCCCAACAGCAGTGCAGGAGAGTTCCTTTTTCTGTACATCCTTGCCATCATTTGTAATTGCTAGTTTTCTTTAATATGTGCCATTCTCACTGGTGTAAGATAGTACTCATTGTAGTTTTGAATTGCATTTCCCTAATTACAAGTGATGTTGAACATTTTTTCATATGCCTGTTGGCCATTTGCATTTCCTCTTTGGAGAAGTTTCTCTTTAGCTCTTCTGCCCATTTTTTGACTGGATTATTTACTTTGTTTTTGTTGAGTCTCATCAGCTCTTTGTAGATTTTTGTGATCAGTCCTTTATCATTAGTGTTGTATGCAAAAATTTTCTCCCAATCAGTGGGGTGTCTCTTTGTTTTGATTACTGTCTCTTTTGCTGTACAGAAGCTCTTTAATTTGATGTAGTCCCAGCTATTTATCTTTGCCTTCACTATCACTGCTTTGGGTGATGTGTCTTTAAAGATGTTACTGAGGTGTTGTCATGTAATGTTTTGCCTATATTTACTTCTATATATTTTATGGCTTCAGGTCTTATGTCTAGTTCTTTAATCCATTTGGTTGTTTTTTGTGCATGGTGTGAGGTAGTAGTCAAGCTTCACTCTTTTACATGTAGCAACCCAGTTTTCCTAGCACCATTTATTGAACACTTTCTTTGATCCATTGCATATTCTTTGCTCCTTTGTCAAAGATTAGTTGACTGTAAATCTGTGGGTTTATTTCTGGATTTTCTATTTGATTCCATTGGTCCGTGTGTGTTTTCTTGTTCCAATACCATGCAGTTTTGATTATTATGGCTTTGTAGTATAGTTTGAAGTCTGGGAGTGTGATACCGCCATTCCCTTCTTTTTTTTCAGGAGAGCTTTGGATATTAGGAGGCTTTGGTGGCTCCATATGAATTTCATCAATATCTGTTCTTTTATTTATGTATAAAACTTAGTGTATTTAGGAAAACAGTGAATTATTTAAAGTTTGAAAAGTGTCAGAAAAGAGTTTAGTGCTGTTTTCTCTAGAGTCTCGCATATATGAAGTCTATTGAAGCTGACACAATTTGATAAAATCAATTTGATTACTTGGAGTCTTAATTTCCTAGGCAGTAGAGATTTTTAAAAAATCTTTAAAAATAAAATTTGGCTAAAAAAAAGATTCTACCCATCTTTGTTAAAATAGTGTTTAAAATGAACATTATAACCTCTTATATTGTCAAGCAATTTTATAAAACTTAAGGCCAAAGGTGAAGACATATATAACAGAACCAAACTAATCTATATCAATACAATTATGATTTTGTTCAAAAACTTTTTGTATTACAGCTGTTCATTATATGTTCTTACTTGGTCATTCTCTTGTTTTGCGGTAGTGCAACTGATTGCTGTTCTCCACATTGGGGTTCCATTTGTTTTTACCTTATTTGCATCATTTATATAATATACATATAATATATGTAATAAATATGCCAAGGAAGGTTTTGAGCATGACATGACAAAATGATGATATATTCTCATTTACTTCTTTGGTTATTGAAAATAACAAAACTGTTAATTATAGCTAGTGAGGGTGATTAATTTACAATCCATTAGATGACCAACCAAGGTGCAAAATCCCTTGCCCTGGCCAGGGATTGAACTTGTGCTGCAGTGGCTGTGGAAAGCTTCATAGTGTTGAGACTTAACCCCTTGCGCTACCAGGGAGGCCCCAGGTGGCTTTTAAAACCAAGAGATGTCAGACTGCTGACCCCAGATCTAGACAGTTAAGAGGGAGTTTCAGAAGCTCCTAGTAAATTCCAGTGTGCAGGGAATACTGAGAAATACTGGTCTAAAGGCCTTTATGTTCCATTGAATAGCAGGAATACTTATAATGCTAATCTTTTTTACTTTGTTTTTCGGGGACGGGGGAGGTGTATGCAATAGACTAAGTTTTGGTAAGACAAAAATAAGCTCATTATTTGATCCTTTCTTTTTCACAAAGCAAGGTTTTCCTGACATCTTTGGGAAACAAGGGATCTAGTGAGTTATGTATGTATTGGGTGTGTTGGGGAGATTGAATTGGTCATTTGTGGCTGCATTTGGGGTCCAGGATTGGGGTGTTTTATACTCCCTCCTTTTTTCTATGTTGTTGCCTTTTCTCTCTCAGAAAACTTGTCACACGGAGGAGATAAAAATGATGGTATAGAATTGAAAAAGTCTGGGAGGTGAGCAGATTCTACAGGAACAAAATAGGAAAAATGTAACCTGGCAAGAGTGGGGAGGCAGAATTATTATGCCCACTGCTGTCTATTTGAGTGTGAGAAATGTCCATTGAGTCTTGGAGAGGATCTTATAGGTAAACAAATGTACCGATACTTAGGTAGGGAATGATCTTACTTTGTACATAGAAATGTGGGCATGTACAATAAATTATTGCTTCCTCCGCAATTCTATCTACAGTGACATTGTATTATGTGGCAGCTGAAAAGTGCCTTTCTCCCATCCTTGCTATCCACCCGTTACTATGTGGATTTGACAGTTGAGTTGTGCCTGTAGTATTGCTGACTGAGTGATAAGTTCTTTAATTATTCTGATGCTGCTTAATGGCTTAATTCTAGTCTTCTGTTCTTGCATTTCTTTTATACTGACAATATGTTTAATATATTTAGAACACCTAAAAACATCAGATTTAATGCACCTCTGTTTTACATGGAATACCTGCCACTGTATTGACTTGTCATTTTGTGCTAGTTTCCTTATCAAGACCTCCTGGCTCTGCTAGCCTCCCAGAGACCACAGCTCTGTTCTTTTTTGTTTGTTTGTTTCTAAACTTTACCACTGATTTGGCTGCTGCTGTTCATTTGAAGCCTGTGGTCTAGATAGTGCTACCATGAAGGAGACCTCATTAGTGGTGCAATTCTTTGAAGTTGGTTTCTGGGTTGTGCAGGTGATAGCTAATCCTTGAAAGTAATAATAGTCATAGCTCTCTGTAATTCTTATATGTTGACTAAACAATCTTGGATTATTGCTTAATCCAAGAGATAGGTGGTACTTCTGTTTTATTAGTAGTGCTCTGTCACTTAGCATTGTAATGTGGATCTAACCAGTGACATATTGGTAAACAGCTTTCTGAATAAAAGGCTTATTTCCTTGATTAAAAAAAACACACATTGGCTGTGATGGATTTTAAGCTAAAAAAAAAAAAGTCAGGTCACAGATCGTGTAGACGTGCATGCAGTCATCGCTCATGTGGCTGTACTAACCAGCATCACCACCTTCTCTGGAACTTCCACCAGCACTTCCTTCTTTCTCCCTCACTTTCCCGCTCTCCCTTCTTTCCTCAGGCAGTCATCTTACTGCTTCTCCTACATCACTGTATCAAGACATTATGTCCTATTTGTAGCCTTTTCTCTTAAGTTTCTTAGAGACATGGAATTATCATCAAAGCCAACTGCTGGGACCTTCACTGCTTTAAAGTGAAGTAGAATTGCTAGAATAGGACTTATTAAGTTGTCTTTTATTATTGATAAGAAAAGTGTGGGGATGCCATCAAGTCAAATGCTTGGTCATTCTAGATATGAGTAGCAATTTTATGAACTTATTAGTAACAAATCAAACTGATTTTGCTCATGACACTAACTGTTCTTTTTCAGTTTAATTCAAAATGCTTTGTTCTTTCTGCACCTTCTTTTTCTGTGCCATACCTGAAACCAGTTTTTCTCCAGATGGGGTTTGCTTTACACAGCTGTGTAGTAGCAGACTTGGAAGGAGGCTGGATCTTGATGGTAATGAAAATTCACGAGACGTGTCAGTCATCTCTCTTCACAATTGTGAAGGAAGTGGCAGGTGTTAAAATCCCTTCCCATTACATATTTTGATAGAGACGTCTAAATACTTGTCTAATATCCTTCTTTATTTCTACCTGATTATAAATCTCAGAAAGCATGTGTCTTGGAGTTTTCATTTATTCTATTTCTGGCTATAACACTGACTTCCTTAAAAATTGGAGGCATTCTAAATTGCTACATTTTGTCAAGTGTTCTTCCCATGCTAAGACTTTGAACATGATATATTCAGCATCCCTAAAGGCTGCTGCCATCTTTGTAGGATCTGCCCAGTAGTGATTAGGTACCATCTTCTGTTTTCAGTAGAATAGTGATAGACTGAATGGGAGTAGAAAGTGCTTGAATCCATCACTGTCATGGTGAACTGCTTGCTTTTCAGTGTTACTTTGACTCTATGGAAGATGTTTTAGTGCATAATGCTGTGCAATTAGAAAATATTACACAAAGTTTATGAAATTGTTTCTTGAACTATATATGTATATATATGCATAAAAGATATTTAATGATTATAAATAGGAAGCTAGTAAAGTATCTTTTACAACCAAAGTCTGTGTAAGAATGACCTCATTTTGGGCCTCCCTAGTGGCGCAGGAGTTAAAGTCTCAGCACTGTCAAGCTTTCCCCAGCCACTGCTACATGAGTTTGATCCCAGGCCAGGAAACTAACCCACATAGTGCGGCAGACCTCTCCTGTCTCACCAGCTGCTCCCCTCACCAGTGTATTTCAGTAGATCTGCCTTTTCTGCTCCCCGCTCTGCCACTCTGTCTCTGGTGAATCCTCTTACCGCCCCCCCCCCACATCTGGCCTACACTCCAGTTCTTGTATGCATAAATAAATAAAAATAAATCTTTTTTGAAAAAAATGACCTCATTTTGAAGGCAGGCTATATATTTGCCTCACACAGTATCAAACTTCTTTATGACACAGCCACAAGCCATGGGATTTCCCACTCAACGGAATGTCATTTTATGTTTGATCCCCAAAGCGTTTGGAATGGTTGAGATTTTATGACTGCCTGACTCTTACATTTAACGTGCAGGGCATGACACTGAATGGTGAGAGCAGATGGGTGCTGCGGCCAGAGACAGTTTATGTTACCATTACAGAAGAAGCAGAAAGAAAAGACCAGAGAGTTCCAGTGTGCTTTGCAGTCTGGAAATTTATTGTGCTTTTGCTGAGGAAATAGTTAAAGGAATAAATTTTTATCTTATTAAAGTGTTATCTTCTTAAAATTGGAAGCATTTTCCGTAAGAAAAAAATTTTTCCCAGAAAAGAAGAAATTTTCTTACTCTAATTACAGCAAGAGAAGCAAGTTATATTGATGTTTCCTACTTTTATTTAACCATATAGATCTTTGATTGCAAGGGACTTGTAAGTTTAAAAAACCTATTATGAGTAAGCTTCTAGACAGAGAAATCTAATTTTCAACATGAACAACATAAATGGAAACTGCATTCTCTATGATAGTGCTATAATAATTGTACTGATTTATGATGAATATATTTATTATCCAAAGAGAGTTACAATCAAAAGGAATTAAATTCAGTTACTCTAGGGCCAGAAATATCCCTGCAGTTTGAGGTTTTCACATGGAGAGGTAATAGTATGGAAATAGAAATCTATACATTTATTATAATTTTTATTAGATGGATAAAGCATGCCTGGCATTGTTTATATCAGTAGTAAATAAATGCATGATAGGACTTTTCAAAGTAATAGCTTTTGCTGATTCATCTATGAAAAAAACAGGAAGCTGGCTAAATATTTGAATGTTAATGGTGTTAAACATAACTTCTAATGAAACAGAAATGAAACATCTGGTAAAAACTATATTTGAGAATGTTCTGAACAGCAATTTCAAAAGTGAATTTACTTGTTGAAATTCTGTGTATGGATTTATTTTACACACCTTTTTAATTGTAGTGAGTCTCCTTATTTGGTGTTTCTGTGTCTTAAGTCACTTTTACAGCAGAGAATTAACCATGTAATATTATACATAAGAAAAATGGGTAGTCAGGGAAAACCTGAAGAATTTCTAGTGAGCCAGGGTTTGAAAATGAAGAATTCATTGTGGAAACATAACAAATTTTAAATTGGTAAAATACCACTGTAGTTTCCTTTATTGAGGATGTTGATTTTATACTTTTTTAAGTAGAAAGTAACAGTTTTAACAGTTGTAAGGATTTTCAAAGGTTTTCTCCTGGCCTCTGTTGTTCCAACCCTACTTTCTCACATTCTCCTGTGACAGTGTTCTGGAAGGTAGCATGGAGTTGGCAGGCACCATGGAATAATCCTGCTCACCCTCCCAGTCTGTAGCAGAGTCACCACTGACCCTTGGGGCAGCTCTGGAACTAGCTGCTCTGATGCTTTCTTACCTAGTTTTCCTTTCTTCCCTGAGGGTGGACAGTCCTTGATGTGGAGGAGCCTCTGCTTTTCTAGTCTTTCACTGCTGCTTGACCAATTACTTCCAATGCAGACCATTTATTTGAGATATTTGTTTAAATATAAAAATACATACATCTATGTGTGTATCATTTTTATCTCTTGACAGTTGGCAAATTATCTCCGGAAAACCTTTTTCCTCCTTTTCTTTTCATTTGTAATAAGATAATGACCCCATTTCTGCCACTTTATCATTTTTATGGCAATTGTTAAATCTGTGTCAATATAGTCTATATTTTAAAATAGAATTCCTCAGTAAAGATAAAAGTTAGAAAAAAGATCAACATGAGATCTCAAATAGAATCAAGCAACTAGTCAGGTTCAGAGGGTTTTATGACTCTGGAGTTGTGTGAATCATCTGTGATAATTTTTTTTTAGGTCGAGGGCATTGATTTATTACTTTATTTTGATTTTACCTTTTCACCAAAGTGTGATTCACATGGTGAAAAGTACACTCCTTGAGGGTAAACACATGGGTGAGCTTTCACAAAAGGAGCAGGTGTACTCAGACCAAGTCACAAAACATGACCAGCAGCTACTCAGAAGGCTCGACAACTGTCTTACCTTGGTCACCGTGGATGACTATCTGTTCATGCCACTGCATGAATACAGGATGTGCTTTTTTGAGTCTGGTTTCTTTTGCTTTATGTTATGTTTTTGAGATTCACCCATTGTGTTCATTTTTGTTTTTTATTGCTGTGTAATATTCCAGTATAGAAATAAACTTCCATAGACTTACATATCCATTATACTGTTGATGGGCATTTTGATTGTTTCCAGTTTTCCACTATTAGAAACATACAGCAAATCCTTGAGTAATGTGATTTTTGTTATGACATTGATGAGGAAAAAGAAATCTTAACCAACATTGAACAAAACATTATTCAAGGATCTGCTTTTGTTATATGTTGTTTCCTTAAAGTCTCAGTTTTCAAGAACCTACTGATGATGTTAAATCAGGACTTACTGGGCTGCTATGAATATGTGTTTTGGTGCACAAATTTCTGCATGGCATATTCATAGAAGTGGAATTTCTGAATCTTATGGAAACTAAATCTTCATTTAGTAGCTAGTGCCATTTTCCTAAGTTATTGCACTGATACAAATGTTAATCCAACTCGGATATTAATTAATATTACATTATTCTTTTTTCTTTTCCATATTTTCTTTTTTTGGCAATACATATGGCTGTATATGGGTGTCTCATGATGGGTGTAATTTACATTTTCTTAATGATTAATGTTGTTGACTGTCTTTCAGATATTAATAGGCATTTGGCCACCTTTTGGGAGAAGCTTATCCCAGCAATTTTGTCCATTAATAGAAAACAAAACCCTAGCTTACCTGTCTTTTCCATTTTGCTCATTTTCAAAATTGAAATAAATCCTAAATCTAGTATGACATTTGATGGGGAAGACAACAATCATGGCAAAGTTATTCAGATAGGAATATATATTTGCTCTCACTTTAGCATAGGTTTATTGACTGTCTCTTATGTTCTATACCTTTATAAAATGGTAAAAAGATCATGTCTGCTTTGAAGATTTTGCAATATGGTGAGGAATTAAGGCAAATAAAAAAACATAAAGAAGACCTGGTATCTTGATAATTAGCAACAAGAACCTAGCTCAATAAAAAAGCATCAATAGATGTGTAAAATGGGCTCTGAGTTTAAGAAGAAACTTCTAAGAAAAGGAAAGAAGCCAAATTTTTGACAAAGTATCAACAGTAACCAGATAAAATTAGGATGGGGAATAGTGTTTAAAGTAGAGGAAGCAAAATATGTTTGAGACATCATGAGGAAAGGTTATTTTTGCATGTAAGTGGGGATGCTATTTTAAAAAAAAACATGGAAGTATTCATTAACCTATTTAATTATTATCTACTGAGCTCTTCTTATATGCCAAACACAGTGTGAGCCACAGGAAACATACATGCATACAGTTTATTAATACTAATGATAATAACTACTATGTACTAAGTGCCATGTTGGCACAGTGCTAGGCACTTTACTTACATTATTTCTTCTAATTTCCATAGTCATCTATAACATTGGCACTGTGGTTATTTCTCTTCTATGTTTTAGAACACTGGGTCCTAGAAAGATTAACTTTAGTAAGCCTTAGAATGCCTCTGTGACATACTCTCCTAATATAATTCTGTAGGGACTTCAGAAATTGAACAAATGACATATAGATTGTAATTGCTTTGAGGGTTGCACTAACATTAAGTTAGATATGGGTCTGTAGATCATAATAGTAGGAGTTGTAAGATATGGTTTAGTAGATTCTAAGAAAATTGAATATTTTCTAGCATTATTTAAATATTATAGGTCTATACATAATAGTGCATATAATATATATACTATGCTAGTACTACTTACAAATTACATGTAAAACACTTGTGTCCGGTTATGACAACTTAAAGGCAAGCCATTATAGTAAAGAGCACAGGCTGGAATGAAAATTTGGGGGCTGCATTCCTGGCTCTATCGTTCATTATTTAATTAACCATGACAAATTCTTAAATCTCTCTGCTTCATTTGCAAAAACATTGTCTTAAATTCCCATTTTATTCATTAAAAAATTTGGTGGTCTTGCATGGAAAAATATTCAAATTTGCCTTTGATTTTTTTTTCCTGAAAGTTTCAGTGTGCTGAACACTAACAAAAAAATCATTTGCCAGCTGAGTCCTTGTAAAAGTACATTACTTTAGGTCTGCAGAAAATTTTTGGATTGAATGGAAGGTACTGAAAATAGAAGGTTATAATTGAAATGTCAGCAAATATAACTTTAACAATTCCAGTCAATGCTACTGGAATATTAAATATACCTGTTAAGTACATTTTTTCTTTTTCAGTATATAAATTTTAATATGCATCCCATATCTCTCCAGCCATGTTTCCTATATCAATAGTCCCCTGTGGCTACTTTATCTTTTAATACAAACTATTCTTGTTCAATATTTGAGTAGTGATAATGGGTTTTATTCTATAAATAACAGCCTTAGTATCCTAAACTACAGCCAGCATAACTTTACCATTTGCAAAAACTACAGTGCTTTATATTCCAAAGAGTGGGTTTAATGTTTTATTCATTAGCAGTAAATAAACGCAGAATGCACAAAGAGAAATGTTTACTAGCATAGAATGTGCAACTCTATTGCTGTATTAGCAGGGTGCCCTCTAGTCAATAGGTTGACGGACCTGAACTGCTAAAATGGAGTGATCCAGGAGCCTTCTAGAAGATTTGACAGGGCAAATTATGTTTGAATTAGCAACTTAAGTGGTTCAGAGCTGACAAAAATACCAAACTAGGAAGACTCCTTGGAAATCTTACTTCTTTCAGAGCCAGTTTAAGGGATGCTTGTCCCCTTGAGAGTTGCTGAGTTGCTTCTAATACTTCTCTTCAGAAAATGAAAATAATTCCAGGCGTTTGGATGAAGCTCGTTTGCTATACATAGTCAATTTATTTTGACTATCTAGTTTTTCTTTAAATCATGTATTTTTTTAATCTCTATTCATAATATCCTCAATTTCTTCTTCAGTATACATTCTCAAAAAATCTATAAGTAGCATTGATACATCTCTAAAAATCATTGTGTTCTATTATGGGAGTTTGCCTTCTTCCTGGCATGACTCTGCAGAAGGGCCCAGATGAATCTGGGGTCCCAAGAGATTATAATCTCCTTGTCCTTGCTATTTTGAACATGAAGGTCAGAGTAATACAACATATATCATGAACTGAGATATGCAATAAACCTATGCTAAAGTAAGAGCAAATACGTATTCCTAGCTGGGTGGTGGTTTTGTTTTGTTTATTGCCAGTACATGAGTAGAGCCAATATTTTAAAAATTAGGGGATTTTATAAACAAGTACAGATTCTTGATTTCATTTAAGTGTAACTGCAAGTCAGCCATTGACAGAAGTTGAACAGCCGTCCCCCTCTGCAGAGAGAACATTCATGCTTTCTGATACTTCCAATCTTACTGTGGCTGCCTGCACTCCTCTGTTTTAACCTCTAGGCTCCTGCTAGCATTTAGATTTGTGACTCTTTAGTAAATTAGCTTAGGACTTCCCATTGGGTTTGCTACGGGTTGAATGCGGAAAATTGAGAGACTAATTTCTACAATATTGAGGATGATGGGGAAAAGGTTGGGAAGTACTTGATATGTGACCTGGCACCCTTGAGCATGTCTCATGGTTGTGGGCTCAGGGAATCCTTTCTCCTGTTGGCATCTGTTTATCTTTATAGCAAGCTGTGGAGACTTGTTAACCCTTAATAACAGCCATCTGCAATTGCTTTTTACCAGGTAGACTCTTCTTCTGAGGTCTCAGGTTTTAATTGGTCAGTGACCAATGTCTGTTGCATGTAGCCTGACTTAAGTTGCCTGAAGGGATGGTCTAGACTGGCAACTCATTCAATCATAAGATACTTCTGACTGGAGCCAGCAGGGGGGGTGCAGGGTGAGGATATTTGGCAGAAATCATATGATTGAAAACATTGGCTTTACATGTAAATCCATGAAATAAAAACTGAGGGTTGATAAGAATTATACCGTTGTTTTTAGGTACTTCTGTTTGTATATAAAAAGCTGGAAAATTCTTTACATGTATAATGATTTCTCTTACCATTTTTATGTATTATGAGCATTATAAATGCTTTTTATCACATTTGTTTTCTCAGAAGAATGCCTAAGAAGAAACAAACAAGGAGCAATGGTAAAATACAAAAAGAATGAAAATGTAACTGTCAGTAGGTTTGACATTCGGAAATTTAGGAGGATTGCTTCGCTCGGGTTTCCAGATAGTGCTGAAACATAATGTACTTGGTCTTGTTCAGTTTAATGATGTATATATTGTTCAATGCATTTCCCATCAGCAGTGGAGTGGATATGTGATGCAGAATAGATTCCTTTTTATTTTATCAATTTAAACACAGCTATGCTTCAGAATATAATAGCAAATATATCTAGTCTTTTGGGCATCCTTAAGGTTTAATAGACTCCAAGGATTATGGAAAGACCTTGACAGTTGAGTTCTGGCAAGTCTATGTGTGAATGACTGTGCTTTGGAAAATACACATAAGACTTTAGAGATCACTTTGCAGAGTTTTCAAGGAATTAAAGATTGATAATCTGGGGAGATAATAATCAGGTACCAACAAATATCAAATAACGTTCTGCACAATAATAGCTCTCCAAGGGACAGAAGATTGTGCTCAGTTAACAATACATGTTGTGATACATTTACTTCCATATACATTAAATGCTAGATTAAACAAGAAAACTTTTCTTTTGGGAACTTAGTGGACAAAATAGACATGTCATTAAGGTCTATATAAAATAGACCTAGAGACTAGGCAGATTCTCGGTGTGTTGTACAGAGCTTTGAAATGTTAATGTTAACCAGTGCTGTCCAATAGAAATACAATGCTAACTCCTTAAGTAATACTAGAGTTCCTAACTACCACATCAGAAAGCAAAAACAAAGAGTTGAAATGATTTTAATAATATTTTATTTAGAAGTCTCCCTAGTAGTATAAGGGATTAAGTTTCAGCACTATGAAGCTATTATCAGCCACTGCAGCATGAATTCGGGCCCTGAGAGGGAGCAGACACACATGGCAAAGCAGCCCTCTCCTGTTTCTCCCACTGCTCCCCTCAGCAGTGTATTTCAATCAGTCTACCTGTTGTTCCCCACTCCGTCTCTGGTGCACCCCCACCCCTGCTGCATCTTTGGCCTATATCCCAGCTCTTGTATGCATAACTAAAATAAATCTTTAAAAAATAAAAATAATATTTTGTCTGACCTATGCTATTAAAAATATTACCATTTCAACATGTAGTCAATATAAAATGATTAATGAAATAGTTTATTGTTTTGATGAAAGGTCTTCAAAACCTGATGTTTGTTTCATATGTGCCTAGCAATTTGGATCTGTGGACACCTGACTGCTGACTGCTGGAGTACCCCAGTGCTACTTGACCTTTAGTTCTTTGGTACTGTGAGCTTTTATACTGCTCCCATCATACTTTGATGGCAAAAAGCCTTTATTACACAGAAATCTGTACTTTCTGAAGTGGAGAGTCCTTATTTACTTTTAACTAGACTAGGGATGTATAGTAGGAAAGAAGAAAAAGCAGGATAAGTACTTGTGGATTTAGTGAATTAATGATTAAATTTCATAGTAAAATAGATCAAGGGGTGGATTTTCTAATAATGGAAGGAATAAGACTGATATTAAAGAGGCAATAAAAGGAGAAGTTATTGAAAATCATGGTCTCACTAATTCTAGAATAGATATAATATTAAATAATTAAGTTTTTAGAAATAGAAATAATCACCATCTAGAATTCTGGATGATGACTTTTCAGAATGATCATTAACCTCTGTAGGTTCTAGTTTATTTGGATCATATTAAGATGAAAAATTACGATCCTGCTTTCTGTTGTCTTTATCTACAAAAGAAGAGTATGATATAGTTGTGGATATTTTCTGGAAATATGGTTGTTTTTAGTAGCTATTTGTCTTTTAAAAAATTAATGTAATGGGCCTCCCCGGTGGCGCAGCGGCTGAGCGCTGGGTTGTGTGGGAAGCTGCCTGCAGCCTCTGTAGCGCCGGTTTGATCCCAGGCCGCCTGGCGAGTGTCCCACAGCAGACCTCTCCTGCTGCCTGCTGCTCCCCTCAGCAGTGTACCTTGTCACTCTGCCTGCTCTGCTCCCCGCTCTGGCTCTGGTGAATTCTCTCACCCTCCCGTGCTTCTGACTGTACCCAGTGCTTGTATGTATGTATGTATAAATAAATAAATAAATAAATCTTAAAAAAAAATTAATGTAACTTAAGATGCTAGGATACTCAGAGAGGTTCGCGTGATTTTTTTTTTTTTTTTCCCTGATCCCCTTTTGGGCTCCAGCACATTCTAGGGACTAGTAGTATTGATTAATGTCCTGTTCTTTAAAAACAAAATAGTACTTGCCGAGAAGAAAAATGATAATTATTTATTTTTACCAAGTGTCTTCTACAAAATTGCGTTTCTTGGGTTTTCTGGACACAGCAAACACACTGCAAGGTGGCATTATTTTAGCCATTTTGTGGATGTTGAAAAATTGAATTTTAGAGTGATAGTAACTAGGTCACAGCCTTATTACTTGGAAATAGAAAAGTTGAGATTTGAATTCAGGGCCCTAGAATGCTAAGTCTCATTTAGCATCGAGAAGTGAATAAAGTAATTTAAGGAAGCAATTGCCTGTGATTCAACAGTCAATCTGAAATTATTGATTTTGGTCTTAAGAATGTGTTACTTTACAGTAACTATCAAAGCTTCTGGGACATCTGGGGTTTGTGTGGTGGATGTGTTGCATACTGTCTCTGAAAAAACCTACATTAAGAACAGACTGCCCCTGGGCCTCCCCGGTGGCCCAGCTGGTTGAGCGCCATGCTGTGAAGCTGTCGGCAGACTCTGTAGTGAGGTTTCGATCCTGGCTAATGGCGAGAATCCCACATGATGCGGCAGACCTTCCCCTGTCGTGCCTGCTACTCCCCTCAGCAGTGTATTTCTGTTGTCTGCCTGTTCTGCTCCCTGCTCTGTCTCTGGTGAATCCTCTCACCCTCCTGCACCTCTGGCTTGTACCCCAGGTCTTGTATAAAAATAAATAAATCTAAAAAAAAAAAAAAAAAAAAAAAAAAGAACAGAATGCTCTGGCAAACAGGATGCAGTTGCACTTTGTTTAATTATACCCCCGTGGTCCCACAGACCTTACATGGAGAAATGCTGCCCGAATGGTAGCAAGACTCAGGCTGTCCATGGCTTCTCCTCAGAAATGAGAATGAGAACACCAGTCCATCCAGAGGCTCCTGGGATCACAGAGTAAGTGCTACTGTGACGATGTGTGCCACTTCAGTGCTGAAATCTTGTCCCACCTAGAACCATAAATTTGTTTTGACATACCACTTCCATCAGACTCACACTCAGAAGATTCCAGTGCTAGGTATGCTGACACAAGGAAAAGAATGTGGACTTTGAGGTCATACAGAGGTGTGTTCAAATCCCAGCTGTGTCATTGGATAGCCATCAGACTATTTCCTTGCTTGTGAAGTGGAGGTTAATGTCGCTTCTTCACAGTGAGGATTACCTGAGATAATGTGTGTAAAGTAGCTGCCATACTGCCTGGCATATACCTGATTTATGGATTATGTTTTTTACTGCTGAGATATTATTGTAAATAGTATACTCTTAAATTATACCAGAAAAAGTGACAAATACTTTTCTGAGCATTGCTAGTGACTGTGGTAAAACTGTAGGGAAAGAAATTATTTACAGCCACAGATAGACTCTGTTACAATGCTTTTCTTTATTGAACTGTGCTTAGAAAAAGAAATCTTCCCAGCTCACCTTTGGAAGTCTCCAAGGCCACCTCCAGAGGGTCATTTGGCTACTAGTGAGACTACAGGTTCAGCTTTGGAAACAGTGAAAATGATAAAGGAATCCACTCCTCAATCTTCTTTTTTTCTACTAAGAATTTTTCCTCACAAAAGATATGTGATGGACTAAGTAACAATAGGTGTATTAGTTATCCATTATATTCCTGCCCAAAGCCCTTTGGAGCCATCAGGAAATAGAAGTTTAGTTAAATTTCATGATTAATCAGAATTTGAATTCAAACTCTTTTAGCCAATATTAATTTATTCTAGTCTAGAATACCTTAAGTAGACTTGGGGAATTTTTAAAATATGAATTTACCTGGAGGAGTAAGTAATGTAGCTCCTAAAGGAAAGAGGACCTTTAGCTTCTGGAGGGCCATGATTGTGAACAGACTGTTTTGACTAGTCAAAATACAGGCTAATCTGAATGTCTTTCAGAGACTGATTGGAAAAAAATTATAAATTCTTACCACCAGGAGAAATATTTAAACCTTAGCCTTTAATGTTCATGATATGTATTAGAAAGAGACTAGAGATTGATAGATTAACAGTAATTATTAAATGAGGGCCTAAGGACCTGAGGTGGTAGAGGAATATTACAGATATTAATCTAAAGAGGGTTGGAAGGCAAAGACAGTAGGATTTTTGTTATATGTTTATTAGAAGAAGATCTTAAAATTAAATAAAAGTTAAACATTCCAGGGAGTGGATGCTGATGGTTTCACACAGACCTAAATGGATAAGAAAAGGATTTATTTGATAAAAGTGAAATAATGACTTTAGATGTAGATGCTAAGAACTAAGGCAGTCTCCCCACTGGACAGACAGCCATTTGTGTGGGGCCACTGTTTAATTACCATTTCCAGTGTCTTATTACAATGACAGAAAATGTAGGAAGATAGTAAGTGTTTGTTAGATTATTCAGTGATATCTATGTGGGAAAGAAGTAGAATGAGACTAAGGTGGGAAATTAGGCTTGCAGGTGTTCATTTTGGGAATAACCTGTGAAGACAATAACTGAGGCTCTGTTAGTTGTACCTCCTAAGAGACCATACAAAGAGAAAAAGCAGGGCCTTCCCGGTGATGCAGCAGTGGAGTGCCTCGCTGTGAAGCTGTCTGCAGCCTCTGCAGTGCCGGTTCGATTCCCCGCCAGCCAGGGAGAAACCCACATGGCGCAGCAGACCTCTCCTGCCTCGCCCGCTGCTCCCCTCAGCAGTGTCTTAGGTCCATCTGCCTGTTCTGCTCCCCGCTCTGTCTCTGGTGAATTCTCTCACCCTCCAGTGCTTCTGACCTGTACCCCAGTTCCTGTATAAATAAAAATAAATAAAAAATAAAGCTTAAAAAAAAAAAAACAGAGAGAAAGCACATCTTAAAATTAAGGAGAATTTTGAAAGATGCCCATTCTTTGGGAAGAAGAATCTTCAAAACTAGATCAGAGAAAAGAATCAGAGAAGGCATCGAGATAAGGGCAGAGAATTATCCAGATGCCTGTTGTCTAGAATGCTAAATACATATCTGTCATCAGAGACCATTTAAAAGAGGGTAATAAAAGTATAGTTAATGTATTGTGATCATGAAGAAGGGCAAAAATTGTTACGTAGTCTACATGTAGTAGTAGAGCTAGCAGGAAGTTAGCATTGAGGGAGATTATTCAATGTTTTTTAAGGTAGGGAAGCATGGTCTGAGAACCCAGAAATGGTGAGAGAAGGTTAAAAAAAAAAAAACTCTGAACCAGAACCAAAAACCAAATAACAAAAAATAAATAAATAAAAACACCTTTAAAAAGGAGCTAGATTAGACCTGCATTCTCTAAAGGTTTTTATGAATGCAGATTTTGAAGCATACTGAAGTATGATGCTTATGTGTGAAAATAAAAGAAATATCATTAGGCAGATTAGCAGCCAACAGTCTTCAAGATGAAGAAATGAATATGTTGTAGACAAAGATTGACACCCAGAAAGATCTCCAAATTGTGTAGAGCTTGCTATTTTGTGACTCCGTGTTGCCGCTGGTTGAATGCCTTTTTTTCAAACTAAAGTTCAAGGACAGTTTCATGTATATTTCATAACTCTAGTTTGATTAGTAGCAAGTTGTCCTCTACTTGGTTCAAGTGAACTGAAATGCAGTTATTTTTATCCTCCACAACAGGGCTTTTTGAAGATATGAACTATGTGTCAAACTACAAAGTTGATCTCTACTGTTTCCAGATTTAGCATGTTAACTGAAAATAAAAATCTCACTAATGGACAAAAAGTGAGGGTTTGAACCTGGGGAGCAGTCCAACACATAATACTCTGAACTGTTCCAGCACACAGAGTTTGACTTTTGTTTATGTAGATAGGAACAGAGAATCATTGACATTAAAAATGTAATTCTTGGAGGAGGGAAATTCTAGTTTTAAGTTGCCCCCCATGCAGATATGCTGATGCTATCTGCTCACAGAGCAAAGCAGTAAAGGTTTGAATCTCATAGTTTTTAAAGTGCTTTATAGACATGCAAAGACTGGGTACCCTTTGTTAGATCTTCTTTATTAGGGCTCCTTTGTCAGTAGGGTGGGTTGAAAGACTGAGTTTTTCTTTCAGACAGCAGAATCCTGTTAGGCTACTCGTGGAGTCCATTCTGACTTAAGTCTACATGGATGGCTTCACTTCCTTCCATGCTAGACCTGGGGGTGGGGGTAGGGTGGGAACAGGAGGGTGATGCCTGGAAAATTTTATAATGTATTTACAACCAATCTTTTCTAGCATACACAGCAGTTTCTCAAATAGTAGCATACTGCCACCAGCCATTTTTAATCTAAAAACTATATATGCGATCTTTTTCATATTTAACTTTCAGCAATAAGGAGGGTTGTTTATTATGTAAATAATAGAAATGAGTACTTTGATTAGAGATTTTTTAGTTCCTTTAATTTATTACATATTTCTTTATATTTTAATGCCATTTTAAAAGTTAACTATTTGAAAACAGATTATTTCTGCTCGATGCTATTATTTGCTTCATTTATTGAGATTGTTTATTATTATGTTCTTTGACCAGAGTACCTATAGTGTTATTTAGGAAAGTCACTTGATGCAGGTTAGAGTGTGTGGACTTTTATGCAGTTATTTTCATTAAGAAATGTGGCCATTCATAGTTCAATGGAATAACTATGCCTCCCAATAAATAATAGTACATTTTCATAAATTTATTAAATAGTATATGTAAAAGCACCTAGTCAGTGTTAAACAGTAAATAGTAGTTATTGTGACTACAACTGCATTGCTTATTTGTATTAGTCTCACCTTTGTTGTCTGAGCTTCTTAAAATCAGGTACTGAGGCATCTGATTTTTAATGTTCTTAGTTCCTGTCATATAGGTGATTCATGGATGAATTAATAACAATGTATGTACTGTGTAATAAATACCATCCTTATAAATCAGTGGACTTCCATCACCTGCTCACAATTGCTTGGATTATATTTGAGTTCACCTCTAATTTTAGTATTTTTCAGTTTGTAAAGAGATCTTTTTTCAGCCTTTTTAAAAATAGGAATCAACCTATTATTGTTGTTCTCACCAGATACTTTGATTTTCAGGTATCATTTAGTTATGAGAGAGGCATATGGTTATGTGAGCCATTTGGCAGTTTGGTAATTTGTTCATCATTGAGAAATACTAGAAATAGATTATGTATTTTATTTGTTATGATGCTGGCTCTCTGTTATGGGCCAAATTATGAACTACATAGGGCAAAGATTGTGATGTCTGAATGTACTAACAATCAAAAATCTTCTTTAGTGAGGCACTGAGCAGCCTATGAGGTATTCATGAAATGTATTAAATAAAGCCTCATTTTGGTAGCACATTGTCAAAAATGTTAGTAGCACAAATCTATTCAGTTCTTTGACTCATCTTTCAAATCACATTGTAAAATCTGCCTAGGCTAACTTTTTCTTGGATTCAGATGTATAAAGAGATTGAACAAAAAAGTATCCTAAAAATACTGTAAGTCTAATATTTTCTAATTATTGTAAAATAATTTGAGAATGCAAATTTCATTTAAATGTCAGCTGTAATTATGTGTGTGCCATTTGTTTTTCTGCTCAGGTTTTACAGTTTGATGGAATGTTTTCCCCACAATTTAATAAATATTTGTTTTATTTCACATGAATTAATTCAAAACTGGGTAAGAGCAACATATTTTAATCGACTATTCTTGTGATGGACTAGAAAATAAATTTACTCCCTAAGCAAACTGTTTACTATTCATTTGAATAGGATTTATCTTTCTTAACATTGGCAAGCTAGACCTTAGAAGGCAACAATTAATAGGAAAGCTTAACATGTGTACTGCATATTAATTAGGGCAACTTCTTTTTCTTTACCATGTCATAGATATTTAGTGTGGAAAATTTGTAATTATCCCATTATATAAAGATGTAATATATGCACATCTACATATAAATTACACATATTTAGTGGTGTTCATACAGTACCCACTGACATGAAGTAGTAGAGAAGTCTTAGACTATATAAATGAGGCATTTCTAATTTCTAATTGGCACCAAATATGTGTTTCAGTTTTTAAGAGTTTTCTTTTTTATGTATAAATCACATAGCCACATTATACTTAACATAAATTATTGAGAACTGATACCGGAGATTCATACATAGTCTGGCAATCTATTATTTTCTTTCCTTTCTCCTACCAACCTCTTAAAAACTCTCAAAATTTTAACATCTTTAGCATGATGGTTTAAAACACATCTTGATATACAGAAGATGAAGAGAAGGATGTCATTAGAGAATTAGGGAATGTTCTTCAGATGGGAACATAAACTTGTGTGTGACCCAAGTTATTTTTGGCAGAATATGGTAATACATGTAGTAGTTTGATGTGCCAGTACAAATTGCATGTGCCCACACTAGTGTTACTATCTAAATCACATAAATTAGACAGATGAAGATAAAATTTAACCTTCTTGTCTGTCCTAGGCAGTACTAATCAGATTTTTTGACTGTGCCATCCTGATATCATGGCATTTGCACTTGAATATGAGCATAACATAAACTGCTCCTCAGGCCATTATATTAAGCACAATATATGTAAAAGAAATGCTTAATTCATTGCTGTGGTTACATTCCTTCAAAGGTTTATTTGTTCTGTCTGCATGGACATAAAATGATGGGGTGTAATGGAAGCTGAAAGCAGATTAAAAGAGTAATTTCCATGTTAGTGTGCTTTTGATTTATTTACTTCCTCTGAAAATGGGCTGTTTATTTAGTAAACTCTTCTTGAATAATTGCTCAGACTTCAGGGCATACCTTACTCCACGTGGGATCTTAATTCTTAAAGTTTGTCTTTTCTATATTAATGTCTGTTTTAATAGTGAAGAGTTTCCTGCGTGGAAGCTTAATTTCAAGGAGACATAAAGCTGGAAATAGGAGGGAGCAACTTGATCAATGGAGAGTTTTCAGTTGGTATATATGTAGTAGAATTCCGAGGGGATTATTACTGAATGTGCCTTCTTAATGCTCTGAATTCCCTTTCTTCCTATTTCCATTAGATACTGAATTCCTGTAATGGATCAATTATACACACTATTCTGTGAGAACCTCGAGTAGAGATTGCATCCTCTGTTTATTCTCAAGGCCTGTAAGAAAAAAGCAGGCAATTATGATTGAAAATGATATCAAGGAAGGAAGTGTAATTTAGGCTAAGGAGGTCATTCCTTATTCCTAGTTTTCAGTAAGTACTTAGTGGAAAGAAGAGGTTGGGAATTTGAGTATAAATGTAAGGAGTAGGGGTGGGCCTGACATTTGTTGAATACTTAGCATGTGCCAGACAGTTTGGTATGTGCATTGTATACATTCTCCTTTTCAAAATTCCTAACCCAAGGGTGGGGGAGAAGTTTTATCATACCAGTTTAATAAATGAGGAAAAGGGGGAATATAGAAGTTATAGGACTTGCCCCAAATCCTATTACCCCAAGGAAGTAAAGCTGCTGTGTCTTCTGTCTCGTGTTAGACTGGTGCTTTTCCATGACAGCACACAGTCTTTCTCACATGGAGTGGAGTGTGTCATTCATTCATGTGAGATGCTGAAATTCTGGGTATAGAAGAAAAGTTCTTAACATTTCTATCTGTGACCTGAATTGCCTTGATGAGTCATAGGAAGGAGGTGGAACTTTATGTCTTGGTTTCTGTACCAAGGGAAAGAGGTCATGCTAGAAAGTAAAGTCTAATTCTAAATATGACCATAAATTGTCAGCAGTGAGGTTTTTCCTTCTTTTCTTTAATTCATCAGATGTTTACTATGATGATCTTGTGTTAATAAATTTAATGGAAGTTGGATTACTTGTTTTGAAAATAGTTATTTCGCTCTGGACTCCACTCTAATTGAAGTGATATTTACAAGTTTGAAAATTCTCAAGTGGCTACATAGAAGGATGTTTACTTTTTTATTCTTTAATCATTAAAAAAATACATATAACTATATGTAGACTTTACTTAGAATATAGAACACGTAGACCACAAGTGCAAAACAAAGAGCTATCTTTTTGTATTTATTGTGAGGGACAGCTCTAAAATCATATAGTTACATAGATGTGACATGCTGACTACCTGTGGTCTCTATTAAGAAAATATCTGAACTGTGATTTGCTGCTTTATGGAGAATGATGTGTGTGCCTTGGAAATCTTGTGTCTTTTCTCAATACTGAGGCATCTCAGCTGTACAAGTTCAGAAGAGATGCGGTAGGTGTCACCTGTCACCTAGCAACAAGCTTACTGCTTTGTATCTTCAGTGTCTCTTTTCATTTTAAGTCAAAATAACTATGAAAACGTAGCACTTAGATTTGCATTTATCTCCAGAAATATTTAGATTAACCTTCAAATATTTTTAGTCCCAAGATAGCTCACTGTGACAGATACAACAGAAATAACTTTAAATGAAAAAAGGCAACTTATATGTCAGAAACCTTGATGTGAAATAAGGCCAACACGGCTCTGTTGTACAATATCTCAGACTTAAATGTGCAAAGCCTGCCTGTGGAGTTCCCTAATTGCCTTTAAAAGTTATGGTAACTGAATTGAATATGTATATAAACCTTTATTACTTGACTCCCCCCCCTGCACCCCCCACCCCAGTATTTGAAAACACAAGCTCACAGCTAATGAAGCAATGATTTGTTAAACTGAATCTGAAAGACAGAATTCCAAATGGGAGTGCTGCATCAGCACCAGAATTCAATTTACTTGAAACAGAGCAACTAAATTACCTTTGGGCAGAGAGTGGAATACCCTGACTACTCACATGTCTGTAAACACCTCTAAAATGCGTTTCTCTGTCTCTATTTAAAGATACATAAAGAGATTCTCAGAGGAACTAGCAACAAGTGTACTTATGGGTCCCGGAGTATTTAGAAGGTATTAAACACTAACCTTTAAAGATTGAGAACATAATAGATCATTTAAGATGTGATGAAGAGCCAGTAACCTGTACTGCAGAGTAATATAATGCCTGTGCTCTGAGGTAATTATTCCAAAGTAACTTCTTGTTCATTAAGGTGGCTTGCAGACACTTTTCTTCTGGCCAAGGTCATTTCTATTGTCCAGGATACTGTCTTTGAATTCTAAAAGAAGCTGACTGACCATGTGTTAAGGAAGCAAGAGTTAGACAGTGAAGAATTTTGGAAATCATTCCGCTGGTGAGGCAAGTATAACTAGAATTTTCTCCAGACTCTCAACTAGAACATTCGTGTATACCCATGGCTTAAGGCAAAAATATTTTGGTTTAAAAATAAATCTAAGATATTTTATGCCTTTTCTTATTTCTCAAGTTTATTTTTACACTGAAATAAGTTAACCAGCCTTTTGTGTTTCTTCACCTGACAACTGAAAATCATTTTGAAAACTAGCGAAGTAAGGGTTAAAGACCTGCATGCATTTTTTTGTTTTGTTGCTTTGGGTTGGTTTCTTTTTTTTTTTTTTCATTTTTTAAATTTTTAAATGGCCTTTCATACATCTGTGTTCTGGGAAGCTTTACTGGATAAAATCACAGAATTATTTAGCAGAACTTAGTGATGTTTTAATTAGGAAATTTGTCCGATATTACCAGTTATTGGAAGTGTGCCCTTTTTTTCTATTTTATATCATGGTTAGATTTTGATGGAGATTTAGGGAACAACCCAGGCGTCTTCACATGATTAAAGGAATTAGAGCGATTCATCTATTCTGTCTTGTGATCTCAATTTAGGGAAATCCATTTGTCCTCCTGCTGAAATGGCCGTTGATTAAAGAGGGATTATTCCTAAGTGTATGACTGCAGACATTACTATATAGACATAACTTCAGTTGGGTAGGTGAGATATTATCCCTGCATCTGTAGAGAAGGACATTGGACCTCAAAAATTTGCTTGCATACCTAATAACAACGACAAGACTAGGGTAGTCTCAAATCTAAACTGTGTCTTTATCTGCTGTCATTTGTGCTACTTAAAATATAAAGCTGCAGCACTAAGAGTTAAGGAGCAAAAGACTATCTTGAGTGCCCTCTGAGGAGTTTAAGTCGAATGAAAAACAATAGGTAGCGTTGTGCCAGGTTTGCCCAGGTTTAAAAAATGTATATATTTAAATTGTAAGTGTGACAAAAGATAAACCACATGAGCTTTGCCTTAAGATTTGGGACTAAAATCTGTAAGGAACCTGCCATTGTCTAATTTGTTAAGGTAGGAGCTTGACCTCTGATCTTTATTGTCACATGGACCTTAAAATAGTTCATGAGCTCAAGTCACAGAACTGCTTTTGAGAAAAATGATGTAATTAGGATACTTAAAATTGAATAATACTAAAATATTATAAAATATGTGATAGTGTGTTATATATCATTCACATAATTTAATGTTTGTTTTAGACTCAAATGGAAGAATCCTAAACATACAGATTATATAATTATGACCTAATTAGGTAAGAAATACGCTCATAATTGATATAAAGGAGAGTTATCTTTATTTGATATTTGTTCCCTTTTTCATTTGTAGGTTTCCTCATTCAACAAATATTTATCGTTATCCCTAAATTGGCTAAGTTCCTCTGGTTTGTATTGTGAAATAAAGATGGGACTGGCACTATATTAACACGTCCTTTCTCTCCTGGTACAAATATAAATTGTTATAGTCTATTTAATAAATGTTTTGCTGGTATATTTTGAGAGTCTGGGAAAATTTTATTACTTTGATCAGTAATTTAACTTATCTAACTGTATTCAGAGAAAATAATTAAAGGTGCAGACTAGAACATTGAAGCACACTAGTGTTGGATGAAGGTGCCTGGTTGAGGGGTGAGTGGTGGTGGAAATCTCCTGGGCTTGAATGCCCAGGCCCTGCCTCCTGATGGGTCTGTATTCGCCCTGAGAGTACAGCTGTTCTAGCTGTATGAGTCATCAATCCAAGCTAGCAGAGGCCCTGGTGTATACGCAATTTATGTAGAAGGATGTATAAATGTTGTCTGTAATAGTAAAGAATCATAAATTGTTAGATTAAAAATTAGGGAGTAATAATACTGTATCCCTACAGTAGAGTAGTGTAGATTTTGTATTAAGAGTAAATGAGTTGAATGTCATGTGAAAATGCTCATGGTATACTGAATTGTGAGCTAAAATATAAAACCAGAATGTAAGTTTGAAACCAGGTTTTTAAACATTTTTATTGAAATATATTGCATTATAACATGTACCTTTCAGATGTGCATCATAAATCAACATCTTTATAAACTGCATTAAGTTCAACAGTAAAAGTCCAAGTCTATCCTTCACCATTACAGTTGATCCCTTTTAACTGATTTACACACGGCATCCTACCTTCCCTTCTGGGAATCTTTAATTAGTTTTGTCACCTGAAAGGAGTTTTGAAGGACCCAGTACATTCTGCTGAGAGCTGGAACTGGTTGCTATATATATATTTTGAAGACTAGAAAGGTCAAGAGGTGTTTGATGAGAACACGATGTTTTAGATGACTTTAATTTTTTTTTATTTTTTACCTCACTGTTCATTTTTAAACATTTGCTCTCCCCGCCCCCCCCAGGTGTAGTCCCCATAGAGTTTCCTTCCCCAGTGCACCTGTGCACCATCACCATAGTCCCCTGTGCTCCTCCCTCCCTCCCTCTGATCCCTCTTCCTCCTCCTCCCCTGCAAGATGTCTCTGGTTTATAATTGTCTGTTTTTGTTTTTTGTGTTTGTACTGTTATTATTTTTTTACACTGATGTCTTATTTGATTTCCCTATATCCCTGCTATAAGTGAAACCACCTGATACTTTTCTTTTTCCTTCTGACTTATTTCACTTGTGGGATATCATATTATAGTATTATAATTTAAAAAAGAATTATATTCTGATTTCAAGAGAATATTTCAGTTTACCACTATACTGTTAAAATCTTTCATTTATATTGTTTTTTAATTCGCATTTGTAGTAATACTAAACGCTTTAATGTACATAGGAGATGTGCTTTGAGGCATAAGATTATGTATGTATATATGTATCAATCATCTATCTAAGAGAGGTAAAAGGGAGAGAGAGGTTGAAATGCAATACCAGAATAAAATTAAAGTTAAAGGGCAGTTCCTCTTGTAGGCCAAGCCTGTGGAATATGTGAATTCTGCTACATGTTCTTTGAAGGCCTTGGCATGAGTTCACTCTTTTCTGTTCAAGTGTATGGAGACACATGCAAAGGAAATCTGGCCCAGTGCTGTGTTGTGTAGACGTTGGCACAGAATGGGGGCTGCTAACCAGCTCCAAGGCGTGTCCCCTCTTGAGCATGATTCCAAACCCTAAAAAGTAAACTGTGCCTAATAAGTTGACTTAACTGAATGCCAAAGAAAATTTGCCTCATGAAATGGAAATTCTGAAGCAAGTTACATAATTCTGAGCGAGAATGAACAAGAAGGCTTTCAAGATATATCCAAATGGGGTGAATGGTCTGTTTTAATCAGAATCTCCAGTTGAGCAATATTTAGTTTTATTGGTGAGATTCAAATAAATGGTCCAAGACACTTGGGGATGCTTAGAAACTATGTCAACTTTTAATTTAATTTTTAATAAATGGCATATATAATCATAATTTTTTAATGAATTTGAGTGTTTTTATTTATTTTTTAAAGATTTATTTGTTTGTTTGTTTGTTTATTTATTTATACAAGCACAAGAGTGAGAGAATTCACCAGAGCCAGAGTGGGAACAGAACAGGCAGATTGATGAAATACACTGCTGAGGGGAGCAGCGGGCAGCAGGAGAGGTCTGTGCACCATGTGGGACCCTCGCCGGCCAGCCTGGGATCGTACCGGCGCTGCGGAGGCTGCAGGCAGCTTTGCAGCCCAGTGCTCAACGGCTGCGCCACCAAGGGAGGCCCCATAATTTATTTTTAATTGAGCTAACATTGGTTTTACAACACTGTATGTGAGTCAGGGTATGGATTCACACCTCTTTAGATGTGTGTGCCATGCACCAGAGTCCTCCACCATAGTCTACTGGTGGTATGTCTGCCCTTTGCACCAACCCCCAATAGACAACCTCTAAACATGCATATTTAAAAGTTACTTTTAATTGCCCAACATGGAACCATCAAGAAGTACTCATATCAATTATCCTATGCATTTGAATAAGTTATTTACAGAAAAAGTTTTCTTCTCTCCCGGAGAATAATTTACTTTAAAAATCTCTTACTTGGGGCCTCCCCTGGTGGCGCAGGCAGTTGAGTGCAGTGCTGTGAAGCTGTCCGCAGCCTCTGCAGCTCCAGTTCGATTCCTAGCCAGCCCGGGAGATACCCACATGGCATGGCAGACCTCTCCTGCCTCTCCTGGTGCTCACCTCAGCAGTGTATTTTGTCAGTCTGTCTGTTCTGTTCTCCACTCTGTCTCTGGTGAATCCTCTCACCCTCCCGCTCATCTGGCCTGTACACCAGTTTTTGTATGCATGAATAAATAAATCTCTAGGAAAAAAAATCTCTTAACTTGGTAAAAATAATAAAGCACTTCAGGTGGAGTATTTATGGCTTTTCTTTCATATATTAAATTTACTTTTATTCCCCCCCAGTTTGAAATCTTTGATGAAATTTATTTAATATAATTTTTGTTACGGTACCATTGGTTTATAACATTGTATATTATTCAGAAATATAGACCACCATCTCTTCAGATGTGTATTACCACATCACACCTGCTACTGAGGCACCCAAAATTCCATCATTGTCCATTAGCCCCCTCTTCACTTTTTTCACTACCCTCCTCCTCCTGCCCTGCAGCCTCAGTTTTGCAGTCAGATTTCTAAGATTTGTTTTTGGTTTGGTGTATTAAGTTTGCTTTTCAATCCATTTCTGCCATTTTAACCCCAAGCTTTTCATTCTTTTGAATCTCTCATACCTTCCTTTCCTCCCTATCTTTGTTCATATCTTCATCATCTTGTGTCCATTATCTGTCCTAGTGGCATTTATTATTAAACAGTGTCCTGTTTCTGCATTTATCCACTTTGCTATTTACATGACTGCTAAAAAGCAAGCAATAAACAAGCAATTAAGGAAAAAACAGCCAGTTGCAATTTTTTCATGTCACACCACTGATCAATATCTCCAAGAATTGCAGAATTAAAATTGTTTTCCCCAATAGAAGTGTGTTATCAACATGTAGAACTTTTTCTCATTATTGGTTTTTATTGTGCTTTTCTTGCAGGATCAATGTGACTCTAGAAACAAATGGATGAATGAATATCCGTATGAAGAGGAAAACAATAGAGGTTGGTTAGTCAATGCATATAATTGTGTTGAGAATATTACTATTTTGAACATTATTTGGGGAAGCTGTTCTCATTTGAGTACTTCCTTGAGTGAAGAAGAGAGAAGATGAGACAGAGGTCAATTCTTAGACACCCACATCTCTCTGTAAAGCATAGCTTTTATTGTTAATCCAAATATGAAGACATTTATGGGAAGGGAGGCAATGTGTTGTTGTTTTTTTTTTTTTAAATAGGTTTAGCTGTCATTAATTTCTAGACTCTAAGTTGCTGTTTTAAGATTCTGTTAATGCATGTTAAAAATGAAATAACCACTTGGTACAACTGGTCCCTGGGACACAGAGGGGAAAAGAAGCCAGATTCTGTTCAATATTTATCAATTCCTCAAATTACAGTCCTAGGTTCAGCACTGTGTATTGTGTGATTGCTGTGAGAGGCTGGCCTCTTTGCACTCACAATCTGAATTTCCTCCGAAGAGTAGGAGTGTTATGAACCATTTTTAACTTGGTTGTCTTTTCAGGCAATTAAAAAAAAATCCAGTATGGATTAGAGGGAAAAACAATTCTGTGAATTTTAGCAGTTATCAAATACTGGATATCACTTTATGTATGGTAGTTTTTTGAACATCTTTTGTGCTACATCCTGGTTAAATATAAAAATCAGAGATAATACTAAGAAAATTAGAATATGCTAAATCTCCATTTCATAAGGTTTTTACACTGAGTAGACCAAGCACACAGATGTATGCCTCTTAACTCTTTCTGTAGCTGTACAGCAATACAATTTCTTAATTTCCTCCCCCCATTAACCAGCTACTTTCAAATAAATATACCCAATGTTGTGTCTTCTTTTACCACCTCACTTTCACAGTTATTTACAATTAATTTCTCAGGTTATATCTTTCATTTAAATTTGTCTAAATCCATCCTTATTGCTAAATTTGTTCCTTTCTAGTATTTTTATCTGGGAAGATTTCATACCTTTAGAGAGAATTTTGAATCAGAAATAATCCCAAGGAGACTTCTGGGTATATCATTGTTTTCTTATGACTTTGACTGTATTTATATGAGTTGCATTTACTTTGTGAGAATTAATGTACTGTGTGTTTTTTTCTATGTGGATCAGTGGTGTGCTGGTAAACTGGGCTGGTGGGTTGGGTAGAAAGGCCTGATCTGTAATATTTGTCAACGTCTATGGTATAAATACTCCCACCACGGCTGGTTTCAGTGGTTAACTTGAAAGAAACATGTCAGTTGCAGAGTTTAGTATGATCATGCTAAGTTTATTCTGACACAGAATACAAATATTATTTTTTAAAGTTTTTCTTTAATAGCTGCAGTATGAGTTATAATAGCAAATATAAAACTAAACCAAGTTTAAGATAGGTCTCCACAATGCAAACTACAAATTTTAACATTTCTCTGACTTTAAATATTTTTGTTGCTATCTGTAGAGGTTATAAATCCTCTCCCTGAACATCATTGTAGAGTCTGTATTTCAAGCACATTCACATTTTCTAGTTGTCAAAGGGTATGAATTATATGATTGGATGGTAATTTCTCAGGAATCAATGCCTTCCATGTTCTCCACAGAGATACAAGCCTACTAAATAAGATGGGAAAGACCAGTAGAATTTAATGACTATCAAAAAAAAAAATAGTGTTTCTGTTGAATAGATGGAAGAATTATGTTGTAGTAAGAGAATTTATACCCTCTGACAAATGAAAAAAGCCCTTATAGGCTATAGTATGTAGTTGTAAATAGTTTTGTGAATAGAAAATAAAACCATCATATTTAAAATTGTTACTGTAACTTTAAAATCACTAATGTTGAACAGATTGTCAGGATTTTATGAGTTTTTTTTCTCTACACTGTTGTGTGGTTTCAATACTCTGAACAAAATCAAACTCCTAAAAATAAGTTGGCTTGCAGAATTCCTTAAAATTTCACAACTGATGCTAATGAGCTGGAGATGAGCTAGTTCTGATAATTTCATTTATAAAGTAATCATTTTACATACTGAAGACTACTCAGACAAAGCAGTAAATGTAAATTTTTTTGGTTTATCTATATATAAAAATGGAAATGCTCTTCACTCATCATGTAAAATGTGTTTATCCTTTTCCTTATGTTAAATGTTGGTATAGTACTTATGTTTTCCTTCAATTGTTATTGAACTCTTATGTTTGAATGGATCATTGTTAGGTTTGTAAGTTTATACATTTTGACAAAGTCTTTGTTCTATAACTCATTTCATGACAACTGTAGAGAATTATTGTTTATTACATACCCTCAGGATAAACTCAGAAAATATTATCATGATTGACTATGTCTGATTCACTCTAAATGTTTGTTCCTCATAGCTTATGATTCATGAGTTCAAAAGTCTTTATAGAGGAAGAAATGATGTGTATTTCACTTTGTGTTTTTGTCACAGAGATTTTTTAACTGCTCTTTTTTGTATTTTTGGTCCATATTTTCATTTGTGGAGGACAGGGCAGAGAATCCATGGACATTTGTTTTTAAGTCTTTTTGATCAGGTGCTGTTAGTTTCAGCACAAACAGATTCAGGGAGAAAATTGCAAAATTTGAAAATTTATCTTTTCTGTATTTCAAATACATTGACAAGGTCACTATTAAGATGAAGTTTTAAAAATATCAACATTGAAAATAACATCACTACTCTCTGTGTAATTGAAAAGGGCTCTTCAAACTATTTTATGGCTCTTCAAACTATTTTGTATATTTCTAAATTGCCAGAAGTGATAAAATCTTGCCAAGAGTCAAAAATTATCATGTTGTGCCTTTCCGCCTAGGTTATAATTTTTAAAAGCCTAAATAGCATTGGTGAAATTTTTGTTGTGTCTATGCAACAGTCTTAATTCGAGGACATTTGTCATCTGTCCTTTCCTTAAAAAATAAATGTATTTGCATTAAGTTCTTTCTGCTCCATTGCACTCTGAATTTGCCCCTTTACTGTCTGCAATTAGAAAATACCAAATTCTCAAAGATCCCTGTCATCTATTATTTCATGCTTACAACTATTGGCATAAAATCTGGTCTACATACTCTTTAATGTATTCCAGCAGTTGCTGTCATTGCAAAGACAGTGGCTTGTTTATGGATCTGGCTCCACAAATCTGGCTTTGTTCCATTTGTTTTCCAGGCATTTCAGTATGTTTACCAAGTGCTTCTCAGCAGCTGGCTTAGAGCAGGTGTCCAAAACATATGCATACATATACACTGTCCAGCTTATCAGAGCTCACATTTAAACTTGTGCTATGTGACTACCTCCTATGAACAGCTGCTTAAACCATCTAGCATTAGTAGCAGTGGGTGGAGTTAACTTCTTGCATTTGGAAACCAAGAAGACAGTGGTAGCCATCCTGAGAAAGCTTTAATTTCCTACAAAAAGAATCTGTTTCATAATGATGGACAAATACATGCATATATGGGTGTGTATATCTCTAGAGAGAGATAAAGATATTGCTGTAGATACATTGTGAGTACTTTAAATTTCCTTTCCACAAAGTTCCAATACTGGCTCTTCGCTCAGGATAGTAAAATATAATAGCAGCAATTTAACCTTTTTTTCATTTTGAACCAAGCAGGCAAGGTTGCTTAGGAAACTGCAGTTGATGTAAATGAAGCATATTGTCAGTGCTTCATATAGTTTATGTAGAGTAACTGCCCAGACAGTAAAGCATGGAATCCAAGAAAGAAAAGTCTTGGCTCCACAATTTATATGTCTGTATGCTCTCAGACCTATGTCTATATGCTCTTAGACCTTTTTGCATCTAAATTTTCTCAACTGCAGAGTGAAACTAATAACACCTACCTATTTTCAGGATTTGCTAGGGGGTGTTGGGGGTGGTGAAAGAAAATATGACATATTTGTGAAAACAATTTAAAACTGTAGCATTCTAAAGGTGCGGGTGGCATTGATACTATTATTTTTATAACATAAGACAGAGGTTTGTGACTTTATTGTATAACTTCATATCACAGAGTCAGAGATTTTCAGAGTTGGAAGCATTCGCAAAAGCCTGTGACTCTCTAACATGTGCTTGGTGAGGGGCTACCTTCTGTTAAGACTTGATTGGTTACTTTAGCATTATGTTGAATACCCCTTGGAATTTTCTATTGCATGTGGTGATTTATCTTTTTCCCAGGCATCTAATATTTATATTAAAAGTTCTTTTATTGAGCCAAATCAATAGATTTTATAAAGATATGAGCTAATAGTTATTTATATGTTTATTAATCACTTCACCTTCAGTTGTCTAATTTTGCTTTTTTGGAAAATAAGAACAAAATGATGGGAAATGATAGACAGGGATTATGTAGTTATTAAAGTACAGTAATGGTTTTATTATTTGAAAAGATGATGCATTGCTCATTTTAAGAACTTTAAAGCATGCAAAGCCACATCACCTCCTTGCTTCATACCTGTTAATATTTGGTAATTATTCATACCTGTTAATATTTGGTAATTATTCTTTCTGTCCACATATATGAGTACAGACAGTTTTACAAAAATAGGATCATATTTGTTTCTAATGAAGAGTTATATTTTCAATTTGCTTCCATTATAATGCAAGAAACAAAAACTGATTTGAACTGAAGGAATTTTTCATTTCAAGTTAATGTCTTTTCACCAGAATGGCTCTATTACTTAAGCATTATGGAAAAAGAAACAACTGAATTCTGATCATTGAGTTTTTCTCCGTGACTAAATTTAACGTTAAGCAGCATCTCTCATCTCTTGACACTTTGCTATCAAAGATGAGAAAATTAATGACATTTCTTTCTAATTCCCCTTTCCTCCTCATTTTACTGCCCTTTAAAAAGTAAGGTTAACTAGAATTAACAAAGTTCCTTAGTCTTTGTTATTTTTTTTCAGAAATATGGCAATATGCTTTGCTCTTTTCTGGCATGTGCTGTCACTGTGAAGACTGAAGCAAACTGATCTTTCCACTTGTTCTTATTTTGCTTCTTGTTCAGATGTCCATGGACTATTTTTAGTAAGCTGGAAGCTTAGTAACTTCATTGATTTTTATCTTGGTTTTCATCATTCTGTATCATTTTTTTCTTGGATCATGCCCTTAAACTCTGAGGGGAGTCTTTTTATAGCTCCAGATTTAACAATTATATTTATAATTTATTTTGTCTGTTTTTTGTTTAGTAACCCTGAAAAGTTGTTGAATGATTTGCCTTAGTTTTTCAGTTCAGTGGTCTTCATCTTTAGATTTTTAATTTCACTTACTGTTCTTCCCCATTAGGCATGTTTTCTTAACTATGGTTCCGGTCAAATTCTTTATATGTTAGTTCCCAATATGGCTTTTCATCTCTAATATTTCATAACTCTATTGGCTTATTTTCATGCATGTTAGTTATCTTGTATTTTATCCTTTGAACCTTTGTACTTCCTGAACTCTTGGTCCTCATCCTTGAACATTTTTTAAAAGAAAGACCCCTTTGTCTATATTTTTGAGTCTATGAAGTTTTACTTGTCTAAATTCTTCATCTGTTCCTTTGGCAATTCCTCCTATGATATTTTCTTCACTGACTCTTTACTTACATTTTTCTCTTGCTTTTGATATTTGCAGCTTTTATGCAGTTTGCCCTGTGGCTGCTCTCTGATTAGTACCTGTTTTTAAATGTGGCCAGTATTTGCCAAGATTGCAGGTAGTATGGTGGACATGGCACCCACAGTTTGCTTCTCAGCTAGATGTGTCCTAATCTTTGACATGAGTTTGCTATTTCAGCTATTAAGTAAAGATATCACGTCCAGTCTTTCCTCTGTTTCATTGTACAGCAAAGTCCCCTGAGACAAAAGACTCTTTACTCTTTCAGCTACTTTCAGTAAAGCCCCTTTCTTTATAAGGGAGTTAGACTCTGAATGGCTGTGTCTGTACGTTTACTTTTCTACTATCATTTTCTTTACTTTCCTTCAACAGAACTTTCCAAACTGTGATTTTTGTTTGTAGGAAAATCTGCATCTTGCTCAAGGTCTGAGGGTGTATGTATCAGCCCTGGTGGCTTTCCAGATTGTAGTCTTTGACAGATAGGCTGTGACTGGTAATCTGTGTTTGTGAATGTTTTTACTTTCACAAACGATGGCTTTCCCCCGCCTGAATTTGCTTTAAAAGTTTTCAGTGGATTTTAAAGAAGAGGTATAAAAATACCTTTATACTACCACTTTTAGTAAGTAATGTTTAGATGCATTAAAGGGACACCTGGAGAGTATTGGATTTGCAAGTGTTAAAGACCTTGGCTCTGGGCTCAGACTGCCTGGCTTTCCATCCTGGCTCTGCCTGGGTTTCTGCTGGCTTCTATCTTCCTGTCATATCTCTGATGTAGAGATGATGACAGTGAAAATCATGCCTACTCCATAAGGTTGTTGTGAAGATTAAAGGAGAAAAAAAACATGCTTGAGTTTTTGTATATTGTTAGCAGTCACTAAGTGCATTAAAATAGCCATTATTATTATATTATCATTATTTTGAGACCTATTAATTGTGTTTAGGATGGTGACAGTTTGACTTTTAGAAAATGTGCCATCAGAGGGTTGTGTGTGTGTGTGTGTGTGTGTATTCATTTGATTGAAGATATACTACAGGGTATACCCAGGGAATTCAGTCCTGGAATTCCATTTCAATTCTGAGAACCAGGGGAGCTGAGGTATAAACAGAACATGAATGTTCCAGCATAAACAGGCAAGAAGGATCCCATCCTTCCTCTGATTTTCCATTTAGGTCCTCAACAGATTGGATGATGCCCAACACATGCTGCGGAAGGCAGTCAGTAAACTGAGTCCACTGATTCCAATGTTGTTCTCATCCTGACACATCCTCATGGGCACATCCTACCTGGAAGTAATGTTTAGTCTGGGCACTCTATAGCCCTATCAAGTTGACACATAAAATTAACCATCACACCCATCCTTAGTGTGATTACATTCAGCAGTCATATATTTAACTTTCATTATCTGTTAGACACTGAGCTACAAAGACAAATTATATTTAGACCCTAACCCTCAAGGTTTTTTTCAGGAACAGGCAAATAACTTACTGGAGTTTGATGTGATTAGTGCTGTGTTGTTTATAATAAAACCTAAGGAGTTGAGTGTGGGCCAGGGGCCACTTCACATATGAAAGGACATTGACCCAGGCTTGAATAATGAATGGTAATACATTGATTGACTGGAAGAAATGGGAGCAACCAAGTAAAACTAATTTTTGTTTAATCAGTATTCTTTGCAAATGTAACAGTGTATTTTCTATTCTTTGAGCACAGGAGTGCCCTGAAAAATTTCTTCTTGGCATTAAGAATAAAAGTGATATCATTAAATTTTTAGCTTGAATCTATTTAGATTTCTGTCCAGATGTTATTCTCTTACCTCAGACTCTTCCTGCTCCACTTCTGAATCTATTTCTTTGTTTTCTCTCTCTTTTGCTCACATACTCCCTCATGTTTGTACTCTCTTCCCTGATCATATATTTTTTTATTCTCTGACCACTTGTTAATGGTGGTTTTTAAGCTAAGATTTATGTTGTCCTACTTAGAGTATTATCAGAGTAGTTTTTATAGTATATTTTACGGGAAAATTTCAGGAGTCATCATAAAATAATATGAGCATCTTTTAAATAGAACCATTTAGTTAAATAATTTTGATTTAATGAGAACATTATAGTACTAAAGCAACATAGTAATTGATTATTAAAAGCAGTTATTGAAGTATAATATCTTGCTGGTTAATTTTATGTTATCAACATCTATAAATTTAAACAAATAGTAGCTTCTTTCAACTCTCTCAAGCTGATATTAGCTAAGAATTAATTTGTTACTATTCTCTGTAGACTTCTGTTTAATAAAATCACGGATTATTATCCAGTATTATTATATACATGGATTATTATTGATTTAAAGAATGAATGCAATTCTTTATCTCATACAAAATTTAGTCCTATAGTATACCTTACAATCTAGTGAAAGTAAAACTGAAAAATATTCCAATTTAGGAGTCAATGGATTGTTAATATTCATCATGCTCTGCTTTTCTGGAACTAGTTCTTGCTCTGAATTCTCTATCACTCAGGGTTTGATCAGAGCACCAGGTCCCTGGGACTGGTATAGATGTGGAATTTTTTTATAAATCAGAGTTTGAACTTATAATCACAGAGCTAGTTTAAGCAAATTATGTATGAATTTTGCATATGTATTTTTGGTGCTAGATCTGAAGTTAGCAGGCCAGGCTGGGAGGGAAGGATGAGCAGGATGTGCGGAAGGGCAAGGACATTCTGGAAACTGACTATGAGCTGAAGTCCCCATAAGTTTCATCATCTAGGAGCTTGCTAAGTCAGGGATGCTGGAAACTACAGGGGGAGCTGGCATCCTGCACTAAGCCAAACACATCAAGGCCTGAGAATCAGATAGTCTGGTAGAGAACCTGCAGGAGCTGTGGGTCGACCCTGTCCCTGCTCCTGCGACGGTGTGTGCTGCATCCACATCTAGAGCCTTGCATTGAGTCTCTGAATATGAAACACACGTGACTACTGTGTACTCAGCCTTCCAAAACATGCCTAGATGTCTCTACAACCCAGGCACCCGATGCAAGGAAAAGCAGACTGAGCTAGCTGTGTCGAGACAGTTGATGCCCATGTTGCCTGTTCACTTGTGTCTCCTGCACAAGTAGCCACCCTTCCCCACTTCCCGAGGACCATAGATCATATACTTCTTTTCATCACTG
This sequence comes from Talpa europaea, assembly GCF_964194135.1. NCBI lineage: Eukaryota > Metazoa > Chordata > Mammalia > Eulipotyphla > Talpidae > Talpa > Talpa europaea. The sequence goes on along the minus strand of NC_140072.1, from coordinate 114,877,161 downwards.
CCCTCTTTTCATATCTTTTAAAGATTTATTTATTTATTTTTACAAGTCAGAAGCGCGGGAGGGTGAGAGAATTCACCAGAGCCAGAGCAGGGAGCAGAGCAGGCAGAAGGACTGAAGTACACTGCTGAGGGGAGCAGAGGGTGGCAGGAGAGGTCTGTGTGCCATGTGGGACCCTCGCCGGTGGCCGGGGATCGAACCGGCGCTGCAGAGGCTGCGGGCAGCTTCACAGCCCAGCGCTCAACCGCTGCACCACCGGGGAGGCCCTGCCCTCTTTTCTTGATTCTGCTAGTCCTGACCGAGGACCTGAGACACTGCTGGGGGGACCCAGTCTTGTAGTGGTGATTACGTCCCATAAAGAAGGTTCATCTGCTTGGTTCACTATTTTGAGCTCTGTTCAATTTTTGAGAAAATACAGGCTCATTTGTGGTCATTACCATTTTCACATGGTTCTCAGTGCAGACACTGGTGTAGGCAGTGGCTGAGATGACTCTGCTGCCTGGACCCACTCATAAGCTTGTGGACTCATCAGGCCCCGGCCAGGGCCTCATGACTGCAAGGGCTGCAATTGAGAGCATAGGAAAGACAGAACCTAGTTTGAGAAAAAGGATTCTGATTTTACGCATGGTGGAATACAGGAGTTGTCTTGGCATTAGCTACTTACCCATGTAGTAAAATTTAGAGCAAAATTCTGAGCAAGAATAATATCAAGTTTCTATGCAGAGTAGGAATTAATACTGTCAGGGCCAGTTAGAGGTTAGAGGCGAGCTTGACAGGCAGCACCTGGAGGACACAGTGCTGGAAATGGCTAATGAGGGCACAGATATTAAGTCCGACTGGGCTTCCTGAACTGGGAGGCTCTAATGATGGCGGGAGGAACAGGGTGGAATTTTAGGGAGCCAAGGACACCACCAGTGGTACTTGGGGAGTGGAAGGAAAACTGGTGCCTCCACAACAGGGAGGCCAGTGACTTATCTCACATGTTCAACTCTTGTATCTTGGAGCAGCTTCCTGGTGGTCTGTGTTGAGCCATGGTTCAGGGCCAGGATTTCCTGCACAACTGGACTTCCTGCAGCCAAGATAAAGGGAGCACTTGGTGAGATGAGTGAAGGTAGACAGGGGAGGGTACTAACTAGCCTCTTTCTGGATTCAGGGAGGAATTTAAAAGAAAACCTTTCCTTTAACACACTAGCTTAAACTTCCAGAATCCATCCACAACCACAGGAAGGATTTGATACTAATTTGTCACTTAGAGTATATTCAGAAATAACCTTTGAAACAGGGAATAAGAAAAATTAGGTAGCTTGAAAAAAAAAAAAGACAGTTACTGGTAGAACATATTAGTTCAGATTTACACATTTATAGTTTATGAGTGGGAGAAAGGAGAAGAGTAATAGAAATTCTAATTTATAGGTAAATGCTTCCTAGATTTTTCTGAGTTTTCATTACATTTTTTATTTAATTGCTCAAATACTTTTAAATTGAATTACAAAAATAATTCACCTTAAGCACCAAGATCATATGAATTAAGACACTTTACCTGGTCATTCCCATTATAAACTCAGTTCTTTCAAGTGGTGTTGCTACTTCTGACGGAAACTAATGTTGCCAAACTATAGATATGAAGGATCAAAAATGTTATCTGTAGAATTTATCATATTCATATTTGCAGCTTCCTCTCTCTACAATATATTCATTGTAAAAAGGAGAAAATGGTGGAAATGAGTGGGAGTCTGGCTGCTGGCCAGACTCCTGTTTCTGTGAGCGACAACCTTTGTCAGTTGACTAATGTGACATGTACAGTTGTTAGTGGCAAAGCTGCATATATCTAGTCTGTTTCATAGTATTCATTTGCACAGCATTTCTAAAACATCCATTTATAACCAAAGTTCCCAGTAGAGAACATATTATGAAGATGGTACTTGTAAAGATATTTGTATGGAACCAGGAGAGAGTGAGTGATTACAGGGAGAGGATAGTAAGCAAACTTTATTTTCTTAAGCAATGAAAAGGTACATTTACTTTAATAATTTCTTCTGGCCCTTCGCTAGAACTTACACACCTCTTATATGCTTATTTTTCTAAGTAGGTAATTACTGCAGCCTCACCTTACCTTTCAACTCTCTCCAAGAGTTTGAAGAAAATTGAGATACAGGTTTTCCCCACTATCTATCTGAAAGCAGAATGGTCCTATTTGGTATGACTTGGTAGGTTTCTTTTTTTTGGGGGGAGGGGTGCATCTAGGAATGCTATTACTAGTAATTTATATGTATTTTTCCTCCAACATTCTTGGCCTTCAAATAACCTTATAAATCATACCAAGTAGGAAAGTTCTACTTTTTTTTTTTTTTTTAAGATTTATTTATCTATGCATACAAGAGCTGGGGTATAGTCCAGAGGTGCGGGGGGTGAGAGGATCCACCAGAGACAGAGTGGAGAACAGAACAGAACAGATTGACCAAAGTATGCTGCTGAGGGGAGCAGTGGGTTAGTCAGGAGAGGTCTGCTGCACCATGTGGGTTGTTCCCTGGCTGGCTGGGGATTGAACTCGTGCTGCAGAGGCTGCAGACAGCTTCATAGGTTGCGTCTTAACCCCTTGCGCCACCACAGAGGCCAGGAAAGTGGGGCAAACCTGTATCTGATTTTCAAAGATGCACCTGGCATATCTTGGCAGTTCTGAGGTTGACTGGCCAGTTTGGTGCAGGTAATTAAGAGTAGTCAAAGAGAGAAAAGTCTAGGAGATTTCTATGAGCAACTGTGCTTAAGAATTGATTCTGGGCCTCCCCTGTGGCGCAGCGGTTGAGCACTGGGTTGCGAAGCTGCCCGCAGCCTCTGCAGCGCCGGTTCGATTCCCGGCTGCTCCCCGGCCACCAGAGGAGGGTCCCACATGGTGCGCAGACCTCTCCTGCCGCCCGCTGCTCCCCTCAGCAGTGTACTTCGGTCCTTCTGCCTGCTCTGCTCCCCACTCTGGCTCTGGTGAATTCTCTCACCCTCCCGCGCTTCTGACTGTACCCAGTGCATGTATAAACAAAAACAAACGAACAAACAAACAAATAAATAAATAAATAACATGCCTCTATTAAAAAAAAAAAAAAAAAGAATTGATTCTGGGGCCTCCCCTGGTGGCGCAGTGGTTGAGCGCTGGGCTGCGAGGCTGCCTGCAGCCTTTGCGGCACCCATTCGTTCCCCCGCCACCAGGGAGGGTCCCACAAAAAAAAAAAAAAATTGATTCTGTTTCCTTGGTTCTAATCAATTATACGAGAGCTGCTTTCCTTTTTTGGTTCTACCGGAAACAATATATGTTGTTAATGTGAGAATTTAATTATAGTGAAAAAGTCTCTAATGTTTTTTGAATGAGAAATTGAATCTCAATCTTTCTTTGCCTCTGTGAAACTGAGATACTGGTAAAGCTCTAGCAGAAGCTGCTGGTAACAACAGTTGCTCTTTCCACATTGAAATATGTTGGCAGGGTGAGAGGGAAAACTAAGTGGGGCCAGTGGGTTAGCTCGTTGTCTTTCGATTTATGTCAGCTCGGTCTTATAAAGCAGTACAGGATACAGGGTCTCTGCTTCAAGGAGATGATGCCATTGTTGGCATCAAGAGCAGGTTCTTTATTTTCTTAAGTAGTGCAGAAAATTTCAAACATGTATCTTACAAATGTAAATAATTTGGAGTTGAACAATACTGTAAGAATTTTTTCATTCAACTGGATTAATGTAAATAGGAAGAAAAAGATCAATAAAAATGAAGCTATTTGTTCACGATTACACAGTCCATTATAGATTGGGAGATTTAGGAGAAAGGGCAACAACATGAGACTATGGTTTCTTTCAATTCACAGATTTTAAAAATCCAGTATGAGCAAGTAATTTAACTTTTGCTAAAAGCAAAAGGTACTTGATAGATATCTTTTTATGACCGGAAGGAGTAAAGGAATACACTATGAATGCAAACAAAAGAGAAAGAAAATGAGACGCTATCCCTCTTTCTTCTTCTTTGACAAAATGTTCAAGAGCATGATCGAGTTGTAATGGAAGAGAAAGATGAGATTCTGAAAAATTGATGAATGAGTCACATAAAGCCTGAAACATAGAAAACCTCTTTCATTAAAGTCTTTTGTAATAAGCAGTAGTGGAGGGAAAAGTTTGGTTTATGGAAGCTAACTAGGTGGAAAATAACCAAAAAAAAAAGATGGATTTTCCTAAGATATATCTGACACAGCTGTGCTGATGTAATGGTAAAATGCTCAGCATTTACTGTTTAGACTATAGTTAAATATAATAATAAATATGAAGCAAGTACTTTCCTATACTAAGTGTACTTACAATTATTAGTATATGCATTTGTGACAACCAAATAATTTTATATTGTGGTATCTAGCAACATAGCTTATAAAAATGCATAATGTGGGCCTCCCCTGGTGGCGTAGCAGTTGAACGCTGGGCTGCGAAGCTGCCCGCAACCTTTGCAGCGCCGGTTCAATCCCTGGCCACTGGCAAAGGTCCCACATGGTGCACAGACCTCTCCTGCTGTGCCCGCTGCTCCCCTCAGCAGTGTATTTCGTCAGTCTGCCTGTTCTGTTCCCTGCTCTGGCTCTGGTGAATCCTCTCACCCTCCCGCACTTCTGACTGTACCCAGTGCTTGTATAAATAAATAGATAGATAGATAGATAGATAGATAGATAGATAGATAGATAGATAGATACATAGATAGATAGATAGATAAATCTTAAAAAATGCATAATGTGCTATTTTTTAGATTGGTAAATTGAATGTTCAAATTCCCTATCTACTCTCTGTTATGTTTTTGTATTGCAAATTAAGTTTTGATTCTCGTGTTAAAATAATTGCTTGGTTGCATTATATGATAACTTTATAGTCTTCATAAAGCAAATTCTAGCCAACTAAAAGTCACTTTTTTCAAAATCAGTAATTTTGAATATACTTAATGAACTTGAAGAATAAATCGATCTAGCTGAAAAAGGAGTTAATGCTTTCTTGATATTGTTAAGTATTTGATAGATATGAAAGTTGTAATGAATATCTAAGTTATAAGACATAATATCAGAGAGAAACTCAACTTAAGAAATAGAAAGTTTCCAACTTTTTAAAATTACCTTTTTATTGTGTAGTGGTTTACATTGCTGTTTATTCTTGGAAGCATAGGACCCCCTCTTCTGATGGTGTTAACATAGCATCCCCACCACCACAGCACCCCTAGTCCACCACCACAGTCCTTGTGTTGTCTCCCCACTAAGTTCTTTCCCCATCCACCTCCCCCTCTGAGTCTCAGCTCTATCTATAGTCAGCTTTCAAGGGCTGATTTTTGAGTTTGGTGCTATCCTACCCTTGGTCTGTTTTCTCTGTATTCCACATATGAGAAGGAGGAGTTGAATAATAGAGCCACACAACTAAAGATTTAGCATTTAGTGTAACATAGTAAGGAACTTTTAAAGAGCATTAGGGAAGAAACTGATGAGATTTGCATTTTAATGAACTCTTGAATGTTTTTAATGAACTCTGTGAAAAGGATTGGGTTATGAAATTAGGGAGCAACACCAGATAAAGGGCTGATAGTGCTATCTTGAACTGGGTGTAGGCTTGGCTATGGACATAGAGAAAAATAGATGCATTTGGAGAATTTTCAGGAGATTAAACAATGAAGATTTGGTTATTTAGTATATGTGGGAGTTGAAGATATAAAGGAAATCAGAAGTGATACTGTGGTGTAGTTTGGGTCATTGGGTGGATGGTATTACTAAGAGAATGATGTTTGCAAAATATGATGAGATCTTTTAAATTTTGTAAGACTTTAATTTCTCTGGAGAAATCCAGGGGGCTTTTCCAGTAGGTATAGTTGGTCCTGTTGCTCAGGAGAGAGTTCCACACTTGAAACTAGCTAATGGAGTCAGTGAGGTATTGATGGTACTTGAAGCTCTCAGAGTAAAGGAGCTCACACAAGTAATATTTATAGAAAGAGAAGAGAAATGTGGGTGGGTCAAGCATGGAGGAAGTGAATATAAAAAAAATACACCAAGTCTTTAATGCTTTGAGAATGAAGAGGGTGAAATGTACTGAGAGATACAACCTACCTTTGGGATTTAAAAAAAAAGGAGTTAGTCTGAAACGCTTAAGAGAACAGGGAAGTCTCAAGTGAGATTATCATTGAAGAATGCATTGATGTTGAAAAATTGAGAAAAGAGGGTGATCCACACAGCAGGAATAATGCAAGCAATCATGCAGAGCAAGAAAAGAAAAGCATATCTTTAGAGACCAATGAATAATTTTATTTAGGATAGGACAGAAGGTGTGTTGGGGCCATTTTACAAAATATTTAATGCATTATAACATTAGAATACCATTCAAGTGTTTGAATTAATTCATTAGCATATGTGATAAAAATTTACCTCATATATTTCATTAACCATAAGGCCACAGTTAACAATTTCTGATGTTTTACATTTTTAATGTATTTCTCCTTGTTATTAATTGAATACTCCTTTTTGATACTTAAAAAATGTTTTTAAAGACATTCAGGTTGTATTTAAGGACATTCATTAACACTGAATTCATTCATCTGATTTCACTTCTTATGTTAAGGAAAGTAAGAATGCATTAATTATTAAATGATAGAATTTAGTGGGAAAAAGGTAGTTGAAGTGAAAGATAATTTCAAACATGTGTTTTTTGGTTTCAGATATTAACAAAAAATTGAGGATGGATAAATGGGACAAACTTGTATTTCCAAACTTTATGCAATTTTATTAAGATAAGGAAATTTCTAGAGATAATGTTGCCTTTTGTATAGCATATTAGATATATTGTTTATTGGAAATTTAGCTTCTTAGATTAAATTACTTGCTGCATTAGTGGAAGAATTAAGAGTATACAGTAATAATTTACAGCGAAAGCTGAGTTACTAAATTTCAACATTTACTTTCACTGAATTATTGGTAAATTAGTAAATGCTGTGGTTGTGTAGAACTTGGTCCTCTGGTAAAGTAAGAATTTTGCGGTGTGTTTAAAGTTTATCAACTATCAGGCAGCAAAAGATTTAAATTGGTTTAATACTCATCCTGGTTATTTTCTAGGAGTTTTTTCATTCTGAGTTATTTATATTAATTTTTCACTTAGTCAATTAGATTTCATTTTCAAGTCATTTTAAAAAGATATCATATGTTCAAACTTATTAATCAACTGCTCTTATGCTATAAAATCAGATTGACTTAATAAAATAATTGGATCACACATTTCAAAATTTTGTAGAAATTTAATGCTAATGAGCCCTTTTGTCATAGTTTCTATGTTAATGATTTGTTTGACTGAATTCCCTTGTTGAATAGTTTATTTTAATATCTGACACTTTATATGCAAGAGATATTTTGTCTCGTTGTAAAATTCTTGGGTTGCATTTAGAAATCTGTAGACATTTCTAATTTGTCTTCTGGCATTGAATATTCCTCAAGAACAAACAGTCCAGACTGATTTCCCCCCCTTCAAGTACGTGAATTGTTCTTTTCTGTCTGAACAGCTGCAGATTTTTTTTTTTTTTTATCTACAAGTTCATGACTTAAAGATATAATTTCCTTCGGGTCATCTGTATCAATTTTTTCCTGGAACACTGTTATTTCAATTTGTTCTTCCTTCAACTTAGGAAAAATTCATACTATTATTATTTGAAATGTTTTTCTAGCTATTTTTGATTTCTTTTCTATAGAATCTGCAGTTTTCAGACTTTGTTCTTCATGCCTGTTACCTTTTCTCCATTAAAAAGTGTATTTGTCTTTCTCCTCTGTATTCACTAGAATTCAGTTAAGCCTATTTTATACATCAGTAGTTCATTGTAGCCATATGTCTTCATTTTAGCCTTATCTCCTCATTTTCTTATTGTTTTTATTTTATTAAGAATGAATTGATAAATTTTTGGTCTTCACTGTGTTTGTTGACTCTGCAACATCTTTTTAAATTTCCTTCTATTGTTTTATCACTTCACCTTTGAGCCTCTATTCGCTACTAATCATTTCTTTGAAGTCTTCCTATTACATGAAGCTTTGGGGATAAGTACTTGTTTCTCCCTTTGCATACTTGTTTCCTTCCTTTCCTCTCTGTCTCATTCCTTCCTTAATTCCTTTTTATCCTATGATATATTCAATATTTACAGTTTCCCATTTCATTTTTGTTACATCTTGTCCTGTAAACATATATTCTGCTTCCTGGTGGAAAGTGCTGGCTAAGCATTCTTCCCTTCTTTCATACCATAGTTGAAACCTGTATATTTTTCCTTGGGTGCTACAATTTGAGGAGTACTTACTGTCTCTTCCATTTTGCTGCAATTCATGGTAGGGAGCGGCATGGAGACATAGAGAAAGGAAAGAACTTGGTGGGGTTACATACAGAACATTCTCTGCCTTCCTACCTGGGCCACACACATGGACAGTGAAGCATGGAGCATTCAGGTAGAAAACTTCTTTCAAAAGCACATCAATTATTTCTGCACGTTTCAGCCAAGTGTCTCCAAGCTACTCCTTGGGAGCTTACTGGTATTTTGTTTCCTATTGTCCTGTCAGAGAGGAAGAGAAATCCCCCTTACCCCTCTGGGCTCTTGGACTGATTGTTATCAAATTAACATGAGACAGATTAAAAGAGGGAAAAAAACAAATATGACTATATTTTTATACAGAATCTACATAGATAAGTAGATCCTAAAGCCAGTGAGGCAAAATGGGAGTGTGTGTGTGTGTATGTATGTGTGTGTGTGTGTGTGTGTGTATCCTGAGCTAAGGTGTGGATAGGGGACAGGCACATCAAGGAGTGGGGGTGGGGGGGCTCCCCTGATGAGGAGAGGATGATTCATGCGATGAAACAGATACTCAGTACCTAGACGCTTGCCCTCCCTTACAGGTCAGTTTCTCCAATAGAAGGTAATTTCTGGTAACAACCCTAATTCTAGGTAGTACCACCAATTCCCATTCTTTCAGGCAGTGAAGGGAGGGGTATAAGTTTCTTGTTATGCTGAAAGGTCTCAATTGACCTGAGCTTAATGTCTGAACCTCTTGGGGCTACCTGTCCTTCAGTGGTTTCCTCTATAGATCTAAGCCCTGTTGCACTGATTCTAATTTATTGAAGAACTGAACACATCTCCACAGGGTAATTATTATAAGTATTCAAGGTTACATTGTGGCCAGTAGGGGCACATTTGGTGTTAAATAGCAGGTCTTTGACACATTCTTTTTAGAGCAAAACATAATCAGAAATACTAACTTGGCTTCTGCGTTTCTCCTTTTTGCATATTCCTAGACCATTTCTTGTTGCCCAACACAGAAGCAACTTATTACAAAGAGCATATCATTTCAGGTTATTCTCTCTTTCGGCATCCTGATTTTCTGTCCTTGGTGTCTGAACTTAAAATGATGACATATTTATAGAACAGGTACATTAGCTTCATGAAATCATTACCTTATAGAAATAGATTCTTTTGCTTCAGTGTCTTTGTCTCATGGAAGGAGAACAGTTCTTTTTTGGTACTGATATAAATCTAGTTCTCACGCGGGCAAAATATATACAGTCTACCGGGTGCTCCTGGTGATTCATTAAGTCTTTTGAGTGCAAGAGGGCAGTTGGGGGGTCACACTGGGGCAAGATTTTAGCTGGGAGTCTGTCACCTCGTATCGATCTACCACTTTTTTCTTTCATTTATGTTTGAAGTTGCTCCACTGTAGCTGTGATTACTGTGAATTCTATCTGAGACATACAAGTTGATAAAAATAAACTGAAATTGATAAAGTTTACCAAAATAAAAAACCAATATCAGCCTTCAAATCTACTTTGTTAATGTTTATGTTTAAATGCAGTTTATACTATAACTTATTTTGACTGAGATGGCCCATGAGGAGATTGTTACATGTCTTAAAAGATTGACTGTGACTGCTGAACCACTGTATTGTTCTCAGTGGTTATTATTAATCAGATGTATTGATGATTTTACTGATTAGAATCAAACTTCGAAAACTGTTTTAAAAACCTTCCATGATTCTTTAATGGAACATTCACAATAAAATATGTACCTGAATAATGGGGGAGATTTTATTTATTGTTAGTGTCTCTTCTCTGAAGACACAGAACTCACAGTGTTACAAAGGTCTTAAAAGTTTCTTGTAATAATTATGTTTTCTTGAATAGGTTGCTTTGACTTTACTTACTCATGCACATTAACCTTTAAAAAATTTTTCTCAAGAAAATGTATTCCAGAATTTCAAGATTTTCTTTGCTATTTTACAACTCGGCATTTCTTTCCCTGAGAATCTTCATTCAGTTCAATTTAATAAGCATTTATTGATTGTATAACACTATAAATATGATTGACTCAGCCAGCATCGTTGTACAACCTGTTAATTTGTGAGTGGAAATGAACTTGATAATGAACAAAAATTTTAAAACCACAGTTTTCTTTCCTTTGAGTTATTTGTTCAGTTCAGGTAAAACAACCTGTTGGCTCTGTTTATTATTTATGATGGTTACTGCCACCGTGAAGATGATATTTTCATTATCATCAGTACTTATACACAAAATCTACTGGAAAATTGGTGGTAATGAAACCTGTCTAGCCTCTGTTAATCAAGTAGGAGTTTCCCTGTTTGAGCCTCAGGAGAAATACAGTGCTTTTCTAAATGTAGGGCCTTTGGAATCCGCTTCATAATTTAGACATGTTTCCTGTATATTGGAGGAGGTTGGCAAGGAGCATGAAAGTAAACTGACAGTAGGTGATGTAACCCAGATAAATTATATATGCACTATATCCTTACCTAAGAACAAGGGTCTGTATTTCTTCTGGTCTCTCACAGTATATTATCACACCTGCATCAGAGACTGGAAGCTTCTCAGAGACTCTGTCTGGTAATTGGTCTCACAGTTTATTTTATATTGTTAAGGAAGATCATGTGTTTGGACTGCATTATGTCCCCTCCCCCCGACCATTTACTAGTTAGTCTCAATATAGAAGTCCTTAAGTGTATTTGCTATCAATTTCTTATTAAAACTCTCTAGCATGTGAAAGGTTTAATTTATAATAGTTAACTCCCTGCTTGATTACATCTTTTTGTTGTTGTTGGCATCTAATTTTATTAATATATTACATATTTTTAAAGATAGCCCAGGTTTTTATCCCTTGCCAAATTCTGATAAGTTTTTCATTTTGTGGTATTTATATTTATAGTTTTTTAACATTTGCAGTTGGTAAATTTAACCTTGGAAATCACTAACAACTCCGTTTTTCAAGGCTGCCCTCCCACAGTTGATATTAATTTTTTTTTTTTTTTGCAGCTTAGGCAGTTTTGTTTAAAAAACATTCTCTGCCCTTCTGCTACTTCTAGCCCTTGATTTAACCCACAAAAATTGGTACTTTTGACAGCATCTGCACTGGAAAATGCTTTCCAAATAACACGTTAGTAAAAAACACACAAACGATTTATTTGGGTACATCTAAGAACCTAAATATTTGATTCAGCTGCCACTATGTGCTTTTCTGATTAATGCTTCTTTAGCACTTCCATGTTTTTATAGGGTAGCAGTGAAGTTGTCCGACAGACTGGTACCTCTCTGGGAATGAAAGCCGGTGTGTCATGGGGAATTGGTAGCACTGGAATACTCCTGTGTATAGCCCATCGGTATACTTTACAATTGACAGAAGTTCACCACAATAACCTGAAAGTGTAGAGATGCTAATAGGTTCTTCACTCTCCATAGTGGCTTGAGGAAATCTACTCTGATCTCTTGTGACATTGATTCAAAAAAATCAGGACTCTTAGGGCAACTTATTCAATCATGTTGGACCTAAAGTAAGTCAAGAAATTTAGTACAACTGAGCTTTAATATATCCTTGTACAAAGATATAATATGATAAAAAAAAGACTTGTGAAGTCATTTTATAGTTTATTAAATACATTGTTGTGCTTTTCTCACCTGGTCAGTCAAAAATAAAATACTTGTGACATGGATATTATCTCCATTTTACAGGTAAGAAATGAAGACACACAATCTGGAAGTGTTGGGGTGTGCTTGAAATCTTCGTCATTGGGTCCCATGGTGTTGCCTCACTGTGCTATACAGGAAATAAGGCATTGCCTGACCTCATGTAATACAAAATTGCAACACATATACATTGCATCAGGAGATCAATCAGCAGCAAGTTTCACTGATCCTAACTAAGCACCGTGTGAGATGTAAAGTTTTGATTAGATGGGATCTGAAGGGTATAAGTTTGCATGCATCTGAAGATGCATGTTTGCACATATCTGCAGATAGCCATAAATAGTATGTATTCCCTTTCTCTGTATATATATATATATATATATATATATATATATATATATATATACTGCATTAAGCAGAAGAAGTTTTGATGGGAACTCTATGAGGAATGTATTGAGAATCAGATAGCATTAGTTAGCTGAGATGAGTGGAAGGGCTGCTTTTCACGTGTAAGCTGAGTGCTTTCTGTAGATGTGCTTGCTGCCTAGTGATATGTCAGGGTCTGGGGATAAAAGGACAATAATGGGTTCATTCCAGAGCAATTTTTAATCTAGTGGAGAACCTGAATACTGTAAAGGAAGAGAGTCCTACTGTTTAGTTGATGTTGTGAATTGAATTGTGTGTCTCCAAAATTTATATATTGAAGCTATGATCCCCCAGATGATAGAATTTGCAGGTGGGCCTTTAAGGTGATAAGTGGATCTGATGAGATTAGGACCCTTAGAAGTGATGTCAGAGCTCTCCCGTGAAGGTTCAGCAAGTAGATGCCCATCTGTCTGCACAGAGAACAAAGCAGACCAGCTCATAGATTTTAATCTTCAGTCACCCAAATGTAGGAATAAATTTCTGTTGTTTTAAGCCACTCAGTCTTTGATAGGTTGATACAGTGGCCCCAGCTGACTACAACAGTGGAGACAGAGGGATCTTCTCAGATTTGTATTTTAATGAGGACTTGAAGGATGTTTAGGAGTTCTGTCAACAAGTAAGGAAGAAATGGCATCCTCCCAGGCTAGACTAAGTATGAGTATGCCCTGGTGGGTAGCGGGGAATGTAACAGATTCTAGTAGTTGTGCATTGTGGGTGAGGACAGGAGAGCTCAAAAGCTCATCTATTTGCCAGCACTGCTCTGAAATGCAGGCTATGCTGAACAGAATTGCACATAATACCCAGTCCAGTGTCTTCTAATCTTTTTTTTTCTCTTTCACTTTTCACGTGTTGAGTTCACTCTCGTTTCATTATTCTTCATTATTCACAGTACTTGTCTAGGATATGCTTTATATTCTCTGAGATGATAAGTTTTGGATTGTGACATTTCATCAATTGGGATCCATATTTCTTAGCTATTACTTTCCCTCCCTCTCAGCACCAGTAACATACAAATGTGCACACATAGACCATAGGATTCTGAACATAGCAGCAGCCCTCTGTTCCCCTTGAATTAGTATCCACCAGCTCCAGTATGGTAAAAAGTGTGCATCCATACACACACACACACACACACACACACACACACAGAGTTGACCCCTGAGTAACACAGATGTTCCTCTGAACACTTGTATTCATATGTGGATTTTCTTGTGAACAGGTGATGTGAATTTACAACAATAGAGAGAAAATACAGTAAGTTTTATTAACATCTCTTCTGTAATTTATTATAAGAATACAGTATAAAATACATGACTTTTTTTTAAAAGATTTATTTATTTATACAAGAACTTGGGTACAGTCAGAGGTACGGGAGGGTGAGAGAATTTACCAGAGACAGAACGGGGAGCAGAACAGGCAGACAGACCAAAGACACTGCTGAGGGGAGCAGCGGGCGAGACAGGAGGGGTCTGCTTCGCCATGTGGGATTCTCTCCAGTCGGCCGGGATCAAACCCACACTGCAGAAGCTGCGGACAACATCACAGTGAGGCGCTCAACCACCTGCACCACCAGGGAGGCCCCATATGACATGTGTTATATGTGCTAATTGACTGTTATTTGTAAGGCTCCTGTTAACAGCAGGCTATTTGTAGTGAAGTTTTTAGAAAATTAAAAGTTACATGTGGCTTTTATGTCGTGGGTGATAAGTGCCCCTAAAACCTGTGTGGTTCAAGCATCTAGTATATACATGTAACAGCTTAAGATCTATACATGTAACAGAAAACTCAACAGCCTGTATGTTTTATACATACATATTTCATTGATGGTGTGTAGAGCCTGGAAGGTAAATCGTTGGCAGCTGGAAACCAGTGAGAGGATATTTAGTAATCAGTTATGAGATAACTTGAAGTGAGGCAATCAGCAGTGCCCAATAGTGACCAGTGACGGTGTGGAGAGAGATTTTAGAGGTGACATTAATATAAATTTATAGTTGATCATGAAGTGAAAAGAATCAAGAAAGACTCCTGAGTTTCCTGTTTGGTGTATGTTGATGTAATTAAATGAATAGCAAATAGTGGAGTAGACAAGAAAGTAGGTTTTTGAAAGTATAGGGTGGGGACAGAAATAAGGAGAGAAGGCTTTATGAACTTTTTGGAATACTTTTCTTTTTTTCTTTTTTCTTTCTTTCTTTCTTTATACAAGAACCGGGGTACAGGCTAGATGCGTGGGAGGGTGAGTGGATTCACCAGAGGCAGAGCAGGGAACAGAACAGGCAGACTGACGAAATACACTGCTGAGGGGAACCAGCGGGCGAGACAGGAGAGGTCTGACGCGCCATATGGGACCCTCGCCGACCGGCGGGATTGAACCAGCGCTGCAGAGGCTGCGGACAGCTTCACAGCATTGCACTCAACCGCCTGTGCCACCAGGGGAGGCCCATTAGAATACTTTTCAATGTACAGGAAATCCAAATAGAGGTTATTATAGGGAATAGGTATTTAGAACTTAGGAGACCAGTGTTGGCTGCAGATGGATTATTGGGAAGGAGATGGATTTGTGGCAAAAAGGATAACTTGGATATCTCAAGGAGAAAAGTGCAGAGGGAGGAAATGCAGACTGAAGTGTGGGTGTTTCAGGTTCCTGATAGCGATGCTGAATGTGTAATAGAGGGAAATCCTGTGCTAAAGACTTCAGAAAAATATAAGATGAAAAAGTTCTCTTTCTTAGAGAAGTTTGCTGACATATTCTTTACATTTGCACTGTGTTTATATTTTAGTAAATATTTTCCCAAACACCATTTTTAGAAGACTTCTTAAAAATTCTGTCATCCATACAAATATTTAATAGGCAAAGAAAGTCCCAAAATTAGAGTACTCATTTTGCAATCAGTTTACTGACAGGCATAGATGATGAGATATGCAGATTTTGCTCTTCAACAGCCCAAAATAGAGCAGCATCAAATTATCAATGCACTGAGAATAATAGGTAGAGGCTTATAAAACATTGTGACATACCACTAATAGTATCCGAATTATCTAGAAATCATGACTACCAACTACTAGAAATTATTCAGGTAAACTTTCTGAGAAGACAATTAGATGTTGAGAGGTATATTCACACGAAATTCACACGAAAGCTTGTTGCAGCAATGTTTTACTTTCTGTGCAGGTTCATTGGACTTAATTAAAAAAAAAAAGCAACAGGTGAAAAGCAGCAGATTTGAGTTAAGAATTTTAGCAAAGAACTGAATGCTTAAGATTTATCTAGTTGAAAATTTTTCATTTGTTATGTAAGCCCAGAGATGTTAAGTGACATATCCAAGGTCATTTATGTAGACTAATAACCATTTCGACCTGACTCTTAGCCCAGCGTTCTTTCTCTTTCACTGTAAGGTAGAACGAGCATAACAATATTGAGAAGAGCAGCCTGCCAGAGTGTAAAATGCAGATACAAGAATGCAAGCACACAGTTTCGGGTCATTAGTGCAGACACACTTCATTGGGCCCTGAAGTTATCTCTGTATGCAGCATTGCAGAGTCATTGAGGTTCATAATTATTGGTCTGAGTCATCAAGAAAACATTACCTTCTGTGTGGAATATCTAAGGAATATTTTGATCCCAAGTGGCTATTTTTTTAATTTGAATTTTGAATAAACCCTTATTCATCCAGAAAACTACAATCTTCATTCAGCACGCAACAGTCCAAGAGTGCTATGTGAGTGAAGCTTATCCATGAAGGGAACAGAACTTTTGCGTGATTTGCTCACTCGCATTAAAATGATGAGATTTAGATGTTTGGTGTAAAGGAAAACTACTTTAAAGATTACAATCTTATTCAGAAACTTGTGTTTAAAGGGGACAAGAGCGTTCTATGTCCAATGCCTTGCTTATAAAGCTGTTGGACATTTTGGTTGCTATCAAGGTTAGTGATTAAGAGTAACACTGTTCTTGGCAGAAGGCATGAGAGCCTCAGGAAAAGGTGTGTGTGTGTGGGTGGGGTGAGTGGGTGTGTGTCTATGTCCATTGGTTTGACTTTGTCTTGGAAATGGTTCCCTTCCACTTCCATTCACACACTGTTCACCTCATTCTTCTGGTTTTGAGCATCACCATACCTGCTATCTCTTTTAAGACAGTATTTCATCTTTGGTGGATTCCTTTATCTTGGCACTTCTGTGGCCCTCTGCGCTGTTTCAAACTCATTTCCTCAATTTTGATGACCAATATTACACTGTTTTATTTTTTTAAGATTTATTTCCTTATGCATACAAGAACTGGGGTACAGGCCAGAGGTGTGGGGGGTGAGAGGACTCACTAGAGATAGAGTGGGGAACAGAACAGACAGATTGACTGAAATACACTGCTGAGCGGAGCAGCGGGCAAGTCAGGAGAGGTCTGCTGCTCCATGTGGGTAGCTCCCTGCCTAAGGATCAAACTCGAGCTGCAGTGGCAGCAAACAGCTTCGTAGGTTGCATCTTAACCCCTTGTGCCACCAGGGAGGCCCTATTACACTGTTTTAATTGGTTGTTGTTAGTATAGCACTGTCAACCTCTCCACCCTTTATACCCTGCCATGAAACTGATTCTCATGCCAATGCATTCTTTTATAGACTTGAAAAATGTTATATTTGTATTTATGGGAAGTTAGCAGAAAACTAAATTAGTGGCCTTTTTAAAGCACAGAAACTTGTCAGAATTGAGTATTTTTGTTGATCTAATTGTATCCTGGCATTTATTTTAGTCACTGTTTATAAGATATTTATCTGTAAAATTTATAAGTAAATATGCATATGATTTTAAATAGTTGCCATTATTTTCCTTGTCTCCATTTGGGTTATTTAAGTGACTGAAATTACTTATAATTTTTTATGAACATGGAAGATTAGTTAGAAGTCAGAGTACATTGTGGAATATTAACTAATATCCCACTGTATTTCCTGAGTAAAGTGCTGACAAGTTGCTGGCAGATAAATTCAAGGTCATTTGGTTTCAGTGCTGGGTGTAAGACCTTCGGGGTTACGTTCTTGTGAATAGGGTAAGGATTGTGGAGGATCAGGGACAATGTATGGAATTGACTACTTTGTGTCACTGAAGGAAAATTGCATTTTGGCTGAATCCTTCTGCACAGAGAGCCGTAGGAGGCCACAGAGGTTAGGACTGCATTCCAGCTGTCCTCAGATGAGAGTTGGCCCCCCTTTTCTTAAAAATCCTCAAGGAAAAGAGATTCCATGACCTCGGCTGACTGCACATTTCAGAGTCTCACAATCACACTTGTAAGGGGTTCTTCCTAAAGCCTGTCCTCAGCCTTTCTCTTTCTGCTAGTTTCTTTTCTCTGGCATTTTTAAAAAAACGTTTACTCCCTCCCCGCTTTTAGCTTCTCTTTCTCAAAACAATACATACATCTTAGGAACTCATTAGAGAAACATCAGAGACAAGAAAAGGTAAGCTATTACAATTTTAACTATACTCAGAGTAATGTAATACCTTTCCATGCACTCTTTTTATTTTTATGCTTAGGAATGTAGTGTACAAACTAGTGTGTGTCAGTGGGCATATTTCTGCATCTTTTAAAATGACCCTTTGTAGTAGTTTATAGTATGGCTTTATGATAATTTAACCACTATCCTGTTTTTTGACATTTAGGTTGCTTCCAAGATGTAGTAATTACAAGCAGCAGAGAAATAAATACTCATTTGCACATCCTTAATTATTACCCTAGGATAAATTCCAAGAGTTAGAATCGCTAGTGGGAAAGGCATGTGCATTTTATGACTTTTAATATTTCCTGCCAAACTACCCTGCAGCTTACAGCCCCACCCTCCAGAGTGTGAGAGTGGCCTGCTCTTAATTAATTTACCTTGCAATTCCATCACAAGTACTTGGAAAAGAGAGCTCAGTGGCAGGAGATGGTCATTTCTTAGCTTGAAGAACAGACTGTAATAGGGACTTCATCACCATCATCCTTTTCCTCTAGTGAACTGCCTGTCCCCTCATGCCTTTTGTTAGAGTGGGAAAGGTTAATATTTTATTCTGTTTTGAAAAGAAAAAGTTGACTAGTGGGAAAGACGACATGGGTACCAGCGCAATACACAGTTCTGTGTGTGTGCACAAATGTTTTCTGCATCGCCCACGCTAGAGATACTGAATGAGCTTCCACAATATTCCTCGTTGACCATATGCAGTGGGATCATAAACAGCCATGTAGGTACAAGTGCAGGGTCTTTAAAGGGATGACAGCTAGGATTCCCACCCATCAGATCTCCCTGGTGTGCAAACCCCACCATCTCTCTGTGTGTGGGGCTGCGCACAAGTAATTAGAGGCAGGAAGCCCTGTGTGTGTTAGAAAAACCAGGCTACTGTGTAACTTTTATGGGAGAATTTAGAATTTAGGCAAAACGAATTTGCTTTTTAAATATAACATTTCTTATGGACATTTGATTGAAGTGTTTTTCCTTGAAGGGTCTTTCATCTCAAGTAAATATGTGCGAAGTTTACTGTGTTGGGACAATGATGGCAGCTTTTTCTTCTAAGATGTGAAGATATAAATCGTACTTTGATTGATGGTGCTGCTTTTTGTTATTGTTTATTTTGATTTGTTTTGTTTGTAACCTATCCATGTGGAGGGTATTGGATCCTAAGGTAAAACTTTCAAATGGTGTAGGGTACTCTGTCACACCAGTAGCCTGCAGGTGTGTTAGTGTCAGTATCCATCCCCTCAACCTCTGGGCCGGTCTGCCATGGCTGTCCTTGTCTGGTCACCCGTTGTGCTATAGAGCCCTTACTTGTTTAGCATGTTCCATAAAGTAGACACAGTTTGGGGGTCCTGCCTATACACCATATTGGCCTTGGAATATGCGACTGTAGGTTGAGGTTAACATTAACAAGTCTGAGCCCTCTTATTCTGCCTTTCTATAGTTTATTCTGATATCACTTTCAAAGAACTGGGAGATCCAAAACTTTTGGGGGGTATACACTAAAACCAGAATTAGCTGAGGTTCTTACAGTGATTGTGAAAATGAAGGATAATTCTGCTATCATTAGTGCCCCTTACCCTGGGGAAAAAAGACCTACCTAGCTTGGTTTGCACTCCTAGTTATATGAACTATACTGCAAACAATGGGAGATGCAAAGATGGTCAGTTGTGGGTAAAGGTCATTAAGTACAGGGTCTCCTAAACTTTTCCATTTCTCATAGAGGGGTTTACAGTCTCCAAACTGTACAAGTGGGTTCCTTTATTTCCCTTTAAAATTCTGTGTTTTGCCTTATTTTGCTGTTCTGTTGTTAGGTACATTCACATTAAGGATTATTATATCTTCTGGAATTATTGACCTTTTTATCATTTTGTAATGTCCCTCATTATCCCTAATAAACTTCCGTACTTGAAAGTTTAATCTGCTTGAAATAAACTGTCCTGTCTTTTTTATTAATGTTAGTATGATCTTTCTCCATCATTCAGTTTTCTTTTCTTTCTTACTATCTGTTTTACTTCATTTTTCACATTTTTCAGTAGTTTCCATAGAATTTGCAATGCTTATAACTCATCCAGTTCCACTTTTAACTAACACTATCCTGTTTCATGAATAGTTTGATTACAGAACAGAATATCCCTAATTCCTCCCACGTGTTTCTTTTGTTAGCCCATCAAATGTGTTTTGGTTGCTAACATTTATTTTTGAGTCATTTTTCAAATGATCGTTTGACATTAATGGACATTAATGGAAGGAAACATTTTATTTACAAATTCCCTGCAACTGACCAATCCAGGATGCCAGTTGCTGGTTGGGTTCTAGGCAGAATGTTAATGTGTTTTGAAAGGTTTATAATGACTTGGTGCATCCAAGGTTACTGAGCAACCATGGCGGGTCAGCATCATGGAGGGGCTGTCAGCCTCTGCGGATCTCGGCTTTGGGCTGATCCTTGAGAAGTTTGGTGAGGGTGTGCTGGAGCTGCTGCCCAGTGGCCTGAGTACATGATTCCTTTTCCAGAGCCTGCAGTGGGAGACAGTAGTGTAAGCATCTTTCATCAGCCCAGTAGTTGGTGGTTCTCTTTATAGTTAGACTCATTCCATCTGTTAAAAGTCAATGTGATAGCAGCTTGCAATAACACTGGCTACATGATCTGAGGAGAAATGCCAAACTCATTGACAGAGTTATGCTGCTAAAAAGGAGTATGCAAGTATCAGTTTAGCTTCAGAGAATGCCAGGCCAGAGGAGTCATTGAATACAACCACCCTTGCAGACACAGCAAGGTGATGAGGGCCAACTTGATTTTGATGGAGGAACGCAATACCCTGGTTCAAGAACTGAAGGAAGAGGGATTTACTCCATCAAAACGAGAAGACTTGAGGGTTTAGATGCTCAAAGTGCTCAGGTTCCTGAAATTGCTCATGAGAACCACATATATCCCAAGGAGCTTTTTCAAACCTGCTACGGGGCCGAGAGCAAAACCTGAAGGTCACCTTCCTGGAATGAATCTGGGTATTAAAGCAACTCATCCCTCCTGATGAGCAGGTTGCTTTTACCACTTTGACCTCCGCCTGAGGGACATGAGGTCAGCGGACATGGGGCAGGGCATTCACTCCTTAGGCTTCATTTGATTCACTTCTCATGCTGGACACAGTGGTCAGCTCTTTCAACATAAAGTATATTGGCATTCTGAGGACACATCAAGAAATGGGTGACTTTGTTTATAGTACAATGTTTGGATCATCTCATTAGCTGTAAAAGAATTGTAAGGCCTCCCTGGTGGCACAAGGGGTTAAGTCTCAGCATTATGAAGCTATCTGAAGTTACTGTAGCATGAGTTCGATTCCCACCGGGGAGCTACCCATATGGTGCAGCAGACCTCTCCTATTTTGCCCGCTGCTCCCCTCAGCAATGCATTTCAGTCACTCCACCTGTTCTGCTCCCCACCCTGTCTCTGGTGAATCCTTTCACCCCCTGTACCTCTGACCTTTACCTTAGATCTTTTTGGTTTTTTTAAGATTTATTTATTTATTTATTTATTTATATAAGCACTAGGTACAGTCAGAGGTGCGGGAGGGTAAGAGAATTCACCAGAGCCAGAGCAGAGAGCAGAACAGGCAGACTGACGAAGCACACTGCAGAGGGGAGCAGCGGGCGGCAGAAGAGGTCCGTGCGCCATGTGGGACCCTCGCCGGTGACCGGGGATCGAACTGGCACTGCAGAGGCTGCAGGCAGCTTCGCAACCCAGTGTTCAACAGCTGCGCCACCAGGGGAGGCCCCTTTAACTTAGTTTTTCTATGAATAAATCTTTAAAAAAAAAAAAAAAGAATTAAGGCCTCCCCTGGTAGCTCAGCGCTTGAGCGCTGGGTTGCGAGGCTGCCCGCAGCCTCTGCAGTGCCAGTTCGATCCCTGGCCACTGGCGAGGACCCCACAAAAAAGAAAAAAAAAAAAGAATTGTAAGACGCCATTCTTTTCTAGGTAGACATTGACCATGGCACTAATATTAACCCAGGGGAAGAGAGTAGGCGTTGGGAATAAGGGAATAAGGGTAGAGAGGTGTCTATTGCATGGTGGTGAGTTTTTAAAATTTTGTTTAATAAATAAAAAATTGAAATAATTTCCATTTCTACACTCCATCATCTATCAGACTTGTATTCTGTCTTGTTTTCTTAATAAAGCCCTTAACCTATTAAACATAGTTTTAAAAATTTCTGGTCTGATTATTGCAACATTCCCTCCATATCTGTCTTTTGCTTTTATGTTTTTTCTGTCTCTTCAAATTGTGGGGGTTTTTTGCCTTGTAATATTTGTTATAAGTTTTTATTTAAAGGTGAACGTGATATACTAGGTAAAAAAAACTGCACTAAAGAGGCGTTTAATTATGTCAGGTGTAGTGGGGAGAGGTATTCTGTAGTCTTATGGTGATATCTGTCTTCTGGAGCGCTCATGAAAGTGAGCCTGGGCTGCTGGCCTCTATTCCCAGTGCTTCCCAGGTCCTGAAACCCTCTGCAGGGGCTGGATGGCCAGAGGGGCCTGGAGCTGTATGTTCCTCTCTCCATAAGTAGGTTAGTTATGATAAGACCCCAGCAGGTTCACTCATATGTAGTATATAGAGAGAAAGCAAACAGACAAACAGATGTACTAAGTAAATTAAAAAATCAAACTTTGGACTATAAAAAGAAGGGAAGGGGGTGGGTGTAGATGAATCAGGTAAAGGGGGTCAATTGTATGATGAAGGATGGATTTGGACGTTTAGTGATGGACTTAATGTTTACTACATTGTATGCTGAGTCTCAACGATGCGCATATGAACCATAAAATGTTGTCATGCTGTGTTACTTCAATTAAAAAAGAGGCCAGGTTTTGATAGAAAGAACAAAGTATTCTGGCATATTTCAAGAGTGTCCTTTTTCCCTTTCCCTGCTGGAAGCATGAGGCGCTTTTCCTCTGACACTCAGTGTGAAGATCTGGTATAAGTCTTGGTGATAGAATTTGCAAAAGCATGAGGGACTTTATAATTACTTACTCATGGGATTTTTGACACTCGAGCTTGTCCACCCTGAGACTTCAGTAATTCTTCAGTTACACTCCAGTTTTCTCTCTCTTCACCCTGGCTCTTATAAAGGTTTTTGTTTGGTATTTTTTGCTCTGGAACATAGTGGTTCTTTGCATCCTTAGTCTTTCTAGGAGCAGCATTTTGGCTTGTGACATGACCTCTTTGATGAACCTTTCATACAAGTTCTGATTTTGTTTATTTTTTTAACTTGTTAAGATATATTGTCAGGTTTAAAATTACTACAAGGTAGACTGGAAATTGAGAGTCCCTGGGAATATTTTTGTCTTTCCAAATGCAGTGTTGCGAACGCAGTTTTTTTCCTCATAACTCTCTAGGAATTTTCTCAAATAACAATTCCAATATTGTTATGTAATCAGAGAATGTAGCCTTAATGACTAAAGGCCTAGGCCAGTTGGATCTGTTCAAAAAGCAGAGTATAATTGCCTGTGGTTATTATAACATAGTATATTTTGTTTAATAATCTGATGAGTGTAAATCTTTTGCTCCTATACTCTATTGGACAAGAAAGAAGAAATTGATTTCCCATAAGATTAAAATCTTCTAAAATATGCCCACTGGATTCTCTTACATAGTGGAGAAAAAATAAAAATGGCTCATAGTTTCCTTTTTCAGGATGCTAAACCTTAGCATAAGATAATAGTATAATACATCCATTCTCTGCTTCCTTGGAATTGCTTACGACATTAAGAAGATTATAGTGTTTGAAGATTCAGTAGCAATAAATCACAGATCTCTGCAGAATGAAAATATTTGCAAACATTACTTGATAGCCCACTTAAAGCAATATCAAACAAATCAGTGCATCATTACAAATATATTGTAGACAGTAAGTCCCTTTCAGGTTCGCCTGTGTAGTTTTTGGACTTGATAAGTTAAATTTTGCCTGTAACATAGACGATCTACTAGGTGTGTATTTGTATGCACTTTACTGATCCTGATTAGAGAATTGACTTCTGTCTCCCTTCATTTCTCTCATGTTCTTTTAATCCATTTGACTCTCTTCCTCTCTGATTTTGAGCTCCCAAGTATTTAATTACACAGATATTTTTTGAGTTTCATAAAGTGAGAAAATGTGTTATACTCCTTGTCCTATCGATTCTGATTTTGTCTTTCTCCCTTTCATAAACACTGTTTTCATAATTATGGGAACATAGTTTTTTGTCATCTCTTTTCTACTGAATGTTGATCATTCATCTACATCAAGACAAAAAAAAAAAAACCAAAATTCATAAATGTACTGAATAGATATTACCTAGTGGTTTGTATGTCCCATAATATATTCAGCTCATTCCCTATTATTTGCTATTTATATTGATTTTTTTATCTTTTTTTATTTATTCATACAAGACCTGGGGTATAGGCACATAGAATAAGAGGATTCACCAGAGATGGATTGGGAAGCAGAACCGGTAGATTTACTGAAATACATTGCTGAGGGAAGCAGCAGCTGAGACAGGAGAGGTCTGCTGCGCTATGTGGGCTAGCTCCCTGGCTGGGGATTGAACTCAGGCTGTAGTGGTGATAGCACTGAGACTGAACTCCTATGCCACTTGGGAGACACTGTTTCCTTTCTGAAGCACTGTAAGCATCCTGGTATTACACACATGTAAGTGTACTTCTTCAGTCGTTTCCTCAGAATGGCACTAGCTGTTAACGTGTTTATATTTACCAGGATGCTACTAGGCTTTGGTGTTTCTCATCAGTTTGTGTGTCTCCAGCTTTTTACAGACTTCAATAACTTGTAAAGTTAATTTTGAAAAAAATTGCAACACATTACTTGAGGTTTCTTTTCCTGTAGTTTTCCACATTGAAATTGTGGTGATGGGTCACAATGGTCTGACCTTTGGAGATAAACCATTTGCTTATGAACACGATATGCTCTTTTAAAATCTAGTAGCAATATCTATGTATTTATCTCTGTATTTATACTGTGTTGAAAATAATGCTCCTAAAATAAAATCTTTATATTTAATTAAAATAATTGTATATGCTAATTATAGGTATAACTTTATTAAATGATGTTATACAGATATAGTATATAACCATATACATGTATTATTTTATAGCCATATTAATATTTAATCATATAGGCTTTGTTTTGTAAATCATTTTGACCCTTATGTACTAGTGGACTTAATTTATGGATTCTCCTCTTTCTGACTCTTTTTGCATAAGATGTCAAATTTTCTAAAGCTTCCTATAATCTTCAACTTAACCTGGCATCAGATCCAGGGATATTTTTCTTCTGATACTGGTTAAGATTACGTTAGTTAACTCTGGACCTAGTGAGGGGAAAAGTTCTCTGTCCTGAGTTGTTTCTGGCAGTGGGGTGGGAAGAGTAGAAGCAGGATTTTGACTTTGACATATGTGACAAAGGCTAATGGGAATAGCAAGGAAAGGCAGGTTTGACTGGCCAAGGATTCCCGTAACACATTTCATGTGGTTTGGCAAGGGAAAGTTCTCTAGCCTAAGAGACAGGGTTAATGATGATGTCATTTTTTGAAGCCGATTCAGGAAGCAGAGCAAGTTTTTATTTTTTCTTTCTCTTTTAAAGAGGGTATAGGGTTAGACTTACTGAATTTGGTTTGGATTTGTAAGTTGTGGCATGTCCATGGCCTGTCCAGTTGGTAATGTCAGCCAGGCAGTTGGAATATAGCTCAGCATCTTAAGACAAAGAGGCCAGAAATAAAAACACCAACTTGGGTCCCATCATTAGGTTGTTCAGTGTCTGGTTGATGATATCAATTGCATGTTTTTTCAATGGAGATACAACTGGGATATAGATAAGGCAGCTCCTCCTTTTGGGGGGGGCTGATGCCTGCTTTGAGATCTTTTAACATAACGGACCCCTCAGCCCTATAAACCAGTGGTACCCCTCCATTTAGTGTCATTTGAAGCTTTTAACTTCTCTCTAACCCCCCTCCCCCCCACCACACATACTAACACACACACCATACCACACACAGCTCTCTACCTCCCCCTAGCCCAAATTTCCAGAGGACTGGATAGAAGCTGGAAGAGAGACTTTGGTGCCAGTACAGGTTGAAGTCTACTGACATGAAAGCATAGACTGGGTTTGTCAAATAGGCATAGAATGAAATCCACTTTTGTAATTTTAATATTTCTAGTGACACCTTAAAAATAAAAAATCAATAAAAGCAATTTCAATATATTTGATTTAACCCAACAGGACTAAAGTATCATTTCAACATGTGATTAGTTAAAACTTATACAGTGTTCTACATTCTTTTTTGTATTAAAACCTGGTGTGTATTTTACATATCTGAAGCATATCTATTCTTGGACTGGTCTTTTTCTGCTCTTTGATAGCTGCATGTAGCTATGGCTACTCAGATACCATGGGGTATAGACTGTGTGTACTAATTGAAGTGAATTGGTGGTTTTTCCTGCCAGAGGTTTCTGTCATCTTCTGAAGAGAATTCCTTCTTTTATTCCCATGAATTGACAGCAAGATCCTCTAGAGACCTACAATACCGCCTATCCTTTAATTTTTTTAATAAGAAGGCATCTTTCCTTCTCTTCCTGTTTAGCAAGGACATTGTTGCACTTTAATTTCTGTAACCTGCAGTGTTTTCCATTTGTTCTTTTTTTTTAAAAGATTTATTTATGTATACAAGAGCTGGGGTACAGGTCAGAGGCATGGGAAGGTGAGAGGATTCATCAGAGACAGAACCGGGATCAGAACAGGCAGATGGACCTAAAGCACTGCTGGGTGGAACAGCCGGGTGAGGCAGGAGAGGTCGGCAGCACCATGTGGGTATCTCCCTGGCCGTCCGGGAATCGAACCCACACTGCAGAGGCTGCAGACAGCTTCACAGTGCTGCACTCAACCCGCTGTGCCACCAGGGAGGCCCATCCATTTGTTCTTTTGGTCTATTGCAGCTAAATGGAACAACTACAGGAATGTATTGAGTCTTAATGTTTCTTGAAAGGTAGCAATATCTAACAAAATTAATGAAATGGAGACTGTTTATATTTCAGTTCATACTGTGAAGTAATTTGTTCAGGTTAGAGGTGTCACTACTGATTTTTTTTTTTATTATTATGTGCTAATATTTATTTATTTTTTAAAGATTTATTTATTTATTTATACAAGTACTGGGTACAGTCAGAAGCGCGCGCGGGAGGGTGAGAGAATTCACCAGAGCCAGAGCGGGGAGCAGAGCAGGCAGAAGGCCCGAAGTACACTGCTGAGGGGAGCAGCAGGCAGCAGGAGAGGTCTGAGCGCCATGTGGGACCCTTCTCCGGTGGCCAGAGCACAACCGGGGATTGAACCAGCGCTGCAGAAGCTGCGGGCAGCTTTGCAAGCCAGCGCTCAACCACTGCGCCACTGGGGAGTCCCGTCACTACTGATTTATATGAAGAAAAGCAAAGTATAAAATGTCATCTAGCAAATCAGATGTAGAGTCAGGAATTAAAACGCACCTCTAGTTTCTTGTTGAAGTTAAGTCACCAAATCAATTTAGATAATCACAGTTTCTTACCTTTGGGATTTCCAGGTTTAATTTGGTATCGTCTCACTGGCCATGTCTAAGAAAGGGGCCCAGAGACCTCACCAGTTGCCATTTTAATATTGAAATCTTCACAGGTTTCTTTCAGTTCCCATAGCTTGAACTAATGAGCAAATTCATAGCTCTTTTCTAGAATCTTTGTACTTTTTTAGTGGGAAAATTTGGGTGTATAAAAAGGGAATAAGAAATTCAGACAAAATAATAAAATTATCTTATAAAATATTGCTAATGTCCCAGTAGGTGTATTCTTAACTTGCTGCCCATATATATATATAGTGTGTGTGTATATATATATAAGAATATATATAAATATGTAAAAGAAGACATATATATTCTTTACTATCAATTTCTCTGAATATTGAGAAATTAATTTTGAGGTATTAATTAATACCTTAATAATTAATAATTAATATTGAGATATTAATTTCTCTGAATATTGATTTATACTATTGGGCAATAGTATACTATTGGGCAATATCATTCACCATAAAATTAAGATTTTTTTGTTCTTAATGAGTCCTTCATATCAGCATCTATATAAACAGTGCTGCTTAAATGGAGGACCTTTACCCCACCCTCTCCACAACCTCACACAATTCCCCTTGGCATAGCAATTTCCAAGGGCATTTTTTGATTGTTAAAATTGTGAGGACAGAGAGTGCTACTGAGATCTAGTGGGCGAAGGCAGGGGTGCTGCTGAACATTTTACATTCACAAGGCAGCCACCAGAACAAAAATGGTCTGGTGTAAATGTCTGGTGTGCACATGTTGAAAAGACCCTGGTCTAAAAGAACATCTGAGTTATAACAATGGACTTCTTAAGGAGAGTATACTTTTTCTCTCTGTGAGTAACATTTATTGTAGCCATATTCTGGTATCAAGAAGCAGATAATAGTAACAGAAACTTCCTGAGTACAGTAAATTACACAGATTCAAAATTATACTTTCTATTTTTATGGGGCAAGTTTATTAAAAGACTGGTAGGAAATGAAAAGGCCCGAATAAATGCTTTGCACTTATATAATTCCTTAATAATAATAAAAATATAATCCATCTTTCTGTTGAATCAATTTTGTTTATTTTCTTACATGCTAGAATTTGAGAAGTTCTCATAAAAGGGAAAATATACCTGGATTTAATTTATATGCATTTGTAGATACAACACACATACATACATACACATGAAATTCTAAGAAGGATAAGAATTGTTGATAAATGAAGAAGTGCAGAGTTAGAGAAGAAATTCAAGATAACAATATGAATAATGGCATGGAGTATTAGTATCATGGGCTTAATATTGCCCAAAATATAGTCAAATTTTAAACTTTTAGCAACTTGGATTTCTTTTTATCTTCAATGTAGTTCTTCTGTTTTCCCCAAATAATTCTCTAAGTTTTCTACATTTCAAATTACAGGCTACTCTGTAGATATCTTCTCCAGATATGTGTTAAAGTTATTTCAGTAAATATTGCTGTTTGTCAAACCATGTTCTTCTGGACAATCATGTGAAGGGGGGGCCTGTAGTATAGCTTTTCAGTACTTTATAAATGATATTTACTTGCTTAGGAAGGCCTGTCAGTCACTTCACAAGTGTTTCTAGTAGTCAGAGAATATTAAGTGTCCTCTTTGGGATACCCCTTAAAAGTGAGTTCTCTCTCTGTGAGTTGGTGTGCATCCTTACAGTTTTAAACAAATAGAATAATGTATTGTTGCCATTCATTATGCAAAATATGTATTGCATTGATTAGTCTTCCATCAATCTCGTGTAGTTTTAACAAGTCTGACCCTTCCTATCTTCTTATGCCATAGTTCATTTAGAGAATCTAACATGCGAAACTGAGTAGGTTCTTCCAACAGTGGGAAAAAAAATCAGATTGGGACTTCCATTCTAAAGCAAATGTCAAAAGAATGGGTGTTAAGTATCACTGTTACTGATGCTAATTAAAATTATTCAATATAAACTATTAAAAAAAAAAAAAGCCCTGGTAATGTGCTCAGGAGCTCAGGATACATTCTATCATTGACTCTTTAAAAACATTTCTGTGGGGCCTCCCTGGTGGTGCAAGGGGTTAAGACACAGCACTATGAAGCTATCCAGAGCCACTGTTGCATGAGTTTCATGCCCGGCCAGGGAGGTACCCACACGGTGCAGCAGGCCTCTCCTGTCTCACCCTCTGCTCCCCTCAGCAGTGTATTTCAGTCAATCTGCCTGTTCTGTTCCCTACTCTGTCTCTGGTGAATTCCTTCACCCCCCACACCTCTGGCCTGTACCCCAGTTCTTGTATGCATAGGTAGATAAATTAAAAAAAAATTCTGTAGCATAGAAAGTTATTTGCATTTAAACTGAAGTCACAAGGTATTTTTCATGGAAAGGTTGAGTCAAACCCAGGAAGTCTGATCATTGGGCAAGGTTTTGGGCTATTCTCTTTCTGACTTGCTTTTCTGTACAATAATGAAAGTCTGCAGAAAAAGCAGGGATGCATAACATAGAAGATGCTTTTAATAAGATAAAATATAAGGTAATCAGAATTCTTAGAGATGGCTTATAGTAAAATGAACATACATGTTTAATAACATTGCCAATAAAATTGTGAAATTAGTACAGGGTTTGGATTTAGCGAATGCAATTCATGATATTATCCAGGAATCTGGAAAAAAATCAACAGCTATTGTAGAGGTAGGCCATTTTTGGAATCTGACTTTTTTGATTGAACTTGTTCATTTGGCCATTTGTAGCCAATAAATGATGTCTTTCTCCTCTATGTTCCCATGATCATGTGTGTTTGTGTGGGAGGGGGAGGAAGGCATGACCATCTTGTGATGTGATCCAGTGTAAAACAGATCTCAGGTGTGGAGACTTCTCCGGACATAACTGTCCAGGCAGTGCAAACTGTTGCAGTATTTGTATTGTTGATAAAATCTTTTAATGGCAGTTACTTTGTTACACCCTTTGATACTATGACAGACACTACATAGTGCTTATATTTGCTTTCACAATCCTTCTCAGATGAAATGAACTACAAAGATGATTTTTTTTTCCTACCTTTGCTCTTTTGGAAACACATTCAAAATCAATGTCATGCCTAGAGTTTTCAAGGAATATAATGTCACATTTTATATAAAGTATACAATCTTAACTAAATACTTATGTAAAACCTAAAATGAGAAAGGGATGAATATAGCTTCTTGGAGAAGAAGATAAAAGCTAGTTCACTTATTTAGCAGCTTACATATTTTTCTGGCCACTACGAAGAACCTTAAGGTCTTTGTCTTTTTGGTTTTTGTTAGAAGAGTCATAATTTAAAATAAAAAAAAATCTAACTTGGATTATTGTTTCTCTTCAAAATTCGTTTACTTATTTTCAAGTCTTCTGCACTATTTCTTCAGGCTGTGCAGGGTGCAAACACTCAACACGCATGTTTTAATAAGATAATCCATTTTGGATTTGATAAGAAGCCACTTGACATCATTGTAGACCAGGAGAGGTGAAAATATAGGTCAATAGTCATTTCCTTTGTTTCCTAGAGAAAATAAATGACTTAATATTTGATAGCAATCTTCATTTTCTCTAGGCACAGAGGACCAGTGATGTTATTTCATTACATATTCCATTCAGTGTTCTGGGTGTTTTTTCATTACTGTCCAAATGACTTTTCATAAAGTGAAATGGCCGATGAATATGTTAATGTACAGTACTCTTAAACTTGTGCTTTGGCAAATATCTGTTCTTTTAAAAAATTTTTTGATAACCAGGGAAGCCTGTAAAAGTGGTAAATCCCAGCAAAAATGTTTATAAAAGCAGAATCAATTCTTCTTTTGAATATGTAGTAAGTGTGGAGTGACTTGTTTATATAGAATTTTCTTCCCCCGTTATTTCAAACGAGCCTATGTTTCCAAATTTGGACAAATTGGACATTATAAGTATCTGTTAAAAGATTTGAGTAATACTCAGCAAAATCTTCTCCAGTGTAAAACAGATCTCAGGCGTGCAAAAATATGTTGAAACCAAACAATATGCCTAAATACCCACATATCTCTGAGTGTAGAAGGCCCTTTACAGGATAATGGAAATGGACCTCCCTGGTGGCTCAGGGATTAAGTCTCAGCTCTATCAAGCTATTACCAGCCACTGCAGCATGAGTTCAATCCCCAGCCAGGGAGCTAACCCATATGGTGCTGCAGACCTCTCCTGTCTTGCCCGCTGCTCCCCTCAGCGGTGTATTTCAGTAGATCTGCCTGTTCTGCTCCTTACTCTGTCTCTGGTAAATCCTCTCACCTCCTGAACCTCTGACCTACACTCCAGTTCTTATATGCAAAAATAAATAAAATAAATCTTTTAAAAAAGGATAATGGACAAATACATAACATAGTATGCTTTTCTTCCTGGGATTCTTGCCTCAATCTTTGTGTATAATCTAGAAAATCAGTGCCATCCTTGACACGCCTCTAGTTCTGTCTTGCCATCATACTTCCTCCTTCTCGTCAGTCAGCCTCATCATTCTGCCTGTGAACTCCCAAGAAATTTTCCTCTTCTTTTCTCCCACGGCCTTAGTTCAGATCCTCACTCTCTCTCCCCGGGCTATTGCAGTCTGTGAGCTGGTTGTTTTCTCTATCAAATCCTATATGTTTATAAGCTATCTTCCAAATTTATCTAGTGCTTTCTTTCTAAAGACAAAGCTTTGAACACATGCTTTTGCTTAAGAAGGCTCCATGACTCCCTGCCACCTATTATGTGATGCCTGAATACATTTCTACTCCATCTACCTCAAGTGCTCTTTCAGGCAGGGAGCTTTTCTGTGTTGTTCACTTGGTCCCCAGCAGCTGGTAAATAGCAGACATTAAGGAGTATATTTGAAATGCATAAATGAATTACCACAACATTTAAGACCCTTCACTATCTGACCCTAAGTTACTTTTCTGATCTCATCTGCAGTTTCTCTTCCAATGGATACTATTCCATCATACCAGATCCTTTATTATGTTTCCCAAATATGAGAAATTCACAGCACGTGATTTTTTTTAAAGATTTATTTATTTTTATATAAGAACCGGGGTACAGGACAGATGTGCGGGAGGGTGAGAGGATTCATCAGAGACAGAGTGGGGAACAGAACAGGCAGACTGACTGAAACACAATGCTGAGGGGAGCAGCGGGCAAGACAGGAGAGGTCCACTGTGCCATGTGGGATTCTTGCCGGCCGGCTAGGATCGAACCCTCGCTGCAGAGACTGCGGACAGCTTCACAGTGCGGTGCTCAAACGCCAGCGCCACCAAGGAGGTCCCATATGATTTTGCTTATATTCTTCCTGGTTGTGAACAACCAGTTATTACCCCCTTTACCCAGGAGAATAAATTGATTTTATATCTTTATACGTTTGTTCTTTCATTGAACCAACAAGTGTTTTTTGAGCATATGCTATACATCAGAACCAGCTGTAAGTCTGGGGCTAGGGATATGGTTTTGTACAAAAAGATACAATCATGGCCCTCCTGAAACTTAGATTCTAGTGTAGTAGCAAATAAAGGATTTGTCAGGTAGCAAGAAGTATGAAGATGGAATAGGGTGTTCAGGGCCTGGTGGAGAAGGCATTTTTGACATAGGTGAGATGTAGACTGAGCAGAATGATAGAAAATGGGGCTTGAGAAACCAGTTACTCATCTACTGGCTAAATGATCAGAGGCTAAATATAAGGTTGAGTTAGGAGTTCAGAATGATCTCAACACTTATCTCCCTTTAGCATATCCAGGCTTTTGTTCTATCAAGAGCCTAAAGCACACCGACCAGAGTGGCTTGGAGACTTCTGGGATTATCCAGCTCTACAGTTTGTGTCCCCAGCAATTGGAATATCGATCCCTGGTAGCAATGGAAGATATTGACCCCAGAATTAGACTTCCTAGACTTGCTCTGTCTCCCTGTATATTAATTTTCTTGTTAAAATGAACATAGTTTTTAAAAGTTACTGGAGGACTTTTTAATGACTGGAATAAAACTTTATAAAACTTTCTCTTTTGGGCCTCCCCTGGTGGCGCAACAGTTGAGCGCTGGGCTGCAAGGCTGCCCGCAGCCTCTGCAGCGCTGGTTGGATCCCCGGCCACCGGCGAGGGTCCCACCAAAAAAAAAAAAAATAATAAAAAAAATAAAAAAACCAAAAAACTTTCTCTTTTGATCACTGGTATATCCCAAATACCTAAGCAGTACTTAGTGCTTAGTAGGGTTTTTGTTTTGTTTTTGAATGAAAGAACCATGTAGTAAATCTAAAGCAAATGAAACAATGCCTGGCATGTAAGTGCTCTATATATGTTCTTACAGTTTTTAATATTAATTTTTCAATTAGGAGACCCTGTGATCTTATTGTGGTTGTGTTGCAAGTGTAATTGTCAGTGTATCGAACCCTCCTACTGTGTGCTTGGGCTCTTTTTTGTGTCCATCCAGGCGTCCAGGCCTGGAAAGACTAAAAAACATGACAACGAGGATACATGGGTAGCTTTCTGATTTCTGTTTAAGAAACTCCTGTTTCTTAGCTCAGGCCTCTGCTGGGCAAGGTCCTCAGTATTATTTCTGCTAGCCTTGTTTCCTGGATAAGATCCTCCTTTTCCAGCACTAAACTCACTCCTCCCTGATATTTTTTTTTAATGAAGATACAGTTGACACATAACATAAAACTGCAAGTATATAATATAATAAAAGCTTAATGTGAATTTATTATGAAATGGTCATAATAAAAAGTAAATCTAGTTAATGTCTATCACCACGTGAAATTACACATTTTTTCTTGTGATGAGAACTTTTAAGATTTACTGTAATAGCAGCTTTCAAATATATAGTACAGAGTTATTAACTGTTGTCACCATGCTGTATATTACATCCCCATGCCTGATTTATTTATAACTGGAAATTTGTATTTCTTGATCCATTTCCCCCATATGCTCCACCACACCCCCAACCTCTGGCAACCACCATTTTTTTCTTTATATCCACGAGTTTGTTTTTCTTTGCGTGAGTGTATGTGTTTCTGTGTGTGTGTTTTACACTCCACATAGAAGTGAGATCACATAGTATTTGTTTCTATTGACTTAACATAATCTGAAACATAATTTCAGATAACTCAAGGTAAGATCCATCCATGTTATAAATGGCAAAATTTCCTTCTGCTTTATGGCCGAATAATTCTCTTACCTTTATGTGTCATTGACACCAATTGTTGGCCCATCCTGACCCCTGGCTGCCTGCTTCCACATGTTAGATCCCTGAACTATTAATACCTGCCCAGGTGAACTAAAGTTTTGCACCCCCTCTATAGGGTTTGTTTGGTGATGGTCTGGCGTATCTTTCACTATGATATTTTCCTGGTTTCTGTTCCATAGTCCCCAATTTGCCCCCTTATCTGACATAAGGCCTCCAGGTGCAAGAACGTGGCATGGGTAGAATGAGATGACTCTGGCATAGCGCAACCCTCATTGCTTTTTTATGGGGTGATAAAAAATAATACTCTGTTTGTATTAATATTAGGTTAGAAGGTGTAATTTTGAATTTCCTATGTCATTTAACCATTCTCTGCACAACAAAGAAAGGAAAGAAGGGGCACCTCTGTTACAAGTTTCTGAAAATGTATCACAGCTCTTTGAAAAGGACAGGCGTAGATTTTGGCTTACATTTTACGTTGAGTTGGTTACACCTTTTTTTTTTTTAATAAGCATCTTTTTTTTAATAATAAATTTTATTTTTATATTCCCCATACAATTTCAACCCCCCCCCATTTTGACCCCAATCCCTCCCCTCCCTCCACCCACCCCCCCAAAGATGTCTCTGGTTCATAGATTTTTGTTGATTTTGATTTTCACTTTCTTATAGTTATTCATTTTCCTGGTCCCTTATTTAAGTTTTCTAGATTCCTGCTATGAGTGAGACCATCCGGTATTTTTCTTTTTCTTTCTGGCTTATTTCGCTGAGCATGATCCCTTCCAGCGCCATCCATGTTGCTGCAAATTGCATGTGTTTATCTTTTTTGAATGCTGAGTAATATTCCATGGTATATATGTACCACATCTTCTTGATCCAGTCATCTATTTTTGGGCATTTGGGCTGTTTCCAAAGCTTAGCTATTGTAAACAGTGCTGCTATAAACATAGGGGTGCAGGTGTTCTTTGGAATTGATGTTTCTGTGTCCTTTGGGTAAATACCTAGGAGTGGAATTGCTGGATCATATGGAAGCTCTGTGTTTAGTAGGTCCAGAAATCTCCACACAGCTCTCCATAGTGGTTGGACCAGTTTGCACTCCCACCAACAGTGCAGAAGAGTTCCTTTTTCTCCACACCCTCGCCAGCATTTGTTGTTGCTAGTTTTTTTAATATGTGCCATTCTCACTGGTGTAAGATGGTATCTCATGGTAGTTTTGATTTGCATTTCCCTGATTATAAGTGATGTTGAACATTTTTTCATATGCCTGTAAGCATCTTTTACCAGATTGAACAAGAACTTCCATTTTTCATGGCCAATTTGGCAATTATCACTTAGAGGTAGCACTTTGAAAATATTAATATAAACTATACATTGTTGGGTTAATTTAACCCTTCACCAATATTAGAAATGAACATTCTTGCTATTTAGGAAAATGTAAGTTGCAGTATTACATTTATGGTTTCGCCAGTTTTTATGAGAGACACATTTCCCTAAAATGTGGTCGTTAAAGTGACATCCACTTTGCCATGCTGCAAGTGAATGAAAGACGAAAAACAAAGTTAAAGGGCAAAGTCTGTGTTTGAACTGGTGTCTATTTTGTACCATTATAGGTGCATTGCTTATGCATATACTTCTACAAAAGTGAATTATTAGTGTTTAGATATGTGCACATAGAAAAATATGCTTAGACACTCAGTGCTAATGATTATAAATTAACTGATCCCCACATATGTCTCTCTTTAGTATAAAATCGAGAAGATGAAGTTACTGTATCTTCCAACTACATGAAACTATTGTGAAACTATTGAATGAGCCACCAAGGATAAGAATATTTTCAAAATGTGGGGTAGCAGATGAGATTACCATAGATTTTCCAGATGTGGAAATCAAGATGGGACTGACTTGCTAAATTAATTCTGAGGTATTTCTGGGATAGGAATGTATGCTCTCATCAAGCCAAGAAAATATGTTTAAAATCTGATTTTAAAAAAATGTGAAATAGCTTCGAACCAAGAGACTTGTTTGACCTCTTATTATCTTTTCCCCATAATGTTGATACTCCCCAGTGATGAAAGTTACATATTTCGGCTCAGTGAGTAAATACTAGGTCAGACATGGGCGAACTGTTACTGAGATTTCAGAGCTCCTTTCTTGGGGCCTTCAATAAGGTGCTCATATTTTTTCTCATTTTGATATAGAAAATGTTTACTGATACAGAGGTGTAGTGAGAGAAAGGGAAAGAGGGAGGGAGATAGTTCTAGTGGTTAGCTCCTGTTGAGGTCAGGTCATTCTGTTTCTGACAAAATTTTACGCCCTTGCGAATTTTGTGACCTTGAACAATTTATTTATTTATTTATTTATTTTTTTAAATAATAAATTTTATTTTTATATTCCCCCATACAACTGCACATGCCCCATTCTGACCCCAATCCCTCCCCTCCCGGCCCCCACCTCCCCAAAAGTGTCTCTGGTTCATAGTTTTTTGTTGATTTTGATTTTCACTTTCTTATAGTTATTCATTTTCCTGGTCCCTTATTTAAGTTTTCTAGATTCCTGCCATGAGTGAGACCATCCGGTATTTTTCTTTTTCTTTTTGGCTTATTTCGCTGAGCATGATCCCTTCCAGCGCCATCCATGTTGCTGCAAATGGCATGTGTTTATCTTTTTTGAACGCTGAGTAATATTCCATGGTGTATATGTACCACATCTTCTTGATCCAGTCATCTATTTTTTGGGCGTTTGGGTTGTTTCCAAAGCTTAGCTATTGTAAATAGTGCTGCTATAAACATAGGGGTGCAGGTGTTCTTTGGAATTGATGTTTCTGTGTCCTTTGGGTAAATACCTAGGAGTGGAATTGCTGGATCATATGGAAGCTCTATGTTTAGTAGGTCCAGAAATCTCCACACAGCTCTCCATAGTGGTTGGACCAGTTTGCATTCCCACCAACAATGCAGGAGAGTTCCTTTTTCTCCACACCCTCGCCAACATTTGTTGTTGCTAGTTTTTTTTAATATGTGCCATTCTCACTGGTGTGAGATGGTATCTCATGGTAGTTTTGATTTGCATTTCCCTGATTACAAGTGATGTTGAACATTTTTTCATATGTCTGTTGGCCATTTGCATTTCCTCTTCAGAGAAGTTTCTTTTTAGCTCTTCTGCCCATTTTTTGACTGGGTTATTTTCTTTGTTGTTGTTGAGTCTCATCAGCTCTTTGCAGATTTTTGTGATCAGTCCTTTATCATTAGTGTTGGGTGCAGAAATGTTCTCCCAGTTGGTGGGGTTTCTCTTTGTTTTTGTTATTGTCTCTTTTGCTGTGCAGAAGCTCTTTAATTTGATGTAGTCCCAGCTGTTTATCTTTGCCTTCACTATCACTGCTTTGGGTGATGTGTCTGTAAAGATGTCTTTGATATGCAAATCACGTAGTGTTTCACCTATATTTCCTTCTATGTATTTTATGGTTTCAGGTCTTATGTCTAGTTCTTTAATC
Source organism: Talpa europaea (assembly GCF_964194135.1). NCBI lineage: Eukaryota > Metazoa > Chordata > Mammalia > Eulipotyphla > Talpidae > Talpa > Talpa europaea. Next base: position 114,839,034 of record NC_140072.1, on the reverse strand, counting down.
CATTTTGAGTTGATTTTTGTGTATGGTGTGAGGTAGTGTGACCTTGAACAATTTAACCGCCCGTGTCTCAGGTGCTTGATCTTAAGATAATATAACATCAACCTCTTCAGTTTCTGTGAGGATTAGACAGGTATCTATATGCACAGCTCTTAACCCAGGATCTCATCCTTAGCGAGTATGCCTAATTTAAGTGTTGTTGTTATGTTTGTTACTAAGATAGAAATAAAAATGATTGTTGTTTTCTACTACTATGTGATTTATTGCATAACAATAGGTAATTGAAACCATTGCCGGAATATGATTCTAATCTCTTAGGTTTGCTGGTCTTTTCCTATACAGAACAGGAGGGATTCACCGATTCTCTTGCACCTGGGTACAAGTTCTAGGGTTGGGAGAAAATAGTTATATTTTTCAAAGTAACCTAATAGTTGGTTAGACTGATGCATCTGTCTTAACGACTTGAAAAAAATTACTATTGTTGGTTTTTATTGTTGTTCATGTTGTGTTAGAGATGTGTCAAGGAAGAAAGGTTGACTTCTTAGAGAAGTCTTTTTTAGAAACAAAATTATTTTCTTGCAATCTAATTCTGTTGCCCAAAGTACTCAAAGGATGATGTTTTCAGTCAGTTGGCATGCATCATAACCCACTTGCTAATTTTGTGACTTTGAAAGATTAACCTGCCTATGTCTCAGGTGCCTAATCTTCAGACAATATAGCATCACCCTTTTGGGTTTCTGTGAGGATTTAGACAGATACCTATATGCTCAGCTCTTAGCCCAGAATCTGATCCTTAGGAAGTATGCAAGTATGATGCTTGCATCATAAACCTTTTGGAATCTCTCATGAAAGTGCCTTAATCAGCTTGTGAATCCTGACTCGTCACTCATGTCCCTTATGTTGCTGTTTAATATAACGTGGGCATGAGAGATGGTGCAATTTCTATTTCTCGTCACTTGTGGCCAAACAAGAAGATTTAAGATGGATACATACTTAAGTGACTATGTACTGTACCTCCAGAGATGACAAAATTACCAGTAAATATTTTGGCTTATGAAAGGAAACCTTATATAAAAATTAGGTCTATTGAATATTGACTGGCTGGTTTCATTACTCCAATTGTGCAAAGCACACTCAGGAGGAGAGAGAGGAAAAGATCTGCATTATGAGAATAGCAAGGAAGATTGTAGTAGTTGGCCTGAAAATTCACCCCTGTTCTGTTTATATGAGTTGTGATTGTTGACATCAGCCTTTTCCTTCCTGCACATTTCATTCAAAACATTTTGAAATGATAGCATCAACGTTGCTTGTGCTTATGATTTTGTCTGGGAGAGCTACTGTCAAGCAGGGTCTATCTGGAGTAGCATTCTCATTCATTGTACATGTGATTGGTCAATCTCCTGCCAATGAATTTGATGGTAGCATTTGCTTTAAATCATAGAATTTACTCTGAGGAAAAAAGTACATAGGTGTACGCATATCACATGTATGTGTGTATATGTGCTTATGAACATACAGGTTTATGCACAAATTATAGTCATGAGAGTTGCAGGATATCAAAATGTTTGTTACAACATAAATACACAAAGCATGCCATGTCACTGAAATTGATGACAGCATAATTTTATTTACCTCTTGGGAATCAATTGAGCTATTGATTCTGCAACAAATGTGTTTTGATTAAGATCATGGCAAGTTGGGTTTGACAGCAGTTTCAAACTATCAGAGTTTATTACATATTTCTAGTTTACAGTCAACTAAGATTATATGCACATGATTTTAGTTTAGAGAGATCAATCCGTCGATATTTTTTTCCAAGGACTATATCCTCAATGCTTTATACTTATCGGGCGCTCTTTGAAAACCACTCAGCTTCCTGAAAGATTTGATGGTATGATTGATGTTCAGTGCTTATGTTTATTCTGAACAGGGTTAGAATCATTAATATGGAGATTAATAGCCTTCAATATATATTTACAATATAACTGTCAGGCATATGTACAGATTGAGCTTGCACTAGTATAAGAGTTTAATAGTTGATAGTTGATTCCTTACCCAAGAACATTGTCATTTAAGGTTTTTATAATGGTTGTGATCATGGATGCTCTTGGGAAATCATGGGAAGAAATATTCCCAGGGAAAATTCTTAAAAAAATTTGAAAATATGTTAATTTTTTCACTTGAAACTGAAGAGACATACCTTGTCTTTCACACATGTAGAAATTTTTCAAGAACAATATAAAAACTACTCATCACAAAATATCTAATGGTATGTAAATATGCTAAATGGAATATGGACTCAGTCAGAGTTTCATGATTTATCAGTTTTTAACTTCAAAGACTCTGGTTAGCTTGCATTTTTTAAACTAATGAGTTTATCACAGCCGGTGAAGAAAATGGTTAAAGTATATCAGCTGTAAATTGGTACAAAGTACTAAAAGGGACATTAGCCTCTAATCAGATTCGAACAGTTCATTAAACCTGCCTTTCCAGAGTGGCTCTTTGTCTTTTCCCCTCCTTTGAGAACCTTGTTCTTTCCTTTTTGTCTGGGCAAGACCTCCTCCAGGGTAGGAAGCAATATCAACTCATCCTTCATTGTCTACCAACCAAACAGCCTCGGGATGCTTTGTTGCCTCAGATTCCTGGCACTGTGTGTGAAAGGCAGGGAATGGAGGGCTGGCCACTGCAGAGAAGGCTTCCCTGAGATTCCGTGGTAGCAAGCCAAGCTGGCTGCCTCCAGCCACAGAAGCAAGTGACACATTGGGATTTGAGATCTATGTCTGATGTGTAAACAGCCCACCAGCCTCAGTGAAAAGATTTTCGCCTTGGAACAAATTAACTGAGGTCGAGATGCTACTATAGTTTCCTTCTGCTCTAAGTTATATATTAGGATGCAAATTGCTTTAAAAATATGGACACGTCAAAAGCAAAAAATGGATAAGTATATCCTGCCAGTTTTAATTATATTGTACATTTCTAAGAAAAGAACATGATAGTAATTAGTTTCCTTCTTTTTATTACCTAATAAACTAGGTATCAAGGAACTTTTAAATGCTCACTAGTTAATTCTAGAGTAAATCTGCTTTTTCTTCTTGTTGATTTCTCCAAGCAAAAAGCTGTGATAAGAGACCCTATAAATTCTCTCTCTTAGATTATTTTTCTTAAACAAAAAAGAAGAGTCAAGAAATGGAGAAATAATTAGAGCTTCACTATACTGCACTCTGTTGGTATTATTTGGTAATAAAATACTTAATTTATGATTTGTTGAGATGGAGTTGCTTTTATTAAACTGTCTATTTTGGTAGAAAAGCAACTGTATGGAAAGGGAAAAGCTGAAGGTTTAGAAATATTAACCTTGATTGCCATGTAGGCAAAATATGTAGAAATGAATCTTTTTCTTTTAAAAAGACCACTTCAGTGTCATGCAGCGTTAGGCTATAATTGAGCAAAAGTAATCATTCTACATCACAAATTTAGTCATTTCAGTTTCTTAGTCTGTGTCTGAGGGTAAAATTGACATTCTAAACATGTTTTAATACATGAGCCTGATTTTGGCCTTCAGCAAGCATTAATATGTGGCTTTTGGATTCCCTTCATAGGTTATTGACTTCAGAAAATCTCCAAAGCAGTGAAAATTAGTAAAAAATGACCTTGATTTAATCTATTTATAAATGTTGTTTGAGATTCTATTGAATCCTTTGAGGAGTTGATAAATTTGAGCCAAACACATACCATAACAGAAAATGAATTATCATTTATTCTTGGCTATGACTTCAGTTTAAGAATTTTGGCTTTATCCACAATTCATGTCAGTTGATTTTAAGGTAGATGTCTGGTATTGATTTGATTAGAATTGCCATGCTTCCAAAATTCAGTATACCTAGAATTTTATTACCTCATTTTTTAAATTATCTGAACTTTAATATTAACATGGGAGGATATGTTATTTGTATATGTTTTCTTCTTTATGAATTTCTGTATTTAACGCAATCTTCAGAACTAAGGAATAAAGAAAGAAATGTGCCTGATATTTCATTCCACTGTGGCAAAAGTGCAATGAATTGTTCCAGCCCCATATAAATTAATGTAAAGCTTCCTTACTTCAGTTTATTACAGTCTGACCTCCCACCCAGAGGTCAGAGAATCAGACTGATTAATTCAACTTCTTGGTCATTATTTTAAATGAAAGTTCAGAATGGGGGGATAATTGGTTATGCTGATATTCTCATTTAATTATACTTCATTGTTAAAAAATTAGGTTAGCAGTACTAAATGCACTACAATGAAAGAAGTCTCTACCAGATGTCCTCTCTTGAATGCTTTATAGCTGAATTTCATTCTCTCTTTTTTATTGTCAGAATATCAACACCTTTGAGAACAGAATGTTAATGCTTGATGGGATGCCGGCAGTCAGAGTCAAAACAGAGCTTCTGGAATCTGAACAAGGGGTAAGCTGAAGTTTCAGATGACTCCCTTTTTCTCTGTGACAGTAGCTATCATTCTCAGAGCATCCTGAGCTTTGCAGATACTTCTGATTCTTCCCTTGCCAGAACTTTTCTTTCTCGAGTAAAAGTTATCTGGGAGTATTGTTGATTGTAACCTACTCACAGCCTCAGATTTTACAAACTTAGAAAACAAACTACCTGAAATTAGGAAGGCATAGTGGCCTTATAAGAACCTTATGACTTTATTTAAGTTGGTGAATACTTTGAATAGCTAATAAATATCCAAAGCAAAGAAGTAGTATTTTAAAATAAGGTGGGAATATAAACAGTGTAAAAATTGCTGAGTTGTTTGGAAATTAGGAAATTATAGAGCACAGGTATGGGGGTGTTACTGTTTGTTGGATATATTTCTCTTTTGATGTTTGTATTTACCCCTTTTTACTTCATGAAGAGTATAGGGGACAGTTGATGAAGCTAAGGTCAGTGGGTTAGAGAAGTGCATAAAAGCAAAAGTTCATAACCAGATTGATGAATTAGTGTATGGCTACTGAAAATGTAAAGCCTTAAGGTATAGCTAGATTTTTAAAATAAGGTATAGGAGATTTAATAATTGTTACCATTTATAGCTTTACTAGTTGAACATGATAAGGAAAGTAGAACTGCTTGCTGCATCAGCAGACCACATTTGTATTCAAGTGAGGAAGCACTGCTGTGTACCTGAGTGCACACTGCCTGCTTAGAAAACTGAATACCTGCTTATCAAACCACCACCACTAAGGTAGTGCAGATGATTTATTAAAGGGCCCCAATTAAATATTTCATTTTAATCTTGTTACTACATCTCTTATTCAAAAAAGAACAATGAAACAATAGTATAAATGTTTTATAATGGAGCAATCAAAAGACATTTTAAGTGTGAATAAAATCTCATGATTTTAAAAATCAGCATGTGTGAAGTTCATCTGGGACCCATTCAGAGGATCAGGATACTGAAGAATCAAAAGAATTTCATCATAAGGGTATCCTAGGGAATGGATCCAGATGGTAGCATTTAGAAGCTCTCTTTGATAATTTCCCCATTCTGGAACAACCTGTGTCAGTAGTGTATGGCATTTCAATATAGATTCTTTTCTTCAATGTAAGTCTGTGTCTGAAACAGAACTGTATTGTGGTAGAGGATATCATTTCACCTCTGTGTTCAGTGTTGAAGTTCAGAAAAAACTTTGTAGAGTATGTCAACCAGTAATCCAACTCCACATTTCAACATACGACAACATGACTAAACCCAAGATTTTTGACAGGAGAGTATCAGGAAAGAAAAACTGTGTGTCCATTACTAATTATTAAGTATAGCCATAGCTTCAGTGAATGTCTTCTTTAGTTTGCCTGGATTTTCTAGTCTGACTCAAGGAGTTAAACTCTCCTCTAAATATAGTAGTTTTTACCTTTATTGATTAACATAAATCACAGCAAGGATTTATCTCTTTGGTGTTCTGTGTTTTTATCATAGATGTATTAGTAATTGTTTATTAAAATAAATTTTAATATATTTAATTTAACAAATCCAGTTGATCATTCACATCTCATTCAGAGAGGATAGCCCATTTCCTGGTGATGGAAAATAGAAAAAGTAGTGTATTTCACAATATTATTTTATTTCACATCATGTTTTTCAAGATCAAGCCATGCATGTTGGAAGAGAAGGCACAGAGTACAGAAGACCAGTTAGAAAATATTACCTGAGTCACTGGTCAGAGCCAGGACAATGTTTATTCTTATCACCAGTCTAGATAACTCTCTCCCTTTCACTATCATGTTTTCAGCTTAAAGGTAAGGTTTTCATGAAAGATTTAGATGTAGAAAAAACAATAGCCAGTATTCTCAGATATTTCACAGTGTGAACAAGAACCTCAGGTCACATTATTTATGGAACACTTTTTCTGTCATCCAGTAGGAAAAGGAAAAATGTAGGTTCACAGATTTTGCTTAATGTCTGCTCAATATAATCAATTTCCTTTCTTGTGAATGGAGCTAATGTTGGTATTTTTAACCCTTATTTAGACTGTGTATTTTGGTGGGGGAAAGAAATTTGATTTTTTCCCTTGGTTCTATATGTACTTGTGGTGGATATAATTTTGTTCTCTCTTACTGTAAAACTTAAAGAGATGCAGCCTGTGGTGTTTAGTGATCTGTATCATAACTATTAAGGGAAAACAATAATTTGCATTTAGTCATAGTCATAGGTAATACTTTGAATCAACTCTTCTTTCAAATTACAGATAAAATCTAGAATTTCAGTGAATTTTACTTTTGGTTGCTTCACTGATGTTTTTCATTGAAGTTAGTGGGATAGGTGACACACCATACAATTTCAGAACTGTTTTTTCATAAGGAGTACGAGAATTCTGAAAATTTATTGACCTCTTACAAGACTCTCTTCATTTACTAAGAAATGATGGCTGAACTTTGATTCTTAATAAGAAAATGTAAACACATTGGCAAAAATTGAAATAATCACATATGTGATCAGGGGCTTTGGAAGAAGTTGACACATTTTAGTTACAGTAAACCAAACATTACAGAAATGTGTGTATACATCACAGCAGTATATGAGAAGGGCTGAAGTTGGCGTAGCAGTTAGATCCTATCATCATTCTGAAACACCTAGTTTTGAGACTCCTTTTAAGACACAAACATTAACCTGAAGTCTTGGAGAAAGAAAAGTTCCTCCTTTTAGACTGCAGGTAGCTTTTGTAAGGTCTGCCTGTTTTCATAGACCTGGTTCAATGCACCACGAATGCCTGTTTCTCTTTCTCACTATAAATAGTCCCTTTGATCTTCTGCTGTGGACTGGTCTCTGCATGTCCCTCCACCCCTCAGAAGAATCAGGATCCAATGAGCACTGTCAGAGTTTAAAGAAAGACTGTGGAAAGGCCTAAGGTCTGCTTTCTCTGTTAGCTGAAAACTTCTGCCCCTACCTTGCCTCCTCCTCCTCTTAATAGTTTTATAGTGTCAGTACATGTCCATTGTCTCTTAATCTGATTCTAAGCTCTTATAAGAACTATAGGGAAAGAACTATTTCTTCCACCTCAATCTCTCTAGTTCCTGGCACATGATAAGTGCTCAAAGTATATGTTTATTCAACTTGTCCAACATTATAACACTCATAGTGAAAAATACGAAGCCAGTCAACAACTAATTATCAGCTGACTCTACTGACCTTACAGGATTGTTGTGAATACAAAAATAAAAATGGAAAAACCCATTCTCATTGGTGGCAGAGACTTTATTTTGTAGCCCTCTGAACCGGATGGATAGGTTGGCATATTGACACCAACTCTGTGCACCTCCTTTTGTCTGGAATCCTCTGACACTTACATGTCATGACATCTAAGTAGATGATTATTATCTCCTGAAATGTGACTTCATATTCCTTCAGGCTCATCATTGCTATGGCACCCACTGCTGAGCGGTCCCTGGAAGGCACATGCTCCTGTGACACACTTCGGGGGCACAGCACACAATGTCAGGATCACTTTGTCACCTTTTATGCTTGTGTCCTGCTGTTACAAGAGCTTCCCAAATGCCGTCAGCCTTTGGATGTACTAACATGTTACTAAACAAAGGACTAAAGCAGGAAGAAGAGTAATGAATGTTACACTAGAGATATGCAGTATGCAGTGAAAGGGTACCTATTCAAAGACAGGAAATGCGATTTTATTCCTGGCATTTTACAGGTGTGAGTGATGTTGGAAAGTTACTTTTCTCCAGGACTTTATTTGCTTATCTGTAAAGTGGGGGTATTGGAGATGAAGCTTTTCCAGGCTGAGCCTCACAGCCTGTGGTCCCTGTTAGGGACAAGGAGCGGGAGGCAGCATGTCTGGTAATGAGTTCAGTAGTCAGAATGCGGTGAAGCTACCTGTGTGCAGCTGCACACATGCACGGTCTTGGAAGTGGCTTGAGCTGTGTGCAGATTCAGTCGTGCCAGCTGTGACGGTCAGTGTCCTCTCCTTTGTCCTCAACTGGGAAGTGAAGTGAACCACCCTATGGCCCAGAGCCTGCCTGCCTCCTTATAGAGGAAACCAGGTATAAAAAAGGCCCCATTGCTTCAGTTTCTTTCTTTTTCACTTCAGTTCTTCTTGCTGCAGTTCCATAGGTATTTAGTAGCGATTTTGACAACTTTATTAATTTATGATTCTATGGGGCCTCCCTGGCGGCGCAGGGGTTGAAACCTCAGTGCTATCAAGCTATCCCCAGCCACTGCAGCACGAGTTTGATCCCTGGCCAGGGAGCAACCCACATGGGGCAGCAGACCTCTCCTGTCTCGCCCGCTGCTCCTCTCAGCAGTGTATTTCAGTAGATCTGCCTATTCTGCTCCCCACTCTATCTCTGTTGAATCCTGTCAACCACCCCCCACACCTCTGACCTACACCCCAGTTCTTGTAGGCATAAATAAATAAAATAAATCTTTAAGAAAAATGAAAGAATTTATGATTCCAAAAGTAGACTACAGGTAAATCTCAAACTGGAACACTTACTGTTTTGTGTATATATTCATTTAAGCATATCTGGAGAAATGTTGCAAATTCTGAATTAGAATTTGTCTTGTAAAACACAGATTAATGAAGCCAGAAATTAATTTGTAAATGAATACAAAAATGATATAATATTTTGGTATAATAACGGTGTTTGGCCAACTTTTAAAAAGGAGTTCTGGGTTCACTTTAAGATACTTCTTGATATATTTATAGATGAATCGATTAAATGTCTGAGTTTTGTTGTGAAACACAATGGGAAGGAAACCTTGATATGGGGGTCGTGACATACAAGTTAGGTTGTATTGTTTCTTTTTGAAGCTGGGTAATAGGTCCAAGGGGCCTTAACTACTGTAATTGTGTACAGAAGTTCGTTAAAGGAAAATGTTTGAAAAAAGAAAATAACTCTCTGAATATAAATATTTTTAATTGCAGATGCAGGGGGCATCTGAGGGAGCTAGGAGAGATATATTCCTTGCTCTGTCACCTTCGCTGTTCTCGAACTCATGAGGAGTCTGCTGCAGGGAAGCAGCTGACTTAAGCCCTGCATCACCCACAGCGGTGTTGCAGCCTTTGGTTCCTTTGCCCTTCTTGTACAGTTTAACCCACTGGCTGTAGGTAGAGAGTAGTGGCAATAGTGTGTGTGTATGTGTGTGTGTGTGTGTGTAGCAGGAGAGAGTCACATGGGAGAGAGCCATGCAGGTGTGTGTGTGTGTGTGTGTGTGTGTGTGTGTGTGTGTGTGTGTGGAAAGAGAGAGAGAGTCACATGGGAGAGAGCCATGCAGTTGGCCCAGCACAGGCAGGGCAACAGGTAGGGATAGGTGTAGCTGTGTTCTCCTTGCCTCACTTGCAGAAAACATCAGCCCTTGCCAGAGCAGAGATGCCTCAGAGCTCCCTAAATTTAGAGGCAGGACTACAGAGAACGATGATCTTTTCCTTAGAGGTTGCTTCCAGTAAATTTTGCAAACCGTTCTGTGGAGCATCACTAACAAGGGCTTGAGGACATTTCTATATGACCAAGAACTGACTAGCAACGACAAACCAACTCTTTTGTAACTTCCTGGAGACCAGAGTTATTGCTTTATATTTTCATTATTCGCCATCATCTCTACACAAGGAGCTTATGAATAGGCAGGGCTCAATAAATCGTGATTAACTCAGATGCTAGTTATTATGAGAGTCGGTGTCACACTGTAGTATTGAGAGGATTTGGAGACAGGCGCGATTTTGAAAATAAAATCCCAGTCCTTAGCTTAATAAAGAAATATAGGCAGATACAAGTATTGTTGCTGAACCCAGACATGAACAGTGAAATGCTTGCATAAGATAGGCCATTACATTAAAATTCAGTAGCTTTAGTGGGGGCAGGAGCGGGGAGAGACCAAATAAGGAACCTAACTTTTTCCTTTTCCTCTATAAACCACTATGTTTAATTTAACATAAAAATGTTCATGTACATCTGTGTGTAAAGACAATGTTACTTTAATGATTTTATCAGAAGAGAAGCCTTTATGAAAATGCCACTTGCATTACCCTTTAACAGAGGCTCATTATTACCTCCCCTACTGTGGAACAGGAGCCAGCCTAGCTGCTAAATTGGTGGAATTATCTTAGAAATTTGAATTTGCTTATCATTTAATATTCTCTGATAACCCACTGCTTGAAATCTTTTGATCTATAGAGAAATCTTTGCCTGTCACTACCTGGCTTCAAAGAAAAACATGCAGAAGCTGTGTTATTGCTAATATGAGGAGAATATTTTTTGAAAAGCAGAAAAAAAATCTCTGCACTTGCAAAATTCATATTTTAGGATCAAGAGATAACCTCTCCACTGAAGAAGCAGACTTGGACTGATTTTAATAATGTCAGAGTGGCCAATAAATGTATTAATAGAAAGAATTGAAAATCAATGAGCTGTGATAGTAATTACAGATAGTACCCAGGGGAAATATAGCAGGCAGACAAATCCTTTCCCTCAGGGCCTGCCCTGGGCAAAGCTGTGAAGTTGATAATTCTGCCCTCCTTCTTTCCTGTTAGCAATGGACTTTCTTCTTGGACTTCATTCTCCTCCAGCCATAATCCAGACACCTTGACCCTCTGTGCTCTGATGGTTCAAGGTACCAATGATGACCAGTTCTAGCTGTGGTCTTATTAATTGAGGTGAATGTAAAATGCTATTCTCTCTAAAAGTTATTTGCATTTTTATAGGGTCAGTGCTTTGTTAAAAGGAACACTTCTTAAAGAAATTTCATGCCCTGAGTAAGTCAAGAATTTTGATTTGGGGAAATCAAAATTTCTAGAATATTTCAGTTTGTGCAAGATTTTGGTCTCCTTCCGGCACCAGTCTTTTGGTAGAAAAACAAGCAATCTGGGAGGTGCAGGGGTTAAAGTTTCAGTGCTATCAAGCTATCGCCAGCTGCTGTGGCATGAGTTCAATCCTTGTCTAAGGAGCTAACCCACATTGTGAAGCAGACCTCTCCTGTTTTACCCGCCACTCCCCTCAACAGTGTATTTAGGTAGATCTACCTGTTCTGCTCCCCACTCTGTCTCTGGTGAATCCTCTCACCCCTCACTGATCTGGCCTACACCCCAGCTCTTGTATGCATAAATAAATAAAAATCCCTTTTTTTAAAAAAAAGAAAAACAAGCAATCTGGACTGAGGCATGCCTCTCTGTCTAGTTTTCTTGTGCTAACATTTGCATATGGATATACAGTTTATAAAGTGCCTCATGAAGTTACTGCCTTCAACCATTGGAGGGCTTTTTTCTGACCATGAAAGATTAGCTGTGATGGAAATTAACCTCCCACAATAAACGATTAGAAAACCAACAAAATATATTAAATGATTTTGACAAATTGAATGACAAGCAGTTGGGGTTGTTGTTCTTAGGAATAGAGCAAAAAAGGTTAACTCTAGATTACCTCTGCTTCTTGCCTGGAGAACTCATATAGGGTCTAGCAGTCACACTGAGTTAAGCAGGCAGGATTGGAAGTTGGAGAGGTCAAAGCAACTAATTTTTTTAAAAGAAACTATATATATATATATACACACACATATATACATACATACACACATATATAGTTATATATGGTATATAGTTATATATAGTTATACATAGAGAGAACTATATGTATAAGCTATATATATATTTCATTGTGGTAAAATTTTATATGTTTCAGGATATAGGTTCATATCTATTCAAATGTATGTTACACCACCACCGGAGCACCCATAATCCTTCACGATAGTCCCCTCCCCCCTTTAGTTACCTTTCCCACTTCAACCTCCCTTTCTGATAGCCTCAGTTCCGCAGTCATATTTCTAGGAATTGTTTTGGTTTAATTTTATCTGTTCCTTTTTTTTGTTTAAAATTATACTCAAGTGAAATCATTCCCTATTTATCTTTCTTCTAACTTACTTTACATAATACCCTCTAGTTCTATCCATGTTATCATAAATGGCAAGATTTCATCTTTCCTTTTTATTGCTAAATAGTATTCCCACCCCCTGTATGCGCACACGTGTATGTGTGTGTGTGTGTGTCACATTATCTTAATCCGCTCATCTGTGGTTGAACCCATAGGTTGTTTCCATAACTTGACTGTTGTAAATAGTGCTGCAGCAAACATGGGAGTGCTTGTATTGCTATGAATTAGTGGTTTTGCATTCTTTAAGTAGATATCTAGTAGTATAGTTGCTGGATCATAGGCTAGATCGACTTTTAATTATTTTTTAATTTTAATTTTATTTTTTTTAAACAATATTTGCTTCCCCCCACCCTCAGGTTGAGTCCCCATAGAATTTTCTTCCCCAAGGCGCCCATGTACCATCAACACAGTCTCCTGTTCTCCTACCTCTCTCCCTCTGATCCCTCTCCCTTCTCCTCCCCTGCAGGATGTCTCTGATTTATAATTGTCTGTTTTTCTTTGTTGTGTTTTATACCATTATTATTTTTTTTCACACGGATGTCTTACTTGGTTCCCCTATATTCCTGTTATAAGTGAAACATCTGATATTTTTCTTTTTCCTTCTGACTGATTTCACTGAGCATCATTCCTTCTAGCTCCATCCACGTTGCTGCGAATGGCATGAGTTTATCTTTTTTGATTGCTGAATAATATTCCATAGTGTATATATTCCACATCTTCTTGATCCAGTCATCTATTTTTTGGCATTTGGGTTGTTTCCAGGTTTTACCTAGTGTAAACAGTGCTGTAATGAAGAGAGGTGTACGGGTATCTTTTGAATCAATGTTTTTGTGTCCTTTGGGTAGATCCCTAGTAGTGGAATTGCCGAGTCATATGGTAGCTCCATCTTTATTTATTTATCTATTTATTTATTTATTTATTTATTTATTTATTTATTTATTTATTTTTTTTTTTTAAGAGGCATGTTTTATTTATTTATTTGTTTGTTTGTTTGTTTGTTTATACATGCACTGGGTACAGTCAGAAGCGCGGGATGGTGAGAGAATTCACTAGAGCCAGAGCGGGGAGCAGAGCAGGCAGAAGGACCGAAGTACACTGCTGAGGGGAGCAGCGGGCGGCAGGAGAGGTCTGCACGCCATGTGGGACCCTCCTCCGGTGGCCGGGGAGCAGCCGGGGATCGAACCGGCGCCGCAGAGGCCGCGGGTAGCTTCGCAACCCAGCGCTCAACCACTGTGCCACCGGGGAGGCCTGGTAGCTCCATTTTTACCAGGTTGAGGAATCTCCAGACAGCTTTCCATAGTGGTTAGACCAGTTTGCACTCCCACCAGCAATGTAGGAGAGTTCCTTTTTCACCACATCCTCACCAACATTTATTGTTGCTTGTTTTTTTTGATATGTGCCATTCTTATTTGGTGTAAGGTGGTATGTTAGTGTGGTTTTGATTTGCATTTCCCTGATTATAAGGGATGTTGAACACCGCTTTTAATATTTTGAAAAACTGGTTTTTAAGAGGGATGATAACAGAGAGCAAGGAGTTGTTTGAAAGAGAGTTCAGGCGATTATCAGAGTGATCTTAAAGGTTTAGCTGAGTATTGATCTACCTGTATGTGGAGCAATACAAGGAAAGAATAAAAAAGACAGTGACAGATTTTAGAGTTCACGTGAAGTTCACACATCCTAAAATGGAAAGAAAGAAGGGTCATGAGTTAGTTATAGGGTTGAATTAGTCCCCTAATAGTCAGATCTAAACCCTGTTATGACATACCTAAGAAGACTTGAAAGGGTCATACTTATTTGCAGATTATTCATAATTGTGCCAGAATAAAATCCAGCATACTGAAGGAAGACCAATAATGAAAAGTCCCAAGGTCTAGCATCAATTCAAATTACCAGGAGAGAAAAGAATCAGGAAAATATCCATCATCTAAACACCCAATGAAAAAGTCAGTTAACTAGAGGCATATTTAGAAGTGACAGTAATAGTGAATTAATAAACGTGGACCTTAAAACATCCTGTGAATATATTGAAATATGTGAAGGAAAATATGAACATGATGAGAAGAGAAGGATAAAATTAAGCTTCACAGATAAAAAAATGTCTGAAATTTAAAAAACAGTGAGGATCTATAGATGATGCAATGCAAGGATCAGTGACTCTACATACATAACAATATAAAATATTCAAATAAAGACAAAGATAAATAAAGACTGAAAATAATGGACAGAGCCTCAGTGAGCTGTGGAATAATTTCTAAGTTGTCTTAAAAAAATGTAAACTTGAGGGCCTCCTGGGTCACACAGCAAGGTGAGTACAGCGCTGTGAAGCTGTCTGCAGCCTCTATAGCATAGGTTCAATTCCCGGCCAGCCAGGGAGATACCCACATGGTGCGACAGACCTCTCCTGTCTCACCTGCTGAGCAGTGTTTCCAGTCCTTCTGCCTGTTCTGCTCCCCACTCTGTCTCTGGTGAATTCTCTCACCCTCCTGCGCCTGTACCCTAGTTCTTGTATGTATAAATAAATAAAAATCTTAAAAAATGTACATGTGAACTCTCAGGAATGGAGGGGGTGGGTAATAAGAAATATTTCAAGAAATAATGGCTGGACATTACCCACATGTCACACAAACTGTAAATCCACCAATCCAAGAAGTTCAATAAACCCTTAGCAGAAGAAACTGCACTGAAAGCATATAATAATCAAATTTCTGAAAAGAAGTAATGAACACAGTTGGCTTAAAAGCATCTCATAATAGGGAGGAATGAAAATCAGACTTCTTATCAGACACCATTCAGGACAGAAGAAAGAACTACTTTAGTAAGAAGGAAAATGAAACTTAGAAATTTGCATTGACACAGGGGAATCAGGAACACTCAAAATGGTAAATATATGGCAAATATAAAAGATCTACATTATGCAGTTTATAAACATATATTGAGCAAAAATGAGTGGCAATAGTAGCACATAGAGTAGAAGGCTTGGTGGAAAGTATATACTATTTTAAATGTGAAGTGATGTGAAGTGATACATTTTATTTGAAAGTAGACTGTTAAGTTAAAGGATATATATATTATAAACTCTAAAGTAACCATAACCATGGACAGACACCACACACACACACCGTACTCTTCAACAGTGAGACATAGTTAATAAATCAATGGTGGAGATGAACAAGAATCATTTAAAAAATACTCAATTATATCTGAGGAAAGAGGGAAAAGAAGAAAAACGAAAAAAGAACAGATAAAAGAGGAAGAAAATAGCAAGATGGTACATTGAAGCTGAGTCCATTGATTGTTAAGTCACATGCAGATAGTTTAAGCACTCCAATTATAAGATAGATTGTCAGATTTGAAATAAAAGGAAAGCCCAAATGTATGTTATCTTAAAAGGAAAGCCCAAATATATATGTTATCTTTAAGAAACTTTTTTTTTTTTTTGTGGGACCCTCGCCGGCAGCCGGGGAACAAACTTGCGCTGCAGAGGCTGTGGGCAGCCCTTCGGCCCAGTGCTCAACCGCTGCGCCACCAGAGGAGGCCCTTAAGAAACTTTTTTTAAATGTAAAGATACAGATAAAGTTTTACATATAGGTTGAAAGGATAGAATCCAAAGTAGTCAAAATGATAAAACAGATAAAAGAATGGGGAACTGTGGGCATCCCCTGGTGGTGCAGGTGGTTGAGCGCTGCACTGTGAAGCTGTCCGCAGCCTCTGCAGCACCAGTTAGATCCCTGCAGGCCGGCGAGGGTCCCACATGGCACAGCAGACCTCTCCTGTCTTGCCCACTGCTCCCCTCAGCAGTGTATTTCGTCAGTCTGCCTGTTCTGCTCCCCGCTCTGTCTCTGGTGAATCCTCTCTCCCTCCCACACATCTGGCCTGTACCCCAGTTGTTGTATAAAATAAATAAATCTTAAAAAAAAAAAAAGAATGGGGAATTGTTTGATGAGTAGATTTTCACTTTTGCTACATGAAAAAGTGCTATAGATCTGTTACACAACCATGTGAATATAGTAAATATTACTGAACTGAACCCCTAAAGATGGTATAGTTTTGCTAAATAATAGCATAAACAAAGCTTTGGTGCCTTTGTTAATATTAGACAAAACAGACCTGAAAACAAGGATTATCACCAGGGACAGAATGGGGCCTTTCACCATGGCAAGATTCCTAACTGCTTATGTACCTTAGTAAACACTTTGCATTGATATAATAGTATAAATGCAATAAGTTAAATGCAGAGATACTTGAGAACAAGATCAAACGACCAGTAACAGATATGAAAATGGATAAATGTCTTATGAATCAGTATCTTTCCATTTCTGCAAGCTGTCTTTGTTGCTCAACTTTGAGTTTTTATAACTAAGTCATTACATTGGAAATGATCTGATGTCAAATAATTCCCACTACAATATTAATGTTTAAGAAGGATTTAAGCAGATCTTAGGGAAAGTTTTAGTTGAGTGTTCCTAGAAATGCAAATTTACCTACAGAGATTGAGACACTAGTGCACATAGTACTCTGTAGTAAGAACTATCTGAATCTCTCCTTTATCTTAATCACACAAGGTAGGTTTGTTTTCATATAAAAATGTTTTCATTTAATTAACAAATAGTAAAATTGTGCAGAAATTCTCCCCGATTGCCACACAGGCAATTTCACCGTGTTTCTGTTAATTTCAGAAATCAACTAAGTGAGCAGAGTTGACACCACATACTAGATTAACCTTCTAGAAAACTTCTCTGCTTCTGTGTTAGAGCACTTTGTGAATTCAGACTTCCACAGATGTGTAACAACAGAAAGAGATCAACATTTCCCCCCAATGCCTCACAAATTAGATCTGAGTCATCACCAAGGAAAATGTATTCTTTACTAGCTTTGCTCATTCTACCTGGTGACAGTTTCCATCAATTTAATGTCTTGAAGAGTGGTTATGTATGTGGTATTTTTTTAAAAAAGGATTCTATCTCTGAGCCACTGGTCAGTCTTTTTTTCTTATCTTAAGGGAATATTGTCAGAAGGTTTTCTTAGTAAAGAAATATGTACTTCTTGTCAGTCATAAATGAACTATCATTTTCAGATGACTTATAGTCTCCATGATCAATTTCATTGCCAACTGTCAAGCTTCTATTGCATTGCTAGATTCATGTCATAACTCATTATATCTTTATCAATAAAGCCTTGAAAATAACCACTGAGATTATTCAGTGTTAAAGTCTCTCAGCTAAACAAGGCAGACTTTCCAAAATTAAAGTTACTTTTCTTAGATTCTTTAAAAAATACACCATAGTTATTTATTATTTAAATTTTGGACTTGAAAGAAATCAGTACATTTATGGATTTAAACCCTCCAGCCTTTTTTGATAATATCAGCTATAGCAAGACAGTAGAACAAGTCTCCTGGTTGTTTTCAGTTTTCTTTTTAATTCCTTGAAAAGATGTGTATCAGACTATTTAAAATTAGATCCTTAATATATTTTTGTATTTATTTAAAAATTAAAGAGGCAAAGTATTTGAGGTGTGAAGTGTTTTCCATGAATACCTCGGTAGCTATTGGCACATTTTAGTAACCTGACAGTCTCTGTATTCTTTTCACATCCATCCATTGTCCTCTAAGAGCATGTTTTTTGTGCTACCCAGGCAAAAGTTTTCTCACTAATGACATATATCTTGCAGAGAATTTCCGTAATCTTTTACTATCAACTATTTTGCAAAGAAGTAAGATTTTCATGCGTATCATCATTAATGTGGTAAACAAGTATCAGTAATATCACTGTTGTTTTTCAAGTCATAAAATACAACAAGTTACGTCTATCTACCCACATTGTCTGATTGCTGTCATTTGCTGTCACCTGCTGCCCCACCACAGTTTTTTTTTAATACATTTGTATTCAAGTAGCATTGTTTTAAAACATTATATAGGTTTCAGGTATACAGCGTTATAATTTGACATCGTGTGTATATACATCATACATTGACTATGTGTATATACATCATAGTCGCCTCCAAAAGTGTAATTTCCTTCCACCCCCTTAGAGTTACCCCCTTTAGGCATTTCATCTTCTTGCAACCCCAGACCTCTCTGGTAACTACCAGTCTATTTCCTCTATCTAAGAAATTTGTTTGTTCATTTGCTTTGTTTCTTTATAGTACACATATGAGTGAAATCATATGGTGTTTAGCTTGTTCATCTGACTTATTTCACTTAGTGAAAAACCCTCAAGGACCATGCAGGTTGTCAGAAATGATATGATTTCATTTCTTTTATAGCTTGAGTAGTATTCCATTGTGTTATTTATCCCACATCTTCTTTAGGCCTTCATTCCTCAGTGGGTACTTAGGTTATTTTCTTTTCTTGTAAATAATGCTGCATTGAACATAGGGGTACATCTGTCTTTTCATATTAGTGCTTTTGTATTCTTCAGGTAAATGTCTACAGTGAGATAGTTGTATATTATGGTATTTCTAGTCTGAATTTTTTCATTCTAGTCTGTATTTTTATTTTAGTATTTTTTTCTTATATCATTGTTAATTTTGGGGCAGTATATGATTTCTCCCTTCAGGCGATGTCACTGAAGTTTTCCCATCCCCAAAGCACTCTCATAGTCCATCATCTTATTCCCTGTGCTCTTCCCCCAGCCCCTGAATTTTATTTTATTTATTTAATTGTATTTTGTTTTGTTTTGTTTTATTTTAAGATTTATTCATACAGAGCTGGGGTGTAGGCCAGAGGCATGGGAGGGTTAGAGGATTCACCAGAGACAGAGCGGGGAGCAGAACAGGCAGATGGACCAAAAGCATTACTGAGAGAAGCAGCGGGCGAGTCAGGAGAGGTCTGCTGCACCATGTGGGTGTTTCCCTGGCCGGCCGGGAATCGAACCCGCACTGCAGAGTTTGTGGACAGCTTCACAGCGCTGCGCTCAACCCACTGCATCACTGGGGAGGCCCATCCCTGAATTTTAGAGGAAACTCCACACTGTCTTCCATAGTGGCTACATGGAAAGTTTCCATTCCCAGCAGCACTGCTGGGAATGTTCCCTTGTCTCCACATCCTTGTCAACACTTGCTCTTTCTCATCTTACTGATAATGGTCATTCCAGTGTGAGACAATATCTCATTGTGGTTTTGGTGTGCATTTCCCTAATAATAAGAGGTGAGGAGCACCTCTGCATGTGCCTGTCAGCCATCTCTCTGCATCTCTTATTTTGAGCAGTGTCAACTCAGATCATTTGTCCATTGTTTCATTGCATGGTTTTTGTTGTTGTTGAGTTTTATATTTTGGATATTAACCCTTTGTCAGATGTACGATGTGCAAATATCTTCTGTTCAGTCAGATAACTTTTCATTTTGATGCAAGTTTCTTTCTCTGTACAGAAGCTTTTTAGCTTGATATAGTCCTATTTGTTTAATTTTTTGCTTTTGCTTTCCTTGTTGTTGAGTCCTATCCCTGAAGAGATATCTCAGGCTGGTGTCCATGAATGGACAGCTTATGTTTTTGCATGTATTTTGTGGTTTCAGGTTTTGTTTCCAAGTCTTTGATCCATTTTGAATTAATTTTTGTATATGGTTTAAGATAGTGGTCTATTTTCATTTTTCTGCATGTAGCTGTCCAGGTTTCCCAGCAGCATTTATGGAAGAGGTTGTCTTTTCTCCTGGCTCCTTTGCTATAAGGTGGATGTCCACTTATATTTGTGGATTCATTTCTGGACTTTCAGTTCTGGTATTTATGAGATAGGTTGTTAAGGATCAATAGAAACTTCATGGTTATTTGCAGGATATACTAATAGTAATGTTCTAAATAAGAATAGCTAGGAAAGGTAACATTTATTGATACTTTGATGTGCCAAGTCATTTTTATCATTTCATCTGTCACTTTTGGTAATTATCTCCACTTTATCAATGAGGACAGATGTAATTATCAATGGTTAAGTAACTTCTTTGAGATGATGCAGTTCAGTATGTGGTTCAGTGTCATAACCAGTTGTTTGAACTAAAGTAGATGCTTTTCTGTGATACTAGCTGTCATTTAACAAATGTTCAGAATATGCTAGGTGAAACAATCAAGGAGCATCATTCAATCAAAGAACATCATTGATTTTTGCAAATCTTGAATAACCATTCTCAATATTTTATTATCATGTTTTATGAAAATTACTTATTGAAACACTGTTGTCTATTGATTAGTTTACTAAATCCTATTTGATTAATCTCCATTTGCATTTCTTTGATATTAGAAATGCACTTCCTCTGGCTCTTCAGAGTTCATAATCTGAATAATGATCTCAACAAGTGTTATGTTGCATATGCATGCTTCCTTGAATAATACAGAGCACTTTCTTTTGCATTTGATGTTTGCATCAATTCAGTAGAGATATGCTACAGAGTATTGTCATCACCTCTTTTTCACATAAGTAATTGGAAACATGGGGCCTCCCCGTGGCACAGCGGTTGAGCGCTGGGTTGCGAGGCTGCCCGCAGCCTCTGCAGCACCGGTTCGATCCCTGGCCTCTGGGCGAGGGTCCCACGTGGCGCTCAGACCAATCCTAGCCGTCCGCTATTCCTGTGCTTCTGACTGTACCCAGTGCTTGTATAGATAAATAAATAAATCTTTATAAAAAAAAAAAAAGAAAAGAAATTGGAAACATGATAATAAAATCACTTTTCTGAAGACCAGAGATAATCAGTGACATTTGTAAGATTATAATGCAGGACTTCTAACATTTACCCTTTAGCTAATGGATTTAACTTCCTGCATCTTTCAACTGCCAGTATGTATGCAGTTCAGGATTATCAATAGAGCTATGGACAGATAAGATCCCCTGAAATCATCATGGACTTGAATGATATAAGTTAGTGTTGGTGCTAGAAAGTGCAGGCCTGATGATATAAATGAAAATGTCACTGAATTTTGATGTAAGAGTTTGGAGAAGAAATATGGCTGATAGGACATTGTTGGATAGGTGGAATTATTGTGGAAAAACTTCATTGGCAGTGGTGCTGATCTTTCTGAGTAGTTTTTTCCTGAGCAAAAGAGGGTATAATTCATTCATTTGTTTGGACAATAGATCCCTGTTACTTCTAATATGAAAGAAGAATGTTGGCATAGCACTAAGTGCTTTCTTTGGGTGATCCAGTGTTTCTGGGGCACTCCCCCCACTCTTAGCTGACATAGTGGTTTCTTTTTTTCCCTTCCTCACTGTCTCATTTGTGTTATTCTCCACTTCTGGCTGGGGTACTGAATTGTCAGGACTGTTCAACTGTTTCAGAATTCATTTAGATAAAATTGAAATTATCGATATTTGTTACATAAAAGCTGTGTTATAGTTAAGGGGTTAGACATTTGAGTTTCATGCTTCACACTCTTTCAAATTCTTTTTGCCATTTCATTTATCTAATATGATTTCATTATAATCCTGTGTAACATTTTGGGAATAATCTGTGGGATTACTTTGGGCCCATTATTTTTATGGCGCCACAGAGTTACTTGAGTGCTGGTTTGTCATGTTCTCAGTTAGAGACTTAAAATGATGTGTGATTCTGCAGACCCTTCATTTTACTGGAGCCCTACAGTACAGTGGTGCAGTGAATTTGGCCTGATTCTGCATAGCTACAATTATTTGGGTAATTAATTCAAGCAGAGAAACACATGTGCTTAAAACTGAACCATTCTGTATTTTTCAAAGTTGGAGTGATTTGGCCTGACTAGTTTTGTGAAATAAGGTATCTTTTTATAATACCTTTGGTTCTCATCCATTATTTCTTTATTTACATACTTGTTTAAAAAACTGGGGGGGAGGGACTTTGAGCAGATATTCATGGAAGAACCCTGAAATCATGAAATTAGGTGTTACAATTCAAATTTTAGGGTATTATATACTTTGTTATCTACTTTATGTATTTTACAATTTATTTTTTTTTTTTTTTATAAGAGAAAGCATATAGATTAATTAGGACTGGTAAGCAAGATAATTTTGTTAATGTGTAAAATACTTTGGATCCATTTGTTTTGGTCATAATATGCTTTGGTTTGATTTTTTTTTTTTTTTTTTTTTTTTTAATAAATTTTATTGTTATATTCCCCATACAATTGCAGCCCCCCCATTCTGACCCCAATCCCTTCCCTCCCGCCCCCCTAAAAGTGTCTCTGGTTCATAGTTTTTTGTTGATTTTGATTTTCACTATCTTATAGTTATTCATTTTCCTGGTCCCTTATTTAAGTTTTCTAGATTCCTGCTATGAGTGAGACCATCCGGTATTTTTCTTTTTCTTTTTGGCTTATTTCGCTGAGCATGATCCCTTCCAGCGCCATCCATGTTGCTGCAAATTGCATGTGTTTATCTTTTTTGAATGCTGAGTAATATTCCATGGTATATATGTACCACATCTTCTTGATCCAGTCATCTATTTTTGGGCATTTGGGTTGTTTCCAAAGCTTAGCTATTGTAAACAGTGCTGCTATAAACATAGGGGTGCAGGTGTTCTTTGGAATTGATGTTTCTGTGTCCTTTGGGTAAATACCTAGGAGTGGAATTGCTGGATCATATGGAAGCTCTATGTTTAGTAGGTCCAGAAATCTCCACACAGCTTTCCACAGTGGTTGGACCAGTTTGCACTCCCACCAACAGTGCAGAAGAGTTCCTTTTTCTCCACACCCTCGCCAACATTTGTTGTTGCTAGTTTTTTTAATATGTGCCATTCTCACTGGTGTAAGATGGTATCTCATGGTAGTTTTGATTTGCATTTCCCTGATGACAAGTGATGTTGAACATTTTTTCATATGCCTGTTGGCCATTTGCATTTCCTCTTCAGAGAAGTTTCTTTTAAGCTCTTCTGCCCATTTTTTGACTGGATTATTTTCTTTGTTGTTGTTGAGTCTCATCAGCTCTTTGCAGATTTTTGTGATCAGTCCTTTATCATTAGTGTTGGGTGCAAAAATGTTCTCCCAGTTGGTGGGGTTTCTCTTTGTTTTTGTTATTGTCTCTTTTGCTGTGCAAAAGCTCTTTAATTTGATGTAGTCCCAGCTGTTTATCTTTGCCTTCACTATCACTGCTTTGGGTGATGTGTCTGTAAAGATGTCTTTGATGTGCAAATCACGTAGTGTTTCGCCTATATTTCCTTCTATATATTTTATGGTTTCAGGTCTTATGTCTAGTTCTTTAATCCATTTTGAGTTGATTTTTGTGTATGGTGTGAGGTGGTGGTCAAGCTTCATTCTTTTGCATGTAGCGACCCAGTTTTCCCAGCACCATTTATTGAACAAACTTTCTTTGCTCCAATGCATATTCTTTGCTCCTTTGTCAAAGATTAGTTGACCATAAATCTGTGGGTTTATTTCTGGATTTTCTATTCGATTCCATTGGTCTGTATGTCTGTTCTTGTTCCAATACCATGCAGTTTTGATGATTATGGCTTTGTAGTATAGTTTGAAGTCTGGGAGTCTGATGCCTCCATTCCCTTCTTTTTTTTTCAGGAGAGCTTTGGCTATTCGGGGTTTTTTGTGATTCCATATGAATTTCATCAATAATTGTTCTATTTCTTTGAAGAATGACATTGAAATTTTGATTGGAATAGCATTGAATCTGTATATTGCTTTTGGAAGGATGGCCATTTTAATAATGTTTATTCTTCCAATCCATGAGCAGGGGATGTCTCTCCATTTCTTTGTGTCTTCTTCTATTTCTTTTAACAGTGTTTTATAGTTTTCTTTGTATAGGTCCTTTACCTCTTTTGTTAGATTTATTCCCAAATATTTGATTTTTTTTGTTTCAATAACAAAAGGGATGGTCTTTTTGATTTCTTCTTCTTCAGATTTATTGTTTGTGTATAGGAAGGCTACTGACTTTTGCGTGTTGATTTTGTATCCTGCCACTTTACTGAACTGATTGATGAGTTGAATTAGCTTTTCTGTGGAGTTTTTGGGGTTCTCTATATATAATATCATATCGTCTGCAAATAGTGATAGTTTGACTTCTTCTTTTCCTATTTGGATTCCTTGGATGTCTTTCTCTTGTCTTATTGCCCTGGCTAGGACTTCCAGTATTATATTGAAAAGCAATGGTGAGAGTGGACATCCTTGTCTTGTTCCAGATCTTAATGGAATTGCTTTCAGCTTTTCACCATTGAGAATGATACTGGCTGTTGGCTTGTCATAGATGGCCTTTATGATGTTGAGGTATGTTCCTTGTATCCCAAGAATTTCAAGGGCTTTTATCATGAATGGGTGTTGCACTTTGTCGAAAGCTTTCTCAGCATCTATTGATATTATCATATGGTTTTTATATTTCTTTTTGTTGATGTGTTGGATAACGTTGATTGATTTTCGGATGTTAAACCATCCTTGTGCCCCTGGAATGAATCCAACTTGGTCGTGGTGAATTATCTTATGGATACATTGTTGGATTCTGATAGCTAAAATTTTATTGAGGATTTTTGCATCAGTGTTCATTAGGGAGATTGGCCTGTAGTTTTCCTTTTTTGTGTTGTCCTTGTTCGGTTTTGGTATTAGTGTAATGTTGGCTTCATAGAACGTGTTTGGTATTGTCCCTTCCTTCTCAATTTTTTGGAAGAGTTTGTGAAGGATAGGCACTAATTCGTCTCTGAATGTTTGGTAGAATTCATTTGTAAATCCATCAGGTCCTGGGCTTTTGTTTTTGGGGAGGTTTTTTATTACCATTTCAATTTCGCTAATTGTAATTGGTCTGTTTAGGTGTTCTATTTCTTCTTTATCTAGCTTTGGGTGATTGTAGAGTTGTAGGAATTTGTCCATCTCCTCTAGATTGTTGAACTTGTTTCCATATAACTGTTCATAGTAGTTACTGATTATTCTTTTGATTTCTGCTGTGTCCGTTGTGATTTCTCCTCTTTCATTGATGATCCTGTTTATTTGTGCTTTCTCCCTTTTTTCCTTTGTGAGCCTGGCTAGGGGTTTGTCTATTTTATTGATTTTTTCAAAGAACCAGCTCTTGGTTTCATTGATCTTTTGGATTGTTTTTTTAGTTTCAATTTCATTTATTTCTTCTTTGGTTTTTATTATTTCTTTTCTTCTACTGGTTTTGGGGTTTTTTTGTTGTTCTTTTTCTAGATCTTTGAGCTTCGAGATTAGGTTGTTTCTTTGCGTTCTTTCTTGTTTCTTGATGTGAGCTTCTATTGCTATATATTTTCCTCTTATTACTGCTTTTGCTGCATCCCATACATTTAGGATATTGGTGTCCTCCTTGTCGTTCAATTCAAAAAATTTTTTAATTTCTTCTTTGATCTCCTCATTAGTCCAATGGTCTTCCAGTAGTGTGGTTTTTAATCTCCATGAGGTAGGAAAGTTCCTTGCCTTCTTTCTATGGTTTATTTCTAGTTTGATGCCTTCATGGTCAGAAAAGATGGTTGATATGATTTCAATCTTGGTGTATCTGTTGATGTTTGTCTTGTGCCCCAGTATGTGATCGATCCTGGAGAATGATCCGTGTGCGCTTGAGAAAAATGTGTACTCCGTTTTTTTGGGGTTTAGTGTTCTATAGATGTCTGTTAAGCCCAATTGCTCTAGGTCCTTATTTAGAGCTTTAGTTTCTTTACTTATTTTTTGTCTTGTTGATCTATCCATTGTTGATAGTGGTGTGTTGAAGTCTCCCACTACGTATGTGTTTTCTCTGATGTCTGTTTTCAGAGAGGACAACAGTTGTCTGATATATTTTGGTGCTCCTTCGTTTGGTGAGTATATGTTAATGAGTGTTATTTCTTCTTGAAGTATTGTCCCCTTGATCATAATGTAGTGACCCTTGGGGTCTCTTTTTATCTTTTTGAGTTTGAAATCTGTTTTATCTGATATAAGTATAGCTGTTCCTGCTTTCTTTTTTGGTCCATTTGCTTGTAGGATTGTTTTCCATCCTTTAACTTTGAGCCTATTTTTATCTTTTGTAGCTAAATGTGTTTCCTGGAGACAGCAAAAGGTTGGGTTTTGTTTCTTAATCCAGGCTGCAACTCTGTGTCTTTTTATTGAAGAGTTTAGTCCATTTACATTCAGAGTTATTATTGATATGTTAAGATCTGTATTTGCCATTGTGTTTGTCTTTCCTTTGATTTTATTTATTTATTCTTTTAATAACTTTTTTTTTTGGCCTTCTTTCATTGTTATTCGTCCCTCTGAGGTTCTGGCTTTAGGACTCCTTGTAGTATTTTTTGGAGTGGGGGTTTAGTTGCAATGAAATTCCGGAGTTTCTGTTTGTCTGGAAAGGTCCATATTCTTTCTTCAAAGAGGAAGGAGAGCTTTGCGGGATAGAGTATTCTTGGTTGGCATCTGTTTTCTTGGAGTCTGTTGACTATGTCCCTCCACTCTCTCCTTGCCCGTAGTGTTTCTTCGGAGAAGTCTGATGTCAGCCTGATTGGTTTTCCTTTGAATGTTATCTGTTTCTTCCCTCTTGCCAGCTTCATTATTTTTTCCTTGTCCTGGATTCTTGGGAGCTTTACTATTATGTGTCTTGCTGTATTTTTCCTTTCGTCGTGGAAGTTTGGTGTTCTTCTTGCTTCTTGTATATCAATTTTCAGCTCCTTCTTCACATTTGGGAAGTTCTCTTCAATTATCTCTTTGAATATTTTCTCTGTTCCTACATCTCTCTCCTCTCCTTCTGGTATTCCTATAACTCTTATATTTCCTTTCCTCATGGAGTCAGATAGTTCCCGAAGTCTTTCTTCGTTCTTTTTCCTTCGTACTTCTCTTTCCTTTTCTGTTTTGGTTCTTTTTATTTCTATGTCTTCAAGATTACTTATTCGTTCTTCCATTTCATCTATTCTGCTTTCATTGCTTTTCCCAGAATTCTTTAGTTCTTCCATTAATTCTTTGATCTCCTGCATTTCTTTTACTTCCCTCTTTAGGGACTCAATTTCTTTCTTCTGACCATTGTTTTCCCTCTCTAGGGACTCAATTGCATTCTTCTGATCGTTGATTATTTTTCCCTTATCATTGTTTTCCTTTATGACTTCTGTTAGTTTTTTAATCACGGCAATTTTAAATTCTCTTTCTGGAAGGCTCAGAAATTCTTCCAAGTTATTGTCTTTGCAATCTGGGGGCTGGCTTTCTTTTTGTGGTGTGCTTTTTCTCTGGAGAGTTGCTAGGTTGCGTGTGGTTCTTCTCTTCCCTACTGTCTGTTTTCTAATTTGCCGTATGCGTTGGGACACTGTGTAGTTGGGACTGGCCGGCATCTTGGGTGGGCTTCTCTGTTCCCCTCTGGTTCTTCCAGGAGTCATCTGTCAGTTTCAAGCAGCCTTTACTGGAGAAAGGTCCCTGTTCTAAAATGCCGATGTAGGGACACACTCCCCTGTGCGCCTGGTCTGCCCCGGCGGTGGGTTCCTGCTCCCCTCTGGGCTTGGACTGCAGGCCAGAGGGGGTCTGGCGTGGGCGAACTTCCCCCGCTCACCTCTGGCTCCTGAGGAAGCCTTCTGCAGGTAGTCTTTACTGAAGAAATGTCCCTGTTCTAAAATGGTGATGTGGGACACACTCCCTGCGTGTCTGGTCTCAGGCACACTCTTCTGCGCACCTGGTCTGCCCCGGCTGTGGGTGCTCGCTCTCCCTGTGGGCTCAGACTACTTGTTCGGAAGGGGCCCGGTGTGGGCAAACTCCCCAGCTGGCCACTAGCTCCTTCAGGAGCCTCTGCTGGCTTCAAGTCGCTAGGTGGCGCCAGAGATCTCTCCTAGAGCCCTTGGGGAGCTGATTTTCCACCCCGTGGGACAGGGAGCAGAGCGGGGATGGTAGGGTACACCTCAACGGCTTTGGGGTGCTGTGTCTGCCTTGTGCCCCACCGTCGTGGGGAACCCACGCCCCTAATTTCGTGCCCCGGGTCTCTGTTCCAAAGCCCTCAGTTCCAGGACGCGGGCTGTAGCCCAGATCAGTGGGGCGGGAATGGCGCCTTTTGAATCCTGCTCCCCTGCCTGGGCGCCTTGTTCCTGCTCACTCAGGATGGGCCTCCGCCGTCTCCCCCTAATTTCGTGCCCGGGTCTCAGTTCCAAAGCCCTCAGTTCCAGGATGCGGGCTGTAGCCCAGATCAGTGGCGCGGGAATGGCGCCTTTTGAGTCCAGCTCCCTTGCCTGGGCGCCTTGTTCCTGCTCACTCAGGGAGGGCCTCCGCAGTCTTCCCCTAATTTCGTGCCCCGGGTCTCAGTTCCAAAGCCCTCAGTTCCAGGACGCAGGCTGTAGCCCAGATCAGTGGCGCGGGAATGGCGCCTTTTGAATTCAGCTCCCTTGCCTGAGCGCCTTGTTCCTGCTCACTCAGGGAGGGCCTCCGCAGTCTCCCCCTAATTTCGTGCCCCGGGTCTCAGTTCCAAAGCCCTCAGTTCCAGGATGCGGGCTGTAGCCCAGATCAGTGGCGCGGGAATGGCGCCTTTTGAGTCCAGCTCCCTTGCCTGGGCGCCTTGTTCCTGCTCACTCAGGGAGGGCCTCCGCAGTCTTCCCCTAATTTCGTGCCCCGGGTCTCAGTTCCAAAGCCCTCAGTTCCAGGACGCAGGCTGTAGCCCAGATCAGTGGCGCGGGAATGGCGCCTTTTGAATCCAGCTCCCTTGCCTGGGCGCCTTGTTCCTGCTCACTCAGGGAGGGCCTCCACAGTCTCCCCCTAATTTCGTGCCCCGGGTCTCAGTTCCAAAGCCCTCAGTTCCAGGACGCGGGCTGTAGCCCAGATCAGTGGCGCGGGAATGGCGCCTTTTGAATCCCGCTCCCCTGCCTGGGCGCCTTGTTCCTGCTCACTCAGGGAGGGCCTCCGCCATCTCCCCCTAATTTCGTGCCCCGGGTCTCAGTTCCAAAGCCCTCAGTTCCAGGACGCAGGCTGTAGCCCAGATCAGTGGCGCGGGAATGGCGCCTTTTGAGTCCAGCTCCCTTGCCTGGGCGCCTTGTTCCTGCTCACTCAGGGAGGGCCTCCGCCGTCTCCCCCTAATTTCGTGCCCCGGGTCTCAGTTCCAAAGCCCTCAGTTCCAGGACGCGGGCTGTAGCCCAGATCAGTGGCGCGGGAATGGTACTTTATGTATTTTACAATTTAAACAGTCAGCCGTGCTATACTGGAGTATTGCTTTACATCTGTGAATATTCTTTGCATTCTTCGGATACTATCTTAATCATTGTAACATTATTTTTCTATTAGTTCAATGAAAAGAGGAAATAGAACAAATATTGTGATCATCATTTTTCACATTGGAAAAATGAGAAATTAAGCTTTCACTCAGATACAGTATCGGTTGATGATTATTTCAAAAGGTTGGCCAGAGAGTGAACATGTTCTTGCATCCATTGGAGGTCAGGCTGTAGGCCAAGTTGAATTAGTGTGCAGAAATGTCAGTCTTAGGACCTGGAGACCTAGGGACATGGACAGCAGCATTTTTCAAAGCATCACTGCAAAATATTCTGGGCTCCTACCCCAGACCTACTGAATCAGAATATCTGGGGCCAGGAAAAAGCACCTGAGTGTTCACTCAATTCCCCAGATAATTCTTATGCTTATAGCATTTGGAGAACCATTGCAAGAGTAAAGGAATACGGGCCCTGGTAGCAGTACACTTCTCGAGGGACCGCCATCCATGTCACAGAGCTTTCCTTCTCCCAGACAGCAGTCGAAGGCTGCAGATGGCCCAGGGAAAGTTTACCCTTGTTGATACTCTGGGCTTGGGAGAGGAGTCAGCGGCTTAGTGGTTTAAATATCTTTGGAGTTTTCAGTACCCGAACTTGATCAGTAGGTGAATATAAATTCTGAATGGCACATATTATTGCTTTAAAACTCAGTGAGAAATATGAGAAAATCACATAAGAAGCACAGTGAATGTGATACTGATAGTGCTGGGTCCATTTTCTACAGTAATCTTTGCATTCCCGTGGAGCCCAGTGAATTCCCATTGTCAGGTGCAGCATTGTATTGTCAAGTTCTAAGCCAATTACCATCCAATCCTGAGAAATGTACTTAACTTGATCTTTGAAGAAGTAGTTCCCATTTTAGTCATTGACATTTTATTTTACCTCTTCTCTGCTCAGAGAGTGAATGACTCATTTAGAAGTTAAAAAATACTTGAACTGTTTAAAATATTGATGTTATAAGTGCCATAACTTAGGAGAGCATAAAAATTGGCATTTAAATGATGTCTCCAAAGATCTTTTATATAGAATGAGACTCATGATGGGAGCAAGTGGGTTCTGAAGTCTGCTCTGAAAGCCTGGCAGCAGGGCCCCGGGTGTGGGAAGTGCCACATAAAGCCATCCTGCAGAGGACCTCAGGTTAATATTCAACCTGGGCTCTCCTGGCCAATCAGGGCTTGTAGTTCATGATTTTTCTAGGGTAATTTTTTCTGCATATCATCTGAAGAGGTATTTTTTGAAAGAATTATTTATTTATGCATCCAAGAACTGGGGTTCAGGCCAGAGGTGTTGTGGGGTTGAGTGGATTCACTAGAGACAGAGTAGGGAGCAGAACAGGCGGACTGACTGAAATACACTGCTGAGGGGAGCAGCGCGCGAGTCCGTAGAGGTGTGCTGCGCCATGTGGGTCAGCTCCCTGGCTGGGTGGCTGCAGTGACCATGGATTGCTTCATAGTGCTGATGCTTAACCCCTTGCACCACCAGAGAGCCCCCCCCCCTTTTTTCTACTTTTTAAGAAAAATTTGAACATAGGACTTTTAGGCTAGCTCAAGTCTTGCACTACACCCAAGGCAGTACACAGGACAGGTTCTCAACAAGTGTGTACTTTGTTTTATTTATTGAGCTGGACTATAAATTTGAGCTCTTGTGTTTTATGATCTTGCTCCACAAAATCCTACTTCTGTCACCTATGATGTCAGTGGACCTGGGAAAACGTAGATCCCAACAATCAAAGCAAAATAAATGAACAAAATTTACAAAATCTTACACACAAGATCCATGTCCCATCTTCCACATCCCCTTTCATTTTCCAAAACCCAATCGCTGATTTCTCTTGGGCAGCATAGATTATCTGCCTTTGTTACTCCTTAGCCATCAGAGATGAGTATATGTGAGAGTGGACTGTTCACTAGCGTCAAAATTGACACAAATACTCCAGTAGAAAAAATGTCTCATGAATATCTATGTGGGGGCACATGCATGTTTATCCATGAGAGAGTAGGAGCCAGAGCAAGAGACAGACAGAGAAAGGAGGGAGAAAGACACAGGAGATAGAAAGACACCTTAGATAAAGAAAAAGAAAATAATGACATTCATTTCAATCATCGTTTTAAAAAATTATATCCTTCTGCCTGAACTGCCATGAAAAAATGGTATTTTTTAACTGCTAAATAGTGTAAGTAATATGAATAATAATAGCTTAATTTTCTATTTTAACTTTTTTCTAGTACATGACAAGTCACTTTCTGTTTCGTCACCACAGAACAACCCTCACCTATAAATAGTTCTTGGACATATGGGATAACTGATGAACTGTTTGCCTTGTCTGCAAAACAGCATTTATAATTTCTATCACAGGTGTTCCTAAATCCTGGTGAAATCATCTACACAGTGCTGCTAGTATCTGGGTTTTTTTTTTTTTTTTTTAGGAAAAATTATTGAGGAGAAACCTGACATGAGCTCCAAATCTCTCCTATAGAGTAGGCCAACTTCCTGATTTTGCTGGCCTTTTCCATTACTACTGTGATAATAACTGCCTCTTCAGTTGTGTAGTGTACTTGAAATACGCAAATGACCCCTGGAGATCTAGTCCCATTTGTTAATTTGTACTTTTGTTTCCCTTGCACTGAAGGAGAAAAAAAAAAGCGACAACTTTGATCATAGATTTGTATATGAAATATTTAAGGCAAAGACAGATAAGAATCAAATAATTTTTGGTGTATATAAAGTAGGAAGGCTTTATTGTTGAAGACAATGCCCTATATAATTGGAAAGCAATTCAGTTGAAACTAGACAATAAATTCATTCATTTAAATGGAAACTAGGTGTGAAAGAACAAACTCCACACTATAGTGGAAAACCTTCAGATTCTTTGCACTGCTCAAAGCATATGACTTCCCTCTGGGGGGGAAAAAAAAGAGATTTTGTGCAATTTAAAATGTAATGCTGTTTGCTGCAGGCATATAACAGGTAGTCCAAAGATTTGAAAACTCCCTTTTTCTTTATAAAGTCTAGGTATGACAACAGAGGTTTAATATTTCTTTTGCTCCTGAAGAGAAAGGATTATTTCTCCCTCCCTGGTAAGAGCAAGTAGTCGAGAATAACGGAAATCGCTTTGAAATTTGTTGTATCCAGAAAATGTATAACATGGATTTTCAATACTTGTGCTTTTTCAATCCTTAGAGAAGTAGTTATAAAGTTCTTGAGTTACTTTAAAACTTACCAGGCTACACATCCCGAATTTGTTAGGAGAAACCGTTACATTAACAGGGCAGTTGAGACCAATGCTTATTAACAGATATTTGAAGTCCTTTAACAAATATTTGATAAGCATTTGACTCTTACAACAATATTTTAGTAGAGGAAATTAAGTCTCAGAATTGTGTTAGTGTCTGTCTAATCTCAAAGCTTCTGAGTTCTTTCTGCTATGCAGACAATGAAAAAATGGTATCTTTAGCCCACTCTCTGATAGATATATGAGAGAGGTAGAAAAATTAACGTGTAAGTGTTCATACATCGCTTTTCCTTATTGCCAGGTTTTCTTTTGTTGTGGGCTTTGAAAAAATAAAGGTAGGATTTCTTTTCTTAACTTCTCTGTTCGAGATTGAAAATTTAGGGACAGTGCTCTTCTTTTTATCAAGCTAAGCACAGTCAACAGAGAAAATCCAGGCTGTGTCTGTGCAATCTAGAGAGATCATACACGAGTCATTTCTCTATAGTCAGTGTTAGAACTTACTATAGCAGTCAGACTCTTTCATGGCAGTTCTTGGGTGACTTTTCATTTATACATTTTTAATGATGTTTATTGAAGTAACATTGATTTACAACACTTTATGATTCAGGCGAATAAGTTGCCACCTTGTTAGAT
This sequence comes from Talpa europaea, assembly GCF_964194135.1. NCBI lineage: Eukaryota > Metazoa > Chordata > Mammalia > Eulipotyphla > Talpidae > Talpa > Talpa europaea. Next base: position 114,805,671 of record NC_140072.1, on the reverse strand, counting down.
AGATGCTACTACACCACACCCATCACCAAAGTCTCTATAATTCTCCACCCTTGTCCACTGGGTCCTGACCCCTTCCGGTAGCCTCAGTTTTGTAGTCAGACTTTGTTTTGTTTTTATATTACTCTGTTCTTTATATTCCACATATGAGTGAAATGACTCAGTGATTTGTTTTTCTCCTTTTGACTTATTTTTCTTAGAATAATCCCTTCTCATTCCAACATCCATTTTGTTGCAAGTGGCAGTACTTTAATTTTTTCTTTTTAATAACTGAGTAGCATTTCGTTGTGTATATGTTCCATTTCTTCATCTTCTCATCTATCCTTGGGTACTTAGGTTGTTTCCATATTTGACTACTATGAGTAATGCTGTAATGAACCTAGAAATGCATATATCCCTTCAAATTAGTGTTTTTGTATTCTATGAATAGATACCTGGGAGAGGGGTTGCTACGTCATATGGTAGCTCCATAGTTTAAATTTGAGAAACCTCCATGGGAGTTGGACCAGTCTACATTCTCACCAGCAGTATATAAGGTTCCTTTCTCCACACCCTCTGTAGTGCTTGTTGCTGGTCTTTTTGATAGTGACCATTCTCATAGGTGTGAGGTGATGTATCTCATTCTGGTTTTAACATATCTTTCCCTGATGATAGTGATGATGAATGTTTTTTTCATGTGCTGTGTGCCTTCTTTCAAGAATTGCATGTTTACCTTTTCTGTCCCTTTTTTTTTGTTGTGTTATTTGTCTTCTTATTGTTGAGTTACATGAGTTCTTTTAGATCTTAGACATCAACCTCTTGTCAAATGTATAGTATATAACTATTTTCTCCCATTCAGCAGGGTCTTCTTGTTTAAATGATAGTTTCACTGAACAAAAGCTTTTTAGCTTGATGTGGTCCCATTTGTTAATTTTCCTTTTGTTTCCCTTGCTATTGCAGTCAAATCTCCAAAGATATCATTGAGGCAATCATCATAGAGTGTTTTGTTTCTGTTTTCTATTATGTGCTTTATGGTTTCAGGTCCTCCATGCATGTGTTTGATCCATTTTGAGTTAAATTTTGTATGTGGTGTGAGATAGTGGCCTAGTTTCATTCTTCTATTGAAATATGTGACTGTTCAGTTTCCCAATGACCACTTGTTGAAGAAATTTCCTTTGTCAGTGTATGTTCTTAATGCCTTTGTTGTCCATATGGTTGACTCTTCAGTAGAGTTTTTCATTGTAATTCTTGAAGGACATCAGAACTTCATTAGTCTCCTGTCAACTTTGAGGTTTTATCAGAATGATTGTTTGCCGTCTTGGGATCCCTTTGCTCTGGGCTGCACATCTGAAGTAGTTAGAAGAAACCCCATTAGTTCTCAGCTTAGGAGAAGGCAAACTCTGAGTTACTAGGAACAGTTTGATTACAGGGCACCAGTGTAACTTCTGACATTTGACAGGTATTCTCCAGAATCTGATCGGTTTTCAGAATAGTCAAATTGACCTTCTATTCAGAGGTAATGGCATGTTTCAGATCTTCCGGACATTGGCAGCACAACTCAAAACAGAGGAATTAGGAGTAAATCAAGCATCATTAAAGAGTTTAATAGGAGTGGGGTTTTGAACACATCAGTGGAAAACCTCAATAGCAATTAGGGTTCCCTTTACAATTCTGAGGTTCTGGCAAGAGAAATCCTGTGGCTTGCCAAACAGTGGATCAGGTGGTAGGAAATAAGTCCTTGTTAGATGATTTTTTTTTTACTGGCAGTTCTTTATTTTTCTGGTTTTTGTTCAAGTGGCTCTCTAAATGTTGTCTTTGTGTTAGATGAAGAACTTGTAGCTGAACAAGTCTGAATCATGTATAGTTCATATCAGAGTCTGTACAATTTTAGGGGATTTATTTTTGTTATCAAGTATTAAAATGTACCTAAAATAATTTTATGTAGGAACTTTTATATAGTACTGTGGGATGAGGTGAGAAATGTGTCTAAGTTGGTGCACATTTCCATAGTTCATCTATATCATAAAGTAGAACACTGACTTTTTCTAGGTGCTGCTTTAAAGACAGAACAGTAGCAATAGTTGTAGATTGAATGTGGACATTCCAGTGATGGAAACTCAAGGTGGAAACATATTGCTATGGAAACAAAGATTTGAGTAGGAGTAAAAGGAATGGCAGAGGGACATATATTTAGGAAAAAATGAAGGAAAAATAAGTTTGAAGTTTAACTCACTTATACCTGTGTTTGCCAAATCAGATTCACTTGTCTTCTGTTTTGTTGGTTCTTTTCACTCACAGTCTTGTGAATGAAGTGTTCTTTAACTAGGCTAACTAAGCACTTAAAGATTAACTGCCCTTTAAGTAGACTAAAACAGTAAAGAGTTGAGGGTTAGTAATGATGTCTTTTTTATTTCTCACACTCTCATTCACAATGGGAAGGCTCAGTAGATGTTTTTTGATTAATGTTTTTCATCCAATTTCACTTTTAAAATGCCTTCTGAGTACCTATTAGAAGGCATTGTGCCGTAGGAACATCAAGTGCATGATACATAATTTCTGATAGGAGAATTTATACTCAGCAGGATGAGATTAAAGGAGGAATAAAAATAGCTAATGTGTATATTACTTATTTGCTAGATTTAGTACTTTACATATATATTTTATTGAACTATTCTGGCAAACCTAGAGGGTTAGATATTGTTTCCTTCTTTAAAGAAAGTCAGTTTCAAGTAAAGCCAATCACTGAATCACTGTGATAACTACAAATAAATAGCAAAATCCACCTTGGTACCTGAAATAAACCAAAAGCCAGAATCTCAAATATACCTCTATGTTGCCATTGTATGTGTGTTTGTTGTACAATATGGACAAGTATAAAAGCAGTATTTAAAAATAATAGATTTCTGAGCATGGAACAATTATAGCTCATTTGGAAGATCTGGAAAACTTCTAAATTGACTACTGGTTTAAATCTTGAAAGGATTAGTTATAGGCACAAGAGAAATCATTCTGAACTGAGAAAACAGCATTGGGAAAGCTGTCTGAAATTATTAATATGTGTCTATTTGTTAGTAATACTGCTATGTATTGACTATTTTAAAAGCACTGAAAAAATCATTTTTTGCAGCAAGTAAAGGGGATACTAAGAAAATAGAGTGTTTCCAAAGGAAAGGCCAATCAGGCATCCAGTACACAACTCATTTCTGACCTTAGGTGGTATGTTTTTGGTTATTCTTACTCAAATTTGGATAGTAGTACATTTTAGAATTTCATTTAAAGATTGTTCATCATTAAATGTAATTGGGTGCTGTAATGACCCAGAGGATAGCAGTGTACATTTTCTTATCTTCAAAATAAATGAAAATGGTTTTCATACCTGTTAATTGGGGACAGATGAAGTTAACAATTAAAGGAAAGCAATCTGATTACCACAAGATCTCAAAGCCAGTCCTTGCACTTGCAGCCTGGAATACTAAATAATGAGAAGTAGACATCCCAATTCCTCATCTCTCATTTCTTCGTTAAATATTAATATATTAATTTATATGACCACAGTCTGTCACTAAAGCTTCTGCTTCATCACCTCATGCATTAAAGTTAAAAGACAGTACTTGAGCTTTCATTTACAAAGTAACATCCATATTCTGGCTCATTTATTATAACACTTCTTAGATGGTTCTTATTTAAATATTATGATTGCTGTTTTTATAGGCAAAGAAGAGAAGGCAAAAACATTGACAGTGTTTATTTACATTGACTTAATAAGGCATTATACCTAAGTGCTACATTCAATACTATAACATTGATTTCTTCTTGAGGTTTCACATTTTGGGGGCTCTGAGATGTGTTGGAAGGGCAGATTCTTGCAAATGAGATAATCTATTGTGACTCCTATCCTGTAGTCAGACAGTTATACTTAGTAAATGTTTGACAGTTCTGGACTGTGATCTATACAGTGGTGGAATTCAGCAAATTGTAGTTTTTAAGTTGCTATTTCTGTGAATAACTATACAAAACTAGCCATTATGTTAAATTATGAACTTTTAAGAGCCTTTTTTCTTGAGTAATAAATCATCTCCAAGTTGGAATACTGTTTATTTGCCTGTTTTACCCAGGATTTATCTCTTTATGGCAACCAAATCACTCCAAACTACCATGAAATAATTTATACAGATCAGCAAGGATAGGTAACACCATAGACTCTACTTTTTATGTTTTAGGCTTAATAGATTGACAGAGAACACTACAAATTTCAAGTTGTCTGTATGTAGGAAGGTATACACATGTTGCCAGAAAAGGTATTTCTTAAGTTCCTCCTGAGGACTTTGTGGAGAGCCAAGTATTTGGAAATATTATACTGAAAAGGTAAGATGTAACTCAGCTGAAAACATTCTCCCAAAGGTAAAGTCAATCCTTAATTTGAAAATACTGAATAAAGGCCTGAGTAGGTCAACACATTGACTACAGAGAAGGTTTTTAAATGTCTGTGTGATACATACAAACAGTCTTGGACAGGCAGCCCTTCTGGGGAGAAGAGAGAGTAGGGGAATGAATAATGGCCCCAAAATATATCCATGTTTGAATTCTTGGAACAGGTGTATATTAACTTTGTATCTGCAGAAAGGGCTTTGCAGATGCAATTATGTTAAAGATCTTGAGATAGGAAAATGTTCCTGGATTATTTGTATAAGTCTTTTTTTTTTTTTTTTAATTTTCTAGAGGCATGTCTTATTTATTTATTTATTATTTATTATTTGTTGTTTGTTTGGTTTATACATACACTGGGTACAGTCAGAAGCGTGAGAGGGTGAGAGAATTCACCAGAGCCAGAGCGGGGAGCAGAGCAGGCAGAAGGACTGAAGTACACTGCTGAGGGGAGCAGCGGGCGGCAGGAGAGGTCTGCTCACCATGTGGGACCCTCCTCCGGTGGCCGGGGAGCAGCCGGGGATCGAACCGGCTGCAGAGGCTGCAGGCAGCTTCGCAACCCAGCGCTCAACCGCTGCGCCACCGGGGAGGCCCTATTTGTATAAGTCTTAAATGAAATCATGAGGCCCTTTGTAAGAGAGAAACTGATGAAGTGAAAGTACTCTAAAGAAGGTAAATGTAGACAAACAGATAGGAACAGAGATTGGAGTGAGGTGGTCACAAGCCAAGCAATATCCACAGCCTCTAGGGCTACAAGAGACTAAAATTAGATTTTTCACCTGAAGCCTCCCCAGAAGGAACCAGCTCTGCTGACACCTTGATTTTAAGCCATATACAATTTAATTTGCCCTTCAGGCTTCCCAAACTACAAGAATAAAGCACTCTTGTTTTAAGCCAGAAATTTTTGGTAATTTGTGACAGCATCAAAATTAAACTTAGAGTATGAAATGGGAGTTGAACTTCAGTAATTTCTGGTTAAAACATAAGAGAAGCAAGAGATGACTCTTGAAAGACATAAAAAGATCAAAATATATTTGGGGAAACACAGTAACCCTGCCTATCACCCCTTAAAAACTGTTCATTAAAGAAACCACATTTTTGCTACTCTCACAGAAGAGGACATTCTTAACCTAAAAACTGTATTCACATGTTTAAACTACCACCCTTGTTCACAAAATGCAGTTATAAGCCATCATCAGGACTATTTAAAGAAGAAAACAAAATGGTACCCAAAAATCTGTCAGCTGATGAAAATTCCATCAAGTGTCAACCATAAAGCAGGAAAAAAGGTAACATAACACTACAAACTGAATTAAATTTTCCCAAACATTATTTGGGACTGTAGTGGTGGGAAACCCTTAAGTTAAACCTTTAGTTGCAAACAAATTTTGAATACAAGAAAACAATTTACATAGAAAAGTAGGTAAAACAATAAGTAATAAAGACCAAAGTACAAGTTGCCCAAGACAGAGTGGATGAGAAGGAACACCTAATAAAAAGTGTTGAAGAAATACAGGCAAATAATAAGATTGAAGGTAAGATAGAGGTCAAACTGTTCTCATAGAATGTTGGTGAAATAAAAAAGATCTAGCTTATGGATAATTGGAATCTCTGGAAAAGAAAACAGAATAGTGGAACAGAACTAATATATAAAACTATGGTTCAAGAAAACTTCTTGAATTAAAAGAAGACTGGAATGCACATAATTAAGGGAATTTAGAAAGATCTAAAAAATTGACAAGTAATTGTCAACACCTATATACTGCTAGTAAAATAGGTGCAGAAAGGTAATTGTGAGAAATCCAGGTAAAAGGGCAAATGGGAGCTTTTTGGATCCATTTGTAAATTTATGCAAGTTCAAAATTATTTCTAAGTTAAAACTACCCCAAAGGTGACCCCAAAGAGAATGTGCTGGAATAACCCTAAGAGAATACCCCAAAGAGAATGTGCTGGAATAACCCTATAGGTCTCCTATATTGGCCCTTTTGAAAAATGTACATGAAGACAGATGAACTTCATACTGGTGCCTTTCAATTTCCAGATGTGTGATTACTGTCAAAGGCAGCCAGAGATTTTTTTGATACATGTAACTCTGTAGACACCCATTTCTTTTTTTTTCTTTTTTTTTTGAGACTTTTCTTCCTTTTTTTATTTTTAAAGATTTATTTATTTATTTATTTATACAAGCACTGGATACAGTCAGAAGTGCGGGAGGGTGAGAGAATTCACCAGAGCCAGAGCGGAGAGCAGAGCAGGCAGAAGGACCGAAGTACACTGCTGAGGGGAGCAGCGGGCGGCAGGAGAGGTCTGCGCGCCATGCGGGACCCTCCCCTCGGTGGCCGGGGAGCAGTGGGGAATCGAACAGGTGTTGCAGAGGCTGCGGGCAGCTTCGCAACCCAGCGCTCAACTGCTGCGCCACCGGGGAGGCCCGACACCCATTTTTTTTTGAAGATAAGCATTCATTCAGTTTGCATTTATTGAGAATCCACTAAGTGTGCTGAATGCAGTGGACACAGTTAGTGTACATGTCTCGTTGTAGTGGGCATCCTGAGGCTGAACACAGCTCAGCTCTGTCAGTGAGCATGTGCTCCTGGTTGAAGTTTCTAGAGAAGTGGGTGGGTCTTCTTGTGTCTGCCTGAATGACTGGCACAGTGACCCCATAGCAAGAGTGTGGGTATGTTGGAGGTGGCAGGCCTGGGCCAGGGTTGAAGAGAAAGACCTCCTAGGGGAGATTCAAAGGATTCTGAATCTTAATCAGAGAAAAGTCAGAAATGGAGTTTCAAGTGGTTCAGGTTAAAGACTAGGAAATGAAGGTGCCCTGGGCCTTTTATTGATGTTGGCAGGAACAAGCTCCTCAGCTTAAAGACTCAGGGCTGAGCTCCTGGCCAGAGACCAGCAAACATTAAAAATAAATTCATTTAATTCATAGATATGCAGTGCAAATGGTCTCTTTTACAAAACACTTGCCTGTGTTCTTCCTTTTTTCACTTTTTTCTTTTAACAAGAAAAATGTTTATAAAGCTGTTTCATTGCAATTATAATAAGTTTATATTACCATGTTTAGAAAAGCAACATATGCTGCTTATATTATGCAGTTTAAAAGTGATGTAGTTAAAACAATAACAGATGAAAATATACTGAAGGTAATACTCATTTATACATAAAAGCACTTTCCAAATATAAATTAAAAATTAAAATTATTTTAATTCCAAGTTATGAAAAACTTAATTTTTTTTTTTTTTGAGTTCAGATGTGCTGCTTTTGGTTGTTACCAACATCCGTATTTTCTGACCCAGCCAATCCAATTCTTTCTCTCTTTTTTTTTGTTTTTGTTGTGTGGGAGGAGCAACATCCACTGTGGGAGTCACTGTGAAGTGAGAATTCTCTCTGTCACTTATGTCAGTGGAAAGAAAGTGTTCACATCTGACTCACCGCTGACCACCAGGACAGTCAGTCAAGCTACGTGGATGGCAGCCTATCATTCAAGGGGTGCTGATTAAAAGTGTGGCAACCTTAAGGAGCAGCCCAGGGCCCAGGGACTGGGCTCTGCTCTCAAGTGCTGCATCAGCTGGTTTTTCCTAGACTTATACCTGAGGATTTTCTCAAAGGAAGGAAGGAAGACCTAAAATTAATTGCTAATTTCTCAGTATGATTAAATGATGCATAGGGAAGAAGAGAAGAGATGGTATGAAGACAGGAAAGTATATGAAAATGCAGGATAGTAGTAATTGAACCACAGCAGCAAATACTGGGAACCTCGTATTTCCTTTCCTCCTGGGGGTACAATGATGAGAAACAGTCACACTGCACTTTAAGAATTGACAGTCTAATTTGCATGGAAGTTTTGCTGGAGGGCGGGAGAAACTTGTGCACATATGGTGGTATGAAAATGTGCCCCCCAAATAATATATGTATTATGTAAATGACTGACAAATTAATAAAATTTGAGGGAAAATTTTCTGCCCCCTCCGAAACAAAACAAAACAAACAGCTTACAGTCTAGTGGGGAAGACATGTGTCATAGAAATGTATGCTATGCTTGGGGGAAAATAAGCTCAGTATAAAACCCAGCTAGGGAGGAGATCAGGGAAGGGACATGGAGAAGTTACTAGTCTTGAAAGATAATGAAGTGAAGAAAGAGAATGTTGAAAGCAGAGGAGGAAGCGCAAAGCTGAAGTGCTGTAAGTGAGGGTGTATACCTTGACATTGTAAAACACTGAAGAAGAGATTAAAAAGGTCCAGTTAAGAACAAAAGGGGGAGGATGAGCTGGTGAATATGTTAGTTACCTAAGGCTGCCATAGTGGAGTAACAGTCTTTCTGTCTTGAAACAATAGGATCTTCTGCTTCCACAGCTCTGGAGAACATATGTCTAAAATTAAAGTGTTGGCAGAGCTATGCACCCTCTGAAACCCATAGGGGAGAAATCTTCCATACCAAGCCCTTTTGCTTCTGGTGTTTGACAGCAGGCCTTGGTGTTACTCCAGGTCCTATGTCATTCTTCTTCATGTTTCTGTCCCTCTTCTCTTACGGACAGCCATCCGACTGGCTCAGGGGCCCACCCCACTCCAGTATGACTTCATCTTGACTTATTACCTCTGAATGCCATATTCCAAAGAAGGTCACATTCTGAGGTACTTAGGAATTCAAAATATCATTTTGGGGGACCCCACACCACCCAAAACAATACTTACAAAGAAATGCTTTAAGTTGTTATTTTCTCCTTGGAGTTGCCTAAAGGAAAGTCACTCAAGTTCTTACAGGAACCTATGCTTGGGGGTGATTTTTCTCAATGACCTTTCTCAGACTTTAATACAACAAACTTGAAAAAGAGCACTCCACACTAATAGTTCTAGTAGTCTCATTAGGGGAACAATTGGTAGCATTTTTCATAGATGCTGTGTAGGAACTATTTTATTTATTTTTTTAAACATTTATTTGTTTTATGCATGTAAGAGCTGAGGTACAGGCCAGAGGTGTGGGGAGTGAGAGGATTCACCAGAGACAGAGTGGGGAACAGAACAGGCAAATTGACCAAAGTACACTGCTGAGGGGAGCAGCGAGTGAGTTAGTAGAGGTCTGCTGCACCATGTGGGTAGCTCCCTGGCCGGCCGGGGATCAAACTCATGCTGCAGTAGCTGTGGATAGCTTCATAGGTTGCGTCTTAACCCCTTGTGCCACCAGGAAGGCCCCTATAGGAGCTATAAGAAACTGCTTTTCGGGCCTCCCTTGGTGGTGCAGCGGTTGAGCGCCGGGCTGCGAAGCTGCCTGCAGCCTCTGCAGCACCCCGTGCCATCCCCTGCCACCAGTGAGGGCCCCACATGGCACGACGGACCTCTCCTGCCATGCCCGCTGCTCCCCTCAGCAGTGTATTTCATCAGTCTGCCTGTTCTAAAAAAAAAAGAAAAAAGAAAAAGAAACTACTTTTCAGGAGTTACTGTGGAGGAGCAGTAAGTAAGTATGCCTTGAGCAGGTATTTTCCTGGGATCAGGCCCCTATAATCCTTCATCTCATCACCTATTAGTTTTTTTTTCACTCATTTCATTTCAGTCACTCTGCCCCCTATTGTTCTTCAAACATACCAGCTATACTCCAACCTCAGGGCCTTTGCACTTGCTATTCATTCCTGCCTAAAATACTCATTTCCAGATGTCAACTCGCCTTACTCCTTTAATTCCTTTATGTTTTTATTCTAAATCTCAGTCTCAATAAAATAAAATAAAACCTTCTTATGGATGAGAGAAAACCCCAGTCCCCTACCAACATTCCCAATCCCCAGTGCTTCATTTTTCTCCATAGCATTTATCTTTACTTTGCCTATACATTTTAGTTATTGTTATTGTTTCTATCTCCCAAGAGAATATTACTTTCCATGGAGGCATAGGTTCCATATGTTTTGCTTTTTTCTATACTCTCATTACCTAGAAATAAAAGAAGCACCCAATAACTATTTGTTAAATAAATACATCCACTGAGGATTACGGAATAATGTATGTGTTATACGTGGCAAATGTTAAGTGTTGAACAAATATTAACTTCTGTCCTTACAGCCGCTCATACTGATTACAATGTCTGCCATGGTAGACATTTGGATGGTATATGTATATCAATATATACTAAAAACTTGTCCAGCTGTAGACAGTGACTGAAGGCAAGTCTGGTCACCTAGAAGATGGCTGTCCCTGTGTGTGGGCATGTTACCCCGCCCTCCTGAGTGCACATAGCTGTCATGTTTTAAGAGCTTATTCTTGGCCAGATGCCAATTCTCTCTTTTGAGCTCTTTAACTACCATAGGCATTATTTATAGTTACCATTGTCTAGATGCAGAAACCAAGGGCCAGAATGATGAAGTTCCTCAACCAATATCACACTGCTGAGCCCACTTCTTGATGCTATGCCCCGAGCTGTTTCCACTTCATTATATAGGCTCAGAGTGAGAGCCACAATGATCCAGCAGCTTCCTATGACATCTCTGCCCATAGTTCAGTTTATTTCCAATGTAAGCATCTTAGGGAAAAACTCTGAATGATGCCTCCCTATACTCACAGGACCAAGCACTGAACATGGCACATGGTAAATGTTTGAGAATTATTTGTTGATTAACTGAATAAGCATAACCTGAATTATTTATCAGAAAACAAAACAAAAAAAAAGTAAACAAACAAAAAAACACCAAAAAAGCCAACCCATGATGGACACATCCTGCCCTAAATCATCATACCTTATATAAGAATAAAAGGAACAGGAACATTAGAGTAAACCTGAGGGCCTCTGCCCCATACAACGGAATTTTATTTGAAAGATTATATTTAATTTCAAAGGAGAGTCATAGAATGAAAGCAAAGACTTAATGTATATTTTTTAGTTTAAAGCATAGGAAATATAAGTTTTGCTATAGTGTTTATACTCATTCTTATTATCTAAGTATTTTTGTAATTCCTGGTGTACTATTTACTTTAATCTAGGTACATTTAAAAAAATTTTTGAGTTAGACTAAGTGAACTAATATCCTATTTATAGAAATACACTAAATATGCACTTTTGCAGGAACATTTCTGTGAACTTAAAAACCACTCTTCTGTAAGTGTTTCTCTATTGCTGACTGTAGGAATGTGTTTGATTGTTAATCTGTCTGCTGGGTGCATGGGCATTGCATTGAATTGCATCTTCAAAGATTATCTTGCAGTTCCATTAAATTTATATTATTAGAATGGGGTCATTACTTCCTCCTTAGCATCATATGATAACCTTATGAACAAAAACTGAATTAGCTTCTTAATGTAACATTTCATTTTAATAAGTCAGGATGGATATTAAAAAATTCATTCATCTACCATCATATAGTTTATCTCTTCTTAACTATTATAAGTTCTTTTAAGAGACTAGAGTTTGAATTCATTGCTATATAGTTCAATATTTCCATTAGCTAAAGCTTTTGTGACTCAGAGTAAGATCCTAATACAAGGAGCAGAACAATTGGAGCTTTAGTTTATTAAATAATGTTGCATTCATGTTTTGATTATAAAATGTTACCCAGCATATTCAGGTATTTATCTTTTCAGGTACATGAGTTACTAAAAGCAAGACTAAATTTGCTTTTCGATCTGTTCTACCATTTAATACTACATGTAGATAGTGAATGAATGGCTGGATATAAAAATTCTTATAATTTTTTCTTTATTTTGTACTAGAAATAGATGACCTATAAGGATTTTTATATTTTTGAAATTCCTTGATAAGCAGCATTCTGTGTTAAGCTTTGAATTGAAAAGACTCTTCAAAGTGAGAGGAGAAGTAAGGAAAATTAAGAAAGTGGGACTGAGCTCGGCTTTAAAAATTGGCAGATTTTAGAGCAGTAGAGCAGAGAGGATAGGCATGTCCAAATTTAGAGCAAGCTGAAGGGAAAATATATCCTGAGCAGGAGGAAAATGAAATACCGTGAAGAGACTGGTTTGATTAGGATGGAAGGAAATGCCAGAGGACTTAGTTGTAGTAGATGTGAGATATGAACCTATTATTGAACAACAGGTCGGAAAAAGTAATATTTTCCAATGAGTAATAAGTCATCAAATATTTCAAAGCAAGAACTAACAGGTTGATTTCACTATCTGGACTTTTGCTTCCAGTGATGTTTGTGATTTCAGCCCAACATCCTTGATAAGTATAATTTTTGTTGGTTTCAACAGGATTATAGAGTGAAAAATCTCCAAAACATGTGTCTCCTCCAATCCCCTCACCTTTATAAAGAAACAAACCCAAATCAAAGCTGAGAACTGGAAAGTGTTTGCTCTGAGAGTAAATGTATATAAGCCCTGCTCTTTGCATATCAAGATTACGGCAAGCAGTAGAGAGACAGGTTCTCAACCTGAGATACATTCAATTGAGACGTGATTTGGACTAAAGTATCTCCAGGTCAGTAGCACACTGATGCTCAGCAGAAGCAGACTGAAATCCTCTCTCAAGCATCCCTGATAGAGATTTGTAGGATTTTAACAGAGTAGGATCAAGCATGTCACAATCATTTATCACCAAGTTACTTTGAAGAAGTCAAGTTATTTTGAGTGAATTAGCTGAAACCATGAATCTGCACATTTAGACACATAAGGAGTTCAGTTTATCAGAGTCATCAAATATATCAAATTAATGACTGTGTATTCAAATTTAAAGAAATAAGACATGAAACTGAACAAGCCGTGAAGACTTTTGGGATGGCAGGGAAGATAGAAAAGACCAAGTAAAATCTCTAAAAATGGAAAACATTTGTAACTTAAAATACAAAATAGAAAATTTCTGCTGAGAAGCAGATAAATCACAGCTTAAGAGATAATTAGTGGTATGGAAAACATGTATGTAAGAAGGCAATACAGAGAATACAGAACATGGATTATATAAAGTTGAGAGATTGAATGTACCTGTTGTCAGACTTCCTAAAGCAGACAGAATAGAGAGAATTCAGGTGAGCCAGTACATGAAAACGTGTTGACTGGAAATTTTAGAACTGATGAAACATGAATTTAGAGTTCAGGTTCTACATGGTAACCCAAGTCAAAATTAGGAATATGTCAGTATCTGTCAGCAGAAACTTTTTTGTTGTTTTGAGCATTTGGGGACAAAAATCCTGGAGTTTGGTTTCATACCTCAAGAGTTTGTTTAAAGAAGTTAAGTTAACTGATACAGTGTATTGAGGAAAAGGAACTCAGTACACATTTCAAATCAAAACCACTGTGCTAAGCTAACTCATGATCTGATGTGAGGGTAAAAGAAAAGACCAATTCCAATGGTGACTTTCCATCTGTAATTCATGATTAGAATATAGGAATTAAGAAAATCTAGAAAGCTGAGAAGAAATAATTGTAGGGAAAGATGTTTGGCTTTAAATTAGTTAAGTTTGGGAGAATGGTGGCATATTATAATAAAATTTCAGAAGAAAACACCTCCTTATGAACATTTAAAATTTTTCTTCTGTTTAATCTGAATAAAAATGGTTTATGCAGCACAAAAGTTTTATTTTATTATGGATCCATAGTGAAAAATGTAAGGATCACTTTTAGTGCAATACTATAGTATGCTTCCTGCTTTTATGTATGTATTGCAATAATATAAGGAACTTACAGTGTCAGTTCAGCTATTATTTTAGTTGGGCTTTAAGTCTCTGGAATTGACATTTTCTTGTTAACATAAATTCACAATGACAAGAGTACAGGAACTTATGCTTGCGGAGATTTTTGGGCTTAGGCACTGGGATGTTGATTTTACTCTGGATTGTGTATTTCTAAAGCTGTTACCTGCCTGGGTTATTAATTTGCGGTGGAACAGTTAATCATAATGATAACATATTTCAGTAGACTCTCATGAGAATTAAAAAAGGTTGGGGCTGCCTTAGATTTCAGATAGGCAGTAAAGACCAAAAGCCTTTTACTTCCTTGGAAAACAATCATTTCAAAGTCAGAGGTCCCTGAATTTCTGAAGAGTATATGAGTAATGAATGGATTCTTTCTAGAAGGGAAAATAATCTTTATTACCTGGCCAAAATTATGTGTATTTTTGTTTCTAATGTTGCATTAATTAAGTATATACTTAAAAGACTTAAAACCCTTGTGTAATATACAGGCAATACAGATTTGGGAATTAAATAGAATCAACATTTCAGAAAGCTGCAAGGTTTAAATTAGTATCATACCTTTGGTGAATAATTTTTTGCTGAGTGTAAATTGCTTTCAACCTGAATGACTACTCACTGCTAAAGCCTATATACATTATATACATCGTTGTTTTGTGTCTACCAATCTTAATATCCTGAGCTCTGTACATTCCTGCTACTCTTCTTCATTAGAGCTGCTGGACAAGGTGGAGATGGCTCCCAATGCTGCCATTTGGCCTACATTTAATCATGGACCTGACTGTTAAGTCTGCCTCCATTCCTGCCCACAGAGTTAGACCTGTATGTTATAGTTGGATGTGTTGTTAGTACAGTAGAAGATACAGGTGTAAGTTCAGACACCGACACACCATGATAGCCCTGTAATAAAATAATTCAGAATATAGTTATATTCATTTTTAAGTTCATCACTTAAATGAAATAGCATAATTTTCTTAGAAATAGCTAGGATTTGTGATTTATATCCTTTGACTTGTTTGGATTCAAATGTCATGGTGAACTAGGAAAATTAAAATTAAATAAACTGAATTAGTAATAAAAATATACTCATGAGTATATTTAGTTAGTGAAGTTGATAAATTTTTATAGCATGTTATTCTGTCTTTTCCAATGAAAATTGCATTTTCTATATATCCAAGGAAACAGAATTTGAGAGATTTGGGGGAAATGATTGTTACATAAATCAACCTGTACATTCCAGAAAACATCTTTATTGCATTTGTCCTAGGAGGAACTGTAAGGTTTTTGTTAGTGACTCTTACTAGCTATAATCAGGATGTGGAACCTTTATACAACTATATAAACCAGATATTTGTTCACTGAAAACCATGATTGAAATTATTTTGATTACTTATTTCTTTTATTTCTTTAAATTTTATTTTTATATTCCCCATACAATTACAACCCCCTTATTTTGACCCCAATCCCTCCTCCCCCCCCACCCCCCATAGAGTGTCTCTGGTTCATAGTTGTTTGTTGATTTTGATTTTTACTTTCTTATAGTTATCCTTTTTCCTGGTCCCTTATGTAGGTTTTCTAGATTCCTGCTATGAGTGAGACCATCTGGTATTTTTCTTTTTCTTTCTGGCTTATTTCGCTGAGCATGATCCCTTCTAGCTCCATCCATGTTGTTGCAAATTGCATGTGTTTATCTTTTTGAATGCTGAGTAATATTCCATGGTGTATATGTACCACATCTTCTTGATCCAGTCATATATTTGTGGGCATTTGGATTGTTTCCAAAGCTTAGCTATTGTAAATAGTGCTGCTATAAACATAGGGGTGCAGGTGCTCTTTGGAATTGATGTTTCTGTGTCCTTTGGGTAAATATCTAGGAGTGGAATTGCTGGATCATATGGAAGCTCTATTTTCAGTAGGTCCAGAAATCTGCACACAGCTCTCCATAGTGGTTGGACCAGTTTGCACTCCCACCAGCAGTGCAGGAGAGTTCCTTTTTCTCCACAACCTCGCCAACATTTGTTGTTGCTAGTTTTTTTAATATGTGCCATTCTCACTGGGTGTAAGATGGTATCTCATTGTAGTTTTGATTTGCATTTCCCTGATTACAGGTGATGTTGAACATTTTTTCATATGCCTGTTGGCCATTTATATTTCCTCTTCAGAAAAGTTTCTTTTTAGCTCTTCTGCCCATTTTTTGACTGGATTATTTTCTTTGTTTTTGTTGAGTCTCATCAGCCCTCGTAGATTTTTGTGATCAGTCCTTTATCATTAGTGTTGTGTGCAAAAATGTTCTCCCAGTCGGTGGGGTTTCTCTTTGTTTTTGTTATTGTCTCTTTTGCTCTGCAGAAGCTCTTTAATTTGATGTAGTCCCAGCTACAAGTCTTTACCTTCACTATCACTGCTTTGGGTGAAATGTCTGTAAAGATGTCTTTTATGTGCATATCATGTAGTGTTTCGCCTATATTTCCTTCTATGTATTTTATGGTTTCAGGCCTTATGTCTAGTTCTTTAATCCATTTTGAGTTGGTTTTTGTGCATGGTGTGAGGTAGTGGTCAAGCTTCATTCTTTTGCATGTAGCAACCCAGTTTTCCCAGCACCATTTATTGAACAAACTTTCTTTGCTCCAATGTATATTCTTTGCTCCTTTGTCAAAGATTATTTGACCATAAATCTGTGGGTTTTTTTCTGGATTTTCTATTCAATTCCATTGGTCTGTGTGTCTGTTCTTGTTCCAATACCATGCAGTTTTGATGATTATGGCTTTGTAGTATAGTTTGAAGTCTGGGAGTGTGATGCCTCCATTCCTTTTTTTTTTTTTTTTTTTCAGGAGAGCTTTGGCTATTTGGGGTTTTTGGTGATTCCATATGAATTTCATCAATAATTGTTCTATTTCTTTGAAGAATGACATTGAAATTTTTATTGGAATAGCATTGAATCTGTATATTGCTTTTGGTAGGATGGCCATTTTAATAATGTTTATTCTTCCAATCCATGAGCAGGGGATATCTTTCCATTTCTTTGTGTCTTCTATTTCTTTTAACAGTGTTTTATAGTTTTCTTTGTATAGGTCCTTTACCTCTTTTGTTAGATTTATTCCCCAGTATTTTATTTTTTTATTGTTTCGATAATAAAAGGGATGGTTTTTTGATTTCTTCTTCTTCAGATTTATTGTTTGTGTATAGGAAGGCTACTGACTTTTGCGTGTTGATTTTGTATCCTGCCACTTTACTGAACTGATTGATTAGTTGAGATTAGTTATTTCTTATCTAACCTTGTCCTTACCTGACTCTGTTGTTGACATTTGAAGGTTTTGATCACCTGTGTTATAATTGTTATTAAAACATATCTGGGGTTATCCTCCTTGTTGTAGATCATAGCCTTACATTTGCTAGTATATCTGTAGCTTGACTTCATTATAAATTTGTACGTGGGCCTCCCCTGATGGCTCACGCAATTGAGCGCCACACTGTGATGCTGTCTGCAGCCTCTGCAGCACTGGTTCAATACCAGCCAGCCGGCGAGGGTCCCACATGGTGTGGCAGACCTCTCCTGTCTCGTCCACTGCTCCCCTCAGCAGTGTATTTCATCAGTCTGCCTGTTCTGTTCCCCACTCTAGCTCTGGTGAATCCTCTCACCCTCCTGGGCATCTGGCCTATGCCCCAGTTCTTGTATAAATAAATAAATAAATCTTTAAAAATAAATAAATTTAGGCCTAAGTGCAGGGAAATGATCCCACACATAACTTAAAATGAAGTTGATCTGATTATTAGCAAAGTATGTAACTTTAGTGGCTCTGTAGATAATGTAACTTACAAAGGATCATGCAGTCCTATTCTTGAATTTGATGTCAGGTACAAGTCCTTTTTTCCTTCAGATTGAATTGACTGTGTTAGAAAAACAAATTTGTATTGTTTTAGTATATTTCTTCTACTGTGTCTTATACTATTTTTATAATATTTTGTGTATTTCTTATTTTCCTTCTTATTGCTCTTCTTACAGGCTTATCATGTCTTTGTGGAATGGCATAATTAATAAGACTTTGGACTCTGTGGTTAATTTTAGTGTTTATTGCCCATCTCTTGATGTGAAGATCACTTCATCACTGTCTCAGCATGTTCTGGCACACACAAATGCCACACACAGGCAGTATCTCTTTAAAAAAATGGTATCTCTTTAAAAATTGATGTGTCAATTAGACATCAGCAGAATGAGAAGATATCTTCTTTTAGATCATGTTACATAAAAACTCTTGTTAGCACAGATGAAAAAAGTGCCATGTCTTAATTTGTAGTTCAACGTTTTTGTTAAAAATGTATACAGATAATTTTTCAGCAGCCTGTGTAGAGGAACTGATCTGAATACAGCAGCTGTATCTTATTAGGATAAACTCATGAAGACGGTACAGATGGATGCCTTAGTGATTCTCCATATGAAATGGCATAAAAAAATATAACTCAGGGCCCAATTGCTGGACAACAGTTATTTTAAGATTCTCCTTGTGTTGGACTTTTCATAAGTCCTAGTTATATCATCTCAACCTCCTGCTCATCTGGCCTGTACTCCAGCACTTGTATAAATAAAAAATAAATCTTTATAAAAATGTGGATCATCTCATTGAAAATAATATAAGGCTGTTAATGAATTGGAACTGCATTATTATACAATTAGGAAGCATCTCTGAGTGTTACATTAACAATTAGAAGAAAATTTTTGATATCCTTGGTTTAACAAGAATTATTAGTGTGCTAAGAAAATTTCCTTGTTTGTGTAAAGAACATTTTAGAATGTTATGTGTGACTGTTACGCTAACTAAAGTAAAACCTTAAGTAAGACCATAATGAAGTCCTGCAGAGAACACAGACTGTGGAGTTAGAATTATTGTCACTTCCTGTAGCCCTGTGAACATGCCTGTGAACTCGGGCAAATCGATTTTCTGAGCTTTGGAATCTGTACCTGTAAAAATGGAATGATTCTCTGCTTCCATCTCCTTCCATGGAAGTTTTTTAAGAAGTAATTAGGGAGAACATATGTCAAAGAGCCTATTATAATGTCTGGCAGTCTGAATTAGACAAATTAGGTTAGTAAGTGACTAAGAAACACAATGCAGTGCCTACCTGGAGGTAGTTGAGTGTCACAGATATTCACACCTTCCACTAATGTTTCTGAATCTTAGTTTGTAAACACTCTTTCCCCTTTCTTTTTCTCCATAACTGCTCCCTGATATTCTATCACCATGTTGGGATAATAAAAGCCTAAATAATTATGTTTTTTCAAATGTTCCTTTTAAATGTGTCTTTATGTGTACTGGGGATTTATTTTAAATGATCTTTAAGTATGTTTAAATATAAGGACTATAGATGACAAAGGTCAATTTTTGCCTACAGTCTCAAATAATATCTTACAAATTTCAACTAGAAGTATTTATAGAGATGTAAAACACATTTGTAGTTTTTTGCCATTACTATGCCTCAGGGAAGTTCATTTGATTCTTTTAAAAACAACCTTTAAAGTAATTTAAAACAGTATTCCAGCCTCCCAACCACAATTAATTATCTTAAAATGTTTTTCATGTTTGGGTTGGCATGATACTTATTTCCCTGTTTCACAACTGCAGATGAGACCTTTTCCTTTAGGAAGGCTCTGACCCCAGAGCTTAGAATGAAGGAAAGGGATGTGGAGAATTCTTTGCTGATCTTTACTGCTCTGCTGCGTTATGGAAGTTTTCAATCGTGCCAAGGGAACAGGAACCCATTAGTCAGGGGCTACTGTCACTGAGAAGATTTGTGTTCTCCATTTTGGGGAATGTTTTAGAACTAAGGATTACACATCATTTATAACTGTCAGGGTGAGCTATCCTGTAATTTGGGCTAATATATACACTGAACCCAACCCAACGTGCACTCAGACGTGTTCGTGTGTGTGCACTCATACACGCACAACCTTAATAGCAGGTTAATGTGAAGGTAATGTTTCATGCTGAGGACAAGGTGGCCTGAAGATATTTCTATGGCAACAGAAAGGCCCCTACAGATATTTGTCTTATAAAGTTGATGCTGTTTATTAGAGGCTGCCTGTTCTACAGACTGTAATTATCATTAGGTAGAGAAAGGTTGTTGACGTGGGTGGACTGCTTGGCTGAAGCTTTCTAACTGATTTGTTTAGCACAGCTTTGAAATAAATTTCAAAGGAATATTAAGATCCTGAGATTATGGTGCTCCTTGTCCCCATAGGTGAAGCCGTATTAATTATAGGATGTTTGTTGAATGTGGTCAAAACCTTTGAGCAGACAACATAAACAGCAGCACAAAAACACAATTAAGAGTGATTGGACTCTGTAAAATGATTTTAGTGTATGTGCAGTTAAAATGTTTAGAGAAATTATTATTTCTTGTAGGGGAAAAGACACATCAATCAAAATGGCTTTTGAATTAATCAAATTGTCATTGGATTGGTTTTCCAGGGCTAATATTCTGTGAGTCAGAATTTATCTTCTGTTTTTACAAGTAGGACATAGGACTTCCAAGATTTTTCTTGGTTCTTGGCGTAAAATTTAAACAGATGGGCCAAAAAAATCTCACTGTGATGTGTAGTGTGTTTCGTATGCCTGCATTTATAGCTATGAGCTATGTATCCAGTAAGTCAATGCAGTATTATTGCTAAGGAAAATCGTGTTAAAATTTGAATACTTTTGCAGCACACATGAATTTTCTTCCCTTTTTAAAGAATGAAATTTCATTTGTGTGTCACAGAAGTCAATATTTTACTATGTATCATATGTAAAGCTATAAACTTTCAGAGTTACTGGTCTGCATTCTTAGATTTTGTCATGAGTAATAATGAAGTTGCATACAACCTTATTTGGAAACCATGTAATTATACCATTAAGATGTGAAATCCTGAATGAATGAATTTCCCCGAAGTTCAAAATCATTCTGTAATGCATTATATTGAAAAGCTGCATTAAAAAGCGTAGGATATCTTATTTTTGTAAACACTGTTTTGATAGTTATGATGAGCAATTAATAAAACTTATTGAAAAGTTAGGTGGATAGGAAGGTTAATCAATTGAGCACATTACCCAAATGCATAGCTGAACAAGGTTTGTGATGTAAAATTCTCCTTTCTTATAAATAATGTCATATTTACGATAGATTTTGTTAGCTTTCATTCTGTTTACCTCTGGTTTGGGATGAGCACCTAATTCTTCTCTTCTCTACCCTGACAGTCCAGGCAGAGGACACATGACACATGTTCCTCTCCTTTTACTCCCTCATTCTTTCCTTGAGACCTAAGAAGTGGACAGGCATATTGTATGGGTACCAGTCACAGAGCTTTTTAAACCACATTTTAGAAAGTCCTGAGGGCATTTGTCTGGCACTACATATGCATGGTTCTCTTCAAATAGAAGTGGTTTATCTCTCTTTGTCTTCAGCTTTAGGTTAGTAGACACATCTAGTACAATAAAAAACATCCAACAAGTATCCTGTAATAAGATTTTCTTTAAAAAGAGAGAGGAAGGGGGCCTCCTGAGTGGTGCAGGTGGTTGAGCACAGCACTCTGAAGCTGTCCGCAGCCTCTGCAGTGTGGGTTCGATCCCTGCTGACTGCGGAGATACCCACATGGCGCGGCAGACCTCTCCTGACTCGCCCGCTGCTCCCCTTAGCAGTGTATTTCGTCAGTCTGCCTGTTCTGTTTCCCACTCTGTCTCTGGTGAATCCTCTCACCCTCCCGTGCCTCTGGCCTGTACCCCAGCCCTTGTATAAATAAGTAAATCTTTAAAAAAAAAAATTAAAAGAGAGAGGAAGGGAGGCAAGGAATCTAGATTTCTGGTCTTGGATCTGAAAATTATTAACTTGATGATCATTTTTTAACACAAATTTAGTCTTTCAACATTTTTTTTAGGATTTTGTGTGCTCTGGGCACAGATCCTACAAAAGGGGAGAACATTTTTAGTAAGAGAACGAGAAATACTTTTATAGGAGGTGTAAATTAGAAAGAACTGCTAAACCCAGATTTTGAATCAAGTCCTCTCTCCTGGAGGAAATGAACAATTTCGTAGATGACTAAAAGATTTAGAGTTAGGTCAATAATAGAAATAAAGGAGAAGAGTATTCCCTGGTGAGGATGACCATCTTCATAAGGACCAGGAATGAAGACAGAACATGGAAACTTGCAGGTCCAGAAATCTAGGGCTTATTGGGCTTTTGTAGAATGCTTATAGGTCAAGTGGGGACCAATAGGAGTGGTTTTATATGAATGTAGAGAAAATAAATAGAAACTAGATCCTAAGAAGAGTTTGAAAATTATCTTTAAAAATTGGAAAACTATTGAATATTTTAAATAGGGGCCTGAGGGCTGTACTTTAAGAAGATGGCTGGTATGTTGGGAATAGAGGAAAGGCAGAAGGAATGCATCGGCAGGAGTTAAACAGCTAGTGCAGTCATTTTCAAGGGATGTGATGGTGGCCTAGATGTGATGGTAGGGCAGTTGGTGTGAGGATAAATAGACACATTTCAAAGCAATTTGGAATGCAAAGTGGTCAGCTTTGGAAGATGATAGCACTTGGGGGTGGAAAGAGAGAAAGTGTCTGAAATGAGACTCACTTTTCTTGCTGTGAGAAAAGTAGTTGGGTAATCTACTTTTTTTTTTTTTTGGTACCTGGTAGTCGAATAATTGTCTATACTAGGATAGAAACACTGGAGAGAGGAAGACCTGATTAGGATGAGAAAGATGTTGGAGTTGGTTTTATGTGAGCAGGGACTCACATAAAATGCCCAAAGACCATCAGAGTGGAGATGTCAAATAGGCATGTGAGATGTCAGGAGATATCTGACGTTTAGAAGTAGATTGTGCTGGAAAAGCTGAATTCATAATGATAGCTGCTCATTCAAAATGAGAAAAAGGAAATGCTGTTCTTATTTTTTAAAGATTTATTTATTTATTTGTATAAGAACTGGGGTACAGGCCAGATTCGCAGAAGGGTGAGAGGATTCATCAGAGACAGAGCGGGGAACAGAACAGGCAGACTGACGAAATACACTGCTGAAGGGAACAGCAGGAGAGATAGGAGAGGTCTGCCTTGCCTCCCCAAAAGGATTTATTAAATGTTCACAATATCCTATAAATTTGATATTCTCTCTTACCACCATTACTCAGGAAAATATTTGACATCATTTTTGCCATGGGAAACAAATTTAGAACGTGCGTATGAGTATGCATAAATGTGACTACCCAGGCAAAGACAGACAAACTGAACCTAAAAGTAACCATTTGTTTTGCAGGCCTGTTACTTCATGAGACTAGATATGAAATATGACAAAAGCCTTTGCCTAGGAGAAGAACTTTTTTATTAGGAGTTTAGAATTTTTAATTTGCTAAAACACAGCCATAATAAAGTACAAGTCATAATACAAATACACCAACCTAGCATTCTCTTGAGGGAGCCAACTGGTGACCATTGTATTGTAGCCCAGAAAATTGTGATTCATTTAACGCCCATATCTGTGGGCATAGTGAATCTCCATGAACAAAAAGACTTTTTAGATTTTAGAGTAATAAACAAAATGTGAAGAGAGTTGCTAATTCTGAAGAAGAGAGCCTAGATTTTGGAGAAATTTTTATTAGACATTAAAATGATTGCAGGAAGAAGCAAATTAGATTGGGATGAAAGCTCAGAACAGATTTGTGTTTATGCTGCTGTAATGATTTTTATATTAACTACTGCTCCCTAGATTAAGCTGAATATGCCACACTTTACCTATCATCTTTTTATGTGTGGGTCCAAAATTGGAGGCCCCCAGACTTAGCCACAGAGCACAGCAGCCATGCTTGGCATACATTTGGCACCTACTGGATATTCAGAAAGTATAAATTCCCTTCCTTTATATTTGTGTTGCTTTTAAAACACTGCAGTGTTTCATTGTGACATTGCATCAGACACCATTCTCACCCAAAGACTTAAAATCAGTTCTTTGCCAACTGTTTGTTCAGTGTACCTTATCTGATTTATAATTACCACAAGGCTTTAGCTAGTCTTGTCTTCTAGCAAATGATTTTGATATTAACTTCTTCTTTGGGATGTGAAGTATACTTGGGACCTGATTTGTAAAAATTCATTTTCTGTTGCAGCCACTTCGTTTTTTTCCCCCCCTTTATAGAATCCTGGACTGTTTTCCCATCAACCTGCTCATTATAATGAAATTTTTGATCTAAGGCTACAAAGCTTAGTAACATAACATCAATACTACCTATTACTCTCTCCAGTCAAATTAGTTTTTTATTGTTCCCCATCATTTATTCCTCCCTGGAGTCTGCTCTTACTTCTCCCAGGGCCTCTATACTGTCATCTGCTCTATGACCTGTCACTCCTAACCCACTGTGTTATCTTCCTCTTCAGTGTCTACATTACTATTCTCACTATGAGCATATTCTGATGACTGGTGTAGATCAAGGCACCTAATTTCTAGTGATTTTTCTAATGGCCCAGCTCTTAAATATACCTTCATATAGGAAAATCTTCATTTCCTAAAACAAGTGGAGAAAAGAAACTTTACAGTGAATAATAATAACTGATTGACAGGCTGAGATCTTGGCCTAAGACTATAGTGACTTCTACACATCCTTGCAAAAAATTACTTGACTCTGGATTTTTGGTGATTTAGTTTTTGTTTTCTCTGTATAATGAGAGTAAAAGTGTTCTATGTCCTTTAGCAATTCCAGGATCTATAAAAATAAATGCCTTCATGACAAAAGTTAGGCTGTAAGTAACGGTAACCTCAGCCATCCAGAACAGCTCTGAAGCTGGTAATTGAATAAAAGCACGTATTTGGCAACAAAGCAGCAGCTAGCCTCTCATTATCTAGCAGCAACAAAACTAGTGAAGAACCACAGACATAGTTCAGACTGTGATTTTTATGGTTCATAAATAGGCAGAATAACTACAAAGGAAGAAAGATATACTTTTGTTGGCTAGCCTTATTATAATGGTAAAACATTTTAGATATAAGCCAAGAAATATAGGATGGTTAAGAAACGGAGATAGAAGGAGTATAAAAGAAATACATTGTTAAATAAGAATGATTATAATCCTCTCAATAAGTTCTGACATTTGATAGAATTCAGCAGCTATTCCTAATAAAAATACTGAAAAATGAACTTACTTAATATTGGAATATGCATTTTGTCTGTCAATAGTGTATTTACTGGAATAAAACCAAGAGTTTTCATTAAAATTAGAAAATAAGCAACCTGCCAGCACAGTCATTATTGTTATTATTTTGTTTTAGAAAATCTCATTATGTACATGGAACACAGAAAGAGTAAGACTTGATAACCTTAGATTAAAATTTTATTATTTCCAGTGAATGTGTTTGTTTGCCTCAAATTAGAGAAAAAAATGGTTAGAATTAAATGACTTGAGTTTAGTAAGGATGCTAAGGTAAATAATAGCATACCTATGCTTCATTAATAACTAAATTAAAAGTATACAGGCATTCACGATAGCAACTTATAAAATATATATATATAGATACACTTAAAGAGAATAAAAAACAATATGTTTTGAGATTGAGAGGACGAGAGTCCTTAGATCTTTGTAGGCTCTAAAACTCGTGGCTTCACACTTGTTATAGGACTTTCTTTTGTTGATATTGTGACTAGGTTTGTATAAGCACAAGTGTGCGAGGTATGTGTGTGGGGAAGAGGTGGTTTGGACCGCTAGAAAGTGAAAATAGTCTAGATTATACATTAAATTTTTTATGATTTATTTATGCATAGAAGAACTGGGGTGCAGGCCCGAGGTGTGCATGGGTGAGAGGATTCATCAGAAACAGAGTGGGGAGCAGAACAGGTGAATTTACTGAAATACACTGCTGAGGGGAGCAGTGGGCCAGACAGGAAAGGTCTGCTGCGCCATGTGGGTCAGCTCCCTGGCTGGGAATTGAACTAGACCGTAGTGGTGATAGTGTGGTAGCACTGAGACTTAACCCCAGGCCACCTGGGAAGCCCTGAAATTTTATTTTCTCTTGGCATTATCATTTCCTTGCAAACTGTATTTCCCAGTTCCATTTGCTCATTGACTTCTTACAAAGTTAACCAATAGGAGGCTCCCTCCCTCCTCTCTGTTTTGTGACCCCAGCTTCTGTACAAGCCTTTGCTTTTAGCTCCCTTCACATGGAGCCAGCCCTGGATTCTTCCAGCATCATGCCCTTCCTTTGTCTTGCCACTTCCAGGAATGAGAGTGGCTTTCGGCTTTGGCTGTTTTTTGCTAATCTGGGTTACTTCATTATTCCTCTTTTGTCTTCTCAACTCAATGTCACCTGCATTAAGTTTCCTCTTTTTAAAAACCCAGCATGCTACCTATTTCTTCACTGGATCCAGCAGTACACTTTTGTGTTTGTTTCCTTATTTTAAAAAAATGTAGAAAATTATTTGGCACAGAGTAAACATCAATATTGTTCTTGAATATATTCTAGAATAGTGAGGAAAAATAAATTTATAAAATTATTTTAAGTATTCAGTCAACTAAAGCCACGTAATGAAATCAGATCACATGAATTGTATTTATTTAGTTATAACAGAATAGATTGGAAGACACACCTATCTCTGACCCAGTGCTAATTGGAAGAGTGATGCAAAGGGGTGGGTCATGGATTTTTTTGAAGATTGCCTTTTCAAGATAATACATTAGTAGTCAGCTTCAGGGCTGATAAGCATTCAGCGCAAAGGAAGCAACTAGTTTTTTTATTTTGATTTTACTTCCAAAGCTCTCTCTTCTGAACATTGTGTATCTTCTAAACCATTTATATTCCAGCAAAATGGTTGGTTTCAGTGGTCCCTTTATTTTTTACTTTAGCAAAAGCAATATATTATGATAAGAAAATTGAAAGAAGGTTAGGGCTAAATAATAGTGGCCTTACCCTTCTCACCTCCATTCACACTTTTGTAACCAAGATAAATGGTCCATTGTATCTGCACAGAGGTCTGTGCGTTTATTAAAACAAGGCAAATTGTATCTCGCAATGGATTCTGATTTGCATGTTTTAGAATAACTGAAACATCTTTCTCAAGAGTTCATATTGTGCCATTCATCGTAATAGCTACATAGTACTCTATTGTATGACTAACTGTAGCTAAGTTTATTTGTCAGATTACTTATCCAAAGGCATTGAGTTTTGGGCAGTGACTTCTTCTCTGGTAAATGGCAGCTTTAAACAAAATAAGAATTTAGCTTGTTTTTTGATATAGTTTCATAATGTCCCCATTTTATTTGAACATTTATTTAAACATTTTATCTGCTAAAATAGTTTAAAAAAAGCAAGCAACCTTAGTAGTTGTGAAATTTCTATGGCTTTCAAATATACTGGAATACATACATACATACATATATATATATATATATACACACACACACACACACACTTTGATTTTGGTATATTTTGAAATTTTCACTAAAAGTTCTTTTCAAAATCAAATATGTTGCTAAGGCACATGATACTAATTGGCTGTAAAGATTTTGAGTTCATCCTAAGTAAGATCAGTAATTCTTAATAGTTCCATTCTCTTTACATTCTAGTAAAATCCCATTCTTTTCATCAGTTATTCCAGAGTAATAAAACAGATATATGAAATAAAGTTCAGAAGAGATTTCTGATGATGACCAAGAATTTGTAGATTTTAAAATAATGAAGACCTTCCTAAAATATCCAGATCCTAAGTATTTCAATTCAAATGTTCATACCACTAAAATGAACAGGTTTATTTATTAGACAAATTCTTCCATGGAGAGTTGCTCTTTGTATTAACACAGAAATAAAATAATTGTGAATAAATGCTATCAAAATTGCCCAAACATGGTAGGTAATGAGGAAACCATGTTTCAGAAGGTTGAGAAGTATGAAGGAAATTACTGTGGTTTTTAGCCAATATTTCAACTTAGTAATTCAATATGTTGACTTTTTGTTGGAAGATCATGTTATATCAATTATGATTTTTTGTATGATTACTCTGCCTTACACAAAAAAATAGAAATGATAAAAAATATAGGCTACCAATCAGAAACTTACTTAAAAATAAAAGTTACAGGAAAGCTATAGTGTTGACCAGTTTCTGTCTTCCTCATCTGCATGTGCAACAGCACCTACATTTTCAGAAGAAAGCAAAAATTGATATGTAAGTGGTCCCTGCCCAGGAAAAGATAATAACTCCATTTTAGTTAGGAAGGCAAGAAAATGCTTATCTCAGGCGCTTTTTCTTACCAAACCAGCACTGATTATAATTATTTTGAAAATGTGCCTGTCCAGAACTCATCAGTCCCTATGGTTCTTAAAAACGATATTTCTAGACCTTCATTTCACTTTTAAGTTTCAATTTTAAGGTGAAAGTACTTCATGCCTGCATGCATTAATATAAAAAAGTTGTATGACCTTTATTTGTCCCAACTGTAATGTATTCAGCTGTTCAGAGGAAAGGAGATGATGTCTGGGTCATTCTAGACAAGTGGGATTTTTATACTCAAATAGCAACAGTGTGAGAGGCACTCAACATTTTCTAAAAGAAATGGAAATATATTTTAAATCACATTTGATTTTTAATGTAAAAATGTAAATCTTTTCACCAAACTTTATCTTTGTGAACTTTCCTAACTTACTTTTTCCTCATGAAAATGTATTTGTATATGTTCTATCTCCTAACAAAGTTGAATGCCCTAACATGATAATTTCTGCTTTCTATTGGAAGTGATTCTGGTTTTGTCCTTTCAATTTTTCCCTTTTTTCATGTGAAAAGAAGGATTTGAATAGACTAGGAAAATACATTTCATTTGCGATGTTTCAGCTCAAAAGTTAGAATTCAGATTCTTGGAGATGTTTGCCAGGGTATTTGAGGCTTTCCAAAAAAGAAAAAAAATGTGTATGTTTTTGTTTGTTTCCAGTGTCAGCATTTACATTGTCTTTGAAAACATACAATTACTAGTATATTTTAGTACGGATTATTGGATTGTATAGGATTGAAATCTATTAAAATGTTTATTATTTAAACTTTCACAAGAAAGTGAACATCTGTTTCCCTTCAGTCATTACTGTGTGAAATTATACACAAACAACTCCACATACAAGCACACAAAGTAACTTTTTATAATAACACTTAATGGGATAAAAAGGCTTATTTTCCTTTATGGGGAAACCCTGATATCAAATTTCTCCCCGGCCCCTTTCCATTTTTATGGAAGGAATATTTGGGCTTTCCAATCAGAAAGTTTAAATAAACACAGAAATTTTATAAGGCTAGCTTTTCATTGCTTGGTAGAAAGAGGCATTTTTGGTGATATTTTTTTGAATACAGACCAAATTGAGGCTTGTAAAATTCATGGTCCTTGACACTTACATAAGGAAGAAGGTAAAGAATAGTTTTTTGGGATGAGCATGAGTCCAAGAAAATCTGATGATTTATCTGATAATGAACATACAGATAAGACTAAATACTATACTATGTTTAATCACCTTAGATGTTCTCTGCATCAAATATATTTAACATCAATATGTAGTTGATAAAGCAGATAATCATATCTTGATATTCTTATTTTGATCAATAAAGTATTACTTAAAAGAAATATTATAAAAGGTAGACTTAAAAATTTACTATATCTTTTTTTATTTGAAAAAAGTGCAGAATGTATTTTGTATTAGAATGACACCCTCAGTAATATTTAGTTCCCTTTCTCTTGCAATATTCTACATGAAAAATAGTACCACAGTGGTATTTTGCTTAAATATTTTTTAAAAATATTTTCTTTTTTTTTAAGATTTATTTATATTTTATTTTATTTATTTATTTATACAAGCACTGGGTACAGTCAGAAGTGCGGGAGGGTGAGAAAATTCACCAGAGCCAGAGCGGGGAGCAGAGCAGGCAGAAGGACCGAAGTACACTGCTGAGGGGAGCAGCGGGCGGCAGGAGAGGTCTGCGCGCGATGTGGGACCCTCCTCCGGTGGCTGGGGAGCAGCCGGGGATTGAACCGGCGCTGCAGAGGCTGCAGGTAGCTTCGCAACCCAGCGTTCAACCGCTGCACCACCGGGGAGACCCTAAAAAATATTTTCTTAACCCAGCTTTTCTAGAATGTATTGTTGCATTTATCCTTTTTTTCATATTATTTGCCTGATACTTTCTATTTTTTTAAAGATTTATTTATGCATAGACAAATGGGGGTGTAGGGCAGAGGTATTGGGGGGGTGAGAAGATTCACCAGAGACAGAGTGGGGAGCAGAACAGGCAGATTTACTGAAATAAACTGCTGAGGTGAGCAGCGGGTGAGACAGGAGAGGTCTGCCGAGCCATATGAGGTTAGCTTCCTGGCCAGAAATTGAACTCAGGCCAAGGTGGTGTTAGCTCTGAGACTTAACCCCATGAGGGAGGCCTCCCTGATACTTTTTAACTATATAAAGTGTTTTAGAAACTTGATGCTCTTGGATGAAAGATCGTTTTCTAAAACTCAATTTTTAAATAGTAATTTTTTTTAACAAGGGAAAAAACAAGCAAGTTAATTAGCATGTATACTTTATGTATACATGAGAGATACCTAGGAAAAATGAATTAACTTCATTTTTAAATTTAAATTGGTCATTACACTGTTTGCTTAAGCAACTAGACTTTAAAACCATAGTACTTGGTGACTGAAGAAAACAAAGAATAATTGCTTGGATTCTACATTTACATGTTGGGAAATGAAAAGAAAATTAGCCTCTCAGATATCTTGTTTTGCCATGTGTACAGTAAACATAGTATTTCCCACATCATAGATGTTAAGAGGTATTCTACTGCCTCTGTGCCTCCTTAGGTATTCAAAACAATACTATCAATGCTCCTTAGTGCACATTGAACTTGAGAATTCCAGTGTGCTAAATAATTGCAAAGGAGATGAGTGAATGGATGATAAAGTGGAGATTTGCTTAATTTTATGTATGTACATCTACAACAGGTCCTTGAATAACATCATATCATTCAGTGTCATGTTGTTTTGGTGCAACGTTGATTGAAAAAAAAAATCAGTTCCCAACTGAGTATCCCTGGCTGTGTGGAATTTGCATGTTCTCTCTCTGTCAACATTAGTATTCTACCTGTACTGAATTGGCATGTCTAGATTGCCTGGAGTGTGTGTGTGTGTGTGTGTGTGTGTGTGTGTGTGTGTGTGTGTGTGTGAGAGAGAGAGAGAGAGAGAGAGAGAGAGAGAGAGAGAGAGAGAGAGAGAGAGAGAGAGAGAGATATGAGACCTGCAATGGAAGATTCCCTGGAGTGCGTGTGTGTGTGTGTATGTGTGTGTGTGTGTGTGTGTGATATATATGAGACCTGCAATGGAAGTTCAGCCTGCTCAGGCTTGGTCCTTGCCTTGGATCCTGAAGGGTCAGGACAAGCTCCCACCACCAGAGCCCCTCACCTGAAATAAGCAGGTTGGAGATGGTTGAATGGATGCAGATTATTATCTAACATTAGTAGTGTTTCTGGTCTTTATTTAGATGTTTCTGTGGCCAGAAACATACCATAAGAGCTTAACTGTTGTTTATATCTATTAGTCGCTGGTAAAATTGTCTTTTTACTCTGCATCACACTTTCCAAGACTGTACACATGTTAAGTGAGAACTTACTGCACACACGTACATATATACACACAGTTGTATGCATATGTGCTTATAAATACATTTTACATATAAAACTGAGTACTGCCTACCTTTTAGTTATCTGTGCCTTTACTCAATCCTCAACCCCTCTTTCTAAAAATAGG
Organism: Talpa europaea; assembly: GCF_964194135.1. Taxonomy (NCBI): domain Eukaryota; kingdom Metazoa; phylum Chordata; class Mammalia; order Eulipotyphla; family Talpidae; genus Talpa; species Talpa europaea. Next base: position 114,773,879 of record NC_140072.1, on the reverse strand, counting down.
ACAGAGGTATATGCTTTCATTTGGATTTGAATAGAAAGTTTAATGAACAAAGACTCATTATATGAAAAGATACTGGCAAGTCTAAATAAATCAGTCTGTATCTAAAATAATCTGTAAAAGCCCATTATCTTATGTGATCTATGTGGTCACTATTCTGCAGATTTATAGGAACACGGGTCTAGAATTTTTAGTGTTATTTCACTTGTTGATCATATTTTTAAGTGACTTTTCCAAATGCAGTGGTTAAACTTCTTGAAGATAAAGGTAGAGTATAAAGCATGACAAATAGTAGCAAAGAATCCAGTTTTGAATCCTCACAAGTCCTCTAAAATCTGATGAGATTTCTTTTTAGTGACATTTCATTCTTGTAAGGAAGGTTTGTAAAGCATAAAAGCATTTATTTTCTGTAGAGTGGTTGCCTCTTTTTTGACAATTCCAAATGATGTGCATATCTCTTTTCTGTTTTCCCTTTTTTGGAGGGTAATTAATTACCATATTTTTCTAAAGAAATTGAAGCACAATAATTTGCTCTTTTTAACTAACAAAGATGAAAGACTAAGAAAGTCTATTCTACAGATAAAAGTTTTCATGAAACAATGAATGATAGAATTATACATCCTGGGAGTTGTCCTTACTGCTTTGAATAGCAGCAAGATCTAATCTCCCCATTGACAGTCTTCATAATTAAAAGACAGTCTTAATGATTTAAAAAATATTATAGTAAAAATAATAAAATAGGTAACCTAAAGTCATTTTAGTCTAAATTATTTTTATCTAATAATCATAGAGATTTTCATCACTTCCTTAAATGATCAATAATTAGTGTTTTATTATAAATTAAATGTTTACAAAAAGCCATTATATGTACTCAGTCACTACTTGTCATGTAATTCTTTATTTTGGTTTGCCTGAGAAAACTGTTTCAGATTTACTTTTTCTTTCATGGGAAGAAAACTTGGCCAATCTCAAATAAATGTTTATTTGGAATACAAAGATTTTAAAGGACATTTAGATGAATAGATGAGTCAGAATAATTTAATTTTTTAAGAAAAGAAAGTAAACATTTTTTAAAAAATGAAAATGCCTTTTGTTAGCTTCATTCTTTTTACACTATGTAGAATGTTAATGGGTGGCTTTAGACTGTCTGGATTTAAATTGGGCAGTTATACTTCCTCATTAGTACATGACACTAGCTTCTATTTTTGAAAATATTTGAGATTTCTGATCATGATGATTATGGTTAACTATGTGAGTGTGTGTAATCCGGGCTAGTGATGAGTCCTTTTGATCTGAAGATATATACTAACAAAAATTGTACTTTGATTTTTTAAAAAACATTTTGGTATTTTAAATATTCAGTGGATATGCTCCTCTGTCTTGTGACATGGCTATTGCCTTTATCCAAAAAAGAGCCCTTGCTGTGTGCCATATTGTTGCTAGTTAATTTTGTCATTTGGTTACTACTGTGCACAGATTTTCTAGCACTGAGAACACACATTTCATGCACAATTAAAGGATATCCTAGAAGGTAACTGGGAAGAATCATAAAGATTCTTTGTACTCTATGCTCATGCATAAAACTGTCTGCCTCTCTACTTGACTTTATAATAGGAATGGCAAACCTTCTCTATCCAAAATGTCAGTGGCATATTTTCAGTAAATGGCATCCTGAGACTTGAATTTCAAAGATTTTATTTTGTATCACTTCCATAGATGAATGCCAGTGATCTTTGTCTCTTTGGAACCAACCTTTGCCATGTCCCTGCAAAACTACCTCCTCTACCGTCCATCTAGATGCTTGGTTCCTTAGCCTGCCCTCCTCACCTCAGTAAGTAGGTCACACCAACCTCACTGGGTTTCTTTAATCAAAGTCATAGGAGTTGTCCTTAATACCATTCATTCCTTCACCCTCCACAGCAAATTCATAACTTCTAAATATTTTTTATCTGAATTTTTCTCTACCTTCCTAGTTCTCTCCAGATTGCACTAATAACCTCCTAACAGGATTCTCTAAATTCCCTTCTTGCCTACTTCACCCTTTCACCCTGTGACAGATTTCTCTTCAAAACATAATACTTTTCAGTATATTTCTGTTTCCCTTAGAATAAAAGCTATTTTTTTTCAGCCCCTTGTTTGTCACCCTTCTTATACTTTGTTTTCCTGGGTTCGCCTTTTATTTCAAGTCTCGATTCCAATGACCTTTGCCATAAGCCGTTCTATTACCATCTACTTAAAAATAGAGCTGTTTCATTGTGTGAAGAGTTTCAGGGATGTGTAGTAGGCAGAGGAAGGGAGATACTTTTGGAGACTTCTTTAATAGTCAAGATTAGAGCTGGTGGTGATTTGGAGCAGGTTTATGCTTTTAGAAATAAAGGAAATCAATTTGAGATTATTTGGAGAGTTAATTAGAGCTCTTGCTGATGGTTTAGATTTTGAGACTGATGAAAGAAAGAAGCATCAAGGATAACCTCTTGTTTTATCTTAAGCTACTAGGTACATGCTGATGCTGTAAAGACATATGGAAAACTGTAAGAGGAGATGACATTGCAGATTAGATAAATTAACAGTGTGGTTAGGTTTGTTACATTTAGATACTGTATGAAGATTTCAAATTAGCCACTGGCTCTGGGATCTGCATTTGGAGATGGAAGTTTCATGGTGATTGACATCCTTATATTTGAGGTAATCTAAGAGAGTGTATATAGTAACGGGTACAGGGTAAGAGAGGCATTTCAGCACAGAGTTTTGAGCACAATCAGTGGAGCTGACAAAAACAACCACGAAGACTGCCAGGGATATAAAGCAGAAAACCAAGGAAATGTGGTGCCCCAAAGGTCAAAAGCAGCAAGTACTTAAGTGATTACTCAACAGTGTTGAAGGAAATCTCAAAGAAGATACAAATAAATAAATAAATAAATAAATAATGGATTGGTAGCAAGGAGATCATTTGTGGTCTTGGTAAGATAATTCTCAATGGCCATTATTGTGACCACTAGTCCTATGTGGTTATTGAAGTTGAAATACACATTAATTCAAAAGACATAAATTAAAAAATTCTTATGTTAATCATATGTCACATGTTTAATAGACATGTAGGAATACTCACACCATATCAGCTGGTGGTGATTTGGAGTATTAGCCAGTATTAGCCAGTGATTTGGAGTATTAGCCAGATATGGAACATTTCCGTCATCACCAAAAGCTCTTTTAGACAGTGCTGCTCCAGAAGGTTGAGTGCTTATTCTAAGTAGACACAGCTTCTCCTGGCCTGACAGATTCCTCTCCTTATGGAAAGAGGAACAACTCGTGTGCAGGGAGAGGTGTGGCCAGAAGAACATCACAGCAGCACCTCAGGCTGGATTCAGTAACCCTTATCTAAAGAAATCACTGCATAGTAGAACAATGAAGATGAAAACACGAACCAAGTGGTCAGAATTTTGAAAGAAGTAGAAGTTGGACATGGACTGCTCTGGACTTTTCTCTCATTGATTCTAAATGACACCAATGAGAGGTCAGGGACACTGGAGGAAGCAGTTGTAGGAACTTGTGTTGACTGGGAAGTTTTATTCAGTAGGCGGTACTCATGCAAGTCTGAAGATAAATGAGATTCAGATTCACAAGGGATATTGCTATGCCCTTCAGCTAATGGAAGCAAAAAAAAAAATCTAGGCACTGCTGTGTTTTAGACATATGAACACATTTAATACTTGTAACTGCAGGAGGTAGGTTTTGTTCTACTCTCATTTCCTGATGAGTTTCATCTTATTTTGAAAAATGAGAATGACTGATGAAGTGAATAGACCTTTGGAAACGAAGTAGGGTAGTTAGCGAGTATCTAAAAGACTTTGCTTTTTCCAACTATTTTACATTGGAGAAGGCACTCTGGAAAAGGTGATGCTTTCTACAGTAGCTTTTGCTTATAATTGACAACCCCTTTATTTTAGCAGAATTTGTCCTTTGCAGTAGAATGGTGTCCCTGTGAAACATGAAGGTGGTTTATCTCATATATGATATTGTACATTCCTTAAATTTAGCTTTTCTAACAAAAATGAACATTATATTAAAATATGAGTTAATTATCAGCTGTCTTTTAGGTAAATCACCTACCTTTTTTCTTATTGTGCCTTTTAATTACATTTACTGTGTGCATGTCTATTTTTCATACTGGGCTGTAAGCTCCTCAAATGAAAATAGTATTTATTGCCCTGGAGTGCCTGGCCCAAAGCTTTGCAAATAATTAAATATTGAATAGATACAGTTTGGATTGAATTGAACTACTGTATTATTACTACAGAATCAGTTTTGAGCCAGCAATATCTCGTGCTTACCTTCCATTTGTGATTGATCTTATGGTGGCCTCTCATCAGATTCCTTCACTTTGGAAAAAAAGAAAAGTCCCTAAATATATACTACCTGGTAGTCTTCACAGCTGAATGTCATCCTCTATGTAGGGCAAATACCAATTTGGCAAGGTCAAGTTTAAATTTGAATTAATGTCCTCTAGAATACTATGCCACTCATTCCTCAGGCTTTTGTGATAAGAATAGGTGTTTTGGCATGAAAAAGGAGACAAATATAGACACACAAGAAGTGAGAACACCACCCAATTACCACAATGAAAACTACAGAAAGATGCATAATAGTAAAGCTTACAAGAGTCCAAGACAAAGAAAAAATAATGAAACTGGCAAGGAATAGCTTTTAATCTCTTTATTAATTTTGGTAGGATGGACATTTTAATAATGTTAATTCTTCCAATCCATGAGCATGGGTCATGTCTTTCCATTTCTTTGTGTCTTCTTCTATTTCTTTTAACAGTGTTTTATAATTTTCTTTGTATAGGTCTTTCACTTCTTTTGTTAGGTTTATTCCCAAGTATTTGATTTTTTGTTTCAATTATAAAATGTATGGTTTTCTTGATTTCTTCTTCTTCAGACTGATTGTGTATAGAAAGGCTACTGAGTTTTGTGTGTTGATTTTGTTTTCTGCTACTTTAGTAGCAGGATACTACTGAACTGGTTGATTATTTTGAGTAGTTTTTATGTGGAATTTTTAGGTTTCTCTATGTACATTATCATATCATCCCTTATAATCAGGGAGATGCAAATCAAAACCACACTAAGATACCACCTTACACCAATAAGAATGGCACATATCAAAAAAACAAACAACAACAAATGTTGGCGAGGATGTGGTGAAAAAGGAACTCTCCTACATTGCTGATGGGAGTGCAAACTGGTCTAACCACTATGGAAAGCTGTCTGGAGATTCCTCAACCTGGTAAAAATGGAGCTACCAGACAACCTGGCAATTCCATTCCTAGGGATGTACCCAAAGGACACAAAAACATGGATTCAAAAGAATACCTGTACATCTCTGTTTATTGCAGCACTATTTACAATAGGTAAAACCTGGAAACAACCCAAATGCCCAAAAATAGATGACTGGATCAGGAAGATGTGGTACATATACACAATGGAATATTATTCAGCAATCAAAAAAGATAAACTTATGCCATTAGCAGCAACATGGATGGAACGAGAAGGAATTATGCTCAGTGAAATAAGCCAGAAGGAAAAAGAAAAATATCGGATGATTTCACTTATAGCAGGAATATAGGGGAACCAAATAAGATGTCAATGTAAAAAAATAGTAACAGTACAAAACACAAAAAACAAAAACAGACAATTATAAACCAGAGATATCTTGCAGGAGAGGAGGAGGGAGAGGGATCAGAGGGAGGGAGGGAGGAGCACAAGGGACTGGGGTGATGGTGCACAGGTGCGTTGGTGAAAGAAACACTATGGGGACTACATCTGCAGGGGTGGGGGTAAGCAAATATTGTTTAAAAATGAACAATGATGCAAAAAATAAAAAAAAATTAAAAAATACAGAGGGAAAAAAAGAATCAGTGCTTTTTTTTCAGCAAAAAGAAACTTTTGAAACTTTGATGGAGTTATACATTTTTTCTCATACAAATAAACTTTTAGTTATTAATGAATTAACTGCTATTCCTCTTAAAGTTGCTTATTAATAAAAAGGACATGTAATAAGGCATAATCTTTAATAGCTAAAGACAGACTTCAGAATGTATAAAATAGGGGTAAAATTGATGTTAGCCATGGGGAACCCATTGGGAGAAAATGCTCAGTGTTTATAATGCTTATGATGGAGGAGTAGCCAGCAGAAACCAGAAAGTCTGAGCTGGTGAAAATACAGGAGAGCCAAACTGCTGCTGATGTAATCATGCTCAGCACCCCACTCAACTTGTCTTTAAAATGTAGCAAAGGCGAAATAAATGAGCCAGTCCGGCATTCCACAGGCCCTACGTTTTCCAACTCTATTCACTTTTTAAACAAAGCCACAAATCAAGTTGTTTATTTCACATCTTACTGATGAAAAAGACCTGATTACCTGACTTTATTTTATAATGAATTTTATTAATGTCATGTAGATGCATAATGCCATGTTCTCGGAGTTAAAATTTAATTCCACCTCTCTATTAGCTCTGTGAGTAAAAAGTAGAAGAAAATTCATGACTTGTGCCAGGACCAGGTCCAGTGAATTGGAATGGGAAAGCCAATGTAAATTGTTCACAATTTGTCAGTGTAAATTAGGTTTTATATGTAGAAGGTATTTTTTAACTCTCCATAAACAACATGGCCTGCTTTTTAAAAAAAAAATAAGGAAAAACACGATGGTATACAAAAAAATATTGCTTATAATATATTCAGAGGAAGGCTAAGTTTATATGAGAACCAAAGTGTTTTACAAAGGTACCAAATAGAAGAAATAATGTTTAAGAAACTTTATATGAGACAATAATTCTGCATAAAAGATTAGAAAATGAAATTCGTTCAGCCTTGTCACATTTTAAGTATACCTATATTAATCCATTTTTATATTAACTAATTTATTTTCCTAGATTTATAACTTTGAAGAACTTTGGCTAGATTTTAATTGTTTGTTTTGTGTGAATAAGTGAGTTGAATTTTTTTTACTTCATATTAGTTATAAGAAAACAATACCTTCTTGCCAAATAGATGAAAGCAATTACTTTATGTTGTAAGCTCTTAGAAAATTTTCAAGAAAAATTATTTTAAATAGCATTTAATGACTGTGTGGAACCCAAACTGCAAACATAAAATCTATAGCTTTGTAAATAATGATTTATAAATGTGACTTATTAAAGTCTACTAGTTTTCCCTATTTGAAACTGTGTACCCTTAATTTTTGTTTAATTTTGACTTGGACATGACGCCTGAAATTTGGCTTTTGTTCTCTTGAGAGAACATGTTCATGAGTTAGTGATTGTAAATTGTTTCATAAAAGAGTTCTAATCTATACTAGATATTAACCTTTTAGGTTATCAGACTTGCCTTAAGAACGGGTGCATATTTTTTCTTTTAATATAACATCTGTTTGCTTAAACATTGTCTGTTCTTTTAAACACAAAAGATCTTTTAAAATATATTTTGTAAACAGGTCAAAAAATAAAATAAATAAACAGGTCAAAGTGCTGTTTTCCATTTTATAATAGTTCAGTTAGTCATACTAGGTGTCTGACTCTAGAAAAACTCCCATTTTAGAATATAGCCAAGAATATGAAATTTAGGAAAGTTATCTTTGGAAGCACAGCCCTGTTCATGCACCTGTGAAAGAAAAATCCTACAGATTCTTGAAAGTCTATTTATTCTAATTTTAGACATTGATTTTACCATGTTTGTTTGATTTCCCAGTTCCAAAAGTAGTTTTGAAGCAACAAATTAAGAAGGGAATGGGTGAGTCATAGCTGGAGGCATCTGGAAGCTGCTGTGGAAGTGACTGAGGAATGGCTATCGCAGATTGGACCAACCTCATATGGACTAAAGCCCCAGCATGTTACATTTTATATAAATAATCTTTTACAGTTATATTTTCTGAAACTTATGGCATGTGATCAATTTACCATGCTGACTAGCAGAATGAGACAGTGAGCTAAATTCAAAATTCCTTCTGACTCGTTTAACCCTCTCTCGGTCTGGCTCCAGTGCCAACTATACATGTTAAAAAGTTTAATGTTTGTTCATTTGATGAAGAAATGCAGTGTCCACAAAACATTTCTTGTTGATAGTGATCTGATGTTTAATTGGGGCAGCAGGGATGTACGTGATTAAAATTGAGAGGGTTGTCTGCGAAGTCCCAGGTATGCATGAGGTGGTGCGGGCTGAGAGACTTCTGCTCACCAGGAGTTTCAGAGCATGCTGTTAGAGGTGGCCTGTGCTGTATCTTAAGGGAGTAGTGGGCTTAGCCAGGCTGCACTCTGAGCAGACAGGATAGCACGGGCAGTCACTGAGAACCTCAGGGGTACAATTTATTTAATAACCTCAAGAATTTACAGAATTTCTGGGGAAGTTGAGTAGAGCAGGGTCAGCAACCTTTTTCTGTGAAGGACCAGTTAGTAAACAGTTTAGGCTCTGTGAACCCTGTGCTTGGTAGCAGTGAGTTAAAGCTGCTGTTGTCCTGCAGAAGTAGCCACAGGCAATATGTAAATGAGTAGGCAGGACTATCCCAGCACACAGTTTAAAAAATATTGTCACCAGGAGTTTCAGAAAGTTGTGATATATGTACACGATGGAATACTCTTAGCAATCAAAGACAAACTCATGCTATTCATGGCAACATGGGTGGAGCTGGAAAGGTTTATGCTCAGTGAAAAAAGTCAGGAGGAAGAAGATAAATACTAAATGGTTTCACTTACATATGGAATATAGAGAAACCAAATAAGAGGTCAATTGAAAGAGAAAACTAACAAGCTGACCACAGATCTGAGGTGTACAGCACGTGAGGGGGGAGCTGGGGCGTCAAAACAGAGGAAATATGGTGATAGTTCACGGGTGCTGTGGTGACAGGAGAACTTTGGGACTACACGTAAGGGGAGACATGAAATACTGTACAAAAGTGAACAATGATGTAATAATGCACCCCTATGTTTATAGCAGCACTATTTACAATAGCTAAGCTTTGGAAACAGCCCAAATGCCCAAAAATAGATGACTGGATCAAGAAGATGTGGTACATATATACCATGGAATATTACTCAGCATTCAAAAAAGATAAACACATGCAATTTGCAGCAACATGGATGGCGCTGGAAGGGATCATGCTCAGTGAAATAAGCCAAAAAGAAAAAGAAAAATACTGGATGGTCTCACTCATAGCAGGAATCTAGAATACTTAAATAAGGGACCAGGAAAATGAATAACTGTAAGAAAGTGAAAATCAAAATCAACAAAAACTATGAACCAGAGACACTTTTTGGGGGGTGGGGGGCGGGAGGGGAGGGATTGGGGTCAGAATGGGGGGATTGCAATTGTAAAAAAAAAAAAAAAAAAAAAAGATGGTATAAAAAAAAATAAGATACAGCTTGTTAATTGTACCATGTGCACTACAGAATCTGCCATTTGGATGTAAACTCTTGTATGAATTCAATTAATTAAAGTTTGTTGATACTATTGAAAAAAAAAAATTGTCATGTTGGATTTGGCCAAAGGCTCCAGTTTGCCAGAACCCCAGTGTAGATATTGGACTAGCATCATGGCCCTTCACTGCCTTGAATAATTTTCTCATTGCTTTTGTTAATATCTTCATGGGATTGATCTCCATAGCATAGGGCCATAGAATTATAGAAAACTTTTATATACTTATCTTAAACACATTTCTTTGTATATTCTAGACATTGTGGTTTTATTATGTTTTAACGCCTTATATTTTGCTATTAAGAAAAGTCACATTTATCTGCATAGACTTACATAGTGTTATTGTCTGCAATCGTTCATTATCTTCATGTCTTTTGTTCTGTTTGCTTTTTGTTTCCAAAGCTTGTGTCACATTTGAAGTGCTGGGTTAGAAAAGAAGAAGAAACAATGACTATTAGAGGCTCATAATGGCAGACTTAATGAGTAGTGAAATTTGCACTGGCCCTTAAAGAATAAGTAGGAGTTTACCAAGCACTGGAAAAGAAAGGATAATTTGGGCCTAAGAGTTAACACAAGCAGTAATGAAAAGACATGAAGGGCAGTGCGGTGTTCACTAACTGTCTAGTATTCTAGGCACCAGAAAACTTGAAGAATGTAGGTTTCACCTCTGTGTTAACACGTCTTAATTGTCATTCTCAGTTGTTTGGGTTTTTCTTACAACCTGTGGGAAGTTCTTGCTCCTTTTCAAAGTCTGTTTCCTCTTCACAGTCAAAATGATTTTTTAAAAAAAAAAAAACATGAGTCAAATCCCATAACACCTCTAGTCAAAGACTTTCCTTTTGGGGCCTCCCTGGTGGCCTAGGGGTTAAGTCTTAGTGCAAGCACCACTGTGGCCTGAGTTTGATCCCCAGCCAAGGAGCTAACTTACGTATGTCATAGCGGACCTCTCCTGTCTCACCTGCTGCTCCGCTTAGCAGTGTATTTCAGTAGATCTGCCTTCTCTGCTCCCCACCTCTGTCTCTGGTGAATCCTCTCACCCCGTGCACCTCTGGCCTATACCCCAGCCCTTCTATGCAAAAACAAAACAAAACAAACTTTGCTTTTAAAAATAAACAGAAAATAAAATTTTGCCATCTCCTAAAAGGTCCTGTTTGACTGACTCCTGTTTCCTCTCCTGAATAATTTCAATTTCACCTTTGTTTTCTGCTCTGCCTTCACTGGCCTCCCTGGAATTGTTCTGTATCCCCAGCACACTGCCTGCTCAAGGGACACACAGTTTCTCTGTCTGGAACCTTCTTCAGGAAGATACCGTCTTTATTTTATCCAGGTTTCAGGTCAAGTCTCACTTTACTTATAAGAATATAAGCCTTCTATGAAAGCTTGATCTAAATAGAACCTTCTAGCATGTCACTCTCCAGCTCCTTATATTGTCTGTCATTTTCTTGCTAGTAAATCTCCTTTAGAAAGCTAGAATTGATGTCACTATTGAAGTTGGATTGCAAAATAGTTGAGGACCATGGTTCACATGAAGAAATAAACTAAAAACCTCAGTTGCAGACTTGTGAGAAGCATATAGCAATAGAATAAATTCTGGGTTATTCATGGTTGAAGTAATTTAAAAATAATTTATAGAAGATTTGCACTTTCTTCTTCATTTCTCTTCTAATTTTGCCTATTTAAAACAGCTTTCATAGCATATCCCAATGAGAAATTCTATTCTTATAAGAAACATCAAATTTCTAAGGTTAAATTTTATGTGTATTTGCCTCTATTAAAAAATGAAAAAAAGATTGTCTAATTTTATTAAACGCTGTGTGATTTTATGTGATGATCCATATAGAATGTAATTTTAAGTTGTGAATTAAGTTTGGAGAGTACATAATTAAATTAAATTTGAGATCAGTTTTTCCAAAACTAAGTATAAAGTCAGTATAATTCTTATTATCTAGATAATAAATAACAATATATTTCTTAGATCCAGGAGTCTAAGATTCATGAGAGTTACCAATGCATGCCTTTTCATATTTGAAGGTCAGAGGAAAATGCATATGGAGTTACCATTTTATCATGAAATTCCTTATGACAGCTAAAATACCAAGAAAAGTAGCAACTGGAGTACAGTTATTTGTTTTTAAAGATTTATTTATTTATACAAGAACTGGGATACAGGCCAGATGTGCGGGAGGGTGAGAGGATTCACTAGAGACAGAGTGGGGAGTAGAACAGGCAGACTGACTGAAATACACTGCTGAGGAGAGCAGCGGATAAGACAGGAGAGGTCTATGCTGCGCCATGTGGGTTGCTCCCTGGCCGGCCGGGGATTGAACTTTTGCTACAGTGACTGTGTATTGCTTCACATTGTGGTGCTTAACCCCTTGCACCATCAGGGAGCCCCTGGAGTACATTTAATAAAGATTTATTAACTAGATAAACATCTGTCAGAGAGGAAAATGGTCTGCATCTCGGATAGCATAGGCCAAAGAACTATTTTATATGAAGAAAGTGACTATATGTATATTCTGTGCTCCTTGATACATTTTAGGGCACAGGATAAGGTGTTAGAGACCCTGCATGATTCTCAGGAAGAAGTGAATAAAGGACACAAGTATTGTCATTCTTGGTTGTGAGCTCAGCATGCTTTAAAAAGTGTTAAGTTCTATCCATAAATCAAACAGTGATCTAAGATAGTGAACTCTGGGGAAAAATACTTTAGCAACACATTCTGAATATGAAATAGTAGGGATTTTTTTTTCAAAGTTTTTGACTGAATTTCATCATTATGCCTAAAGAGAACTACCTTGGTCATTTAATGTTGTATGTAAGGGTTGCATTTCTTATTTTGTTTTAAGATTTATTTATTTATGCATACAAGAGCTGGTATACAGGCCAGAGTGTGGGCAGTAAGAGGATTCACCAGGGTGGGGAACAGAACAGGAGGATTGACTGAAATACACTGCTGATGGGAGCATTGGGAAAGTCAGGAGAGGTCTGCTGCACCATGTGGGTAGCTCCCTGGCTGGGGATCGAACTCATGCTGCAGTGGCTGTGGATAGCTTCATAGGTTGTGCCTTAACCCCTTGTGCCACCAGGGAGTCCTGGGTTGCATTTTTTAAATGCAGATTTATTAGGTAGGTGAGAATTCATTTGTTGGGTCAACAGGATTTTATAAGTGCATTGTACTTAATTCAGAATATGGGGGAATAATTTAGCATTGTGTGAAATTATATTTCTTGTGGTACAATAAAAAGTCTTTGAGCAATCAAGAAAACAGTGCAAAAAAACCCCATAATTAATTGGTGATTTAATTGTTCATTAAGATAATGCTACAAAAGGGACAGAAATATGGAGGATTAGTTACTCGGAAGTCATCCTGCTAGAAATAGTCAAAGAGAATAAATTAGGGAGATCTGAAGGTCCCTTTACCTTTCCCAATTGCCCATACCGCTCCCCCCACCACTCAGCAAGTCACACACACATACACACAGAAACATTAAAATATCATGAGACTATAAACTTGAATTACCCTGAGAACAAAATCATTGCTGGACCCAGGACAGGCCAAGATCAAGAACCAAATAGAACTTTTAAAAATGGAAAGTATAATTACTCGGTAGATAACTTTACTGTGAAAACTGAAAAAAGACAGGCAAATTCATACTGATCAGAAGAAAAGACATCACTTTGTAAAGCAAAGTCCAACAGTCCTGACACCAGTGTCTAAATATCAGCAATGGTGAAGTAATATTTTCAAAATACTAAGAGAAAATGTTAATATAAAGTCATACAGTCACTCACTGTGGTTTTGTGAGTTTTGCAAAATTTGGGCAAAAGTAAGGACTTTGTCTAATGAACAAAAAACCAAGAGAGAACCAAAGTAAAATAAATGGAAAAAGAGAATTGCCTATACCTTTTTGTTTGCTTGTTGCCTTCTACAGTTTCTCCGTTCTGTCAATATTAGTTGTGCAAATTATGCACAGGGCCTCTAGTTTTTTCATATTTACTTTTGAATTTTGCCCAGTGTAGTAAACAATGTCATAGACAAATCCCAGAAGGACATTAGGAAATTAACTCCCGATTTCCTTTTTCAAACTTAAATGTTATTGCAGTCCATTATTTTAGTTCTGTCATTTAATAAAAAACCTAAAAATCAAATAGTAATATTTGAAGAAACTTCCAAATGACTCTTGATACTAAATTTAGTCAGCTGTCTCACTTTTCTTAGTTCCACTGACTTGAACTGGTAACAGTTAAGGGCTTCACTCAAGGTAAGCCATTAGCCAAGGTGGTGAGTGGTATAATGGGGTATGCCTGTTTACTTCCCAAACCTGTTTTAATACTTATTTTGCTTTGAGAATCAGTGCTTCCTGCTAAAGAAATTAAAAGTCCTTAAAGGTTGGGTTATAATTCAGCATAGACTGACATTTTTCTATGGTTACATTTTCCTAAATAACTGAATTTATCAGGACTGAACTTTATTGTAAAAAGGGCACCACATCATCTATTTTACATGACTATGCAGCTTCTAGTAAGATTGACTAATTGATTTATAATCTATTCTAATTTGCTGTAGTGCATAATTGCTTAAACTTATTGAACAGCCATGAAATGTTTCACAGGGGATGTCTCCTCCCTTTACTCATTTGATAACCCGAATGATTTACCTTTATAGAACTGTCTATTTTCCCCATAAAAAGCAATATATCTAGTGTCCATAAAATAGTCCCAAGGTCATATATACAGACAGTCCATAAATACCTTATCTGAAATCATCATAGTTGAGAAAGCCCAGTAATAAAAATTCAGAACTGCTACTTCTTTAATAAGTAGTCCAGAGCTCCAGAGACTGCACTCTGTCGCAGCAGAATCCTCCCCCTTGAACAGCCTTATCCTTGCCTTTTCCATTACCCCAGTAGCCACAGTAGCAAGTGACTTGCTTCTTCTAAGTCACTTGTAGTCATTTGCATTTTTAATGAATTATTTGCTTCAGTGCCTTTTTTGAGTGGTGCCATATGTTGACTATTCACATTTTGAATTCTGAGTGCCTTTGTAATTAAAACACTATATAGTAGGGTTTTCAACTATATCATCAGTGGGACTTATTTTTAGTTATTGTGAAGTACATTATAAATACATGCTATGGTTGTTTCATAACTCTACATGTCTTCTTTCCTCTGAGAACAGTGTATTAAATCTTTTCATTTCATATATTTTTACTAGGAGCAGAAACACAACACAGTCAGGTTCATGTATTATTATCTTTTTTAATAAAGTAGTTCTCTAAAGATTTTTAGCTGAGCAGAAGTTTATATAGTTCAGAAAAATCCACAAGAATAAATATGGACATAGGAAAGAATAATAAAGTGGATATTAATAATTAATTTCTCAGTGCTTTGATTCCAAAATATAATATTGGTTAGATCTTTGTTACAAAAGCTGCTTTTAAGTCATGTGGCTGCATGTTGTTTCCAGACAGTAAAGACACAGCCACACCAAGACAAAAGCAAAAGAGAATTGAACTAACAGTACTTTGAAAATTGCCATGTTTTTCAAAGTGGACTAATGATAAAATGGTAGATTTCTCAAACAATATTCAGTAGAGCTTCTGGAAGCCTGTCTTCTTCAGTATTTGGCATATAATTCTCTTGGCTCATTTCTCCTTTTTGTTTATTTTTAGAGGCTGAATATACTGAAGTGATTTTTCTAACTATGTTTTGAAGTTCTCACTTAACAGGGAAGCAGAGCTGAGACAGAACAGGTCAAATTGATCATTGATTAGATTGTTTAAACAGGCTTTTATCATATAGCGAAGGCTAATAAAATCACTCATTGAGATCAGTTGCTGAAATCATTAAAATGTTCTATGGTTAAATTATGTGATTAGTTTTCACCTTTGATTTTAATGTGGATCAGCTTACATTTGTTATTACATATGCGCACGCACAATGCTCACATGGACATGCAAATTTGACATAATGCAAATTCTTGCTTTAGGCTTAAAACCTAAATGAATACAGTAGATTCAGTGATCAACTGAATGACCAGAGGAGAGATACAGAGAGAAAGAAGCAAAGATAAAGAGACACATATTACTGCACCAACTACATTTCGTTCATTTATTAAACAAAAATTTGGTTTGGGCAATGTATCAGAGAAGCAAATAAACATTTCCACTGCTAGCAAGTTTCATTCATTTCTTCTGCCTCCTACTGTCTAGGGTCTCACAGCTGTACTTCCGGACCCCTGTTCCTCAAAGCTTGACTCTGTTTTAAGAGCATTCCAAATTTATCAGATATTACTTGAATTCCCTCCTTCCTCACTCCACTTACCCCTCTCATACCTGCTTATAAAGCTCTTTTAGCCATGTGAGACATTAAAACTTTTTAACAGCACAGAGAACAGTGATTGATCAGTCAGAAAGGATTTGGACCCTAAAGAACTGAACTGTATATTAACAAAGCTCATAATCCAGTAATGGCCCCTGGCTTCTCAATGCTCCCAGGTTTACTGTCACTCATTCTAATCAGTGGAGGCTGATCTTTGTGCTCTGCTCTCTCCTGGACATACATTCAGGGCCTGATCTCATCATCCGCCCTCTCCCAGTTGGCAGGCACCATCGCTCACCAGTCCAAAGGAGAGGCAGCAGGGATTCTTGGTAATTCCCATAAACTAACTAACCATCTGCAAACTCTTGTTTCCATCTCAGTTTTGTAAGTATAGCAGTCATTCATACTAAAAGGGATATGAAAACCCAAATGAGAAACTTTTGGCACTAAATTTTTACATGGAGTGCAGACAGGTGACCATAACATATAGATATATAAATTAAAATTTGAGATAAATGTATAGTGTGAATGGTCATAGATGAACATAAATGAAAATATAGAGTAAAATCCTCATCATTCATCAGGAACAGAATGTGTCAGAATCCTTTCTCTTTCTGTTGGGCACAGGGCACAAGCATGCCTAGAGAGACAGCTTACAAGTAAGCCAAAAGTTTCTCTTGACAAACTGGGTTTGACCATATTCTATTTAATTGTGTTTGCTTTTAAAATATATATATGAATTATCATTTTTTTAAGATTTATTTATTTATTTATTTATACAAGCACTGGTTACAGTCAGAAGCGCGGGAGGGTGAGAGAATTCACCAGAGCCAGAGCGGGGAGCAGAGCAGGCAGACTGACGAAGTACACTGCTGAGGGGAGCAGCGGGCGGCAGGAGAGGTCTGCAGCAGGAGAGGTCTGCGCGCCATGTGGGACCCTCCTCCGGTGGCCTGGGAACAGCTGGGGATCGAACCGGGGCTGCAGAGGCTGCGGGCAGCTTCGCAACCCAGCGCTCAACCGCTGCGCCACCGGGGAGGCCCATGAATTATATTTTAAAAAAGGAAAAAATGGCTTTGTTTCAAGCATTACTGTAATCAGTTCCTTAGATTTTCCTATCCCCTTCAAAAAATGAAACTTGCAAAAATGTAACCTTATGTGGAATCAAATAGGGAGTGAATTTTCCCCCTAACTGATAAAGTTTATCTCTTGAAACATGTGATATAATGATAAAATCAGAAACATTTGCTCATGTATTCTTTTCACAAATACTTAGCAAATATAGCCCCACACTTGAAGGAGCTCATAGTCTTCTAAGAGAGACAGACATGGGAAGGTAAATTTAATGTCACATGGTAATCAAAACAATGGGTGGACACCATGTGTTGTGGGGTCTTAATCAGCTTGGAAGAAGAGCATCTGAACTGCATCTTAAAGAAGTCTAGGAGTTAGGAAAAAAGAAAGTTTGGAGAAAAAGTGGTGGGGAGAGCTTCTGTGCCTCTGTTCACACATTCTGAGTATATGAACAGTTTCTCTTTTTGTTTCAAACTGCAGGTAGTTTCCTTATGTACTTCACACTTCTGTGCCATTCACACACTTGGCTAACTTTCCCTTTGCAATTCAAAATCAGAAGGTTCCAGTTTAGCCACAGAGTCTTTCGAGATAAATGGATCATTTCTGATTCATTTAAATGATAAAAATCACCCAATTAGATCACTCTTAGAGTCTCCTGGTTACTTTTGAACCAAAGTAACTTTTTTCCTTGCTTCTGACTTTGGATCAGAAGCAATACTTGCTTCATCAAAGAGCAGACGTCTAACTTTTTCAGAAAGGAGGGATGAATTTTTTTTTTAATATTTATTTGTATTTATGCATACAAGGATTGGGGTGTAGGCCAGAGGTGCGAGTGTGTGTGGGAGAGAGGATTCACCAGAAAAAGTGGGAGCAGAACAAGCAGATCTACCAAAATACACTGCTGAGAGGAGCAGCAGACAAGACAGGAGAGATGGGTGGGCATCTAGCCATTCATAGTCGCCTCTGATAGCTTGGTAGCACTGAAACTTAACCCCTGCTCCACCAGGTAGGCCCAGGAGGGGTGAATTTTCTGTAGAAGAAATTGAAGTTTTTGGTAAACGAGACACTGGTGGGAGCCATCAGGTTTGTCACAGTCCATTCCTCCCACCTATGACTATTAATGAGTACCTGCAAGGGCAGGTGCCAAAAACTGTGTTAAGTGCTGCAGGCATCACACATGCATACCTTTTACATATTAATTGTAGAATGATTATAGAAAGTCTCTGAGACACAAAGAAGTTGAACAGAAGATTAGACAGATTGGATCATTTTCAAATGTGAAGTGAAGCCTGTTACATTTGTTGGAATTTATAATATTCTATTATAAATGCATTCTTCAGGTGTGTGTTTAGAAATAATATTTATAGGCATATAAACATAAATGGGTTTCCAAAGAAGAAATTTTTCATATTTTGACATTGGAAAAGTGCTGTCAGTGTATTTTGACTTGATTTCAGCAACTATTTCTTTTTCTTGTAATTGTTTTTGATGGACAGAAGCAGAAAAATTATGTAGTTCTTGAAAAAATAATGTATCGAGATAGTAACGTTATTCTTTAGACAGCTCACACATAGTGTTTTTTAATGGATAGATGGTGACCTGCAGGCAGTCTTAACTAAGGGCCTGTTTTTTTTTTTTAAGTACACTTTTGTTTTTAAAATGTTGATGAAAATAAATAAATAAATAAAATGTTGATGTACAACACACACACGGAGAAAAGTGTACACATGATAAGTGTGCTATTTGCAGACTTTGTACAAAGTGAACACAGTCTTGTAACTGCCACCCAGAAAAAGAAACAGGAATTCATATGTCCTCTCACAATACTACCCAATTTCAGAAATGATGCCTACACATTTCCCCTGGCTATCTGGAAGTAGAATGTTCCTATTTGGTATGATTTAGTAGGTTATTTTGTGGATCTGGAAATGCTCAAAAAAATTTTCCATATAAGGAAATGAAAATAAACTATACTTTTGCCTAATCTTGAATTTTGTCAGGTTTTGATAATAAAAGTAGCCAGCCTTATAAAAGCATTTAGAATGTGTTCTTTGGAAGATTTAGTATTTGGAAATACTAAATGGAGTATATCTGGACTTGCAGTGTTTTCAGTCAGAAGGTTAAATCGATTTCTGAAATAGCTATAGAAGCCTTCAGATTTTCCATTTTTTCTTGTGTCAGTTTTGGTAAATTGTACTTACTGAACATTTTCTCTATTTGAAAACTGATTAGCATGAATCTATTCATATATTCTCTTATTTTGTTTTTAATGTATGTAGTAATCTTTATCTTAGTGATGGCCACCTTCTCTGTCAGTCTTGCTGTGCATTTTAAAATTTCATTTCTTTAAATAACAAGTGTTGCTAGGATTCTCTCATACATTTGTCTTCCATTTTCTATTATTTTAATTATTCTATCTTTATTTGATAATTAATTTTCTTCTGTCTTCATTAGATAAATATTTAGATCTTTAGTTGTTAACCTTTCTTATTTTTTTTAAAGATTTATTTATTTACACGCACAAGAACTGGAGTACAGGCCAGAGTTGTGGTGGGGGCGGGGGTGAGAGGATTCACCATAGACAGAGTGGGGAACAGAACAGGCAGACTGACTGAAATACACTGCTGAGGGGAGCAGTGGGCAAGACAGGAGAGGTCTGCTGCACCATGTGGGTAGCTCCCTAGGTGGGGATCGAATTTGTGCTGCAGTGGCTGGGGAAAGCTTCATAGGTTGCTTCTTAACACCTTGCGCCACTAGGGAGGCCCAGCCTTTCTTATATTTACATATATTTTAAGGACAGGAATTTTTCACCTTATCATATCTTTAGCTATGTCATGTATTTATATTTTCATTTCATTCAAAATATTTCTAAATTTGTTGTAATTAAGTTGGAACCCTTGGGTTGACCTCAAGATGTTACTTCATAATTTTGAAATATTTAGTAATTTTCTAGTCATCATTTTATAGTTGATATCTAATTTCACTGGGATCAGAGAATATATGATAAATCCTTTTCACTAGTTAGATTTGTTGAGATTTACTTCTCTTCTCATTCAATGGTCAAATTCTGATAAATTGAGTATTTAAGAAGCACTGGTTTTTGAATAA
Source organism: Talpa europaea (assembly GCF_964194135.1). NCBI lineage: Eukaryota > Metazoa > Chordata > Mammalia > Eulipotyphla > Talpidae > Talpa > Talpa europaea. The sequence goes on along the minus strand of NC_140072.1, from coordinate 114,753,919 downwards.
ATATCAGGTACATTGTTCTAAACAGGTAACCCAAAGTAAAATCATTACTTACGGTTTTTTTTTTCCATTTTCTCTAACCTACTAATTTTTTTTTTCCTCCTTGGCTGTCACTCCAAAGATACAAGCTAAAATGTTATATTTATGTGTTTGTCTATTTCTCATTTCAGTGTTTTTTTTCCTTTTGAAAGGCTACTTTTCAGATAGATACAAATTGAGGATTAGATTCATATTTCTGTTGGAGAGGTCATTTTATCATAATGAAATGTCAAGTTTGTAGTAATTATGTTAAAGTACAGCCTACTTTTCCTTATTCCTCAAGCAATATTTTCCTTCTTATGTTGTCATTCTTTTTTTTATTTTTTTTTTTAAGATTTATTTATTTATACAAGAACCGGGGTAGAGGCCAGATCCATGGGAGGGTGAGAGGCTTGCCATGTGGGACCCTATCCAGCTGGTCGGGATCGAACCCGCACTGCAGAGGCTGTGGACAGCTTCACGGCGCTGCGCTCATCCACCTGTGCCACCAGGGGAGGTCCTGTCATTCTTTTAATTTAAACTTTTATATTCTTATATTCAAGACTTGCCACTTTCAAGGTATTAAAATAATCTAAACTGTAAAAAATTAAAAATCATTAAACCAGATTCTTGCAGCCTTCTACATTTACATTTAAATACACCATCTTAGGGCCTCCCCTGGTGGCGCAGTGGTTGAGCGCTGGGTTGGGAGGCTTCCTGCAGCCTCTGCAGCACCAGTTCAATCCCGGGCCATCAGCAAGGGTCCCACCAAAAAAAAAAAAAAAAAAAATACACCATCTTAAACTCAATTTTTATTTCCTTTGTTCACTGCTATTTTTTTATTACCCTTCCATGCTGTCTCTATAAATCAAGAACTTTTCTTATTTTATTTCTTATTTTATTTGATAAACTTTTAACAATTTAGGATAAATGTTATTTTATTAGTGTTTTTTCCTAGATTTTGTGCTGCCTCTTTGACTTGCTAATGTCTACCATGGGTTAGTATTTTTGCTTGTTTCTGGACAATGCAGATTATAGGAGATTTTCACTGTCTATATCCCTCCTGTTATTTGTCCTACATTTTAAACCCAGCAAGATTTTATTGTTACTGATACATAGTCATGATTCAATTAGATTCACCCCCATATATTACCTTTTGCTTTTTTTCAGTGCTCCATATTCTTTATTTCATTATATTTATATATGAGATTATTTTGCTTGGTCCTGAAAATTTCTTTTCAGTACTTTTTTACAAAGTTCTTCTGGCTATGAATTCTATCTCTCTTTCTCTTTCTTTCTTCTTTTTTTTATTCAAAAATAAGTTTTTTATCTTGAGTTTTGATAAAAAAGTTTGAGAGTTGTCTGTTTCATTCCCCAGCAGCGCCACCCCTGTCATGGAATGGTGCCCTTACGTAGTCTCTGGCTTTCATCATTTTTGTTAAAAAGCAACTCTTCAGTTAAACAAGGACTCCTTTGAAAACCATTCTTTTTTTTTTTTTTAAAGAGGCATGTATTTTCATTTATTTATTTGTTTGTTTGTTTGTTTGTTTATACAAGCACTGGGTACAGTCAGAAGCGCGGGAGGGTGAGAGAATTCACCAGAGCCAGAGCGGGGAGCAGAGCAGGCAGAAGGACCGAAGTACACTGCTGAGGGGAGCAGCGGGCGGCAGGAGAGGTCTGCGCGCCATGTGGGACCCTCCTCCGGTGGCCGGGGAGCAGCCGGGGTTCGAACCAGCACCGCAGATGCCCCGGGGAGCTTCGCAACCCAGCGCTCAACCGCTGCGCCACCGGGGAGGCCGTGAAAACCATTTTTTCACCAACTTCTTTGCAGTAGTTTCCTTTCAATTTATATTGCTTGACATCCATAGATTTTATTGAATTAACAACTTAATATCTTTCATCAGGTTAGAAAATTATTGGTCATCATGCTTTTTAATGTTACCTTTGCTCTATTCCCTATTATCTTTCTGTCTTCCTTCTTGGCCTCCAACACACATAAGAGCTATTTCCCAGATATTATGATTTTTAAATTTTCTTGCTATTCTCCTTGCTGCTCTATTCCAGATTTCATTCTTACAAATGACTATTCATCCATCCTTCGTTTCATTAATTTTTTCTACTGCTGTGTTCATTCTGCTGTTAAGAACAGGTAATACGTTCTCAATGTCAGGCCTATTATTTTCCTCTTCCAGCATTTGTATTTGACTTTTGGTTTTCATAGATTCCAATTTTGGAGTAAATTCTTTTATCTGTTTTTTTGCTAGAGTTATTTTAGAGGTCATGTTAGATAACTCTAAAAATTCAGTCACTAATAAGTTTGCTTTTATTATGGTTTCTCTCCTTTTGACTTTAACTAATTTGAATAACCTCCTGGAATATTTTGTGATTTTTAAATGAATACCAAAAAGTGTAATTATACCTTGGGTGAGAAAGAAGTATAAGGTGAAAATACCTCTCATTGTGTTTCTTATTTTCTTGGATCTTGAGCCTTCAAATAGTCTTGTTTGCTTTAGTTACTGCCAAGTGTCTTAAATTTGTATGGTTTGAAGTTTAATTCATTTGTATTTTCTTTTCCTGACAGCAAAGTTGGTCTTAAACAAACTCCCCTGCCTTACCTGAAATGAAATTTAGCCCCTTCTTTTTCTAATTATGTGGTATAAATTATCCTTATTATTTCAGGTTGTTTTCCATCTTGTATCCCTTCCTGAGATAATTTGATATTTGAATATGTTTGCTCATATAGTACAGTTTTATCTCATTTGATAAGAAGCACGGAGTAATGTTTAAAATTCACCCCTTGTTTTTACCTTAATACTTGCTTGATTTTAGATTTCTCCCATCTTTGCCTTCAATTTCTGTTTTGTAAAATTGTCATTACATAACCGTATTTATGTCTTTCATCATATACTTTCTATCAGGGTTTTCCTATAACTGTGCTTGACAATTGGAACTATTAAAGCTGTTAAATCTTAATTACTCCTTAATTTTACATTGAATTGAAAATTATTGCTCTCAGCCAACCTTATTCAGAGTTGCCAATATTGTGTTCTTCAAAATCCTTAATCTTATGGTCTTTAGTACATGCCACTTTCTTTAAACATATATCTCATCATTCCTTTGTGAACTTCTCATGTCACATATTCCAGGAAATTCAGCTTAGCTTAAATGATGAAGGCCATGTTGATTATTATTCCTTTTGAACAGAATGTTCAGCAAGTTCTGCCTTGGCAGTCAGACTAACTTCTGTACTCCTTAATTTAAAACACTTCTGGTGAATATATTGGATTGATAGTAATGTTTTCCACTATTCATAATTAGAATATTCATGTGTCAGTGAATGGTATGAACCCTGTCCTTCAGTCTTTTACAAATATATATCAAAATGTTATCTCAATGATGTGTGAAAACTTTATAATCTGGTATAATTTGTATGTATTTGTAGGAAGATAACAGTGTAAATCAGTGTTTTGTTCCTCAGAACCCAGCCTCTTCTTCCTGTCACATTGCATATGTTCTGGCTCATCTACTGAGCAGTCAGAAAAATTACTAGCTTATTAAAACTCAAATATAATAAATACAGTTCATCAATGAAGTACAACTATGAAAGAAATTAGTTCCTAATTGAAATAAAAGGAGAAAGAGACAATGCCAACTACATGTCATCTCTACTCCCCACAAATCAGCACATCTGTCATATCCTTTTTTTAAATTTAAAAAGGAATTGTTCAAGTTTTAAGTAACTGTTTAAAGTTGCACTGATAAGAAGTTATGCAGGATCCTTTTATGCAAACCAAGAGAAGGATTTCTCTGTTCTGCAGCTGGTATTATTGGTGTCATTTTACTTAACCCATTTTCCCAGTATCTTATCTTTAATTCTACAATCCTAAAGTCATAAAAAATAAACATTTAATTAAAAACTCATTTACAGTTAAAACCTGGACCAAATTGGTGGGTAGATATTTATAGTCTTTATTTGTAGCAGTATTAATGCTCATTGGTTTTATTGCAGAAATACTGTTTGAATATGTAGTTTGACCTCTAACCCTCTTGAAGTTGTGCTACCACCTTCTACACCATAATTAAAGGTTTGAATTCTGAAACATTTAAGCCCCAAGGACTTAAAGTAAGAAATTGTGCTTCTCTAGGATTTTTCAGTTAGTTTTGATAATTGTATTAAAAATAGTCCCCCTCTGTTATTCTGTAGAAGATTGCAAACAAATTTTAACATTTAACCCAACGGTATGCTCTATAATGTGTTGGTCAAGGGCTGTGTTACCTTATGGAAGTTAAAATAACAGAAATTATCAGATGTGGCAATCTCTAGTTTTAGCACTAAAGTAAGAAAATGAAGAATAGCAATTACATAAAATATTTACCAGAATCAACTTTAATATTTTGTGTCACTTAGTGTATATTCAGTAATCTTCAGAAATCTCTTCAAATGTAGGTACAAACATTAACCCATTTCATAAGTAAGGAACTAAAGTCTAGAGAAATGAGCAGTTTGCACATGGTCACAATACTAGGTCCAAACAAGGGCACAAATCCAAGTCTGTTCGTGTCTGTAGTCCATGGCTTTCACACCTCTGCTATAGTGCTGTAATGTATCCTATTCAATTAATCATTTAAGACATTTAATAAATCTGAAGTGCAATTTCATGATCACTTCATGATTATCTTTCTTTTGATTATCTACAGGAAAAGAATTGCTAATAGCACATTAACTTCCTGTTGTCAGCCAGCAAATATCTGGATCCCGCCCTTCTGCTGTCAAATAGCTTGTGCTCAAGACATACAAATGAATTTTAACATGTGCCTGCAAAAATGAATATAATTATGGTGGCATATCTCCTGGAAGTATATAATGAATTTCAAACCCACTGGATTATTAAAATTGTATACCTATACCTGTTGTTATCAATTATATTTGACTCCTTTCTTTAGTTTAATTCCAAATTATATAGGTAGATAAATTTATGTGGAATAACCACGCCACCAGTCTAAACCAAATAGTAGTAACAGCCTTGGCAACTTGAGCTTTTAATAGAATTTTTTATTTTCTTCTGATAACAGCTTAATAATTTCCTTCTAATAACATTATTGTTCACTAGACCCCAGAAACACAAAACCCAGGTTAAAAAAATTTAAACAGCTCTTTTTAAAATTCTTTCCTTAATATATATATATATATATATCTTCATAAACTACTCATTTTTCTTTCTGAAAATAGAACATCTCTTTTTACTTTTTTTAAAAAATAGCACACATTCACTATAGAAAATATGAACATTTAGGCAAAAAATAGAAAAAAGGAAATATGGATGGATAATCCACAAAATGTACCAAATGGGAAAACATTAACATCTGGGAGTAGTTCTGTTTTTCTTATTACATATAAATTAAAATGTTGGGGTGAACAAAATTAAGCTCATATTTTATATGCTAACATTTTTAAACTTAGTAATATTTAGATAGTATTCTCCCATGCTGCTAAATTTTGTTTCTCAGCCATGACTGTTCATTGGAATCACATGTGATGCTTTTTAAGCTCCTGGCGCCTGCTCCTTTATCCTGGACCCACTGCCTCTCTGGGCTGTGTAATTTTAAAATGTTCCAAAGATGATCCCTGTTCAGAGCGAGGGTTTAAATTATTTTCTATATACTTTATTGTGTTTTTATGCGCATTTTGTTATTTCTAATTTTTATTCCTATAAATGGAGCAAAGTTAAATATTAGTGTATACATCTTTGTAAAAATCTGAAATTGCCATATGTGTCTAAAAGGAAGGCCCTGCATTACGTTATCCCCTATTTTTCCAGAAGGAAAATTTTACAACAAACCTGAGCATACAATCTTGGAGGTAATTTAGCTTTTAGTGTTATGGTATTTTAATATATTAAATTGCAAACCAAATTCACAATCACATTTTATATAAAACACTGCACAAAGTTTAAAATATAATTTCCAGACCCTCATATTGTATTATTTTATTTAGCATCTTTACGTGCAACTTCAACATCTGAGTCCATGTCCTCACTAGAGCAGCTTTTAAAGCTACCCAGTGGAATTTTCTGAAACACAGTCTCATCTTGCCTTCTTTGCTCACGATAAGCCACTGTTTAAATCAGTGAAGAGGTTGCCTCTCCCCTAATTATGCATTTGTGTGACCTTGAGATTGTAAGTATCTTTGCCATATTCCTGACAGAATGACTTTTGAGTACTTCTTTACTGTGACAACCCTTGAAATTGTGACATCAGTCATTTGCAGGAATTATGACTAAATCTGCGTTAACTTTCCAAGTTAACTTTTCCTCACTGTTTAAAAAACATAGTATCTTTGGTGATTTCTGAAAATATAGCCAGTATTAATTGAGGATGTCATTTCCAATTTTTTTTTTCAAAATAGAATAGTTAGCTATAAATTTTAAAGGGACCCTGACTATAAGGTCACTTACTCTCTGCATACTGTAAGGAAAGGGGCATGACAGTATCCAATCTGTTTTAAAATATTATTGGGGGTCTCCCTGGTGGTGCAGCGGGTTGAGCTCAGTGCTGTGAAGCTGTCCACAGTTTCTGCGCGCAGGTTCAATTCGCTGCCCGCCGGGAAGATACCCACATGGCACGGCAGACCTCTGCTGTCTCGCCCGCTGCTCCCCTCAGCAGTGTTTTCTATCTGTCTGCCTGTTCTGCTCCCTGCTCTGTCTCTGGTGAATCCTCTCACCCTCCTATGCCTCTGGTCTGTACCCCAGTTCTTGTATAAATAAAATATTAAAAATCTTTTAAAAATGTTATTATTGGTTTTTAGATACTTCATGTCTCTTAAGCTTTCCTGAAAGTGTGTGTCCATATGCACTGCTATCCTGAGCAAAATAAAGTGTTAGTTCAACTACATTCTTGCTAGCATTATTATTATTATTTTTAAATCCTTATTTCTTATACATCTATGTCCTAGACAAGAGGAGTGCTGAGCTGAGATTTCAGTCCCTATCATGCTGTTTCACCTGAACTCTTATCAGACTGGCAAGTAAATCTCTTTCAGTCACATCAGTGTCTTCCTTTCTGCCTCCCTGTTCTGTCCTTTGGCATCCCCCAACTTCCATCCTTTTCAACCCTGAGACTCCATCCACCCCTACTCTCCTGTCTTGATGGGTAAGATCAATAAATTGATTTGTATATTTCATTCTCACATAAACATACTAACTAGGTAGACCTGTATGTGTCTCGTATCAGTGGCAGTTAAAAAAAATGGTACCATTAAAAAACTAAACCTCAAGACAGTTTTTCCCTTTGGATCTGCAGGCCTGCATCTATCCCCATTTATCACCAAGTCCTAAGTCAAGTGCTGCCTTGCATGAGGCTCTTTTACTGACTTTTGTGTTGCGCTGAAATGGAATGAAATCCATCGCTTCTGAGAAATTTTCAGGGCACTTGAACATGTCTGCTTTTCCACTTGTGATCCTTCTCCACTGCAACTGCATCCAATTCCAGAGATATGTGGGGAAAGATTTCTCTCCTCTGTGCCATGTGATTCTTGTTTTGGCCTGCTTCTTGATCTCTCTTTGCTATGAAAAGAGAAGCATATAGAGACTTTTCTTGGCTACTTGCTTGCTTTTAATTATCCAAAAAGTAAAATCCACATTTTGTAAATATGCCTCCCTTTACATAAAAAAGATTACACTTTTGCCTTATGTGTTTACAGTGTGTTAGGGTTTCCAAATGTATCATTTGGCTGTTACACCCACTCTGGGGTCAAGTTTTCTTTTCTCTGAAATTTGATATAATGCACTACTATGCGATCTTGTTATAAAAATAACAGTTTATGGTGAGCATTTTGTGAAATCAAAAGCAGGGTCCATCTGGTAGCAGAGATGATTAATCTGCTTTAGAATGATAAACATTATTGCATATTTTTAAATATGTAACTTGCATATTTTTAAATATGTCCCTCAGTCCTGGCCAAGGGTGAAGACTCAAATAAACCTTTGTCCCTAAATGTCTACAGGATGTTTTCCTCATAAGTATAGTGAAACTTTAATTAATGTTTTAAGTGAATAACTGAATAATAACACTATATTTTTCAAACAAAAAAATTCTAATTAAGCAGTAGAAAATCTTATAACAATGGCCTTTTTGAAAAATTTACAAATGTTCTTGTAATAGTTTTGAATTGGTTAATATTGCAAAGAATCATAGACAGAATAATAGGCCATGTAAGGTCTCACCAACAGCATTAATATTAAATTCAGTTTAACTTTCTAAGGTAATTAGTGAGCTTTATCTTTAAATTACAGATTTAGACCTGCAGAAGGATTTGACTGATTGCACCTAAGAATTCCATTCATCCCCACCCAGCCCTGCCTAGTTTCCTCTTACATTAGTGTAGTCCATTCATTACACTTCATGATTTAATGAACCTATATCAAGGCATTGTTAAGTATAGTCCATAGTTTACATTAAGTTTCACTTTTTGTTTTGTACAATTCTGTAGGGTTTTGACAAATGGAAAGTGATGTGTGGGTCTACAATTGCAGTAATATCCAGAAGAGTTTATAGCCCTAAAAATCCCCTGGGGTAACAATACTCATCTCTCCCCTTCTTTCATTCAGTGTAATCACCAATAATTTTTACTGTCTGTATCGTTTTGGCATATCTAATGATCATACAGTTAGATAAGTTCTCTGAATGTTTTGTGAGATTTGGTTGGACAGCAATTGGAACAAAAAGCAACAAAACTTCAACATTTACCCCTTTGGATATCTGCATCCTGACACTATTTATGACATTTGATCAGAGAAGTAAGGTTTAAATATTTAATATCTTTATCACAATATTCCCGTCGAATGGATGTGATATTCACAAAGTAATGAGACAAAATATTTCTTTGCTAAATACTTGCATATTTACATAGAACATATAACACATTGTGGTCATGTCCAGACATGTGTGTTATTCTTCATTTCCTAGGAATGTATAAACAGAATTCCCTCCATCCCCAGCACTCTGAAAGAAAATCCTCACCTTATATTACTCCAGCTTCCCATCACATACTTGCCTAACCAGAGGTTCAGGTTTGCTGTCAACTATTAGAATAGATTCTGATTGCTTTGGGTAAATATTATGATTCCTAACAATCCGGAGAGATAAGTTGATCGGGGAAAAATACAGAGGAAATATGGAAAATTTAGGATAAATTTCAATGTGTGTGTTTAGTTCAAATGTGACTGCATAAAAATATAAATGTAAAACACAAAGAATCCATTATGTTATGCATATGTTCTGAATTTTCTTAAGGAATCATTTATTTCTCAAATATTTGAGATGTGATATAAAACAGTTGAATTTAATATTTATTCATTTTTCCCTTATATGCAGTAGATAACTCTTTCAAAACCTTTGAAACCAAGTTCCCGATTGTTACTGTAGGATATTTCTACTTTTTCCCTTTTGTTCTATCATCTGTACTTTCAGAAGGACTTTGTGTCCTCTTGCTATATTTTGCTTTAGTTTTAATTTTCTTCACTTTTATAAATTGACCAATTTATGGCTTTTGTATTTATTTCACAGTGTGCCCTTGAGCATATAGAGTAAAAAGGAAAAATCCCTGAGCTGAAAGCAAGGTCAATGATGACCATCCAGACTCATGCAGAGAAATCTTAAAAAATAGTAGGTGTTGTAGCTTAGAAAAATACAATGATAGGGAGGAAAGTGAGATACATGTTCTGTTCACAGTGGATTTTTCAATGGCTTTTAAACTTAGAGCATAAGAGTGGTCAGAGTTAAAGTTAGATTGTTTTTAAACATGGTGGTGATATCATTAAAATTTCTTTTACTGATGAGGTAAACCAAGGTATGAAAACTAAGACATGTTCTAGTGAGAATTGCATGTGAAAAAGGAATTGAACTCCTTAATTAAAAGGCACTTGCATTTGAAGTAATGCAGTATTATTTTGAAGCTCATATGATTACAGGATATGGTATCATAGATTTAGTTTAATTCTTTTTTCACACAAAGTGCACAGTAAGTTTCTTTAAGCAGCTTCCATTAGAAGTACATGTTCAGTGACAGTGAAACTTATGTAAACTAATTTTCTACTGAGACACAAGACAAATAACATACATTTTTTGTATATAATTGTCATAATTGGTATAAAGTGATCTATGTGTCAAAATAGATTATTTATATTGTTGAATTAAGAAATCAGACCCATCAATTAAAATATAGTCCATAACTGCTACAAGGTCATACAGTAAGCCACTCAAGTTAAATTACAGAGAAAAGTTAATGTCAACTATCTAAAATATTTTAAGATAAAATATGTTTGCTTAAAATAATAAAGTCAAAATGTTTGCACAGTCTGAAGAGAACTATGGTAGAGGAATTCATGTTATTATTCCATAAATTTCAAATATTAATTTGGAATTAATAGTACTTTTTTTAGATGGATAAAATCAGACCTAGAGAATTTTAATTATAATGTCAAGATTTTACAGTTAATCAGTGACAACGTAGTTCATGAATTCAAGCCTTTTGTATCCAAATCAAGTTTTTCTTTCTCTGATAACCACAATAGGCTATAAAGTAAAGAACTTATTATGAGCTACCAGGGTATAATATTATGTCAAAACTGTAAACAGATGAATAATATAATGTGGATATTGCCCTCTTTATATGGTGAGATATTACTTGAACAAACTGCATTTCAGCTACTACATACAGAAAAAGAAACCAGCATTGCCTCTGTGATGTTTATGCTTGTAAATTAATGCAGAGTATGTCCAAGGATTCAAATAAGACATGTCTTTGGTCCAAAGGTTTGATTTATCCTTCCTTTTTTTTTTTGTGATCACTTATCACTTTCTGTATTTTGTTTTGAACTCATGCAAAATCTATCAATATATATTTCTGAAGTGTCTGCAAGCTCTTAATATTTGGTCTTCATAGCTTTCTGATATATACAGCAGAATTATAAGAGAAGTAGGCATTTTCTATTGTAAAACTGTACAAGGAGGTTTCTGTTCATAATTTAGAGAAATTAATTTGAAAATCTCAGTAAAACTTGATGCCTCAGAATCCATCTCCTTAAAAAATGGCTTCCATATTGACTAATTCCCATATTGTCATAATGTTCAATGAAATGTTTCTGCAGTGATAAAAAACTGTAAGAATCTTGTTCTAAGTGGATAGTAAGGAGGAGAAAAATATGTGGTAGAAATAATCACTATTTCCAAAATTAGATTGTTGACTATATCTAATTATCTAATACAGCAAAAAGAGAAAAACTAATCAACTGTATTTGATGTTAAGCAGTGTTTTATCATATATACTTAATGACTTTTCTGTCATTTTACTGACAAAGATATTGTTATATTTGAAAAGGAAAATAGACTCAACAAAGAATTTTTAATATGGGTATAACATCCTATTAAGAATCATCTAATAAGGACCATCTAATATTGTTCTACAAAGAAATTAAATGAAAATGCTAGGAACAAATTGAAATAATGCTCTAGTTGGAGCAGATAATGCTAATAGCTTTTTATAAAAGTAGTTAAGATTATGGTGCTTGGTTTTTTTCTTTTGCTTCCTAATGTCTAAGAAGGTTAAAAAAAACTTCTCAATTTTAGCACAAAAATCTAACATGCAGTAGATATTTTGGATAATTCATATTTTATATTGTCAAATTCATGTCTTTTTGTGGGTAAGTAACCATGTTAGCTTAGAACAAGACAACAGTAAAACATCAACCCATTTTCCTTTTTAGTTAATCTGGTACCATTGTTGACTTACTTCCTTTCTTTTCTCATTGTTGCTGAATAAAATGCTTTGCACTACTGCCTGTTGTATGCTTTGAATGGAGCTATAATTTATATTCTATAAAGAAGGGTTTTAAGGCAACATATTTTGTTCCTTTAACTGTATGTTCAAGTTTAGAGTAATAGCAATGCAAAATCTTTTATTAAACAAAGAATGAAACGAGCCAATTTAATATAATTTTAGGCATTGTTGTTCTGATACCATAATAAAGCTGAAAAAAGTTGTTGGTCTTGATGAAACAGAACACTGTCTATGTTAACCTAGTCAAATTTGATATAACCAAAATCTGTTGTAATCTAATTCTTTCTGGTAAGGCTAGACTGATACATGCTAATGGAATTCATGGGCCATTTAGGGCTTTGGAAGAAGGCATTCTATAAATATTTGTTGAATTTAAGAGTAACTAAGTATAAGAATGAATTATATTCATGTGCAGTAATAACACTTTAGTCTGAGTAGAATCTTAGAATCTTTCTAATAATAATAACTATCATTATACATTTTTTCATTAAAACATAAAAGGGGGCCTCCCCGGTGTCATAGCAGTTTATCACTGGGCTGCGAAGCTGCCCACAGCCTCTGCAGCGCTGATTCGATCCCCAGCCGCCAGCAAGGGTCCCATATGGCACGCAGACCTCTTCTTTGGCGCCTGCTGCACCCCTCAGCACTATACTTCGTCAGTCTGCCTGTTCTGCTCCCCGCTCTGGCTCTGGTGAATTCTCTCACCCGCATGCACTTCTGACTGTACCCAGTGCTTGTATAAATAAATAAATAAACCTTTAAAAAAAAATGAAATGAATTTAAAACATAAAAGGATGAAGGGGACCTTGGGTAAAATTTTTATTTTTATCTTAAACAAAACAGTCATAGATAATTTAAATTTCCCCAACAGGTTTTCCTAAAATAATAACTCAAATTATCTGATATGGTAATTCTATTCATGGGGATAAAATGTTATCACTAAGAGTTAAGTTATAGTGCAATTGTTAGAAAGGATTTGTACTGAATAATTTAGTAACCAGGTGTGGGAGGTTGGAGAACTTTATGTTCTCTTTAATGCTCATAATGAGAATTGTGTGGTAGCTCTTGCAGCCACAGATAGGGAGCAGATAGGAAAGTTGAAATGTCACAGTGAGTTTCCCCAGTTATTTATTGTAAACCAGGTGATCTGATTATAATAGTGTTTAATAAGGATGACAATCATGAAATTCTCAAATTTTAGAGCTGGCAAAGTGTATTTTAAGTTATCCAAAAGTCCCATTGGCCTGTAACTGGGAATATCGAGACTCCTAAATGTGGTAATGAGTCAAACCAACAAAATAAATGTTTTTAATTAAATAGGTTGTTTTATATAGTTTTAAGTAAATAATACTTTGCAATCTGAATTTGTCTTTTAGAGGGTTTTGTAAAATAACCCATAAGCATTTTTAGATGTTTATGGCCTTTTTTCTCCACCATACATAAAGCACATATTTCATTGGTTTTTAGCAATATATGTCTGTCTTTCCTAGGAGGATGTAAACGTCTCTCTGGCAATGTTCTTGTCTTAATTTCTTTTATACTTTTGCACTGTTAATGTTAATCCTGATAACTGTAGCAGAGCCATCCTTCAAATATTTGGAAAATGTATTAAGGCCCCATAGCAATACGAGAAAAACAAGCATTCAACTAATAAATCAAGCATCTTTTAAAATATGTTATTAACACAGATCAATGTGTTCCATTTTTCTCCCTACAGTCTCCAAACGTCCACAACTACCCCGATATGGAAGCTGTTCCCCTGTTGTTAAATAATGTGAAAGGGGAGCCCCCAGAGGACTCGTTATCTGTAGATCACTTCCAAACACAAACTGAGCCAGTGGACTTGTCAATCAACAAAGCCAGGACATCTCCCACCGCCGTTTCATCCTCCCCAGTTTCCATGACAGCGTCTGCCTCCTCACCTTCTTCAACTTCAACATCTTCATCGTCTTCTAGTCGTCCAGCCTCATCCCCAACTGTTATAACATCGGTTTCTTCAGCATCATCTTCGTCAACAGTATTAACTCCAGGGCCCCTTGTTGCTTCTGCATCTGGTGTGGGAGGCCAGCAATTTTTGCACATTATCCACCCTGTACCGCCTTCAAGTCCCATGAATTTACAGTCTAACAAACTGAGTCATGTTCACCGCATCCCTGTGGTGGTACAGTCGGTGCCTGTTGTCTACACAGCTGTGCGGTCACCCGGAAATGTGAACAACACTATTGTAGTGCCGCTTCTGGAGGATGGGAGAAGCCATGGCAAAGGTAAGAGAGACAAGTGAAGCCTTGATTTATTGCAACCCTACAGGTAACTTCACTGGGTGTGCAGACCCTCAGCAGTATACAAAAATACTCCATCCAAAGAGATCCTATGCAGAGCACAGAGACATTGGCTGATCAACCACTGAGTAGTTCACAGTTTAGTAAGAACTACCTTATATTTATATTGGTATATTCTTCAGTATTTTTTACTCTCTTGATATATTGTGATGTATTATGTCATTTAATGTCAGAATTCAGTTATCTAAATTTGCGTAATTATGCTTACCTCCATAAGTTCAATGAGGACACTCTGTAGTTAGTGTAACTGCTTATGCAATATAAATGCATAAATCCCTCATAAAAATTAACCATTATGACATTTTTAAAAGTGAATCAGGATGTTTATTCTGTTGTTTGTTCAGACTGGAGCTTATTTGGATGACAGTCATATAAAAATGCCATGAAGTTGCAGGACTTGGATTCTGATCATTCACTTTTGTCAGTTAAGTTGCCATTAACATAATTTTGAAGTTAGGCATTTGGCTGCAAAATATATGTAGTTCATCTTCGTAGAAGACTAAGTACTATCATTTTAAGTAACAGTTATTCTTGTAAACCTTTTTAGGGTTTACAAGAGGGGAAGATATTTTGTTACATGACTATATGTAATAATATCTAGTTACTTAACTACATATGATAGTTATAAAGCTGATTTTGAAGTTATTTTTCGATTTCTATATTCTTATTTTTTCCCATTGTTTACTAGAAGGAATCTTATTAGCTTCATGCTGTTGATTTTGTTTTCTCCTTCTCATGCATCTAAAAATTTAACTACCCTTCCACACAAATGTGCAATGCCTAAATAATCAGCTCCTTCTTTTAATCTGAATACATATGTATGTCTTTTATCTTCAAAGTCTAGAAACAGTGATGAATTAAGACTTATGGTATATTGCTTCGATATAATCTTACTTTATCAAATAATTAAATGCCATCTATGAACACATAAAACACTGCCTTCTCACAAAATGCTAGTAAAACATGGTTGTTTTAGTCCCTATAGGAGATAGGGATTCAATACACAGAATCAACATTTGGTTGTGAACTTAGAGAAATATTTGCAAACAAATACTAAAAATTTGTGCATTCACCTTTGACAAGTTACTATTGTATCTGCAGTAAATTTTTTCATAACACATGAAGTAAATTTCATCTTCCCAGTTTTACCAAGTGAAAAATGTCATGATTCACAGTGTACTGCAAATGGAGGAAGACTTGTGCTTACCAGATAACCAGACAAAGTCTGGGAACTAGCCCCACCATCTTCGTCATGAAAAATTAGAAGAAAAAGGAGAATCAGGAAGCCCTTAGTTGGATTTTACCTTAACTGAACCCTCTTTGATATTAATAATACTTAGGAGGAAAAATGAGCTAATTCATTTGAATAATACTGAAGATCACATTAGGTATCTTCTTTTCTAATTTATAGTTGTGTTAATAAATTTTCTAAGAATTATGTATTAATAGCAAAAATATAACCTCATATTTTACATTATATGTATACACACATATATATATGTGTACACTAGAATCCAATCTTTTTTTGTGATTACTACTTATAGGAAATGCTACTTTACTATAAAGTTGATTGGTTAAGATTTTAATGCTGTTCCTGATTTGTTTCCTTATAATTTGGAATTATTAATTTAGGAAACAAGAAATATCTCCTTTTTGCCATTATCATTTTATGGGTGAGCTTATTTTTAATTAAAGTATGTAGCTTAAACTTTACATTGTCAAAATTGAATTTTCTGGGAACTATGTCTTTGCAGGAGAAGTTTGTTAAAACTCAGGCAGTCATTTGTTCTCTGCATGAATATTTTTGTTAGTTTCATGTGATGTTTTTCACACAGTAGTTTTCTTGTATCAAGAATAGGAAGTTATGTAGTCGTAAACCAGTAAACTGTGAGATAGACATTGAAAGCATGAGATTCGGGATCAAAAATGTATGAACTAAAATCCTAGTTCTCTCACTTACTTCTTTGGACTTGGGGAAGTTATTTCATCGCACTAATCTTCATTTTTTCAAAGAATAAAATGGGTATAATAACATCTATACTTGAAGATTATTGGTAAGA
This sequence comes from Talpa europaea, assembly GCF_964194135.1. Taxonomy (NCBI): domain Eukaryota; kingdom Metazoa; phylum Chordata; class Mammalia; order Eulipotyphla; family Talpidae; genus Talpa; species Talpa europaea. The sequence goes on along the minus strand of NC_140072.1, from coordinate 114,737,669 downwards.
TTGCATAAGAGCTTATGGGTAAATATCTAGCAATCATCAACTCAGTATTTCTTACAATTATTTATTTTTATTATATCTTGCCAAAATACCTAATACAATAATGTTCCAGAAATTTTTTTTTTGTCTTATGAAAGTTGAGCCTGGAAACAGAACCTATTTAATCTAAAAAATGAAAAACTGCCCAAGAATTTGATGTGGAAGTTCTTCTCCAAATTGTTACTACACATAACATCTGAAGAAGTATGAACTTGTACTTCTGAATCATAGATAGTATTGTAAACCAGTGTTACCTGAAAAAAAAAATACATCTATAAATAAAGTTGTTATTGTAACAACTTATAAAGCATGAGAGGTTGGTATAAAAAATTGTCTGGAAACAGCCCGTATTTTCTATTTTTATTAGTTTGTATTAAGTTTTTACAATCACCATATTCTACAAATATTGCTATAGCATTTTATAAGTTACTTTATTATTTAATTGATTACTTAGATGATGGTAAAAGTGTCTAGTGGAGGAGGACTGCCTACCTTATTGGATGAATAAAGGAAAGGGTATTTTAGTAATTCCTCAAGTCTTTATTTTTGCACGTATGTGGCTGGGCACTGAGCCAGCAGTAAAATGGCTGAGGGATAAAGGGTGTCTCTATTCCATTTCCACCTAGGACTTGTATGTCTGAGCAAGAAGAAATATGATAGAGAAGTTGAAATTTCAAAATGCTAATAATAAAAATACAAAACTAACTCATAAATGTAAATGATTGCACTAGCTAGTGACTTTTAAAGTTGGTATAACATCTGGTCTCTAGTAGAGGAATAGATTACCTCATATGTCACATTACACAAAAGATTGTGACTGTCCACATTCATGTCTAAGGTAGCTTATTATGTGAAGTGAGTCATTTGCCCATTCAAGTATTTGTTGAACATCTATCATATATCAGGCATTTTATGGTCACCAGGGATCCAATGTGAAACAAGACAGCTGCTGTTTCTATCTCAGAATACTTATAACTACTGGGAGATAATGACATGAAATAAAAAGATCACACAATTAACTGATAATTGTGAACAGAGTTGGATTAAAACATAGACAAGCCATGGATTTGCCCAGGGGAGAGGCTTTAATTATAATAGCAGAGAATGAAGTAATTGACAAAAGTAATTTCATGGAGGGTGTTATACATGGTTGGAAGAGATGTTTTACTAAGATGTTCAGAAGGATGGTTAGGATTTGGGCATGTGGTTGGATGAAAGTTCCATGTGAGCATGCTTCACTGACACACAGTGATGGGAAAATGCTTTCTAATTTAATGAGGATAGAACTTCAGCCAAGTCTTTATAAACCTTTGGTCTAAAGGAATGGCAAGTTGTTAGTTAGGACACTGAATTTCAGTCCAGCCTTGAATTAATATTTTTACCTAGAGTTGTGGAAGGGGGGATTTCAAAGGTCTCTCAGAAAAAGACATTTTCCTATTACACCAAAAGGACACAGTGAGAGTTTGACCCCCAAAGTGGTGGTGCTGAGTGGGAGTGCTTTCTATGTCGCCGGAATAGCCAGTGGACTGGCCTGGCCTTTTTGATATTGTTGAACCTGAGACATATTATTTATGCATAGGACCTGAAAGAGATTATTTGCCCTCCTAAAAAAATTTCAGTCCAGCCTATGGAAGTTTTTGGTAGATTTTCAGGAGTTTGTCTTTTGCATTTTTTAACGGTTATTTAGTGGCACAAAAGCATAAAAGGTCATAACAGATGACAAGCAAAGTTGTTCCTGGTTCATTAGCCCTTCAATGCAAGAATGGGGATGCTTAGGAGTCTCCTACCTTCCTTCTGCTGTGCTAGTGAGGTAAGAGAGTTAATGTTAAGGAGATTGCAAGGAGAGGGTGTTTTAAAAAGGTCATCGTCAGTTGAATCAAATGCTGCCATGTAGGCAAATAAAAGGAAGACTGACTGTTGTGCATTTGATGAGAGTTTCTTGGTGACACTGCCAAGTCTTATGGCATTGGAGAGGTGTAGGGAAAGGACTGGGTGCAGTTTATATTCAAATGGAAGGTGAAGAAAGGTAGTCTACACAACTCCTTTTACAGTAGTTTTACTGCAAAGTAAAGTAGAGAAATGAAATGATAGCTTGAGATGCATTTAGGTTCTCAAAGGAGAGATTTTATTAACAGAGGGTGTTAGTATAGCTTATTTGTATGCTGTTAAGAGAAATTCAGTAGAGAATTGAAAATGGATAATTCTGGAAAGGGAAAAATTATAGAAGCAAAGTCCTTAATTGCATTGCTTGTTCTTTTACTGTGAAAGTAACCTACATCTTGCAGTAATTACTCTGAATTCTAAAGTCACTTTTTTAGATGGGCGTTTTTAGGAAAAAAGATAAAGTAGAAAATGAAAGGAAATGCACAAACAGAAGATAATCTTGGATTGACAAGGAAAAGCAGATAAGTAAAAGTTAAGTAAACCTTGGATAACTGAGAATTATAAAAGTGATACTTGGGTTAATACAAATGTAAGACCAGACATTTCTCATTCATCACCAAATGGAATATATAGAATAATTCAAAACAATACATAAACTCAAAATAATTTGCACTTGTAATTTAAGACATATTTTAATCTCTGAGTATTGAGATTATATTTTAGAAAATTCAGAATACATAAAACACAATCCCATAACCAGCCTGGGAAAATACAAATAAAGAACTAAAATAAATAGGCTTATCTCCTCCCTCCCATACCTAAACTGGTCCTTTTCCATGTAGCTAGAGGAACAGATTTATCACCTTGATGCCCAGGAAGGAGGCTCAAACCTGGTGGCAATCAGGTTTTCTTCCTTAACCACTGCCCCACTTATTTTTAGCTTATGTACATGGTCTGTTATTTCTTTTCCATGCCCCATTATTGCCCTCTTCCTAGTCACCCATAACCCAGCAAATAGCTCTGTGACTGTCATGTAACAATTGCCTAGATTTCAAATAGCCCAATTTCAAGTGGGCAATTTCAGTAGCCCACTCTACCAGAATTTTATAAAACACTTATTGCCTTATACTTTCTTGTAATGGTGTCATACTTGAAAAATAACTTATTCTAGGTCATATGGGTATTGTTCCTGACTTAGAGCAATTATGCAATTAAATCCTGCAGTACAAAGTACTTTGCCCCCAAAATGCCTGGTTAGAGCTGTTAAAGAACCAACCCCATTAGGGCATGTAATTTCTCTGGTCATCTCTTAAAGGAGTGTTGTTTCCTCATTATATTTAGATGAAGTGAAGAATGCTCCAAAAATATACCTTAATTTCATAGCACTCATTCAGGAGTTTCAAAGGATGTGGCCGTGGGCAAGTTTGAAATACTCACACCCCATTTTCTTCCTACAGGCTGTTGCTTTTCTCAGCAGCCTACAGGAAGAAGCCACAAGTGTATTTTTAGTCCTGTGGCATTTATTTTTGTAAAGGGAAATATGGCCTTTGCAGTGATTGCTGCAAAGCTGGTTTGGGGGTTGACCATAGAATGCAACTGTAGTTTTGCTTCCAAGAAACTCATTTCAAATCTCTTTGTTTTACCAGTATGCTTCTCTTGTCAGCTCTCCTTCTTGTTGCTATTAACAATGTCTTATTTCAGGTCATGCTTTATTTTATCACAGGCTTGCTCCTTATAGCTATCTTACACACTACTGACTGTCCTCTTGTAACTCCGCATGCAGTGGAATCCTGGTATCATCTATCCATAGGACCAGAATAGTTTGGGGTAGCTGAACTATCCTTTGTGTGTATGGTAGCCTTTATTTCTTGAATAATTGAACTATCAGAGCTTTCTTTCCTGAATTTGTTCTGCTGATGCTTGAGTATGAGAACTACTTGGTATAGATTCATATTTTAATTTGGTATTTGAATTTCTTGTGAAAGAATGTTATTAATGTTCTGTGTCTGTTAATGTTGCTTACTGGGAAGTGGGACCAGGAGTGTTTTGACTTTTTTTTTTTATTCTTAAATATAGACTTTGATAGGACTTGATTGTTATCATAAGAAAACAAAGTCAGGGACCTGTTAAATAGTGAGGCAAAGTTTATGAAAAATGGAATTTTAAATAGTTCAGAACATTCTATTTTATACAATTATATTGGCCATTTTTATTTGTTTTTATCTGATTTTCTACATGGCATAGAACTCTGTCTGCATTTTTTTCCACTTCTGGGCATATACAAGTCATTGACTAGACTCCACCCTAAAATTGGTTATTATACTCTTGATTAATCTGAAATACCTACTGTCTGTCAATTCTTCTTCATTTGGCATTAGCTGGGTTATTCTAAATCGTGATGACAATAACTGCCTCTGAGAGGAGACAGATTATATCATTCTAAGAGAATTAGCAAAGAGAGAAATCTTGGTAAACTCCTTGTAAGTGAAAAATATCAAGGAATGATTTTAATTGGCTCCCCCCCACACACACACTTAAAGCACATAAAAGTACAAAAGGTGAATAAAGAGAAAAGGGAGTAAGTATGAATGTAAGAGAGGATCTAATTAATTGAGAGATGATACTTCACTCAGATTTTATTAAAGTGAGGATCTATACAAGAGACACAGCCATTTATTAAATAGAATAACTAAGGCAAGAGTTTAGCAAAATGAACTTGGTACTCATTCTACTACAAAGTTATAGCTAGCATGCTATTTTAAGTTGTTAAGACAATTTTTCCTATAATAAAAAGATATAATGTATGTTTAAATAAATACATGGTTAAATGTGATATTTTACCAATATAGTATTCTTACATAGTTTCTACATTCATTGTTATCACACTTGAAACAGTTTTCTCTGATATTTATTTATTTGTTTATTTATTTTTAAAGATTTATTTGTTTATACAAGAACTGGGGTACAGGCCAGATGCGTGGGAGGGTGAGAGGATTCACCAGAGACAGAGTGAGGAACAGAACAGGCAGATGGACCAAAACACACTGCTGAGGGGAGCAGCAGGTGAGACAGGAGAGGTCTGCTTCACCATGTGGGACCCTCGCGGGCTGCCCGGGATCGAACAAGCGCTGCAGAGGCTGCGGACAACTTCGCAGCGCAGCGCTCAACTGCCTGTGCCACCAGGGGAGGCCCTTCTCTGATATTTAATACATTGAACATTACATATTTGAATTTTGAAATATCCTTCATTAACTTTATAGATTCATTTTTTTAAAAATGAGTTTTTTCTATCCTGAAATAAATGTTCTATTTATATGTAAAGCTAATTTCAAACAGTACAGGTGCTGTTATGCTACAAGGAAATTAATATTTTACATATTAGATTGCAGGTATTTATGGAATTATTTTGATGTTTGAACATAAAGAGTTATAAGAAACCTTCAGGCATCAGCCTGGATATACATATACCCCAATGTATATATTTAGCATATGGGCATTTTACCCAGTGACTCTTAAGACTGAGTAGAAATAAATGAAAAAAAGGAAGTGTATAAGATCCAAGAGGGAAACTTGGTCTTAAAATCCTGGCTGGCACTATTTTAAATTGGCTTTTTAATTATTTACAACTCCCTGGCTGTGGTTTCTGTTCCTGGTTTTGTTTGTTTTTTAATTCCCTCAATAGTAATTCTTTCTCTATACCAAACTATGTCACTATTTTCTGAGCTCTTTCTCTTTCTTTTCTGTTGTTAATGGAGACTTTGATTAACTGGCATTCTCCTTTGTGTTCTTTAGGAAAGAATAAATTTATATTTGTCTATTAATAAATAAGAGTTACCAATTTACCAAGAAATAATCACATACCTGAGATTTTCTTCAGCCACTTTTATGTGCAGGAAATACTGCTTTGAACATCAGCCAGTTGTGTGTGTGTTTCATGACCAGGTGGCTTCACATCTTTCCTATTAATTAGTTCATTTATTCAACAAATGTTTTATAGACCAATTATATGACCAGGAATGTCTCCTACTCCCAACTGTGACAAATTTTTAAATAACTCTTCTTAAAAGGCAGCTATAGTTTACCATTTTCTAAAGCAATATTATACAACATGTTATTTTCCTTTTAGTAAATCCTGAAATCAGTTTAGTAGCTCATAATTAGCAAGAAGCAAATTGAATAGAATGGAGTAGATTAAAAATATCTAAGAGTACCACTTAAGTAGGGATTATATCATAAAATGTTTGTTTGGCAACCTATTGACATGCATGCAGATATGGTACCGTGTGTGTGTGTGTGTGTGTGTGTGTGTGTGTGTGAGATTGAGAGATAACTTACGTTGAAATATGTCTTTATTATTGTGATTATTGCCCCAAAATACTTAAGAGACCACAGTGGAGTTCTGTAACCTTTAATTCAAGCCCTTCTCTCTTCTCCTTTCTCAAAATACCTTTGTTGGCTCTGCCTTCTTTACTCTGTCTCCTCACTGCCTTTTCCTTCCCCTAGTTATCCATTTCTCCCTCCTTCCACCCCTCACCAGTCTACTTTTTTCTGACTCTTGACTCTTCTTTCTCTTCCACATCTCACCAAATTACCTGTCTCAGAGATGATGTATTATGGACCTAAGCGATCTTATTAAAAATGATGGTCTTTGTACTGCCATCTAGTGGTTGAATTTTAAAACCATGAAAGAGTGGGAGAGGAACTATAAGCCAGTGTAGTGAATTGCCCCTTTTGAGTAAACTGTGAGCCTGAATTTGAAACCTAAGTTACCTACTTTGTATCTACTTTATTTCTAGAGCTCAAATATAGGAAAGTAAATAAAAACACCTAAATTGTCCTAGGATGAGGAAGTATAGAGTTACTTCTACCCATGTTTCCTTCTTCACATCTTGTCCATTTGCATTTGACTTCTCTTTAACTGACATACCACTAATTTTTGTGTACCTGTGCTGTGATTTTTTTTTTGTAATTATGGATTGTGTTTTTTAGGGAAATATGATGTTGAATAAGCACAATTATGCAACTTGTGCACTACTGATTAATATGTTTGTTGTGCATCATCATAGAGAAAAATATAAATGAAAAATGGAGAGTTATGTCATGGGAAGACAAAAGCTGAATTTGGTGAAGCTGGGTAATTGGGAGTAACCCTTGGAAAATTTATCAGAATAACTGACTTGTCAATAGATAGGGACTTACAAAAAATGGGCAGAAGAGCTAAAAAGAAACTTCTCTGAAGAGGAAATGCAAATGGCCAACAGGCATATGAAAAAATGTTCAACATCACCTGTAATCAGGGAAATGCAAATCAAAATTACAATGAGATACCATCTTACACCAGTGAGAATGGCACATATTAAAAAAACTAGCAACAACAAATGTTGGCGAGGTTGTGGAGAAAAAGGAACTCTCCTGCACTGCTGGTGGGAGTGCAAACTGGTCCAGCCATTATGGAGAGCTATGTGGAGATTTCTTGAACTACTATACATAGAGCTTCCATATGATCCAGCAATTCCACTCCTAGGTTATTTACCCAAATGATACATAAACAGTAATTCCAATGGGCACCTGCATCCCTATGTTTATAGCAGCACTGTTTACAATAGCTAAGATATGGAAACAACCCAAATGCCCAAAAATAGATGACTAGATCAAGAAGATGTGGTACATATACACCATGGAATATTCAAAAAAGATAAACACATGCAATTTGCAGCAACATGGATGGCGCTGGAAGGGATCATGCTCAGCGAAATAAGTCAGGAAGAAAAAGAAAAATACCGGATGGTCTCACTCATAGCAGGAATTTAGAAAACCTAAATAAGAGACCAGGAAAAAGACTAATCAATGCAAATGCAAAGTAATAATCAAAATCAACAAGCAACTATAAACCAGAGATACACTACGGGGGGGGGGGGGGAGAATAGGGAGGGGCAGGGAGAGGAAGAACTAGAGTCAAAATAAGGGGGAGGTGCAATTGTATGGGGAATATAACCAAAATGAAATGCATACATTGTACAAAGACGAAAAATGATGTAAGAATTATATAAAATAAAATATTAAAGAAATAGATAGGGACTTGTAGAGTAGAATTAGAAAGATAATCCCATAACATAAATTGATTTCTCAGTTCTCTAGAAAGAAAGAGAAATATATTTAGCAGGACTGGGATGACTTATAATAAAATTAAGTTCCATGGTTGACAAAAATGGTAGTTGCTTATATTACATGGTATGTATTGTTATAAATCTTCATTCTTAGGATAAAATAGTTTGGGGTCTCCCAAAGTTCACCTAAGCCTCATTAGCTACTCTTTTCCAAAAACATTGCATTGTGTCTGACACTAGTAAATGCTCATTTAATATTTATTGAAAGAAGAGATGAATGAATTATTGTAGCTTGCTGCAGGTGCAATGTTTTGGATTAGATGCTTAGGAATTCTGTGTCAGTGTTGTTAGACCATTCTAAACCCTGGCCAGAAAAGGAACTTTCCTAAGATGAAGTAAACAAAGCAAGAACAAGTGATAACCAGCGGGGATCCTCAGAGTCTGATTCCTACCACCCTTTCACCACAATCTGTTGCCACTCCACCACATATGTATCCTGTCCTCCTTTGACACCATTTCCATGGCTTTTCATGATAACAACTCTTGTCTTTTCCATGTAGTTTCTTGTCCTGGAAGGCCTTTTTTCCCCTCTGCAAAAATAATCTGGTTTATTTACCATCTTTTCTAAAAAGGTGTATGATAAATTACAAAGCACTATTTTCATCTTATGAACTTTCCAATATATATGTAATATCTTCTCTTGGTTTAATGTATTTCACTCAAATATATTAACATATACCATAGGAGAATTTAACCTATAGCATATAATTGTATTGCACTATAGTGATATCTTTGCCTCCTTACTTAACCGTTGTCACAGTAAATGATGTTTCCAGAATAAGTGAAAAATATTCCCAAAAGCTTTTACTATTTTATGTCATCAGGCCCTCAAATAATTCTTTAGTGTTCTTGAGTATGCTGTTTTGGTTTGTTTTATTTTGTAGTAATAATATTAAAAATAATATTTGGTGGCACATTATGGATGTTTGATATGATTTAAGTTTTAATAATTTATGGAATTGAACCCCTGTGGATGAAAAATATTGTTATGGATTCCAAACAGTCTTACTGAAAAGACACTGCTATATGAAAACTATAGTCAGTTCTTATTTATTCTTTTACTCACAGGTAAAATGTTTTGCCTGTGAAACTAGGATAAATGACTTTGATTGGGGCCAAGTAATTAATAGAGTCTGCTGGGTTTCTCATATATAATAGTAATGCCAATTTCACTTCCCAGTCAGAGTAAAACAAATTACACCTCCTGCCCCACTGCAGTTAACTGTGTCAGCATCATAGTACCATAAAATCTCAATAAAATCTAAAAACTGTGGAGTATGGATAATCCCACTATAAATTGTAATAAAAATTACCCCTCCAGACTCTATATTCTCTCCATTAAGCTCATAGACACTGTCTCTTTGTACATAAAGTTTTATGAAATAAATCGACCAGTTCTCCTGTCCTTACCAGCTAGCAAGCTGTTTTGATTTAAAAGCTGATAACAGTACAATCAGTTTTTGGTATTTGCACTGCATCTTAAAAACATAAATTTCATCTAACAAACCCTAAATAGAAGGAAAATGCTTCTTTTATTTGCACTGTGCAGTGCATGTCTCTTCGTGAGAAAGAATAAATGACATCTTTACCACGGTGGGTCCATTTCTTGCAGCCATAAAACAAAGATTTGGTTTCCTCCTTCAAATCTCTAATCTTCAAGGTATATTAGGCAAACCCAAGCAGAAGTCAAAAACAGCTTTGTCTGAATTGTTTCAAATCTTTATGTGTTTACAAGGATTTGTAATTTATGTGATTGCATTTTTTTAATCTTGTTGTGTTAAATCCAAGGGCTCCCTAGACATCAATGTATGACCAAAGGAGTAGATGTTTTAAGTCAGTCTTCTGTAAACACAGAGCCCTTTAAAACAGAGGAAACCTTCTAAAGCACCAGGCTGCAAATCCCCAAAGAACATGAATTAAACCCTGGAGGAAGGCATATGTTAAAATGAAGATCAAATGGGTGGCATTTGAGGTGAAAGGTAAGAAGCATAAGGTGCTGCTACTTTGAGAAAGTAGACATATTCCACCGGAAAAGAGTGGGTGGTGAGGGTGAAATATAGTTTTACTGAATTGCATATAAGCTATAAGGCACCAAACATCTGTTGCATAGGACAGAAAACATATATTGCATGTGTGACACATACGGTGAATTACTTAAAGGAGAGTATCTGAGATCCTTCTCTGAAAGAGAAAACCTGCTAACTCATAGTGTAGACATACTCCTTGGAATCTTTGTGAATATGATTTTCCAGTTGTGAATAGAGAGAAAGAGTGAATGAAAAATGGAAAAGGTAAAATGGATGAGAATATTATTTTTCCATGTTTATGTTTATCATTTGGGATCCATAAAATGTTATCTCGACAGGTATTTTATGTATTCCCAATAGCCACAAAAAATTGTAGCATTTCAATATTGTAGTTTTACTTAGTAAAAGAAAATCTAGTGACTGCATTAGCAATCTACAGATGCTAGATACCCCCCTGAGATTCTTGAGTATTAACCCCCCACCCAAATTAGGAAACTGCCTTTTTCTGTAGGTACACTAAAGGGCAAAAGTGGCTGCCAACAAAGAAGGTGTCAAAATTATTATTAAAATAAGAACTTGGAAAAATCACAGTAAGGCCTTTTGGGATTGGAGTAAATAGGCTTACACAGCTCTTTAGTCCTTGGAGATAATACTTTATTACAGCATAATAATTGCTTTTGAAATAATGACCATTAGTAATGAAAGACAGGTTAAATTATAGTCAGTCTATTTGAATTAAGCAACAAAGTATGTAATAAATCTTATGAAGATATTTATTAAAAATCATTTAAATAATTAACCTGCATTGAATACCTGTATGTTCTTTGTATTTTGCATACATTATCTTTCAGTCTTAAAATAATCAGTGAATAAATATTATTGCCCGTCTCTCACAGATAAGAAAACTGAGACTTGTGTGACATCTGTGCCTTATAAAACCACAGCCTAATAGTAGTGTAGCTTTAAATAAAATTAACACTTTTTAATACACAAGCCACTTACTATACTTCAGCTTGGTGCTTGAAAAGGCTATCCTTTAGTTTTCTAGAGAATGTGTCAATATTAAATAGCCTAACTACATATTTCCTCAAATTAGTATATTGCATTTTTATGTCATTTTACCTTTTGTCGCGTTTTGAAATTTATTGTATATGACACCTAGATGTACAGTAGATTTCTTATATAATATATACATGTTGCATGAAGTAATTCTTTGTTTCTAAACATTGACTTCATGCTATATACTATGTATTTCCATTTCTTCAACATCGAGTAGCATTAAAAACAACATCCTCAGTAGCCTCAAGTTATAGGTTAACATTTCTAGGTCCAGGGATTTTTGTCAAAGTGTGGTTCACTGGGTTTCAGAGATAGACATCTGTGTCATTTTTAGACATATCTGGTCCCTGCCTCAAGCACTCTTGAGCAGAGAATTGGTTAGATGGACATGCACAAAACAGACATGCCTGTTGTATCTTCTTTTATTCTGGTAATGATTAGTTTCAGAAAAACACAAGGGAAAACCACAAAATGAAAATACAGCCAGCATTTATTATTACTGTTATAATTATATTTATTTTTCTTAGATTAATGAGTTCAATAAAATTCTGAACACTAGCTAATAGCGAATAATCATTATAACATTACAGTTTTAGAATTATCCTAGCTTATATAGCAGATGTTCAGAAATGCCTTCTTCAAAATTGGAAAACAAATTCCATAAAATGTGTATTTGGTTACAGAAAATTACTTTGTACTAAGATCTGTCATTTTCCAGTTTTTGTTTGTTTTTCTTCAGCATCTCATATAGTATCCTTTCCACTTTTTTGTAGTTCTCTTACTATTTTATAAGTTAATCAGGGAGGAAAGTAGATTGTCTGCTGTCCAAAGTTGATGAGTATCATGACATGTGTAGGTGGTATTTTCGTGCATGTTCTCAATGTCATGGTTATAATGGACCACAATCCATTTATCATGTAACAAATGAGCACTAGCTGTTGATGTACTGCTTAGTGGCATTGTTGTGCCCATTGGTATAATCTACAGTAATCAAAATAGTATAACCTCCAATTATGTGTTTTATGATCTCATTATCCACCCTGCAAATAAGACAACTATTAACATCCATTTCTTTCCTTTCTTGACCAGTGGTGATCATTTTGTATGTTAATCATCATAATAACTCCCTCATACTTAAAACTAAATCCCCTTTCAACTATAACTTGAATTAGTTTCAACCGTGTAATTTTATATAATCTGATTTAAGTGGGAGTTTGCAACTTTCACAGTTTATAAGCCACTGAAGGGCTTACAGCTATGTTTCAGTACTGTGTTCTATACTTTTCAGCATGATAAACAGTGAGAATAACAAATAGTCCTTAAAGATAGCAAGCATGAGCCAACATAGACTAAATCTACTTGATAATATTATTTATTACATACCCGATTCTGGCAAACATATAAGGAATATCAGCCTTGTTGTTATCATTCAGTCAGGGGGTAAGCTTATTTGGAGAGACCTTGCATGCTTGTCAAATTCATGATGCAGTGACATTCTGGTATCCGAATATGTTAGAATATGCTTAAGGAAGAGCTTGTTTGTTTTTCTTCAGTATCTCATATAGTATCCTTTCCACTATTTTGTAGTTCTTTTACTATTTTACTAAGTTAATCAGAGAGGAAAAGTAGGTTGTCTGCTGTCCAAAGTTGATGGGTATCATGGCATGTGTAGGTGGTATTTTCGTGCATTCATATAAATATAAATCCCTTCCCCATGCATATAAATATAAATACTTCTAAATATATATGTGAACACACCCATATATACACATATATGTAATAAGATATAGTCATATTAACAAGTGGTAACACTTAGATCTTGTACTTTATAAAATAAATGAAATTAGTTAATTTGTTATAAACCTTAGCGAATTTTATTCCGTGTTGTGCCAATTAAATGGGGAAAAGACATCATATTTATTATTACTTGAATGAATGACATGATTATAGCACACGTTTATTTTCTTGCTTGCTTATTTTAATAAGATCAAATTAAATTTTGTGAGAAATCTCCATTCATATAACATTTTGGCTTACCTTGTAATGGTCCAGTACATTCCCTTCTATTTACTTACTCATTTGATTGACACACAGTTATGATTTAGCTATATGTGCATTGCACAGACAGTGCCCACAAGAAGCTCAGGGTCAAGTGGGTAAAGAAAAGCTATAATGAGTAGAGTTGTGTAATGCATGTCAGTGTAGACCCACAGAGAGAGATCCCAAAGGAAGGAGCACTTGGCTCAGGGGTTGGGAAGTGTGTGTTTGCCTTCAGGAGAAGAGTGTTTCTTAGAAGAATGTGTTACTTGCATTATCCATGTAGGTATGAAGAATGAAAGGCACTTTTAAAAAAAAAAAAAGGATACTAAATCCTAGGAGGTTGAAAGAGCATGGTGTCTCCTGAAAGACAGGTAGATGATACAAGTAGATATGCTAGTATGGTTCAAATGAAGGGTGTGTATGAGAAGGCTGTGAGGCTTCATGGGTATTCGTGGATCTGGTTACCACAGGCCTTATGTGCCAAACTAAGAAGTCAGTGTTTCCTAATGCTATAGGGAGACACAGGAAAGCTTGTAAGTAGGTGGGTATTATGGTAGCTTTCAAACATCTGTATGCCGGACTGATTGTAGTGAAAATAGAGGAAAGGTACAAAAATTAGGAGGCTATTTTTAAGAAATCCAGGTGAGAATTCCTAAAGGCCTGTGTATCGGTGGTATAACTAGAAATTGATGGGTCGAGCTTATTGTTCAAATGGATGTCAGTGATGAAGAGAAAAATAAATCTAGGATATTTCTTGTTTGGGCAACAGGCACATGTCAAGAAAGTTCAACAAGAGAATATGAGTTGAAAGATGATACCGGGAATTTTGCTCAGAAAACAATGCAAACAGGAAAAGTTGAAATACATGAAAGAAGTCAAAAGATGTGAATTGAAGTGTTTCCAAATTTATCTCAAAGGATTTCTATAAGATAATAGACAGAATATAATAGTCGTAGAAGCTATGTTCAGAGAAATACCCAAGAATTTTGTAAATTAAGGGAAGTCATGAATCTTAGAATATGGACAGACAAGTCAGTAAAAATAAAACCACATCTAGACACAGCAGTGATATTGTCAAACATGAGTCATAAAGGAAATCTCAAAAGCTTAACTACAAAAGAATTAAAGAATGACAAAGATTGTTGACAACAAAAAATTCTAGAAAGCAATGCAGTAGTCTCTTCAAAAGACTGAGATGTCCTAGAATTCTGTTATCAGCTAAATTAAATTTAAAAGTAATATAAAAAAAGTTTCATACATAGTACTGAGTTTATCACCTAATTTTGAAAGAAGAAAAAAGAACCTGAAAATGAAGGTAATCTTAAGACTCATTTTTAAATATAAATATCTATATAAGATAAATTTTAATTAAATCTTGACAGCAAAACAGGAACTAAAACTCAGGCATATAATGAAAAAGAACAGGGAGTAGGTGGGACTTTCATTGTTTAGTGGTAGCATGCTAAATCCTTCTTGTGAATAGGTACAGAAAATGATTTTAGAAAAAATTAAAAATCTAGTAGCAGTATGATATGTCTTATTTTAATAGTATGGGGAAATGGAATGTTCATACATCAGTATGAGTGTTAGCTGACTATTTAGCCAATTTGGAGAACAGTTTGACAATACATACTAAAATTGATGATGTGCATACCCCTTAAATGTGTTCCTGGATAAATACAGTGAGGACACCTGCAGAAGCATTTGTTGCAATGAATGTTATGAACCACTTAATTTTCTATCACCATGAGAATAGATAATAGTGGTCCATTTAGATATTGGAATACTCTACAAAAATAAAATAGTATAAATAAATCTCAAATGTAATACTTAATGAAAATAAGCAAATTGTTGAATAAGATGTCATTGTATATAAGTTTTAATAAAAATAAACCTGTCTTGGTTGTTGTTCATTGATGTAAATATAGTTAGAGCAGAAGAAGTGGCATGGGATGGAGAGCCACCAGGATGCTATAGAAAAGGAAAAAATACAGAACCAATTCTATAATACTCCACTTTTTTAAGTGTTCTGAAGGAAATACCATAAATGGTGAGTTCTTTTAACCATGTAGGAGAAAAAGTAGGTAGACACAGTAGTGATATTGTCAAACATGAGTCATAAAGGAAATCTCAAAAGCTTAACTACAAAAGAATTAAAGAATGACAAAGATTATTGACAACAAAAAATTGTAGGGTAGTTTGGAATTTCTTAAAATGATATGACACAAGGAACAAGCTTTAAATAATATTTCAGTTTCATGAGCAAGTTTGTGAGATAGCAAACACCATATGTTAAAGAACTATATTTTCTTTTACATCAAGGATGGTTGCATGTAAAGGATAATGGAAAGAATCAATTTTCATAATTTGGGCTGATGAAAGAGAAACAGGAATAGAAATACTGAAGAGTTGATTTGGTCCCTAACAACCTATGTGGTAGTGTACACATATGTGGGGGAACATAGGAAAATCTCTTACATTAGCTATGAACCTCCATTCCTTGTAATGAGCCATCCAGACCTCTCAAATGTCTGCTTGGCCTCAAGGACAGCCAGTACCCAATGCTGAATTAACACTGGACCTTTGGTTAAGGAAATCGGATAGAAGATATTCAGAATGTGTACTATTAGAGTATGAGACATTGTAGAATTATCTAAACATAAATGTCACTGGGCTTTATTTTTTATATCACTATATCCAAAGAAAACAATAGCAAATTTTTGTGTTTGTTTACCACCTAAATCTGTTGACTAAGCACTACACAACCTGCAAGACATTTGCCTAGAAAATCCCAGGACCTCTTCACCCTCCATCATAGCCCTTCACTTCTTCAGAAACCGTGTCTTCTCACTAAACCAAGAAGTTAGTGTAAACCCACTTAAAGTTAGGCTAGCAGAGAAGACTAGGGTGCCTTCCGCGACCTCTCCCAGTATAGGCTCCTATCTGGAGTTGGCATAAAATGAGGACATGAGCAACTGGTCCTTTAACCCTTGATGCACGAACAATTGTAGACACACTGGCTCTTTGGCTTGAAGATATTTATAGGTTATTTTTTGTCCTATCCCCAGGATAGGACAGTGTCAAGCAATGCACTGGAAAGACAAGAGTCAGCACCCCCGTTTTCCCTCAAAAAGATAAGTTTCATTCTATGATTTTTAACGCAGTACGCCATAGCTTTCATGGACCTAACATCTATGGTTTCTGCTTTTCCCAGCATCCCAGAAGTCTGCTGTGCAGTGCATATGCTTTGCTAAGGAACCTGGTAGCACCCCATACACTGGGAGTCAGTTCAGAATCCATCTTACAGTGCTTTGTGCTCTCCGTGACCTCACGATAACACTTGTGAATTGTTGGGCAGAAAGGCTGTCTGTGGGTGTGTGTCTAACCAATAAAATGAGAGAGGAAACTGTAATACCATTTTTTAGAATGTGAGATGAAGGTGCACACAAGAAATATATAAGTGGATAGAAATGTGTTAAGGGGAGGGAGGTGGAGACAAGGACTCATCCCTGAAGTCAAGGGAGAAGAGAATTTTAAGAGGACAAAAGCGTCAATGAAGATAGAGAACAGTCTTGAAAGTTGTAGAATCGTGTGTGTGTGTGTGTATGTGTGTACATACATATATATGGGATTTTCGATGATATTAGAACATAGCTTCAAGAATTCCAAGGGCCAATAGTATGTCTAAACCATGAATTAAATAACTCCTAAATACTAGGACTTACTTTTCATTTGTGGGTTTAAATATAATCTAAAATAAGACCCAGAGAGCCAACTATTTCAAGAGAGGTGAAGAACAACAGCCACATGGTTCTAAGAGTGCCATAGTGGTTGTACCTGCCAAGTTGTTCCTTTTTTAAATGTTTTACATTAAAACTAGCAAGGAACCTTCCCCCTGGTAAGTCATTTTCATGCCTACTAACGGTATGTAGCATAGCTGATGCAGAAGCGAAGCTATGGAGTCCAAGGTAGATTTTCTGCCTATTCTTAAGTATTCTTGTATCTGAAACACCTACAAGTATCATGATTCAGTGGGTACTTAAAATTTTTACAGCAGATCTCAATCTATTTCTTGAAAGATTTATTTCCACCCAGTCCATGAACCTGAAAATGCAAATAGAGCAAAAGACCAACTAAGTGAAATAAGAGAAGTGAATGAAAAGACCATGGATTAATGCCTGAAATCATCACCTGTGTGCATTACTGATGAAATAAGTTTGGTGATCTCATTATTCTCTGTATGTACTCACAAAATTACTTTATTATTAAGTATTTTAAATCATTTCTGACTAAAGTGGATTCGGATTTTAATAAATCAATTGGAGCTGATTGGCTTGGGTTTTGAGCAGTTATAATGAATTGACAAAATGGAAAGATACGGGAAATAGTGGTGCAGTGATATCTCAGAGGGCTGCTGGAGTTCAGGACTGTTGGCTGACTCTGGAGGGTTATATAAGGTTCCCAAGCATAGTATAAAAAGCCCACTTATTAATGGAAAATTTTATGAACTCTTTTAATCACAAAAGTCTTTTGTGCTCGAAGACATTCTTTAGTGAACACAAGACAATTATAAATTGTCTTGTAAATTCATTTTCATTTTGCAAGTAAGAGAGGTAGTTTAGTCATGACTCTAGATAAATAAAGCCCTAGTTGCTGTTGTAATAATCTCACAAATATTAATTTTTAAGTTGTATTTTAAATGATTGAATTCTCTCATTGCAGGTTCCAAACAGTAACTTAGGGCATAAAAAATGAAAAGTATGTTTTAAAATCATAAACATCATTTTAAATCATTTTTGAAAGAAAATTGTGTTAAACCTAATGGCTAAAAAGTGTATAAAAATTATAAACATTTTCATTTTCATATCATCCCATGGCCTATTTAAAAAAATTATTATTTAAGACTTTACAGAGTAATAGAAATTTAATGATTATGACTCCCCCCAAAAAAGCTAATGTTAGAATATATGCAATAAAAATTTTAAAATAAAACATAAAATGCACTTTTATAATTATATTGCAGAACCTTTTGCCAACTGGGAATCATTTTAAATAGAGACATGCATTTATTACCATCATCTTCATCAGTAAATACTGTGTTTTATTGTGTATAAGGAAATATAATTGATATGATATCAGGAAGTAAACAAGAAACTTTTTAATCTGCTTAACTGCCACGGACATTTAGGGTGTTTCCATACCTTGACCACTGTCAGTAGTACTGCAGTGAACATAGGAGTGTACATATCCCTTCAAGTTAGTGATACACTGTTACACAGTATCACTGTTAGTGATACACTGATACACAGTGTATCTTCAAGAAGATACACTGTTTTCCATGGAAAAACACAGTTTCTAGTCCTACCAACACCGCATAAGGGTTAGTTTTTCACTACATCTTCACCAACACTTGTTTTTCTGGTTTGATATGGACCATTCTCACAGGTATGAGATGATATCTTGTGGTTTTGATTTGCACTTCCCTGATGAGAAGAGATGATGGGTATTTTTTTTTTTCAAGTGCCTGTTGAACATTTCTATGCCTTCCTGGGAGAAGTGTTTATTTAGCTCATCTACCCACTTTTTAATTGAGCTCTTTGTTTTCTTACTACTGAGTTGTATGTGTTCTTTGTATATCTTGGACATTAGCCCCTTTTCAGATGAGTGATGAGCAAATATTTTCTCCCTTTCGGTAGAGTTGGTTTTCATTTTAATGATACTTTACTTAGTTGTGTAGAAGCTTTTTAGTTTGATCAAGTCTCATTTGTTTGTTTTGGCTTTTGTTTCTGTTGCCATTGAAGTTTAATCCCCAAAGATATCCCTGAAGCCAAGGTCATGAACTGTTCTGTTTGTGTTTTCTTCTATATATTTTATGGTTTCAAGTCTTATATACAGGTTTGATCCATTTTGCATATCATTGTATATAATGTTATAGAGTAATCTAGTTTCTTTCTTTTGCTTATGGCTATCCAGTTTGTACAGCCCCGTTTCTTGAAGAGACTTTCCTTTCCATTTTATATTGTTGGTTCTTTGTTGTAAATTAGTTGTCCATATAAGTATGGATTTATTTCTGAGATTTCAGTTCTATCCCATTGATTTCTTTATCTACTTTTATCTCAATACTATAAAGTGACTACGGTAGCTTTGTAGTATAGTTTGAAGTCTAAGAGCTTGATACCTCCATTCTCTTTTCCAGGTTGTTTTGGCAGATACAAGAGTTTTATAGCTACATATATATCTTAGTATTGCTTGCTCTATTTCTTTGAATAATGCCGTTGAAACTCTGATAGGAGTTTACATTGGGTAAGATGGTCATTTTATCATGCTAATTCCTCCACTCCAAGAATAGAGAATATTTTTCTATTGCCTTGTGTCTTCTATTTCTTTAGACAGTATCTAGTATTTTAATTATACAGGTCTTTCACCTGCTATTTTATGTTTATTCCTGGGTATTTAACTCTTTTTGATGCAACGGTAAATGGGATTTTTTTTCTTAACTTCTTCTAATTCATTGTTTTCCTGTAGGAACATAATCAAATTTTGTACGTTGATTTTGTAGTTTGCCACTTTATTGTACTGATTTATTGTTTCCAATAGTTTTTTAGTAAATTTTTAATGGTTTTCTATGTATATTATTATGTGGTCTGAAAATAATGATTGTTCTAGTTCTTCTTTTCCAGTTTGAATTTTTTTGATACCTTTCTCTTCCCTAATTGCCCTAAATAGGACTTGCAATATTATGTTGAATAGCAATGGTTTAAGCCAACATCATCTGTTTTGTATTTGATCTTAGAGTCAAATGCTTTCTGCATCTATTGATATGATCATACAATATTTTTCTTCTGTCAGTGTGGCTAATTACATTGATTTGTGGATGTTGACTCATACTTGCATCTCTGGACTAAATTCTAGTTGGTCATAATGTATGATCTTTTTAATTTATTGTTGAATTCAGTATGCTAAGGTTATGCTGAAGTTTTTGGATCTATATTCATCAGATTCTGTAGTTTTATTTTTTGTGTGATCTCATTATTTTGGTGTCAGAAAAATGTTGTCACATAAAATTTAAGGTAAAAATAATGGCAATTGGCAGGTGATTTAATGAGGAAAATAAATAAAATGAATGAGAGTTTTAAACCTGAGTAACCAGAAAAATGGTTGATCAAATTGAAACATGAAGGAAGTATAGGACTGAGTTTGAAATGACTTTTTGATATTCAGGTAGATTAGAATGCTGGAAATATGAGACTAAGATTTAGGGAAAAGTTTACAAGATGTGAACATGCATTTGGTATTCCTCTCCTCTGAGGTAGTAATTGAAATTGTAGAAATATTGGCTGTATAGAATTACTAAGAAGCTCACTAATAGAAAAGGTAGTAGAAACTTAAAGATAAAACCAGCGTTTAGATATATGCCAGAAGAGATGATGGAGAAGGCCCTATGAGGGAGAGAGAACCAGGAGACTTAACTAGCATACCAGTGAAATGTTAGCAAATGCTTTTTCTAAAGGTCCAGATGGTATTTCATGGCAAGACACATGATTTCTATAACTACTCCACTCCGCCATGGTAGCACTAAAGTAACCAAACACAAAATAATTGAGTATGGCTCAATAAAAATTTATTTACAAAAACAGGTGGCCAGACCCACAACCTTCAGTGGGCCCATCCATGAACCCAGGAGACAAGAGAGTTTTAAGAAGAGACTGGAAATAAATTTAGTGATAATCAAAAGTCTTGAAAGCCACAGAGAGATCCAAACACATTGTGGCTGAAAAGTGGCCCTTCCACTAGGAATTACAAAGAACATAAATGAGGTTATTTTTTAATATGATGGGAGGAGAAGTCATTACACTGTCAAGTCTTCAAATAGAAATTGGGGAAAAGGGATAAGTTGCATATTTTTCTACATCGTACCAACATTACAGGATTTACATAATTGATAAAAAATATTAAGTCTTCATTTGGGTTATATACTTTATCACAGTTGCTACTCTGGAGGCATACAGTCTTGTTGGAAGAAGCAAAAGTAGAGAAAGTGAGAAATAGCACAGTTGAAGCATGGTAAATAGAGTGGGACCCTAGAGAACCACTCTTCATCTTGGAGTTCACCAAACTTTGAGTCCATCTTATTTACTCATGAATTTTTCTCTCATTGTCTGTCTTGACATGCTAGAAAAATCATGCTGGATTTGAACAATGACTGTTCTGAAACTCAATGAGATCAGAATATCAGTTGTACAAATATATTACAAAAAGCATGCTTCATAGCCCTTCAGCTAAGAGACATGAGTTTTAATTGACTACTGTATGTGCAGCCAGCCTGAGGTGACCAACGCAAGAAAAGCTAATGCAGCTTTTAGAGAAAATTTATGTCATTGATGACTCATGCATGGATATCCAGCTGGATCCCCCTGTGTGCCAAGCTCATAAAGCCAGGGAAATCCTTAGCAAATGATAATTCAGATCATGCCATTCTTCTGCTCAGTGTCCTCCAGTGGCTTCCCTGTCTACCAAGAACAAAACTTAACATTCTTACATTGGTTGCCCAGGCCTTCCGTACTCTACATGGCCTTATCTGTCTGTCCCCATCTGCTTTGTTTTTCCTTTCTTATCTGTAGCTGCAGCCTCCCTGCATGTCCTCAAGCACATAAAATACACTCTATTCTTGCCTAAGAGCCTTTGCACTGTTACTCTGCCTGAAATGTGGAACTTCTCCACCCCTTAAAAAAACAAAAAACAAAAACAACCTTGCACACATCCCTCAACTCCTCAGGTCCTTTCTCAGGATCATCTCCATGATGCCTCTCATGAGCATCTTCTCTCAGTGTGTCCAGTAGTCTCAGGAGCCCCTACCTCTACCTCACCAGTTTTATTTTTCTCCAAGGCACTTAACATTACCTGACAGTCTATCTCTTTCTTTCTTTCTCCCTTCCCTTCCCTTCCCTTCCCTTCCCTTCCCTTCCCTTCCCTTCCCTTCCCTTCCCTTCCCTTCCCTTCCCTTCCCTTCCCTTCCCTTCCCTTCCCTTCCCTTCCCTTCCCTTCCCTCCCCTCCCCTCCCCTCCCCTCCCCTCCCCTCCCCTCCCCTCCCCTCCCCTCCCCTCCCCTCCCCTCCCCTCCCCTCCCCTCCCCTCCCCTCCCCTCCCCTCCCCTCCCCACCCCACAGTGTGAAACCAGGGATTTTTATTGCCTTGTGTACTGCCCTTTCCAGCACCTGGAAGAGGGTATGATCGTCCCCTCGGAGGTACCCAAAAAAATATCTGTTGACTGAACACATAAATAAATGAATGTTTGAATCAAGGCAAGTACTAACTTTGCATAGTATCCAACCTCTGTGATGGTATTTTCAGTTTAGTTACGTTTATAAAGAAAGCTGCCAAATATGAATTCATCCAGGAGGTGGTGAGGGGTTTAGAAATATTATATACGAGATGGTTGAAGAAGCACTAAATTTAATGTTACCGTAAAACAAAATGATTGACTGTCAGGCAAATTACTAAATGCTTTGTGTATATTATCTCACTTACTCCTTACAACAGCAACAGCAGAGGAAAAAACTGAAGATTGGAGGTTAGAAATCAATTGTCCTAAGTCAGGTGGCAGCAAGTGACAGGGTCACAAGTCACGCCCATGTTCTCTGAACCCAAAACTGTGTCTTTTCCTAAAGGAACCCTGAGACTGTCTTTTTGTTGAAGGAGCAATTCCTGCCTAAAACGTACTAAAGGAGGACTCTGCTACACCATGATGCTATGAATCTCCCTCCTCATCCTCCTGAAGGCCTTCTTTCTAGTAGAAAGAAGCAGCTCTCCTAGAAGCCATAATTTCTTTAACTGGGACATGCTTCGGGCTTGGCAGGGTGAACAATGAGGGTATCTGCAGGTGGCAGGCAGCCTGTCAGTGGCTGAAAGAGGGTTAAAGAAAGGCCTGCCCAGCTGACTGCCTCACACCCTCCATCTGTGTGTGCTTCTCTCCCGCCAACACTGATGGGTGGGGGTGAAGGACACTGAATAATCCTTTCTGTGATTCACTCTTCTTTGAAAATATTAGCCTGTAAGTTTCAGTGAATGTTCATAGGTTATTATATTGTCTACACCGAATATGGTGATTTATGGAAAAACTTCCTTTAAGAATAACTGAATGAAATAGTTTATTTCTAAGAAACTTACAAGAGCCTTTAATATTTTGATAGCACCTAGACTGGGGGAGGCGGTGGGGCTGGATCCTGATGCCACTGTATGTGACTGTGTTAAGCCATTATTTTGTGGAGGGAGAATAAAGTTTAAAGGTCTCATGTGAGTTGTAAAGGAGCAAACATAGGAAATACAGATTGAATAGCCACATACTTAGGAGGATCCATCCATATAAACTTCCTGTCAACTCAGCACTGAGCTTGAGAATAGGGGTAGAAAGGATTTGTTCTCAGGGGCAATATTGCCAACCAGATGGCTCCTTTTAATAGAATCCTGCCTGAGGCATGGTCAAGGATCAGAGAACATGCCTCTAATATCCAAATACCTGTTATTTTTTAATATTTTGGATTGAGAGGTGAATGATGTAAAATATAGAGCATAGCTTTTATTTTCTTTTTTTAAAATTAATATCCCACTTAAATTGATGCCACATAATGCCAGGTTATCTCTTGGGAGGAGAATGGAAAGGTATGTGATAGGCTGACTATAATTTTAGCCACAGATTGTCGATATCCTGATCAGGAAATCTCTAGAAGAAGCTAGGAAAGTAACATCTAACACTGACTTTGTATTACTGTATCACAAGTTATATCTTTATGTAGTAGATTAAAATAACATCAGTTGCTTCTTACAGTTCTGTGAGTCAAAAATTTGGGATAGGTTTAGCCAGACAGTTCTCA
Organism: Talpa europaea; assembly: GCF_964194135.1. Classification (NCBI taxonomy): domain Eukaryota; kingdom Metazoa; phylum Chordata; class Mammalia; order Eulipotyphla; family Talpidae; genus Talpa; species Talpa europaea. Next base: position 114,713,586 of record NC_140072.1, on the reverse strand, counting down.
AGCTGGTCTCACCTGGAGACCCTCACATGACTGAAGTCATCCGTGGTGAGAATATGACCAGTGATCTATAATGGCTCATGGACATTAGCTGGGTTAACTGCCAGCTGAACAGCCTGTCTCTTTTCGGTTTTCCTGTGCTACTTCATGTGATGGCTAGGTTCCAGACCATCAAGAGAGAGGAAACCCAATATGCAAGTGCTGTTCAAGCTACTACTTGAGTCACATTTACTAAGGTCACATAAAATCACATCAGGTCATAGAGACAAATCCAAAGTCATTGCAGGCTGTGGGCCTGATTCAGGGAGGCATGATTTGTTACGAAATCTTTACAATATCAGTTTCCCTTAGATGGTGTTTGAAAGAGTAAATAAGTTCAATTTTAGGTACTAAGTTCTAGAGTTCTTCCCAGGGATTTTGTCACATGCTCTAAAGCTCACAGAGTTCTGTGATAACTCCAACTCAAGCCAATGACTCCACCATCAACAGGGAACTAGAATAGCCAAAACAGTAATTTGAGAGGAACAAAATTTCAAATGTAAATTATTTTCAGATACTTATATGTCATCTGCTGTTCTCTTACTTAGGAAGTAGATACAGGGTTTTTTTTGTTTTGTTTTTTGTTCATTTTTTTCTACCCAAGTAATAATTGCATTTTCTTGGTATGGGCACCCCAGAAATTCAGTCCTTGCTAAATGGATTGAGAAACTCAAAGACTAATAGAGGTTAGCTAGGATAGATGTCTCCATCCCACACTTAATAAAAATAGAGTGGAATTATGCAAGTATGTAGATAAGCTAATCATCTGACCTAATCAGCAATGCAGATTTTAGAAAGCCTTTCTAATTACTTCCTCAACTTGGCTGAAGGTATGGGTAAAAAGAGTTCCAGCATGATGGTAGCAGATGTAGTTCATAATATTTATTGAAAATATTGGAAAGAAATTCTCAATTATAATGTTCCTGAAAAGCACATCAAAAAATATATCATATTTAACATATTTTAAACTTTCGGTAAGATATAAAAACATAATTCAGATGATCAACTCTCTTCCCAGTTATTTGGAATCGCTCATGCAACTACACTTTATCTTTCAGTGCCAAATTGCTTATTGGTTAACTGCCTGGATCATCCTTAAGTTGCATTACTTACCTATAAAGCTCTAGTTGTCTTGGACAGAATGCAGCCACTAGAAAATTCTCTTTTGTTTAGCTATTTGTTAACTTAGTATTTTGGCAAAAGAGTCTCAGTGCATGATGTTTCAACAACTTTAAATGTTAAATTGTTGACATTTACAGGCTATGTAGCACCACACAATATGTGATTTGGAAGCCTAGCTAGATCTGATACTCATTTTCTTGGCTGAATTTGAGTAGTTATGAATGACTGCTAAATGAATCATTCTATAACAAGATTACCCCAGAAAAGAAACTGTCTTTGAAATCCTGGTTGAAATACCTATTATCAACCCCTGGATCCTGTGCTACTTAAGTGCTGTTTGTTCATCCTTACCTTCCATTCAGTACTTCTCAATATCTTCCCAGTACATTCTCCTTAATATAATTAGCCTGAGCCAGTTTCTATTGCCTGCAGCCAAAGTCATCTTAAATAACATGGTAGCTTCAGTGGCTTGGACTGACTGAATGTTACAGTCGCTCTCTGTTAGCAGGTGGCTGTGGAACTGCTTACTTTCCTCTTCCAGGTAATCTTGAGATCAGATGGGAAGTACACTTTTTGTCGCACCACATGTGGTACTCCCTCCCTCAAAAAAAAAAAAATCTCTTCATGATTTCTAATGCATAATTCTTGGCACTTGAGAAAGTAAATGCTGTCTTTGTGGAAACTGTTAATGCGAATCATATGACAACTAATTGTTTTCTTTGAGGACAGAGCCAGAAAATAGAAAAAATCTAGTATATGACTATGTTTCTTTGTTTCATTTCTTTGTTAGTAACTTTGACATTAGAACATAGCTATACAATTGAAAGTCTTGCTACACATTTAGAGCTCCAAACTCTTAAATTTCTGTGTCAAGAGTTTCTCAACCCGGATACTATTGACTGGTTTGTTCTTTATCTTGTGGGACTGATTATCCTATGTACTGGATGTCTGGCAGGATCTTTGGCTGTCCCACTGGATGTCAGCCTTGTTTCCCCTCCCCAAAAGTTGTAACAAATCAGAATGTCTCCAGACATAATTTGCTCTCAGTTGACGTTACTGAATTGAAATTATTTGAATTGTTTTCTCTTGAATTCAACATTTACCAAGCATTTCGCTTTAATTGTTCAAAGTACATTTAAATATGTTTATACATACAGGCAGGACGTGTGTCCAATAGACTGGAGCCCTCTAAGTTTAAAAGATCTAAGTTGCTTCCTGAGTTTAGTTAAAAATCTGTTAAAACTCCCTAAGTAGGGCCTCCCTGGTGGCACAAGGGGTTAAGCACCACACTATGAAGCTATCCCCAGCCTCTGTAGCATGAGTTCGATCCCCGGCCTGCCAGGGAGCAACCCACATGGTGCAGCAGACCTCTCCTGACTCGCCCAATGCTCCCCTCAGCAGTGTATTTCATTCAGTCTGCCTGTTCTGTTCCCCACTCTGTCTCTGGTGAATCCTCTCACCCCCCCCCATTTCTGGCCTGTACCCCAGCTCTTGTATGCATAAATAAATCTTTAAAAAAAAGATATAAGTAGGATCATAAGAAATGGTCTCTTTGTAGATAAAATATGATGAAATATCAGCATTTCCCTACCTAATATAAGAGATACAGCGCTGACAAAAAAAAAAAAAAAAAGATGTAAGGAAAATGTAAATGTTGTAAATGTAGCCTAATGTTACTGTAACCTTGACTTTTAAGTGCATTCTGGACAATCTGATTTCAGCTGATGAGGATTGGGGTCATGTATTAGAAATGCAATTGTGTAGCTAGTCCTTACATTTAATTTAAAAGATGTGCTTGTTTGTGCTTGAGGTGAGGGTTGATGGGTATCCTAGGCAGGGGTTGCTAAAGCTGTTCATAGAGAGATGGAGGTGGAAATAAAATCTAACTGTAAAAATTATGTGTTAATATATTCAGTGTTGATGGTAATCTTCTCATTTTAAAAGATCTGATAGTCCCGGTCAGTGGGGGTCAGGTCACTGGGCTGTTTTTTGCTTTGGCTACTTCACAGTGGGAAGAGAATCCTATGTGGAAATACCTTTTTGAGAAATGAATTCAGGATGAAGAATGAAGAGCACTTTCTTGCACAAATAAATACAGATTTAAAACACTGCAGTTGCTGTCACTTTTCTGCCTTCACATGTCCTCCCCCCATAGTAAGAAACTATGACACAATGACTCACTGAATGAAAAATACCTCAAACTTTGTCTTGTAAATCCTGTTCTTCTTTAAGCTTATTATAAGAGCTGTAAACAAATAAAATCTCCTCTCTCTCATGTTCTGTACCTTCCAGCCAAAGTGCTAATGAACAGGGAAACAGTCAGAACTCTGGCGATAGAAGCAAGCAGCCAGAGGGTTGAACAGTAACTCAGGAGCTCCCTAATCAGCTTCTGACCACTCAGGAGTCAGTAATATTGTGCATTTCATAGTTTCTGTTCTGCAATCATACCCGGAAACTATTAGCGTGGATGGAGGTTTTGTAAATCAGATGAACAAGGGGAAAGAGTCTGGGGGAGTGCTCAGTACATCAGATACGCCACTTTCTCTAATTCCTGGGATTTCTAGAAAACTCCATGTGTGTAATATACACAGAAGAGATATTCTGTGCTTGATGTTGGTCCAGGACAAGGTTAACTTTCTGCACACTAATTTTAATTCATTATATATGCCTTTTTTTCCCAGCACAAATGGACCCCCGAGGCCTATCTCCCAGACAAAGTAAAAGTGACAGTGATGATGATGACCTGCCAAATGTGACCTTAGATAGCGTTAATGAAACTGGATCTACGGCCCTTTCCATAGCCAGAGCAGTCCAAGAGTAAGTATCATGTTCTCAGGATGAAATAAGAATTGCCAAGGTGTTCAGTGGATAATGGAAACAGCTGCTTCTCCTGTTCCCCAGACATGCGGTTCTGCCTCTGAACTGGCTCATGGGTAGCATCTTTTCATTCAGCTTCCTGCTTTGGGAGGAGACTAGGGGGAAGCCTAGGGTGTTTGCCATAGTAACAATGTGTATTTTGATAAAAAAATAAGACTTATATGCATCATTTTAGTGCCCCTCCCCCTTCTCTTTTCACTCTGGAACAAAAAAAAAAAAGTGTTCTTTTTGAATGTCACTATCTAGTTATCATTGCTGTTATTCATGTGCAGTAGTCTAGAGAAAAATATATGGCAAGTATTATTACTTTATTTTGATAGGCTATTACACAAGAACTTTTTTGAAATTCTGAAGTTGAAAGACAATATGTTACTAGCACTTTGAAAAATCAGAAACATATAATTTTTAAAGAAATCTCCTCCAATTACAGCCCTTTCTTATTTAAAAAACAAACAAACAAACAAACAAAAACCAAACTGCTTTTCCATCATTCTCAGTTCTGTATCTAGAGTTGAACCTGTGGCTAACTCATGTGTATTTCTTCCCTGTCATAGTTTTTACCAATATAATCTGGAAGAGAAGTATTTAAATAGCCACTGTTACTACTGCAAGCTAATTAACAGTTTGCTTATAATTATCTTTGCTACTTCCCATAGGAGGTAATTCTTTTCCCCAAATATTGACTTAGTACCTATACTGTTTTCATGCATTAGGCCCTGAAGTTAAAACAAAAAACTACTATAGTACTTTAGAATTTAAATTGTGAGTGTATAAATGAATAATATATATTATATACATAATATGTTTTTAATTATATGTACATACAAATATTTATGTTAGAGGAAACAGGATATAGTGAATCTAAAATGATACTTGAAGTTGGAAAGATTTAAATTCAAATTCATCTTTAAACTCTTTATAACTTTGTGGCTTTCGACAAGTTTTTAACCACTTGAAGTCATTCTGTAGTAAGAAAATTAGAATACTTACTTTATGGGATTATTGTGAACTTGCAATATAGCAACAAGGTATATAAAAAGCTAGTCACAAAGTTATGGCACATTGAAGGCTTCAATTAATGATGGACTTAGTACTATAATAGTGGTAGTGGTTATAATTACAGTGTTGTAATGTAAGTAATATAAGTATATAACAAGTTGGAAATACAAATGTTGCAAGTGTCATTATTCTAATTGTACAAAGATGTCAAGGCTCAGAAGTTACATGATGTCTCCAAAGTCATATCATAAATGGTAACAAGGCGAAGTTTAGGACTACTAACTCCAGAGTCATATTTCTGTTTAAGAGAGTTTATAATGGCTGTTATCAATAATATTCTTCCAGTGGCACCCTTACAAAAATATTTTTTCTCATTTATGCCCAGAACTGGTTGTAGTGACAGTTTCTTCAAAGCAAGTGTTGACTTGAACAAGCATAGACACTGAATCAAGGGGTTGCTGATTTTATTTAAATTGTTGGCAGGCTGAGTCACCTGACTGCTGATTTGGTGATTGTATAGTGACCATTGATTTTATTTGCATCATTTTCTAGCATTACTGTAGTACATTGCGTGTGTGTGTGTGTGTATTTTAATTCAGACTATAAAGTTTGAAACTATATTACTGAAGTTTAAATTATGCCTCTTATACCATTTGGGGCTTATATAGTAAGTAATGTTTTTAACTTCTGAAACATAACCATATTTGTGCTTTTACTATCATGTGCTTATAATACAGTTGTATAGTTTAATGTGAAACTTTTAATAGCCTCAGAAACTGGAGCTTCATTTTCAACATGAGTGCGCTGATTTGCTTTGTGAGAGCATTGCCAGATCACAGTATTTTCTGGAAGTATGGATGTGCTTATTTTTATTACTATTGCAAAAGTTGCATGTGTATCTGGGGAGATACAATTTCATTATTCATGTAAGTGTTTTCATTAAATTATTAGTAAAGAATACTGTGCTGTCACCTGGGAATCCCTAGAATGCCAGGACCTATCAATAGTTAATTAACCATCATTTAAGATGGAGTATGTGTGCAAACACTAGGAAGTGCTAAAATATTGTTAGGTGAAGTAAAAGGAATGATTTGCAGAGAACTGTTAGGTGTATTTCAAAACTTACAATGATATTTTAAGGAAAAATTTTTTGGAACAAATATATTTCTTGTTAGAGAATTTTTTGTTAGAGAATTCAAAATATATTTCTTGTTAGAGAATTCAAAAAAATCTGTACATAGGCTCACCCAAAGTTAACTTTCAGTGTGTACAATTATGAACATGTCTTTCTGTTCTTAGTTTCTCCTTGAGGCTTTATTATCTATCACAGTTTCACCATTATTTCTCTCATTTTTCTGTTTGTCTTTGGATCTTGATGCCTCGTGTTTACTTAAAAACTCTCCTCAAAAAATCCATTATGGTGAAATTAGTAAATAGAACGTTAAATACTATAAAAGTAAATTCTCAACTTAGTTACTCATGTAAAAGATAGAGGGTTTCAAAAGAAATCTGTTGATCACCCTCTTTTCTGTACTTGTTTAACTTTCCTAAGAGAGAGGTTGGAATGGATGTCTGCAGGTAGAGGGACAATGAATTCAGAAAATTATGTATAATAGATGCAACATATTTAAAAAGCCCTGGGAACCAGTATCAGTACACATTTGTCTTTCCAACTAAAAATAGAAAGAACCATGGTCTCGGTTCAAATGCTCAACTCATTTCATTGGCCAGTGGATTTTCAGAAGGGAGGAGATGAGAAAGGGAGAGATGTTAAGGAAGATTGACATTACAGAGGGCTGAAATTGTCTTTTCCTAGGCCAGCTCTTAAAACAAGATGCTAACCCATGGGGTAAATATCTCCAACTGGAGCTCTTGTCTCCTTTCCCATTCAAATTCATAACCTTACCTCATGCAATAACCATTGTAGTTTGAATTTTTAATTTGCTTGCTTACTCATTGACATTAATGTACTTACATAGCATAAATATGCTAACAAATATCCCCCATATATCTAGTGTTATGCATTTCACTGGTTTTTAAAATAAAATTGTATCATAGATTTAAAAATGTTTCCACAACCCAAATGCCCAAAGATAGATGACTGGATCAAGAAGATGTGGTACATATGCACAATGGAATATTACTCAGCAATCAAAAAAGATAAACACATGCAATTTGCAGCAACATGGATAGAACTGGAAGGGATCATGCTCAGTGAAATAAGCCAGAAAGAAAAAGAAAAAGAAAAATACTGGATGGTCTCACTCATAGCAGGAATCTAGAAAACCTAAATAAGGGACCAGGAAAAAGAATAAGTATAAGAAAGAAAAAATCAAAATCAACAAACAACTATAAACCAGAGACACTCTATGGGTGGGGAGGGCAGGGAAAGGAAGGATTGGGGTCAAAATAAGGGGGTTGCAATTGTATGAGGAATATAAAAATAAAAAATAAATAAATAAAAATGTTTCCATTGATTTAACTTGTAACTACTGTCAGCCAAAATTGCACCTTTCCCCACCCCAAATATTCCTCTTAAAATTTAAAAGAACCTTGATTGCTAGAACTGCAGCCTGAGGTCACCATGATTTGTTTTTCTCTTCCACTTTCTGTTATATCCCCCTAATGCTAGCTCTCTCCTCCACTCTTAACCTCAGAAACCTTACTTTGTTTATTAATGTCTACTAGTTCTTATAACTATTTTATTTTGTCATATTGTCTGCTGTGTAAATATCCAGTATTTGTCATTCTGACTTCTTTGCTACCCAAAATTCCCTAGAAACTACATTTTGCTGTAAATGTTAGCATTTTCTTTCCTCATGGCAGAACCGTATTCTATAGTGTGGATGGACCACATCTTCTTGATATAATCTTCTATCAGTGGGCATTTCGGTTGCTTCCACATCTTAACTGTTGTAAACAGGCAGCGGTAAAACATTGTAGAACATAATACTTTTTTGAATTGCTGGTTTCACATACTTGGGTAGATGCCCACGGATGGGATGGCTGGGTCGTGTGGCATTTCGATTTTTAACTTTTGAAGATAAATCCAAATCACTTCCCATATGGCTGCACCAGTTTACATTCCCACCAACAGTGTAATAAGCTCTCTCTTTTTCAGCATCTTCTGTGCAACTTGTTAAAGATCTTTTTTAATAGGTGAGATGAGATTCTGTCACAGTTTTAAACAGCATCTTTCTTATTGAAAGCAATAACAAGCATTTTTTCATGTATCTTTTGGCCTTCTGGATTTCCTCTTTAGTGAACTGTCTGCTCAGATCTACTGCTCATTTATTAAATGTTTTGTTACTTTTTCTACTGTTGTGTTGTATAGGTATTTATAGATATCTTCACTGTTAACCCCTTGTAATGTATAATAAATTTTCCTGCTGGTAGGATCTTTTTAATCTACTTATATTTTCTTTCACTGTGTAAAAGTTATTTTTTCAATTTGAGGTAATCACAATTGTTTGTTTTTGTCTTTTATTTTGCTTGCTGTGGGGATCCATTCCCCAAAAACCGTCTTTATCATGGGTATCATGGAATACTTTGCCAGTGTTTTATTCTGTGTATTTTAGCATTGCAGTTCTTACATTCAAATCTTTCCTCCATTTGGTATTTATTTTTATGCATGGAGTTAGAGATTTATCCAACTTTATTCTTTTACTTATGGCTGTCCAGTTTTCCCAGCACCATTTATTAATAAGACTTGCCATTCTGCTTTGTATGGTTGTAGCTGCTTTATTGTAAATTGAATTTTGATATGTTTGCGGACGTATTTCCGGCCTTTCATTTTATCCCATTGATACAGGTGTCTTTTTTGGGCAATACTATATTATTTTTAGTGCTATTGATTTGTGTGTAAAGTCAGGTAACATGATGCCTCTGTTTCTCTCCTTTTTCTTACTCTTACAATTTGAGGCCATTACAGTTTCTATAGGTTTATATAGTGAGGCTACTGAATTGTGCTTAAACCAATCATTTCGACCATTTTCCTTCATTCACTTGATTCTCATTTATCAGCTCAGCATCAGTGAATTCCAAGTCTGAATTCACTGACCACAGAGAGACCCATTGACAGGCTCTGCCCTTTTATTATTTTAACCTTAGAGGTTCTGTCTGAGTCAGAAGCCATGTGTTGAGTAATTCTGACAAAGCCAACTTCCAGCAATTCATAGAACATCTGTTTTGTTTTGGTCGATTTTTCCCCTCAATGATATAATAGGGTCATTACCCTAAACAACTTGACAAATATAATTATGAAATAAGTGTTTGGAAAAAACAAGTACAAGTGCATGATTAGAGCAAATTATTACAATTAACTCTACCCCTAGGCAAAACAGTGATATTTTTTAAATAGGTAAAGTTAGGCTCTGTTACCCACAGCCTCTAATTTCTGTACCCCTTTTTCTTCTTTTTCTCTAATGCCAGACATTCATAATCTTCATTTGTTTATGGCAATAGAATAATCAACTTCCTCCAAATTAGAGTGTAAATGAATAATAATACCTGAAGGAGAGCCCTCCCTAGAGAAATTTTTACTTAACCTGGAATAAACTTTAAAAGAATGGGGACCCAGCTATAACACTTGCTGTGGGAAAGGATAGTGTAGGGGGACCAGGCAAAGATAGTACTTTGGACCTGAGTTTCTCAGCATTAGTCCTTGCAGAGCTGGGAAATGCATGTTACCGTTGAACTCAACCATAACTGAGCAGCCTGCTCTCTCACTTTGATTATAACTCTGAGAGGGAACAAATGCAAGATAAAATTAGTAACATTTTGATTTGACTCATCTCCCTGATTTTTGCACCTGAGAAAAGGGTATTTTTAATTTGTTCATTGTCATTTACATTTAAACTAATTAAAAAACTTCACTTCTGTCTTTGTCTTTTTATTACATTGCTCAGATGAAGTGCCCCCCCTTAAAGAAATGTAATTTGTGAATTTCTAGAAGTGAAGAGCCTTATTTTAGTATGTTTTGACTTAAATGCTCTTGAAAAGAATAGATGTGTTAGCAAGTTAGAGAGCCTCTTGATTCCTTCAATTCCTTCTGTTGCTAGATCAAACTTCATAGTTCTTGATTTAGAAAACTGCATTTAAAGATCATTGAGATGGGCCTCCCTGCTGGTGCAAGGGTTAAGATGCAACCTATGAAGCTATCCGCAGCCACTGCAGCACGAATTTGATACCCTGCCAGGGAGCATCCCACATGGCGCAGCAGACCTCTCCTAACTTGCCTGCTGCTCCCCTCTGCAGTGTATTTCTGTCAATCTGCCTGTTCTGTTCCCCACTCTGTCTCTGATGAATCCTCTCACCCCCCACACCTCTGGCCTGTCTTCCAGTTCTTGTATGCATAAGTAAATAAATCTTTAAAAAAATAAAAGATCATTGAGGTCAGGAATCTTAGGCTTGGGTTTCTGAGTCTTTACTTTTCTTATTCTAAACTTCTTGAATACACTCCTGTTTCTCTTAATCGCATGTATGATTGCATTAGTGTATTTAAAATTACCACAAAGAGCAGTACTACAGATCAGGAAAAAAGGAAAAGAACTATTACTAAGAGCTTATTTCTTATGGCAGTATATGGAAACACATATAGCTTTCACTTAATATGCCATATGATCATGTTTTTATCCTACAGAGAAAGAAATGAGGTCCTGAGGAATTTATTCTATACCTAGAGTTCCTATAGCGGGTAATTTGCAGAACTCATATTCCAGTCCATGTTTCTTCATGATAAAGTCACAGTTCTTTAGGAAAGCAGTTCCCACTTCTAAGTTGTGGCTTTAAAATCTCTAAACCATAACCATCAAGAATTTGCAAGGTTTTTTTTGAGTCTTGAATTTTTATGAGACTATAACTCTAACTGTAATGAAGAATTTCATATTTTTTCATCTTTGAACTTACTGTTTCTTAAAATATAATCTGACATAGGAGAAAATCAATCAAATGCTTTCTCAGAAATTTTTTAAAAGGTATTCCACTTCTGTAAATCACAATGGATTAGTTTTCTGACATTTGAAATACAAGCTTTATTTTAAATTTAAGGAAACATTGAAAATAAACATGTCTGGCACATTATATCAACCACTGAAAACAATTTGGGATGCTCTAACATTAATTCTTAGTTCAAAGTAATGATATTCATAGAACCCATTTTGGTGTGGACCAGTATGAAGTTACTCAAATCCAATACTTTATATAAGCTTCACTGTCAATCCTTCCTAAAATTCAGTGATTATGATTCAATCTTGTAATGTGATGCAGATCTTCTATATAATACTCATGTTAGTTTTTCAAATATAAAACATATATGCCAGTAAGGAAATCATACAAACTCTTAGGGGTTATCCTGAAGGGCTTGAATAAAAGGCTCTCTGCAGATAAAGGCATTCACTGTAGATAGCACACGTGCACACAAAAACACTCTATCATAGATAGACACCTATAGTTTTCTTATGTTACATAGCAAATTGTCACTATTATTTAAAAAAATTTTGATTTCTGAAAAAAACATGTGGTTTCAAGTATGTTTCGGTAAAAATATACTTGCTGACTTCCCCAAGCACCAAAAGTGAGCATACATTTTAGAATTGCTTTATCTCAATCTATAAAAGAAAAGGCTTGTCCAAAGTTTGAAATGATACCATGTCATCTTATTTTGCATCCCATGACTGAACGAATTGACAATATTTGCGTCATGCCTCTTCCTTCATCTCCTGATTGAAATCTACCCACCTGAATTGATTGTGCTTGGAAAATTCAGAGAATTTTCAGTATGTCAAATGATTTCAGTTTTTCCTATTAGATCTGTCCTGGGTTCTTATCTCATTAAAATAAACTTTATTTTTATTTAATAAGGGGGATCATGTTTTGGACACCTTCATATCCCCACTCCATATTTTACCAAAGAGACAGGTTTGATTCAGCCTTTTAGGTAGAAAACTAGTCCTCTTGGAAGCCTTGGGGACAGCTGATGGGTGATCTGAGAGACTTCAATCTCTTGCTGGGGAAGATCAACACTTTTAGGTTGCTCTGTTTTGAAGGAGATCAGAAAGAGCTACTGACCTACTGTGAATGAACCACAAATAAAGACTATAGTGTATGCTCAGACTTTATCAACCAAATAGTCTTCCAAGCCTAAGAGAAAGAAATTAAAATAGTGTTTACTAAATATCTAACTCAGCCCTCAAGTATTTAATAGCAAGATGGAGACTGTATACCCATACACAGTCCCTCTGTCTGCTTTGCTGGGACACCTTAGGTTTCTTTTTCAGTTAATAAAAGGGTAATGAGGGCCTCTCCTGGTGGCGCAGTGGTTGAACGCTGGGTTGCGAGGCTGCCCGTAGCCTCTGCAGTGCCAGTTTGATCCCTGGTCACCGGCGAGGGTCCCACCAAAAAAAAAAGGGGGGGGGGGTGTAATGAAATTTGCACAATGATTTGAAATTTGAATGATTTTGTGAATTATCAAACTGAGTCATTTAATCATTCAGTGAATAATTCATTCATTTATTCAGCCCTGTGTTACATGCTGGGAATACTGATAAATGATTCATGTTACCTGACCATGAGGAGCTCAGAGTCAAAATACATAAGCTGGATAAGAGCAGGAAAAACTGCAGTGAGAGAATAGATGGGGATGTGTGACCCAGGGTCAAGCAGATAAAACACTGGCATGTAGTCAGGGTCATCATTTCCTGATGTCTGGTGTATACGTGGATGTGAAGGAGAGGTGAGAGATGAAGCTACTTGGAGAAGTAGGCAGGGAACCTGATCGGGAACAATGAAATGACCTTGTGAACAATGGGGAAGCTCTGAGGGTTGTAAATGGGAGAAACATGATCAACTGTGTTTCACAGTATCAGTCTCAAGGAAGATGGGTATGGCTGCGCGGGTTAAGCACTGTACAAACACAAGGATGTGTACACACACTTAGCTGCTGTGTATATTATGAGTGTGTGTGGGGTAGGAGAGAAAGAGAGAGGGAGAGAGAGAGACAGACAGACAGACACTCCCCTTATGTTGAACTACACATAACACACCCCCGCTTTCCCTCTGTCTCTCCAGTGTTAGCCTAGTACCTGGCAGGCAATTTTTAGAACATTAGCTTTGAACAAAATAGACAAAGTCACTGATCTCATCCCGCTTATATTTAAGTGGAAGTGGTGGAGAAAGACAGTAAGCACATAGTATTTCTGAAGAAGGTAGTGCAGTAGATAGAAGAGAAGTAGGATATGGGTGCTAGACGGAGCGGAAGTGGTAAACAGAGTTTGCTATTTCATGTAAGGTATTCAGGGAAAATAATTCATAAGGTTGTCTTAAGGGAGACAGGAATTAGTACGAGGTCAAGTCCCAAGGATATCTAAAGGGATAACATTCCATGCAGAGGGAATAACAAGTCCAGAAAACCTGAGACAAGATCGTGCTGGAATGAATACACGAACAAACTCACTGGCCAAGAAAAGAACACTGTTAGGATTCCTGGCTGTTACACAGAAATTCCAAGATGACTTCCATAGAGGCCGACCCATCATGTCCCTAGAGAGACAGTCAGGGTTGACTCTCTGCTACTGTAAACAGTCTCTTTTTCTAAGGGAACCCACAGACAGGTCTTTAATTAAAACAAAAATCAAAAACCGACAAAAGCAAAAAATAAAAAAACACAAAGAAATTTTTTTTTTCTTTCCAAATGTTGTTTGTTTTCTTCTTTATGGCCTGGGTTCTTGAAATCTAGTAGTGGATCCCCTACTAGTCTTCCAGCAGCCACTGAGTACTTTCATCCATAAAAGTGCAACTATAGTTCTAGGTGAGAACTTAGTCTCAGAATATTTGATCATAAAAAATAAAAGATATATATGAAAGCTGCTGTACAGATGTTGCTGTCTTGAGAGTGATTAATCTCTCTCCTCTGTGTTGAGCATTTTATACCCTGTGCATAATGCAAAACAATCTATTTGATCTTTCCTGCTCCCCCCCCAGCTGAATTAAATGTCTTCTGATATATTATTGATATATATGGACTATGTTTTCTGAGTTTCCTAACCACTTGGTATTATTGGGATAGCTGAGTGCTGACTTATTTTTAAAATGGCATGTGTCAGTCTGATGTGAATATTGCTTTTTGGTGACTAGTTTAAAAATAGATAGAAATCATACTATTTAAAACTAAATATTTTGATTTTAGTTTTTTAGTAAGGGATTCCAAAATTTTATCATGAATGAGCCTGAAAATGACATCATTTTAAATGTGAAGGTATTGCATGTGGCACTACAGAATACTCCAGACTGATGATAAATATTTGCTTTTGCTTTTAATTGCTTGGCATGCTTTTCCATGTGAAGACTTCACAGGGCTTTTTTTCTTGCTATATGTTTACCTGTACTCACATTGCAAATTTATGTACACCATTTATATATTTCATATATATTCTTAATGGATGTAACTACTGAGTATAGGTACTCATTTCTCATGCATTTTTGATGTGTGTTGACATAGATACTCAGTGATAATGTTGAAATATTAATAAGTTTCAACACAAGTTCCCAGAACTATTCATCACATTTCATTTATTAATATAGTCAAAGAGAGTATACATGATAGAAAACCACACTGTAACGTATTTGAAATTAACTCAATTCACCAGGATGTAATCTCTTCTGTTTTCGTTCAAATGCTCTAGAAACTCTTCTTATTTATGAGTTATGACCATAATTTTCCTTTTCTTTATAGCACTTTCCCACGCACATGAACCTCATTGAATACATTCTTACATGCATCAAATGAAAGAAAAAAGTTAAAGGATCCATTTTCATGAAGAACCCGCTGCTATATAGAAAAATCTGATCTAGATAGAAGGAGAGAGCTTATGAAAGAGTGAATCTTACCCACTTGATGTTTTTCCATGCTTTTTTTGCTATTTTCATAATCACATAGCAGAGGGTGGCCATCCACTTAAAATCAAATATATCAGGCATGACAGCTTATCCTAAAAATGAAATCCCACACCATGTGCAGTTAACATAGAAAAATATGCAGCAGGTTTTGAGGATACTTCTGATAAATCTTCTGTAAAAATTATTAGTATGAGGAAAATAATTACAAACTTTATAAAATAAAGTTAATTCTGTCAAGTGTAGTTCAAAATTACTTGTTACAGGACCTCCCTGGTGGTGCAGGGGGTTAAGCACCGCACTATGAAGTAGTCCGCAGCCTCTGCAGCACGAGTTCAACCCCTGGCTGACCAGGGAGCAACCCACATGGTGCAGCAGACCTCTCCTGTCTTGCCCGCTGCTCCCCTCAGGAGTGTATTTCAGTCAGTCTGCCTGTTCTGTTCCCCACTCTGTCTCTGGTGAATCCTTTCACCCCTTGCATCTCTGGCTTATTCCCCAGCTCTTATATGCATAAATAAATAAATCTTAAATAAATAAAATGAAATTACTTGTTACATCATTAGCGATATTTTCTTAGCTAAAATGATAATTGTATCTACCTAATTTTTAATGTTTGGAAGAATCAAGTAGTATTTTTAGGTAGAATCTGCATCTTTGTAAGTAATTTGAATAATGTCTTGCTGTCTCTGTACCCACCTGTCTGTATGGCCTTCCAAATATGTGCTAGTTTATTTTGGGGTGCAATAACAGTAAACCTTACTAGACAACTCAAACATGGGGTGATTTTTCTGGCATAGTGAGGAGTATGCGACAAACAGTGCAAGCCAGAGGAGGTACCCAGAATTTTCTTTAGATTTCTTCTCTCTTCCCAATTTTTGTTCTTCACTTGTATCTTCCTTCTGAATGGTTGCACAAAGTGTACTGCATATCCAGGTATTCTGGTCTTATTCCATCCAGAATAGAATCTAACAAATTCACAGAGAACATTCCAGGCAACCATGTTATGTTTATAAGTTTCCCCAAGAGCCTCACCCTGTGACTCCTGCTTCTAGCCCATTGACCAGAAATGCTTTACATGGTCACAATGATTGGACTGTGGCTTAGAGAAAGAAAAATATGCATGTTGACTGGCTCAGTTAACCAGTAATATCTGCCACCAAACTTAAAGTTTAATAATGAAAAAAATGTAGTATCATCCCAAATTCACTATTAAGTTTTTGGTTTTCAGTTGTCACCTGTTGCCACTGTAATGCTATATAGGCTACCACTCCCCACCTGAGTGCCATTCCACTGTAAGACACTTCTTCCATGTTGGGACTGGGCCCCACAGCCATGGGCAGCCCTGTTCATGTCTCTCTAAACCTGACAGACAAGCCAGGGCTGTATTTCTTAGCACAATGGTGGGACATATGAGTACAGTCCCAGTGCGAACACATAAAGCCTTTGCTCATGTACATGACTCATCTGCCTGCTATTGACCAAGGCAAGTCTATATCTAAGGTCCAGGGGGAGCTTTAGGAAAGGGATGACTAATTTGCTGATATTTTGGGGAAAAGAGGCAGTTGTTTATAGAAGCAATTGAAATGAACTATTTTTAAAGTAATTAAACCTATTTTTAAAAACCTAATTTTAGCTGATTTTAGTAATGTTCTCCTATAAAATCTCTAGATGGTTGATACATATCCACAATTATTCTTAGATTAATGGTGCTTTAAAAAAATAACAAATATATTTGGTATGTCTTGATATCTGGACTTATATCCAAGATTGGTTTTTCTCAAAAATGTTTTATTTTGCCATGTAAAATAGAGTGATCTTAGTAAAATATAGAATTTAACAAGAGGCTAATTTTAGCTGAATAAGAAAAATAAGTGAAATGTACTTTGAAATTACTGTAGGGTTTCATAAATCTTGCCACATACATCTTTAGAAGTTCAAAGATTAAACTGGTGTTCAACCATTCTGCCTGTTTTAAAAAAAGATTGCATGGTAAGTTATTAGTCATTAGAATGAGTAACAGGTTGATTATGTGTCCAAAAAAATCAGGAAGAATATATCGGAAGCTATTGAAGTAGTTCAGACTTGAGCAAATCTGGACCTGAGCCAAGGTTCTAGTGGTGATTTTCAAACTTTCAGTAACAATAACCCTAATTGTTGTATATTTATCTGTTTTCATTTCTGTATCTCACAATGTTCCTTAATATAGCAATGACTGTATGAGTGATCTCTTTACAGACGAGGAGAGTAAGACGCAGGAAAATTAAGAGACTCAGCTGGCATCCTGTAACTAATAAGGAGTGGTGCCTTATCAGATATAATTTCCCACCAAATGTTACAAGTGCTTTTTTCATATCTATATTGAAGGAAAAGGATTTATAATTTATATTTTAAAGATATAATTGATGGTTTCAGGGATAACTAGATTCTCAAAGATAAGATAGAAGAAGAAAGAAATTCCATATCTTAAATTGAATAATGGAATTGAGAAGAGTGGATAGAAGAGATTGAAACAGTGATGAAATGCCTAAATGTACTATTGGTATTTGAAGGTTCAGAACTGGAACAGATTGGAGAAGACAGGAAATACAGAATAGGGCTTGTTGACATAAGATGATCATTGAGGTTTATTATTTTTTTGAGGTATAATTTATAACAATAAGACACATTTATTTTAAGGGTACAGTTCTAAGGGTTGAACAATTGTTTGAATGTGTATAGCTGCCACTCAAATTAAGATGCACAATATTGCTATCACCCAGAAGCTTGCTTCATGACACCTTGTTAAAGTCACTGCCTCCTCCCGACTCCCAAACCATCACTTTCACTGAGTTCTAGATTTTCATTGATGAAATTGTAGGCTATGTATACTTGTTTCACTCAGTGTTTTTGAGATTATTGCATGCTGTTGCATTGCTAAGTTACATACATTTGTGTGATTATAACATAAGTTAGCCATTCACTTCTTGGTGAATATTTGAGTTATTTCCTGTTTCAGTTATTTCCTACTATTATAAAGTAGCTCTTTAAACAGAAGTGTACAATTCTTCTGGGGACATGTTTTCATTTCTCTTATGTAAATACCTGAGAGAAGAATTGCTGAGCCAGATGTGTATTTATTTTTATAAGAAACTCCCCAAACAGGTTTCCAAAGTAAGTGTATCCCTTCACATTTCCACCAGCAGTGTACAGGAGTTCCAGTTGCTCTGTGTCTTCAGCTACTTTTGGTAGTCATAGTCTTTTTGTTTTTAAGGCATACTGATGATGTTTGACTTCAAAATAGAATTTACTAAATTCTTCACAGTAAATAACAAGATGCCAAGGACGAAGGTTTGGAGAAAGACCTGCAGTAAGGAGAGCAAGGGAGAAAGGAGTAATCAAAGAGACAAGGGGCCAATAGATGTATCAAGAAATGGGAAATGAGTGATTTTCCACAAGAGCCTGTCTCTGAGATTCCAGGAGATTCAAAAAAATGAGAAGTCTACTTAGTTAGCAAAAAAATGAACTAGAATCAGTACAGATTTAGTTGAGTTGTAAAAAGGATGTTAAACTTGTATGAGTGATCTCTTTACAGGTGAGGAGAGAAAGACTCAGGAAAATTAAGAGACTTAGCTGGCATCCTGTGACTAATAAGGAGTGATACAGAATAAGAGGAAAGAATCATGAGGATTGAGAACACCAGATCTTGAGAAAACAAACATTGAAACATGCGTGTGAGGAAGGTGAGAAACGTTAGATGACAGCCAGAGTATGTCTAGGCTAGAGGGATACCCAGAGTATAGAGTTTGAGGCAGTTATAAAACAAAATTGCTTCTGGAACTAAAACCTTTAATTCCAGCATTTTTTGTCTCCCCATTCTGTATATATACATATATATTTATATTTAAACCTGCTTATTTGATAATTATCTGGATAAAAATGTGTAGATAGAAATTATGGTGTTTTTTATACATTCAAAATATACTTTGTAAAAGACCCAGTATATACAAGAGCCTTTTTTTTTTTTTAAATCTCCTCTCCATTTCCATCCTAGGAAAATCATTTATATATTGTCTTATCCACACAAACTTTGACATTTTCCTTCTTTCATTTGATCTGTTACCTTCAAACATGAATTAAGTATTTGAAAACTTTAAACCAAGAACATAGGCTTGGGCTTGGTTCATTCCAGTGGGTAAGCAAGCAGGTTTTTTTTTTAGGAATAACCTTGTCATGTATAACTCTAACCTTCCTATCTCTTATCATTTAGAGATACAAAGGTCTCTTAAGTACTTTCCAGATTTCTGTACTTGTAAAGTGCTCCAAAGCTACAGAGGTACTTCTTTGTTTTGCACAGAACTAAATTTGTAAAATCAAAATTTAAGGTAAACATTAGAGGTTCTTCCAGATACTCCTACTACATTGCTTTGAGTTTCTGCATCTTTCCACATCTTGACAGACATCAGGAGAAAATTACTTCATTTTTCTGCTTCATTCACTTCATGCTTGCTGGACATCTGCCATATATAACGCACCATACCAGGCTTCACAGAGAAGACAAGTTGACAATATCACCTGGTGATTTCATTTTCTCTCTGCTAGGATATTTGTATTCAAAGAAAATTTTCTTGAGTGCATTAAACTAACTTCAGGTATTGCAGTAATTTTTGCTGTCTCTTATGGAAGCTTACAATCGTTGACCATAGAATAGATTCCAAGAAATCACCAGTCATTGTGAAAGGTCTGCTTGGGTCAGGCAAACCGTTTTTATCACAGGAAAAAAAAAAAAAAAAGAGATTCAAGATAGTCTCAAATGTCTTCCCAATTTAGGAGGGGAAAATCATCAGTACTTCCTTTTTAGCAAATCTGATGCTTGTAAACCACTGCCTTTGTCAATTTTGAAACCAATTATAAACAAATAGAGCAAAGCAAAATAACCTGACCCTAGCTGGGAGGCAGGGAGTACAAAGATACACATTGTACAGTGCAGAGTACAGAGTGAGTAGGCAATGTAATAAGTTTGCTAATCTAAAGATTTCTAATTTTATAAGTTAGTTAAAAAGATTGTCAACCCTACATAGGACAGGTTAGTCTAAACATTCCTTCGTGATCCTTGCACAACATGTGTCCTTCAGAGTATGGGGGGGTTGAAGTTGGTGCAAAGGTCAGAATTATACAGTGACAGCTTGGAAGAGTTAAAGTGTTTAAAATTGCTTCATCAGGAAAAGGGGAACCTAATAATGGTTTCAGAGTTATGTTAAGTAAATTGAACATCATCAGACAACAGGACAGGCAGGGCTCATAGTCTGTCAAGTGAGAAATATATATGTATATGTATGTATGTGTGTACATATATGTACATGTATGTATGTATACACACATATGAGAGAAAATTCCAGATACAAATGTATTTTATTTTCTTTACTAAAATGTCTTCTGAGGTGTGTGTTGTTATGGATGTGTAATTTTTTTAGACTATTCCAATATACAAGAAAGATTTTTTTTTTTAAGGCTTCTTGAGGAACTGGTTGTTCTCTATTAATTTTAGTGAATGTTCACTATTTTTAACATTCCAGTGATGACACAATTCCATGCAAGTGAGTTGCCCATAAATATTTTTACAAACTTGCAGCCTTCAAATATGTTCATTTGTATTACTAGATTATCTTTTTCAGGGTCAGGTAACAACAGTTCTCTTACCATCTCTGTTCATATGTGTGACGTTCCTATAAATGCAGTTCTTAAGATGGAAAATGTGAGAACTTGGCACAATGCCTGTAATGTAGTAAAACCTCAATAAATGTTGGTTGATGCTGCTTCCTGTTATCACTCTGTTCATTATATATCATTGGTCATAAAGGTTGCCACCTTGTACTAGTTCTTCCCCTGTTCATGTCTACAGATATTCACTCACATAAAACCGTACCACTGTCTGTTACTAAAGCACACACATGCCAGACTGGATAAGACATCAGGCAAAGGTGGGTGCATGTGTCCAGCATATGTACCTACCAGGGCCTGTCAGCCACTTATATAATCAGTGTTTAGCATGAGTGACCAAGATAGTGTATTAGTAGTAATTTTGGCTCTTTTTTTCTCACCTTTATAATACTGATAAACAATATTCATTTCCATTAGAAACTTTTATTAATTAACTTTGAAACAAAAATTTCTATTACATTTTTAGGCTTCTGGGTCATTGTTTTGTTATTAAGGCATGGCATGTTTTATTATTAAGGCATTTGTAGTTCAACAGTCAATGCATACCATGTGATTGTCATACAAATTGCAATTAATAGAAGGCTTAGAATACCTCATGAGGTTCTTTGCACCCTTCCCCCCAGGGATGATAGAAATTACTTTAGTACTGGGCCTCCCCTGGTGGCACAGCGGTTGAGTGCTGGGCTGCGAAGCTGCCTGCAGTCTCTGCAGCGTCAGTTTGATCCCTGGCCACTGGCGAGGGTCCCACATGGTGCGCAGACCTCTCCTGCTGCTCGCTGCTCCCCTCAGCAGTGTACTTTGGTCCCTCTGCCTGTTCTGCATCCCTCTCTGGCTCTGGTGAATTCTCTCATCCTTCCGCGCATCTGACTGTACCCAGTGCTTATATAAATAAATAAATAAAATCTTAAAAAAAAAGCTGTAAAAAAATAAATAAAAGATCTTTCATCAAGTCATAGAACATTTATGAAAAAAAAAAGAAGTAAATCACTTTAATACCTCTCCACCCAGTGAAAATTAAATTATTCTAATGGAGAGGATTCTGAGATTGCAAGATGACCTATTAATCACTTACCATTTTAAATAATTTCAATGGATCCAGATTCCTTTATTCTCTCAAAATGAAACAAAATGCAAGACAATTTTAAATGGTGCCATTGATTTTAGAAAAATTGTCAGATTTTTTTTTTCCTTTTTCAGGTATTCTTTCTTTTTTTAATATATATTATTTTTTTAATTTTTACATCATTGTTCATTTTTAAACAATATTTGCTTCCACCCACCCCCTCAGGTGTAGTCCCCATAGAGTTTCCTTCCCCAAGGCACCCATGCACCAACACCTCAGTCCCCTGTGCTCCTCCCTCCCTCCCTCTGATCCCTCTCCCTCCTCCTCCCCTGCAGGATGTCTCTGGTTTATAATTGTCCATTTTTGCTTTGTTGTGTTTTTTGCTTTATTATTTTTTACACTGATGTCTTATTGGGTTTATCTATATTCCAGCTATAAGTGAAACCTTCAGATATTTTTCTTTTTCCTTCAGACTTATTTCACTGAGCATAATGTCTTTTGGTTCCATCCACATTGCTGTGAATGGTATGAGTTTATCTTTTTTGATTGCTGAGTAATATTCCATTGTGTATATGTACCATATCTTCTTGATCCTGTCATCTATTTTTGGGCATTTGGGTTGTTTCCAGGTTTTACCTATTGTAAATATTGCTGCAATAAACAGAGGTGTACAGGTGTTCATTTGAATCCATGTTTTTGTGTCCTTTGGATAGATCCCTAAGGGTGGAACTGAAAATCTTATGCACAGCAAGAGACTTTAATCAAAACAGAGAGACACCACACTGATAGGGAAAAAATCGTTGCACCCCAGTCAACTGATAAGGGACTGATCACAAAGATATACAGAGAACTCACACAACTCAACAAAAACAAAATAAACAATCCAGTCAAGAAATGGGCAGAAGAACTTAAAAGACATTCCTCCAAAGAGGAAATGCAAATAGCCAACAGGCATATGAAAAAATGTTCAACATCCCTTATCATCAGGTAAATGCAAATTGAACCACATTGAGATACCACCTTACACCAGTAAGAACGGCACATAATCAAAAAAACAAGTGACAGCAAATGTGGGCGAGGATGTGATGAAAAAGGAACTCTCCTACATTGCTGATGGGAGTGCAAACTGGTCCAACCACTATGGAAAGCTGTCTGGAGATTCCTTAGTCTACTAAAAATGGAGCTACCATACAACCTGGCAATTCCACTCTTAGGGATCTACCTAAAGAAAAACTGTCAGATTTTAGTACTTATCAAAACACATCATTGATCTTGTCATTCACTTCATAATAATCATCAAGGACTTTCATTCATAAAATAAATTTAGTATCACTAGATATTGCTTTTTCCCTTGTACTTTGTACAATTGTACTCTCTTGTAAAATGGACTGAATGATAAATTTCATCACTTTTTCCATTTTATCACTTATTCCCTTTCCCACTTTAGAAAAAATTAGGGGATAATTATATACATGTATAATTGAAAAATAACAACCAGCCAAACAAATGAAGATAACAGGAAAAACAAAGCAAATCCAGTTAGATAAAGCTAGGGAACTGTTAATACCTTGGTGTGTAGGCATCAGGTTCTGTCTAATAAAAAAAGGAAAGATGCACCTGAAGGTCACTTCTACGAGGTTTTCTCTAGAAAAATAGTTACCCTAAAGCAGGCAATGATATTTTTGCCCTGACAGCTTATTTAAAATGATAAACACTGTTAATATAGCAGAAAAAAATATGTCAATTCAATGAAGAATTGTTAAAAATTTCATTGGAATTCTGCACTATCACATATCTATATATAAAAATGCTCTAATTTCAACTACTTTTGTTAGGTAATAGTATAATAACTAAGTGTGGCTTTCATGACATATTGGTAGACATATGAATATATTCTTCATTAATTAAGCCTAATAAAATTTTGTATCCTGGGTTTATAAAAATTGCTAATTACACATACCTACTCACACTGTCATATTTTATTTGTATCTGTCCGTTTAACTTTCAGATAACTTCAAGTAAATAAAAGTAGTGAAATTGGAGCTATATTAGGGACCTAGAGAGAAATAAAAATGAGTTTTCTTAAAATTTATTTCTGAAGAATTTTAAATGCAGAAAATATTTTCCAATAGTCAATTCCCCTTGTTCATCAAAGACTTCAATATCAGAATTTTAAAAATTGCTATCCACATACTGATAGATATTATTATTTCCTCAAAGAATAGGAGGGACTTTGATGGAAGAGTGGAAGAAACTGTAAATTAGTAGGTCCCAGGGCTGAGTGTCCTTACTCCTGAATTTCAGTTCTTCTGTCTGCTCTTTTGGTTCTGTTTGCCAGTCAGCCAGTCTTATCACTCACATCTGTAAGAGGGAGATAGGATTCCTGCTTCTTATTCTCTCATTACACTATGAGGAGGGAAGCTTCGGAGGTAGCTGAGAGTTCTTGCAGATTCTTTGTAAAATTAATCTTAAATGCACTGTGGCAATCCATGAAAATTCTCTAAGGATTCTTTTAGGCAATATTTGACCCTAGTACACTCCCAAACACTATGTGCTTTAGAGAGAATGCAATCTGCAATTCTGTGCATCTCAGTTAGTTGGTTTTGAGTACCACTCTAGAGAGCACTGGCTTTTATTACTGCAAAACAGTGTCAGCATGGGTCACTTCACAAAATACTTGATAATTGGAAGGATTAACTTGCATGCTCATCATAATAACAGTACAATTAAGAAATTAAAACATCAACTAAAGTTGTAACAAATGAATTGGCCAGAGCAAGACTGGTAGATTTTGTCTTGTATTTTAAAAACTTAACTTGCAATAATAGTATCTTTTTGAACTCTCATGTGCTAGTGGTAGGAATGTAGGAATACTGTGCAGAACAGTGTGGAGGTTTCTCAAAATAATAAAAACAGACCCACCATATGACCCAGCATTTCCACTTCTAGGTATCTACTATCTACCTGAAGAATGCAAAGACACTAATTCAAAGGGTTACATGCGCTCCTGTTGATTGCAACAGTAGTTACAATAATAGCCAAGCTCTGGAAACAGCCTAAAGGCCCAACAACAGATGAATGAATTAGGAAGATATGGTATATACATACAATGGAATGTCACTTAGCTATTAAAATATATATGTGTATATATATATATACACACACACATATATATTTGCAACAACTCTTCCCATTTGCAACAACATGGAAGAAACAAAGGAATAGAGGGGATTATGCAAAGTGAAATAAATCAGAAGAAGAAAGACACAGTTGATGGTTTCACTTATATATGGAATATAGAAAAATCAAAACAAAGGGTCAGACAAAACCGAATCAATAATAAATCATAGAAATCTGACTGTAGAATTGAGGCTACCAGATGCTAAAGGAGAGGGCAGAGAACAAAATGTGGAGGGAGCCAAGGGAACTCTGGTGAGGACTATGGTGCCTTGGTGGTGGGTATGTGTGGTGACGTACATCTGAAGGGCTGTGACCCTACCTCGGCATCATGTACAATATAAACCAATATATCAACATAATAATAAAGCAATGTTACCTCAAAAATAATAGTAACTTTTCTGCTTGTTCTAATATATTAATAATATATATATATGTATATATATAAAATTTTGATCAATTAAAAGAAATTTTTAAGACTACCTGTAAATGTCAAAAAGGAAGCATTTTAAACCTCCTTTTGTAAGTAATGATGGATTGTTGAAGTGCTTTAGTTAATGAACTGAAATTTGAAAGTGAGGTACTACTGTGAAATGAATCGCAGAAGGAAGGAAAAGTAGGTATTAATATTCCCATATCAATGATGAGGAACCTGAAGTAGAATAAGTTTGGACAACTTGCACAAGAGCACAGTTAGTGATTTGGAACTAGGGTCAACTGTAGCCTTTTTGGACTCTAAAACCTTTCTTTCCCTTATATTCTGGAAGAACCAGGATTTCCTAGTATGTGCCACAGTCTCACTCTTTGTCTGTCGAAAAGTCATGTAGTACTGTCATCAGATTGTGGATGTGATGGACATGAACATCCAGTTCATGTCCCCAAAATGCTTTGACTCCGAACTCTGTCTAGGTAGTAGGGAAAAAGAACAACACGTTTACAACCAGTGTTGGTTTCTACCTCATTAGCGCTGTTGTGACACCCACAAGCCCAGAACCCCTTAGGATGTTCATTTACAGGACACTAGTGTAGTAATACCTCTGCTCCTGTAGCATTATTCTGTGAGGATCAAATGAGACAATATGTGTGAAGGTTTGTGTTCCCTCAAAGCACTTCCCACATGTACAGTATCATGTGTTTTAACAGTCAGGGCCTGACTTAAAGATCTGTGATTGAAATATTTGCAGAAAAACAAAGTCGTGCCAACCTTCTGCAATTTATGAAACCACTGTGTGTGATCAAAATCATTCCTGCTCGTAATTCATCAGAAAATAAAGTCATTCTGAGTAGTGTTGAGGCTTATTAATGACTCGAACTGTTACAATCAGAAGAAAATGGAGTCTTAATAGCTTTCAGAAATAGCAGCAAACTATTTTGAAATGTACACAAAGTGTGAAATTTTCTTTAGAAGGAATTCAGCACTTTGCCGAGACTTTATGTATCTTGTCAACTGTCAAAGCATGAAAACTAGTCAGTTTTCACTAGACTATGACTTTTACTCATATCATAATTAGCAGAATGTGTAGGAGCAAGTTTCACACTTTATCACAAAACTAATTGCAGAGAATTTCCATTTGCATAGATGGTTACTTAATTTGAAATTTAATGTATAAAGTTGAAATGTTGTGAAACAGAAATGCAAAGAGATAAGAGCAATTTCATGGAAGGAGCAAGTCTTTTTTAAAAAGAACTAGAAAGCTGTTATGCAGACAAAGGAAACCTGGTGTCTCTTTGATGCAAGAACTCAAAGGTGGGTTCTGCGTCCCAATGCAGGCCCATCCCGTAGAGAGCCACTGAAGCAGCCTGTATCACTGCACCAAACGTTTGCTCCTAAGTTATGTCTGCCTACACATGAATGTGGGTGTATTTGAATGTGGGTGTATTTGTTGTTTTTTTATGAGCTATCATCTTGTCTGTTCATTGATGAATAACAAAAGGAATATGGAGAAAGGAATTGAAAGACTCATAAAAGGGATGATAAATTTGGGCTGAACTAGAGCTGACATCCTTAGTTCCCTGCCGTAACTTGTAAATCAGTTCCTTTGAAACCCAATATTTGAAATAAGTTTTGTGTGAGTTACAAAAAAAAATTACCCATGTTTGCCAAATTTAATGTAGTGATAATTGCACGTGGGAAAATGTATTATAAAAAAACCAATAGATAATTAATGAACTACAAATTTGCATACTAATAGTAAGTTAACTAAGGAAAGAATAACTCAAAGAAGATTATTTTACTCAGCAAGGAAATTTAATAAGAGAGAGAAATTAGTAAGTTTCTTCATTAAATACATGTTGGCTGGTAGGGGAAGGACTGGTATGTCAGATGACACCCTCTCATCCCTTGAGATTATTTTCTCCCAAGTTCCTTCTCTTCTTCCTGTCCCTCTCTCTCTGACTTCCTTTAAAATTTTCAGCTGCTTGGCTATGTCTCCCTCCTGCAAATTTGTACTTTTAGATTGTCCCAGTAATCATGAAGGTTCTTATAATAGAGAAACTGTGCTATGATAAAAACAGTAATGATGTTATTACTGTGCTTGAAAGTAAAACAAATGCTTTCCATGAACCATTTCATTGAATTGTCCCCCAGTCAAATCTTGGTATCTTTGAGAACAAAAGTGCTTGCTCCATTGCCCTGTGCCTACATTCTAGAATCAGATGTTTAGGGTCAGATCCCCAGAACTGCCACATATCAACTCTGTGATTTTGGTGGGATACTTAATTTTTACCTAAATTATGTGGCGCTGAATGAGTTAAATAAAACAATGCTCAGCAGAGAACGTGACAAATTTTAAGTGTTCCTTAGAAAAAATAATTTACTGATTACTCAGCCAGTAGGTGAATGAATTATCTTTGTGGAAGATACTGTATTTGACTCTGAAAAGAATACAGTGTGACATCTACCTTAGATTAAAGTACAAATTCTGCTTCTCTCACTAACTACATGACCCTAGAAAGCTATATAATTTTCAGAACTTGTTTCACATGGTTGTTTCAGGGTTGAGAAATGAAAAGTCCTATAAGTATTTTGCAGTTAGTAGGCACTCAATAAATTAGCAATATGGTGCTCATTACATATGATGCAATTAAGGCTTCTCAGAATTAAGATTAAAGAGATAAAGTCCATGAATAGATACAGGAAGAAATTACCAAAAATCTAAGACTAAGTAGAAAATACATACTGTGATAATATTCTGTTTTCTCTCTGTTTAGTGAAAATGAGAGAGAAAAATTACTCTTGCCTGAAGTGGTCAAAAGGTCATGCAAAGGTGGGATTGTTCTGTGCTTGGAAGGATAACTGGAATTTCTATGTCATAGAAATGCATTTCCAGTGAGTGAATTGGTATAAACCAAAAGCCTAAAGAAGAAAAATATAAGCCTGGGGGCAAGGTTTTTATAGAAAGTCCTGTGAAATAGTATAGTAGGTTAGAGTCTTTAACGTGAAGTTAAGGAGTTAGGGTTGTATTCATTAAGACACCAAGTACCCCCTTGACAGTTATTGAAGTGAAAATTGATATAATGCAAGAAGTCATTTATGAAAGTGCTTTAGCATTCTTAATTGCTCATAATATAATCCATTCTGAACAATTTATGATGAAAGGGAATTTTTAACTGTGCCAATAGAGCAACCAGAAGATACTTCTAGCAAAACACCTCTGTCATCCCCACCCACCAGTTGCATCTCTAAATTGGAACTGGATGCCAGAAGCTCCTCTCAACCTCCCCAGAAGGTGTCTTCCGCTGTCTGGTGGACAACCCAGCCTCTCCGCACAGAGCTGCCTCCTCACGTTGCTCATGTGTGCTTTGCTTAGGCTTCCTAGAAGCTTGCTCCTGCAGAGAGCCTTAATTACAAGAATCTCTGGAAAATGAAGTTTTATGCTTTTTAGAATCTCTTCTTTAGGAATAATAATTGAAAAAAGGAACGTGATATGGATGACCAGCTGAGCCAGCTTCCACTGTCTGTCCAGATGGCTCATCTCTTAGCAGTGTGTCAGGTGGTTGGTAGGGGTAGAGACTGACACAGTGCATCCAGTGGCTACAAATGTTCTAAATGTAAGATAACTGCTTCACCTAGAGGGATCCCAAGGACAGTAAAAAATAAATGACTTGAGACATTTGAGAGAGTCAGTCTACAAATGTATCAATAGGAATAAGAGAAGAAATCAACAGTAGTTAGAGAAATGAAATTTGTGGTAACATAAAAAATTCTTTTTAAAAATAGAAACATTGGTGGAAAATTGGTAATGGAGGGGCCTAGTGGCCTGTGGGGTTAAAGTCTCAGCATCACCACCTCGTCAGTCCAAGCAGCCTGAGTTCCATCCCTGGCCAGGGAGGTGACTCACATGGCATAGCAGACCTCTCCTGTCTTGCCTGCTGCTTCCCTCAGCAGTGTATTTCAGTCAGTCTGCCTGTTCTGCTCCCCACTCTGTCTCTAATGAACCCTCTCACCCCCACACCTCTGGCCTATACCCAGTTCTTCTACACAAAAATAAATAAACTTACACTAAAGGAATTATTCTTTTTAAAATAAATAAATAAGAAAATTGGAGGGCCTCCCCGGTGGCGCAGCAGTTGAGCGCTGGGCTGCGAGGCTGCCTGCAGCCTCTGCAGTGCCTGTTCGATCCCCAGCCACCGCCAAGGGTCCCACATGGCGCACAGACCTCTCCTGCCATGCCCGCTGCTCCCGTCAGCAGTGTACTTGGTCAGTCTGCCTGTTCTGTTCCCCACTCTGGCTTTGGTGAATTCTCTCACCCTCCCGTGCTTCTTACGGTACCCAGTGCTTGTATAAATAAATAAATCTAAAAAAAAAAAAAGAAGAAGAAGAAAATTGGTAATGGAGAAAAGATAGGCTTGGTTTCAGGTATGCTGATGTGTTAATCGTGGAAGATCAGGTGAACATGTCCAGTGAGGAGTGGAGCAGGAGATGCAGATTTAAAATGTGGGCAGGATTCGAGCTAGAGATGGACCTGTGGGAGCCAGCGGTATGAGGCACCTCAGACACTGAGGGGAGAGGTGGAGCCACAGCCCGTTGGGGTGAGATGTGGGGTAACATGGAGACATGGACACCATGAGAAGTGTGGGCTTCTGCTGAGGTACGACGAAGTAAAAGGTCACCCAGGCTAATTACAGAAGCAATTTATACCAGTGAAAACCAATACCAGAGTTTGGAGGAGGCCGAAGCTAGGTCACAAAGGTTAAAAAAAGAGAGATGCCTGTGAATTAGTCAGGTGTTCACCACCTGTTACAGAGGTTAAGCTGTGAAGAAAGCAACAGAAATTGTGATTTTTTTTCTTTTTATGTAGTAGAATGTCTATTCTCTATATTTAGTAGAATGTCTTTTTTTTTTTTTTTGCATGCTCTATTCCATGATTCCATTTACATAACATTCTGAGGGAAAAGATGTAAACAGAAATGACTTAAATCAGGCATTTCTTGTCAAAAATAAAATTCTTGGTGTCATTTATTTTAACGCTGTTGGAATTCTAAGTAAATTCAATGCTGTCTGTGACCTTGTTACATTGAAGGTGGCGTGTACTTAGCCTGCTTGTATACACAGGAAGTGGACATGTGAGAGCTACTATGAGGATGTGTCTGTGTGAGAGCTCTGCATGGTTTACGAAGCGAGTATGTTAAAGTTCATGAAAATATTAACATTGTATAAAACATAATAGGAAGAATGGGATGGCATCATTTGATCTTAATATTTTGCAAATTAATTTCCAGATGGCATTCTCAGGGATTAATGCATGATGAAGGTAAAAAGAGATTTCTACAGACCTTCATGAGACTACTCCAGCATTCCTTATTACGTTGCAATAGGAAAATAGAAATATTCTATTTTTGAAGCCCTTGAACCCTTAGGTTGCTCATGCTGTTACCTACAAAAAGCCATTAATTTAATCTGTCCATGATGCTTCTTATGGTACAAATGATTCACACAGGGGAGCCAGGCATGTGCTCGGCAGACCAATGCATATGTGTGCAGGAGGGCGCCCCAGTCCGTGCTCTTTGGCACCGCTCAGCATACTCAGCACCTGAGTCCATCTGACTGTCCTGCTTTGTTCTGCGCAGGGTGACGCTTCCCTGAGCACAGTCGCAGAGAAGGCTCCACAAATGAGAGCCTCACAACACCCCCAGCAGCACAGGAGCTTCTCCTGACTCATAGCAACCTCTCCTGTCATTCACTGAACACCAAATTTGAAATGCACAGACTCAAAACTAAAAGGAAACTGAAGTCCCCTCACCATCACTTGGTCTTGCTTCCTACTCAGCAGATAATTTATGTACTTGGTTTAATATTTAATTTCCAAAATACTGGCTTTTATTTCCCAATTTCCAGGATTCTTGCAGAATGCATTCTATTGCGACTATAGTGATTTGAGTTTGTCTTGCTATTTTATTGGAATTTTGCAATGCTCTGTTTAACATTTTATTCAAAAATTAAGTTTTCACATATTTTCATGTGGAAAGATGTGAGTCCTGACATTGGGAGCTGACCTCTTTAAGGTAGTCTTTATTATCGTCCCTTAGCATAGCATTTCAGCTGTATTCTAACACCCAAAGACACATTCCTCTGAATAGTTATTGAAAATGAGACAGAAACATGAGGTGACTGAATGGATGTCCCTGCTGAGACATGGTCACTTATGTCATCACTGTCACTAAGAGTCACCTAGACTATGCTGCAGGCCTTGTTCTGAACAAGAGGCTATAATTGTCCCCATTATATAGATGGGGAAACTGAGGCATAAAGATTACATACCTTACTTGCAGACCACACAACAACTAAGTGGTAGAACCTGGAAGTGGTTGAACTCAGGTAACCTGGATCAGAGTCTATAACCTTCTTTTAACCCTCCTTTTTTTTGTCTCTCTCTCTTTTTTTTTTTTCCCATGCTCTAGAATTCCATTCATATAACATACTGGAACAAGATTTTAGAAATGGAGGATGGATTAGTTCCTAGCAGTTAAGGCAAGGGAAGGGGTGAGGAGAGGAAGATGTGCCTATGAAAGATATTGTTAGGGGTGTTTGTGGTGACGAGAAT
This sequence comes from Talpa europaea, assembly GCF_964194135.1. NCBI lineage: Eukaryota > Metazoa > Chordata > Mammalia > Eulipotyphla > Talpidae > Talpa > Talpa europaea. The sequence continues at coordinate 114,681,681 of NC_140072.1, read as the reverse complement.
GCATTAAGCTGCAGGTGATCAAATAGCACAGAAGCAAACACACATTTTTAAATAAGCACAAGTAAAACTGGGAGGTAAATGAAATGAGTAGGAGGTACCAACATGTCCTGGATGTGGTATCTGCTTTTTTTTGATAATTTTGCAAAATGATGGGGGGAAATATATTATTCCTTATAACTATGTGTGAATCAGCATGATCACAACATAAATTTCGATAGAAAAGGTTTTTTGAGTCAGGCAGACCTGGTCCTGAACTGTCTGAACCTATTATATAGTTCTGGTACAATGTTGGACTGTTAAACTCTCTGAGTTCCAGTTTCCTCAACTGTAAAATGGGAATAGCAAAATGCCCTCCTACTGGTTTGTCTAGAGGCTTAAATGAGGCAATTCATGGAAATGCTTCAAGCTGTACATGGCCCATAAAGAGGGCACAGTTTGTGCTCTTATCCTTGCACTGTGTAGCCCTTTGATGCAATTTCTGTGAACGCTATCCTGGAGAGGCCTACAGGAGAAAGGGCTATTTTATGTATGTTTACATCACCAGTGGCTAGCACTGGACCTGGAAGATAATAATGGAGAGAGCCTCCCTGGTGGCGCTGGCAGTTGAGCGCAGCGCTGTGAAGCTGTCCGCAGCCTCTGCAGCACGGGTTTGATCCCTGCCACCCTTGGAGCAACCCACATGGTGAGCAGACCTCTCCTGTCTCGCCTGCTGCTCCCCTCAGCACTGTATTTCGTCAGTCTGCCTGTTCTGTTCCCTGCTCTGTCTCTGGTGAATCCTCTCAGCCTCCCGCACATCTGGCCTGTACCCCAGCTCTTGTATAAATAAAAAATAAATTTAAAAAAAGATAATAATGGCTAGTAAGAAATTATTTCCATTTGTGAATTATTACTTTCAAATATTAACTTGTAATTTTTCTCCCTTGCAAACTAGCTGAATCTTATTGCATTCTTTCTCACATTTTCAGGGCAAGAATATAAGACTGAAGATATCAGTTGGGTTTATTTAAATGTTTATCATTACTTTTCAAAAACAATTCTAGCATTTCTTTTTTACTGTTTGGTAATGTGTAGCTGTTAGCCTATCCTTTGTATGTTGTTGTTTAGTACATGTCTGGACTTTTTATTCCATTTTTTTCTAAAACTATCTAAGGGACTCTCACATTCTTTTTTTCCAAAGCAAAAATAATGCTAAATAGGAAGGATGCATTTGTGGGCAATTTCTAGATCCAATCTATTTGCATAGCATCTGTGTTTAATCAAGGACTATAAATTTAAGCAAACTGCTCTAATCGTATTTTGTAAATTCAGTTTGTCTTGATTATTTAAAAGAGTATCAGGATTGGTAGAATTAAATATGGGTTAATTCTATTTTATGGCCACTTATCCTTCTACATTTTCAAATAGTGATGATTGAGGAAAAATAGTCCCAACAAAATTTTTGCACAATATTTTAAGGATGTTTTAATTTAGAGACCTCAAATATTGCAGTCTCACTTGTGACACTAATAGTATATACATTCTTCTCCTGTTTGCTGAGAGCACATAGGAAATAAGAGTATTTTAAAAGCCCAGTATAAAATCATCTGAATAATATATTGCATGGTGGTTTTTCCAAACAACAGCCAATTCTTCGATCCTCTGACACCAATGGGGTATCTAACAGTTCAGTTCTCACATTGATTATTTAGAGTCAGCATAGACCCTAAAAGTCAAGGGCTCAGTTTGACTTAATGTGGGGGTTGCAGGCTGTCCCACTTCTACCTGACCATCTACAAATTTGAGGGTTCCCACAGTCCCCTCTCAAGTTTAATAATTTGCTAGAATGACTAGAAGAATTTATGAAAGTACTTACATATGATTATTACAAAAGCTACAACTCAAAAACAGCCAAGTGGAAAAGATGCATAGGGCAGAGTAGGAGGAAGAGTGGTATGGACCTCCAGTGCCCGCTTCTGGCACACTCCCCCCCCCAGCAAGAGGGTGTAGGCACCAACTCACCAGGTCCCCATCCTGTTGTATTTCTGGAGGTTTCATTACATGGTTCTCTGGATAAATCACTTGCCGCTGGTGATGGAACTAATCTCTAGCCCTTCCCCTCCACAGGATGGGGCTGAAAGTTCAAAGTCTCCAGTCACATACTTGGGTTTTCTGGTGACTAGCCCTTATGCTGAAGCTTGCAGGAGCCCCACCATGAGTCACCTCATTAACATGAGGCAGCACATAGGCAGCATATAGTCATGAGGCCTGAGGTGATTTCGTCATTGTGCATATGTCACAGAGTGTGTTGTTCTACAAAAGTACATTTCATGAGGCCATCTTTGAAAAGGAAATTGGTCATCCACGGGGTCCACATTCTTAGGGCTTTTGTGAAACACCATAGTGCATGCTACAGTTTTACTAGAAAATAAGAATTTGGGGACCACCTTATAGATGAGCTCCATGGGGACTGAAACCTGGCCATGTGGTATATAATATTGGCAAAAGGAGCTCATGATGATTAACAGAAACCATTGATATCATTTAGGAAATTGCAAGATTTTCAGGAGTTCTGTGTTAGCCACTTGGAGCAAAGACAAAAATCTGTATTATATATATATATAGATAAACACATGTGTGTGTGCATATATGCAGACTGATGTATGCCCTATTTTGATATGCAAATTGGTCATTTAAAGAGCTCAAAGTACTTAGTGACTCTTTATAAACATAATTTTCAATTGCAAGCAACATTATTTAGTAAACATGAAATCATTTATTTTGCTGTATTTTCAACAATTTTAACTTTCCCCACTTAACTTTTTTAAAAAACAATTATTTGGTCATAAAATAAACAATGTTATATTGCTTAAGAGTGTGACCTGGAGACTGTCAGGTCTGAACTTGAGTTTCAGCTCTGGTGTGTGACCTTGAGGTCGGTATCTGTTAGGACCTCTCTAAGCTGACTTTTCTCATTACAAGGTGGCGATGATACCTACCTCATAGGCCATTGTGTGGATAAGTGAGACTCTAGAGTAAAACGTTCAGCCCAGTACTGAATTCACGTAAGCTCTCCCTTATAATAAGGTTAGAGAGTATGTGTGTTTTTGTTTTTGTTTTTTGTGTATAAGAACTGGGGTAGAGACCAGAGGTATAGGGGTGAGAGGATTCACCAGAGGCAGAGTGGGGGAGCAGAACAGGCAGATCCACTGAAATATGCTGCTGAGGGGAGCAGCAGGTGAAATAGGAGAGGTCTGCTGCGCCATAGGTGGGTCAGCTCCCGCACCAAATCTCACACTCAGGCCTTAGCGGTGGTCGCTATGAGACTTAACCCCGAGGCCACCAGGGAGTCTGTTTTTCTGCCTTCGGAATGTGGGAACCTCAGTTTTTCCCTCTCAGGCAATTCAGGCTCTTCATTGTAGTTGTGCCTTCCACTAATATACAGAATGATAGCTTCCGTTTTCTTAAGGAAAAAGAACAAAATGACTTTTCTCTCCCAACTGGCTAGCAGGCCTTTTTGTTCATGGCAGACCTTCTGAAACAGATGTTATTTTCCACGTTCCCTCTTTCATTCCCACTTTGAAGCATTAACACTGGAGCACCATCCCTTTTGTAGTTTTACCAAAAACCTTTTCCGATGGTCACTAATTGGCCAATGAATTGATTGTCCTTTCTCTGTTCTCACCATCATCTCTCTTAGGAAATTTGACAGAATGATAGTTTATTAATCATATAATCTTTCTACTATTAGTTTTTCTCACTTCTCACTGACTTGCTTCTAATTCCTAGATTGTTCTTTTTCCTCCTGCCCCCATCCATAAGGTACATCAGAGTCAGCACCTCCACACTCCTTTGTTTAGCTGTTTTTCTTTAGAAACCTCACCCACTTGTGTAGGGTGCAGCTTCCCCATCTATGTTTATGAAAATCAGATCCTTTCCTGTAAGTTGGCCCTCTGTCCGGAATTGTAGTCATTTGTTATCAAGCTGCCTAAAATTAAAAGCAGGTTTCTTTCTGTCCTTCTAGCCTCAAAATTCGGTCTTCCCTTTACCTTCCTCTCTCCAGCGACAGTTGGTTTTGCCAATTCTTCTGGCTATTTCATCTGTTCTCTTCTCTCCATTACCTTAGGACACCTTTAATTTAGTTCCTGTGAACTATTATAATATCAAATTATCTTGGTATTTGTCATCTTTACTTCCCTTTATTCAGCAGATGAATTCTTTTTTTTTTTAATTTAAAGATTGATTTATTTATTTATACAAGCACTGGGAACAGTCAGAAGTACGGGAGGGTTGGAGAATTCACCAGAGCCAGAGCAGAGAACAGAACAGGCAGACTGATGAAGTACACTGCTGAGGGAAGCAGCGGGTGGCAGGAGAAGTCTGCGCACCATGTGGGACGCTTGCCTGGTGATCGGGGATCGAACCAGCAATGCAGAGGCTGCAGGCAGCTTCACAACACAGTACTCAACCGCTGCGCCACCGGGGAGGCCCTCAGCAGATGAATTCTTACATGATAACATTACTCTTGTGAAGTGACTTCTTCCAGTGGCTCTTCCCTTTCTAGAGAGAGAAAATGCTAAAATTCTGTCACCACTAAGCAATGACATTCTCCCTTCTGGGCTGCTCTCCCTTGCGTGAACTTCAACATTCTGTACTTACCCCACCTACCTCTTCCTGTTTGCTCATAACTTCTTTCTCACCTGCATACCTGGCTGCTTCTCCATGTCTGCTCAGAAACTGACACCCTCTCCAAATCTCATGCCATTAGTTTGCAGTGACTTTTCTCTCCTCTGAATTCTTAAATGAATGAATGTTTCTGTCACTTCTTTTTTGTTTCGTTATTTACAGTCTTGGGACAAATCTTTGAAGGACAGATGTTCTTATATTCTTTTTTTTTAATAACTTGCCTGAGATAACATTGTATTATGGAATTACATTGATTTTAGGTGTGCATCATTATAAATCAACATCTGTATATACTATATTAAGTTCACCATTTAAAAAGTTCAGTTCTGGGGCCTCCCCTGGTGGCACAGTGGTTGAGCGCTGGGTTGCGAGGCTGCCTGCAGCCTCTACAGCACCAGTTCATTCCCTGGCCGCCGGGCGGGGGTCCCACATGGCGCTCAGATCTCTCCTGCTGCCTGCTGCTCCCCCCAGCAGTGTATTTCATCAGTCTGCCTGTTCTGTTCCCCGCTCTGGCTCTGGTGAATCCTCTCACCTTCCCGTGCTTCTGACTGTACCCAGTGCTTGTATAAATGAATGAATGAATCTTTAAAAAGAAAAAAAAAAGTTCAGTTCTGTTCTTCACCATACAGTTGACTCCTTTTATCCAGTTTACTTAGACCCTTACCCCTTTCCGTACCAGTGACTACTAATTTGGTCTTAGAGTCTGATGTTCTTAGATTGTTGTGATTTACCCTTTCTGATGCTAGTGTATAATAAAGCCAGCAGTCTTTATTAAGGTTAGAGACCATATTTTAGATGACTTTAATATTATCTGAATTCATTGGTAGGAATATTGTAATACACTGTAATCAGTTCTTTCCTGTTTGTCTTTTTTTCAACCCCAATAATGGTAGGCTTTTTCGTGATCAATCAGAGCAGAAGTACCCTGATCTGCATCAAATTCAGAAATAACCAAAATAATTCCACCAGCTGTGCTTTGAGTTGGCAGTTTTGTTAATATAATGATCAAAATACATGCTTCTGCAGGATAAACTCTAGCCTCATGGGCCAATGCTCAGGAATCAGAATAAAGAGAATGCTGGTGGCTGACAGTGAGGCCAAGGAGGGCCTGGTGAATCTGAATGCAACTAGTATAAATGATATTGATCAACTATAGATGGCCTGGTGCATTTTTGAGGTACTTATATAGTGGGTGCATTGCTATCTTTCCAGTCCTATGATAAACTGGTATGTGATGCGTCATGTTGGCCAGTTCCACAAACACCTTTAGCCCAGGGTACTAATTGATACTTGTCACTCTTGGCCTCAGATACCAAATTTTGAAATAAAGTGTCTCTGCATAAGCTAATAAATCAGTTCTGGCTCCTTTGCCTTCAAGTCTTCCAAGCTTCTTGGCCGTCAGTTTTGGCAGAGATGGGACCACCTCTACAGCTGTCTACAGCTCAGGCTGCTGTGTGATTCAGGACTGAGTCCATCTTGTAGATACCATTCCTTTGCATTTATTTGGTGTCTAGTTAAATAATAACAAGTCAGAATTTATGTATCTTCAGGCACACACCAAATATGTAAACCTATTTCTTTTAAACATATTATTTTTAAAAATTAAGTGTATATATTATTTATGTTTAATTACTAGGTTGGGAATTTTCTAGTATATTTGAAATTTCATTGTAAGTGAAATGTGAGCTACATTTTCTCCTTAGAGATGACTTGTCATCTTTAGAGTCTAGTTTCTGCCATTTTCATTATGCCTGTGAACCAAATGATGTAAAATTTTGTCCTACTCAAAGGAAAAATGGCTCAGCCTAGCGAGCTATAACACCTTCATGAGAGAATGCTAAATTGTAATAGATCCAATTTGGGGTGACAAAATGCCCATATTACCTACTTTAACTTTGCCTCTTTTTTTAGCCTAAATGAGGCATTTCAAAATTAATGCAGCCAGAGGCAGTAAAAGCATTTGAAGTAATTTTTCATCTCTTTTACTCTTTCTCGACAGAGTGCACCAAGTAGAGGTATTGCCAGTGTGACTAATAGAATAACTACCAATCAGAATGTCTGTCAACACATAAAATTCTTCCAACTCAGTCCACACTAATGACTAAATCAAAGTATTTCAGTTTATATATTAAAGGACAAGAACTTTCAGGCACTGCATACTGAACACTGATAAATAGTAGATTAGACTTAGAGGTGTGTAAAATCAAGTGGAAAATTGAAGCAATTATCAGGGCATCTCAGGTCAAAAGTGGAATTTGGGATTGTGTTGCTCTGTAGACACAGTCTTAATTTTTCTCTAAAACCTCACCATCCCATCATTTATTAACCTTTACAGTGTCTTTTTCTTTTCTTTTGCTCCTTTCTACCATTCTTCACTATACCTGTCATAAGTAATTCTGCAACCAGAATGCTTATTGTCCTCTAGGCTTCCAGAACTCAGGAATTGTAATACATGTTTTAATACATGTGTCTAGCACAGTGGATGTTCAATTAATATTTGAATTAAGCAGTAGATAATACATATGCTATAAATGAGCCTTAAAAAGGGATATGTGTGTGTGTGTGTGTGTGTGTGTGTGTGTGTATGTATGTTCTGAGTGATAGAGAAAAGATTTCCATAACTGACTATCCCAATTACTAACTCATTAGTCAGGCATTTGTTGAATGATTTGTATTCTAACACTGCCTTGACATTCTAGCTCCTCTCCCCGCTAATGTCTCTGAGAAACTTTCCCCTCCAGGTATACCTTTGTATTCATCTCATGCTTACAAAACTTTAATAGATGCCTAACTTAGCTCCTCTTCTTGGAATGTCTCACATCATCCACTTCTGTTTCTGAAAATGGTATTTATCCTTCATATTTCAGCCTAGGGGTCTCCTCCTCCAAACCTTGTCTACCTCAATAAACTTGAAATCCCTTTTAGTTTTCCTACCTTGTTTTATGACAACTGCTACCTGTTTCTCTCAACTACAGTGAAAGCTGCTTAAAGGCAGGATTCTGTCTTACTCCACAATGCAACATCCCATGCGTATTAGCTGTTGAGTCATTTGTTGGATTTAAAATCATCATTTTTGACATTTTCAGTTCTCTGGAGGTATACAGTAAGTAATTCTGCACATAATTCAAATTTCCAAATATCAAACTTTTAATATTTTTTATAAATCTCATTTCATAATAGATGTCCACTGAGTGCCTTCTATGGACAATGCACAGTGCTGAGCTCTGAGGATGCAGTGGTGACTTGTACAGACATGGCCTTGCCACTCATCCTAAGGCTGATCATATAACATTATTACGGAGTGCCCACTTTGTGCAAGTAATAGAAATATGATAGTGAACAAAAAAAAAAAAAAGTTTCCTTGTTCCCTTGGGACATATTGTCTAGTTGAAGAGAGAGACGAAATAAACTAAACGTACAACAAATGTGACCTTCAGTTTTAACATGTGTTAAGTGCTCCATGCTGTGAGAACTCCCAGTGAAGTGACCTGAGGCTGGGGATGGCTTGTTAGGAGGTAAGCATCCACTAACCAGTGACAAGTGGTCATTTTATATTTTCCCATTCTGTTGGTGTCTAGCAGAAAGAACTGTGCATTGCATTCAGAATGCTGTGTTTTAACACGATTTACATTGTTAGAGTAAATTGTGAAAAAAAATCACATTAATTCTATAGGATGATTAAATTCAACCCATACTCTTCTAAAAATAACATCAGTGCTTTTTCATGAGAGATAAACTTAAGTATAAAGTGGGAAGAGATCTTTTAAACAATATATGATGTTCCTGATGGTCACCGACTCACTGGCTTGAGAAAAGTTGAGAATGACTTAATTTCAGCATTTGGGGTCAGGCTCATATTTTTATTGGATCAAGTATAATGTATATGTAGTAAAATAAAAACATTTAAATTAACCTGTATACCCAAGATAATTTGTATTTAGGACAACTGTATGGAAGAAGAAAGCTGTCCAAAGAATTTCTTTAAAAATTTTCTTGTTCATCTACATGGAAAAATTCAGATATTTAAGGATATTTGTGAAATTACTTGTATATTAATCTTTTCTTCCACAAATGTAGTAAGCTGTGTTGTCAAGTATATAGTATGTTGAATAGTTGAGGCAATTTATGAATGAAAATATAGGCTAATAACTTTAAATTGGCCTTAAACAATAGAAAATATTTGTATACATCAGTTTCTTCTGATCTTGATGTAAAATCTCTAATCTTACTATGAGTTATTTCCCACAATAAATATTTTATTGCTCTGTGAGATATGAGTTTATTCTAAATTTTCTCAGTATTCAGCAGTCTCTTGAATATGAAAAGTCTCAAGTATGACTCCAGAGCTGCAGTTGGGTGAATGATGCTGCCATTTTTGAGACAAGAACTTTTCATAAATAGCTAAAGGGAGAATAAAAAGTTACTATATGACTGTATTTCTTATGACTATTTGCATGTCTGATAGCATCCTTTCCAACCCCATCAGCACTAGTCCAGGGCCAATTGTAGTCTAGGAAAACCAGTACTTCACTTTGTACCTACTTGCTCCATAGAATGTTCAATTGAGCTTGAATAAATGCTAAACCTCTCATTAAAGCCCCTTGTGTTAACTCAATTTATTGCATCTTCTGGGATACTGTGAAAGGGAAAAATATGAGTTTATAAACTTTGGATGATAAGCTGGAATAGATGAGACATACCTGTAGATCAAGTTCTGACTTTGCTGCTCACAAACTATGTGACTCAAGCAAGTTATCTTCCATTCTAAACCTGTTGTCTCAAAGCTAAATGGGGATAATAATGATAGGAAGAGAAAATATGATAATATATCTAAGTATTGGGCATGATATCTGACATGTCGTAAGGGCTTAGTGAATATGAGTGGTTTTTTTCTTGTTGTGGGTCAGTTTGAATGGGACATATCTGAAATACTATGCAATTTAGTAGAGGAGTCATCTTCTAATAAGGGACCGAAAAGTGATATGCCAGAGAATAAACCACACCTTATAAACCACAATATTTAGTTCCTATTACTCTATATGTGTTAATTCTGTTATTTCCTTGCTTTTAGTAGTCATAGCATAATAATTAAGACCTCAGCTTCTCTAGAGCGCATTTTTTATCTCAATCCTCTGGAATTAGCTGGATATGCCAGCTCTATATGCCAGCTCTTCTCATCCTTTCCAATCCCGTCAGCACTGTTAGTGATAATAGCTAATATGTTTCAGTGGCTTTGAGGGTATCAAGCACTGTTCTAAACACTTTGCAACTCCTATTTAAATCTTGCATTTGTAAGAAGTGGCCACCATACAGCCTCCATTTGTACAGATGAGAAAAAAGCACAGACAGGTGAAATCATTTGCCCTGGGATGACAATGCTGGTAAGTGGTAGAGCTGGAATTCAGCCCCAGGCAGTCTGGTTTATGGTTTGCACTCTAACCACTTCATCCTACCTCCACTTGGCGATCTAAGGTTGGATTTAAATTGTCACAGCTTTTCTGTGGAGAGGATAGTTTAACAGACTCCCTTCCTCCGCGGTTCATTAGTGATTGTGTTGGGTGTTTGGGTTTCACAGCCCACCTGGCCACCAACCTTTCGTGTAGGTTCATACTTACCTGAGAAACCAGGAAATCATATTCTCTTGATTAACCCTCAGTATTTGTTATTAAAGCATAAAGATTTGAGGGTCAGGTCCTTGGTGCCTGTGCCCAAAAATGGGAGAATCATTTTTCTATTAAAATATCTAAAAAGTTCTCACATGCTTAGCAAGAAAACTAAATTAGACCTGCACTGGGTAAAATTATAAACATGCTGTCTGCCTCAGATGAGTAAGAATATATAAATAGAACAGTTGGTATACACGGCCTCAATAGTATACCTTCCTTTTTTTCTATATAATGTATATCACTAAATGTGAGCATTTCCATCTGACTTAAGTTGTCAGTCTCAGAAGAGCACATTGTAAGGTTCAGTACTTGTTACACAACAATCTAAGATTGCCCTTTTCTCTGGCTTGGTGATTTTTTTTTTTTCTTTTCCATATCCAGTGGTTAGTACTAAGGCTTGAAACCCTTAGTTACAGAACAAAGTAGCTTAGCAGTAATGGAGCCTGTGTGAGGCTAAGAATAATGAACATTCCCTGCAAGCTTCCTGCCTAGATGCAGGTGCAGGAATCAGGAAGTCATGAATAATGTATGACATGCAGATGAGGTGGTGGTTTCTCTTACTGGGGTTTTTGACTTTGCTACCTGCCTGGGTGCTATATGTGGAAAGAAGGTAGGCGATGGCAAAAATTGTCACAATTTAAAGACCAAGCTAACAAAAATGCTGCATATTCCACTTGAAAAAAATACATTTTCATAGGCAACTGAAATGCAAATATTTTTTGTCTGATTTTCAGATGAAGTAAACTTCAGGTTATCAAGCCACTCATTTGAGAAGATTTGGGGACATAGCTTTCTTGTTCAGTTGTTTTAAGAGATGTTATAATTATTTGTTCATATACATACAATCAGGATTCTTTGAAGACTATTAAAACACTACAAAAATTATCTACTTAAAGTATTTGACCTATGAATCAATGTGATTTTGTGAAAAAGATACAAATGCCTAGAGAATTTAAGCAGGCTCATTGTTCTGCATTGATATATGTGCAGTGAGAAGTATCAATAGGGGCCCCCCTTGTGGCCTAGGGGTTAATAAGTCTCAGCAATATCACCACCAAGGCCTGAGTTCATCCCAGTGAGGAGCTAATCCACATGGTGCAGCAGACCTCTCCTGACTTGCCTGCTGCTCCCCTCAGCAGTGTATTTCAGTCAGTCTGCCTGTTCTGCTCCCCACTCTGTCACTAGTGAATCCTCTCATCCTCCCACACCTCTGACCTGTACCACAGTTCTTGTATGCATAAAATAAATAAATCTTTAAAAAAAAAGAATGTAGAGTGTATTAAAGAACTGTGAGTATTTAAGGCTATCACTCCTTAAAACTATATTTAGACAATAGTGCTCTGACTCTCTAGTAGAGATATAGGGAAGGCTCAAGAGAATTACCTGCATTTTCCCTTAGGTCAACATCCTTTTCCCCCTAACAAAAGGGCTTTAACTGGGGGAGACTGTTTTTGTCTCTTAATTGTATTTTGATGATTATACTTTGAGCAGAGAGGGAAAAAAGAAGAGCACAATAAATCTTGCCACCTTTTGTATAATTATGCATTTTTATTGTATGTTCTTCCTCTCTCCAATTTGGGGTGCTGGAGTATGAGCTGGCTTTCATTTTTAGCTGAGTCTGTCATTTCCGCTGGGCCCCAGTTTGGCCAGATGCCAAGACCAACAGGTGATCCTTGTAGCTGCAAAACAGCAGGAAGTGGGCTGTGCTTGAATGAGACAGTTCACCAGAGGGGCTGTCTGGCCTCTCTCCATTTTTCTGCATAATTAACACCCCCTCCCCCATGCCGAGCAAAAAATCTGTGCTGAGCAGCTCAGCTGCTGCAGCCATTGAGAAGCACTGTGAGGAAAAGAATGTTAATAAGGGCTGTTGGAAGAAATAAGCCTTCCTGGTGCAAAGTGCAGTCTGGCTCTGGATTTATAGAAATACTGCTGTTGGCCCTTCTCAGAGACTAGAACTGTGTTATCTGTTTTGAAATGATTTTCATTTTCTCAAAAAATCTGGAGAACTAGGACTATAATGGACCTTGAAGTTGTTGTTTCTAACCAGACTTTAAGAACCTGCTTAAAATTCATGTTTTCTTTCTTTTTTATCTTGTGAGGAAGAGTAATTTCGGAGACATGAAGAATAAAGATGACACCAACTAAAGGAGGCAAAAATCTCAATCCTAGCAAAGAAAGAACAAAGCAGGAAATTAGCCAGAGGAAGCAGGAAATAAGGCAATTGTGTGGCCAGTTACACACCCATACAGAGGGGAAGGTTTGTTACAGGGCAGGGAGAGGGGCAGCCCAGACCCCGCAAACCTGCCTATTTTATATAGGGTTCTGCCATCCGCCGCATTAACACAAAACAGACTTTAATGGGAAGGAACTTTAATGCAATTAGGAAACAATACAGGAAAGGCAAAGAGTCTAGTTTCTAAATGAAGGACCCAAAGTTACCCGTCCCCTCGTGGGTAAAACTCCATCCAAATGGGATTGGCCCAGAGCAAGGCCCCAAAGCCTGCCATAAGTCTAAAGCATCTTCCAGTGGGGACCCACAGAAAAGGGTCAGAAACAACCAGACAAGCCCGGAAGGAAAAGAGCAAAATCAACATCAAGATAAAAGCTGCCATTGTCACCTCCCCACGGGTCTCACCCACATCTGTGTCACCCAATCCACGACCAAAAGACAAGTGCAGTTTCTTCATGTGTCTCTAGGCTCCATGTGCCTCCTCCAGGTCTCCTTCTGGCTCCATCCTGTTTCCTTCCTCAGTCTCCTCTGCAGCCTCTTCTCTCTCTCAGCTCCACCCTCCTTTTGGGTGGGGCAGGGAACCTGGAACCTCCCCCTGTCCTGGGGACCACCCTGTTACAGGTTTAGCATTTGGCTCCAGATTGGCAGGTGTCAGCTGTTCCTGGAAACTAAAACTATTTCCAGTATATGTCTGTAGCCCTGGAAGCTTCTAAAACAATAGATTTCACGTCTCCATTATTTGGTTAAGGATTTGAATTGACTTCTGCCTCACTCTAAGCCTAGCTCTAGACCAAAACCTCTGGGAGGACCATCACATATTTCTCTGGCAATACTTGTTTACCCCTTCTTCCTTCCTCATTCCCACATATCCCATTCCTAGGCATTTAGATGAAATTATTCGGGGTGCGGGTAGAGCAAGGAAGAACTTCTCTACCCACTTAGGTTCAGTGTCTGGAGGTCCTGAAAATTAAACTGACAATGAACAGTTTTCACAAAAATTTAAAAAAGCATGTGCATGCATACATACAGGAGTACTCGCTGATGAGTAATTCAAAAGTGGGTAGAATTTGGAGCTTATATGCCATTTTAACTCTGGAGAAGTGACTAGTCAAAATAAAAGGGGGTGGGACTGATGTTGGTTTTGGAGTCAGTGGGTACCTGCTTGCATTTTATGCTTTGTGATCTAGGCATTGGTGCCTAAGGATCTTGGTTTCTGTAGCTGGGTCAATGGCTATGCTAATCCGTCTACCCCCACCTCTTGGCATTGTGTGAGCCTGGTTTCTGGTCTTGTGGTGCCTCCTTTCCAGTTTTTCTATTTTTGTCCTCCATCAGGACTCTTAAGGGTGTTAATCCAAGTAGATGGCTAGGAAATATATGGGAAAACCAATAGCAAATAAGGGTGGTTCATGCATACTCACCTCAGTGCCACCTCCCGGGTTGTGTGTTGTACTTTTCTTCCTCATATGAAAGAGGCAGACACCTCTGCAAGCAGAAATTTCCTTTACAAAATGAAAATTTGTTTCCTGGTCTCATAGTATTCTTCCTGAGTCTGCTGTTGTTCAGTTGCCTTTAGCTCAAGTTAATACTTAAGCCAAAGGAGCATTTTTTTGGGGGGCGGCCAATTCTGATCCCCTTTGTTATCTTGCTTTTTAGGGTTGGAAGTCTAGAACTTGACTGACAGAGTATGTACTTCAGCTGTTTCTCTGCACCTTCCTTGTAGAAACAGGCATCAAAAAAATAGTCGCCGAGTGCAGGCCCATCCTTACATGACCACTACTGGCTCCCAAACCTGGTGGGCGTTTAGATAGTCAGTGAATTTTTGAGGACTGAGAAATCGATCAATTAAAACTGCTGTTCCAGGGGCCTCCCTGTTGGCACAAGGGGTTAAGAAGCAGCACTATGAAGCTACCTGCAGCCACTGTAGCAAAAGTTTGAACCCCAGCCAGGGAGCTACCCACATGGAACAGCAGACCTCTCCTGACTCACCCGCTGCTCCCCTCAGCAGTGTATTTCAGTCAGTCTGCCTGTTCTGCTCCCCACTCTCTCTCTGGTGAGTCCTCTCACCCCTGCACCTCTGGCCTGTACCCCAGTTCTTGTATGTATAAATAAATATATCTTTTTAAAAAAATAATGAAAACTTCAGTTCGTGATTTTAGGGGTCTTGACAATGAACATGGTGACAAACCCTTACTATGTTAAAAGTTGTAAAGAAATAGAGATTATAGGTTTGCAAGCACAGAAATTTGACTGCATTTGTTTCCTAATTGGTGAGCAAGTTCTGGGTGATTTAAGCAAATCTAAAAGAGATCTTTATAAACCAGAACCCTGTTTTTGTTTGTTCATTTGTAATCAGGAGTATAATATTTTATTGATGGATCATTCTCATCTGTCTACAGGGTACACCCATCCCCAGTATCAAGGGTCCGGGGAAATCGAATGAATAACCAGAAGTTTGCTTGGTGAGTAAACAGTCTAATTCATGAGAATTTGTAGAGCTGTGGCTTACAACTTTAATAAGCCTGTGTTTATGTGAAAAAGAACTGTTCCTGCTTCTCTATAGAGAATTTATTTCTGCTAAGTAAACTACATAGTTTCCCTTCCTTTGGAAAATCTAAAGAAACAGTAGTCTCTTTCCAGTCAAAATTCTTCACCCATCCAAATCTGAGAACAACATTTTTTTCTTAACAAATATGGTATATTCCCCAGGTTTATTACATTTTAAAGAATATTTCCCTTCTATGGAAGTTACTGCAAGGTTTTTATGAGGTTTAGGTAGCAACTCAGTTTTCTCAGATACCAAATTCCACTTCTTATGAAAATTTTCTTAATTAATCTACTATATTAATTTTTATTTTTACTACTTAGATGATTTTTTTTGACCTTGGCATTAAATAGGTATTTTTTTTTAATTGAGGAACATGGAGATCTTTCCTCACTGATTTTTGAGCAAAGATATAGATGGAGCTAACCAGAAATGAAGAGTTATTGAAGAGTTATTTCAACCATCAAATATTGAGTCTTTAAAGAGACAATTTAAAGTGTTTCACAAATGTTTCATGTGAAACAAGAATAAATATAGGCTTGAAATTTGTATTTGTTTACTCCATTCCATTGCAAAATTAACCTTTCTATATATAATGTCTTTAAAAAAATTGAATTGTGTTCTGTATTACTTCAAAGGTGATAAACATGCACAGAGCCATTTTTACATCACTAAATTGTACTTAACATAGGATTTTGATTAAAAAGTATGGCTTTTTATTTAAATATGGGAAGATGATTACCCAAGATTGAGGTTCTAAATTAATTTTATTCCTAAGTCAGGATTATTTTTAGACACAAAATAAAGATTCTTTGAATTTGAATAGTGTCTAATCATCTCCCCTCCCTTCCCCCATTAAATCTAATTAACCCTCACAATAGCTTGGTGGTGTTGTTAAATATTATGCTTTTCTTTTTCACAGAGGGGAAAATGGAGCACAAAGAATACAGCCATTTGTCTAAAAGCTGGGGCATCCTTCTTGGTTTCTCACAATCACTAAAGCATGTTGTTCCCCATCAAAGCTGGAAAGCTGAGGGATAATAATTCTGATGGCCATTACTTAAAAGGAAAGGGAGAAACCAGGTCTCTTCTTGACTACACAGAATTGATATTCCTTCTCAATATGAGACATAATGTACTAAAGAAATTTTATTACATAAAGAGAATATAAGATGCTCAAGTGAGCAACATAAGCTCACAGAGAGCGTATAATATTATCAGTTATGAGATCCAGTTTCTGCAACTTATTCTCAGTGGCTAAATGTGGAACACTCAGTGCATAACACATTTTCTTTTCTTTACTTTTTCTTTCTGGAATATTGGAGTAATGATAACTTGTTCCTACATAATTCATAGCACATTATTTGGTTAGTAAGTTTAAGCTACTTTTATCTTCAGAGACATAATCCATGAAAAACAAAAGGACTTTTACGACTAGCCTTGAGGAAATTCAGCTTTCATTTATTCAGCAACATTTATTTACAGACCCTGGCACTGTGAGAAGCTCTAGATTAGAAAGATAAATAAAACATAGTTTCTGTTCTCAAGGAGTTCATTATCGTGTGTGTGTGTCTGTGTGTGAGTCTGTCACACATACATGTTATATGAAATACAAACAACATGAAATATGTAGTACAATGTGGATAATACTCTAAGATATATGTATAATTCAAAGGAAAATATTATCAACTCTACTTAAGACCAATTTGAGAGTCAATTGTAGGGAAGCAGGAAAGTATGAAAGAAGAGGAATGTCAGAAAACACATCCTAAAGAGGATTTTACATACACACCACACAGCAGATTAATTTTAGTGTACAGCATAATGTTTTTGAATTTGAATATATTGCAAAATGATCACCACAGTAAGTTTAGTTAATATCCATCACTATATATATATTTACAAAGAATTTTTTTCTTGTGAAAAGGACTTTTAAGATCTGTTCCTATAGTAAGTTTCAAATATGCAATACAGCATTGCTAGCTGTAGTAACCATGCCGTACATTACATCCCCGGAACTTATTTTATTTCCTGATGTTTGTGCCTTTTGACCTCCTTCAAAATGTCAAAGTTTGTGCCTTTCTTCTACCTGGCACCCATGTCCTCTCACAACCACCATTCTGTTCTCCGTATCGATGAGTCTGGTTTCTTTGCTTGTTTGCCTGCTTTTATAGACTCGGCATGTCAGTGAGACCACATGATATTTCTCTGTCTCGACCTGAAAGAATGGTTCTGAATAGAGATCTAGAATTAGTAGGGAAAGCAGAGGATTGAAACAGTGCTTCCTTTACAGAATGAGATACATACACAATGGGAGACATTTCTAAATTATTGTGGGAGCACACATGGTCTCTAACACAGGTGTGCTCCAACTATAGTTAATTTTATTACATATAGAAAATAGAAAAGAATATATGTATATGTGCATGTATATATGCATGTGCATGTATTTGCATATATGTGTGTACATATATATATATATCTTTTAATATTCTTTAAGTAAAAATTGTGAGATAGGTATAAGGAAGTAAATTACCTATATCGGAAGAAGCCCAGTGAATTACCCAGCAACTACATCTAATTAAGTGATGAAATCTTGCTATTTCTTTGTGAAATATTGACTCTGAGAATCTGGAAAGTTTACATATTCATTCAAGCAATAAAGATGAAGGGAAAGTGGTAGTTGTTCTCCCCAAAATACAAGTTTGGGGCAATTTATAGCATTAAATATGATGTTCAACACTAACTAGCTCTGGTTTGAGTTAGAGCTGAAAACATTTTATGTGAACAATGTTGGGTGATTTTATGAAGCTGGGTTAGCAGACCCTTCAATCAGGTAAAAAAAAATATTGTTCATCAAACAAGCAATTAAACCCTAGTAAAAAGTGAAAAGGCTTGAACTTAAAAGTTATGCATAAGAAATGCATGAGAATTGGTAGGTTGTAAAATGGCTATGGCTGTGGTTGAGCTTCCAACTCAGTGTTTATTGTTGAGTAAAGATGGCTTAAAATTTTAAGTGATGTTTTTCTCTGCATAATGTTAACATGCAAGACAGCATCCACTGACCTCATTCCTGTAGCAGTATTTCCTCTGGAACTGAAAAAATGTGTGGAAAAGAATGTCTGTGCAAGACAGACAACCTGCTGGCATGGGAAGAAAGTGTGGTAATAAATGCACATATCCAGGGAGGAGATGAAAGCACAAGGCTCTGAAGGTCCAGTGAGCAGATGTTAGGATGGAGCCAGGTTTGCTGTAATAATGTGCTAACTGCCAGGGATTAAAGAATGGTAATAAGAACTTCTTGCAGGATATGTTAGCACCTCAAAAAGAACTGCAGATCATTCCACAATTAATTGAATATTCAACTAATTAAAGAAAGCAGTGCAGGCCAGATATAAATTCAGAGAATTGGAATGACTCTCCCCTCATCATTTCCTCCCCTCCACTAATATTTGATTTGAGGATCCACCAAGCCTTTGAGGTTCAGCCATGTGAGTTTCAGTCTTATTTTGTACATCACATTTCTCCTCTTTTTACCATTGCCCTTAAGTGGAAGTGATCATACTTTCCTTTTTCCAATAGCTGTATAAACTTTGAAAAGAGTGTATATTACTCTGTCTTGTGCATATATAATGCCAAGAAAAAATATTTTGCCCCACTGGGGGCTAATGGAATGAAATGGGATAAACCCTCTTATTAGGAGTTGATTGTGCAGATGGACTTTTTTTCTCTACAGATACTTCAGAAAGTTATTCTGTTGTGATTTCTGGTATTATAGTCTGATATTAAATGCACAAAAAGGGGGCCTCCCTCGTGGCGCAAGGGGTTAAAAGGCAACCTATGAAGCTATCTGCAGCCACTGCAGCACGAGTTCGATCCCCTGCCAGGGAGCATCCCACATGGCGCAGCGGACCTCTCCTGACTCACCCGCTGCTCCCCTCAGCAGTGTATTTCAGTCAATCTGCCTGTTCTGTTCCCCACTCTGTCTCTGGTGAATCCTCTCAACCTACCACCCCACCCCGATCTGTGGCTTGTATCCTAGTTCTTGTATGCATAAATAAATAAATCTTAAAAAAATATATAAAAAATAAATGCACAGAAAGGGCTATTGCCAAGTCTCTATTAGCTGTTTTTTCACAAAAATAGCCAGAGAAATCTTGAACCTGTATTAGGTATATATGTGCATGTTGCAGCAGGACAGGGGAGGGCTTGATGGGGAATAGCTCTGAACTGAACACTGAAGTTGATTTAAGTCTCCAGAGATTCCTAGTCTCGATGTGAGTGAGTATTGAAAAGATATACACATCAGCATATGCTCATTTTCAGCTTCTCACCCTTCTCCCCACTTCTGCCTCTACCTCACTCCATTCCAAAAGGTGTAAGTGATTGGGACACATGTTGTTTGTTGATGAGATATTAGTGGTAGCACCGAAACACCCATCTAGGGCTACTTTGTAACAGTTGTAGAAGGTGTCACCTCACAGTGGCTTTGTGGTCATTTACATAATGATAACATTGAAAATAAAGTTTTATTAATAGGAATTGTTAACCGCAAAATAGGAGTAGTTTCCTCCAACCAATAAGACACTGCCACCACTGAGCCTTGGCTATGATTAATTTCTCTCCAAGACGCAAGAGATGCTATATAGCTATCTACACAAAGAAGCTCCAGTTTTAACAGAGTATCTATGCAAATTATGTCATAATCTGAGTGTGAGCCACATTTCACATTTGCATGTGAAAAATTCTGTGTCACAGTTTTTGTGGAGGGCAGGAAAAGCCTTTTTGCACTATGATGTTTTATTGTTGCATTTGTACTGCAGCAATGAACTTAAGTATTCATATGCATACAGTTGCAAGTGTTAAACATGACTTCATGGAACCTTTTGGAAGGATACACGTGTTACTGATTTCTGTCATTTAAAAATAATAATGAACAGCTACCTTCTTATCTAAACCTTTTGCCTTAATAGAGGAAGGCACTGAAGTTGTGAACACTGGAAGCCTCTCAGAAAGTTGAGTCAGTCCTTTCAAAAGGGACAAAAAATTTCCAGTTGTGGTAGTTATCAGTGGCAGAGCCAGAAGGGAAAGGTATCATCAAGTTCACTTTCATGCCCTATTTTGTAGAGATGCTGGTCCCGTGTGTGATGTGTCATACGTGGGCTGAAGCTCAGGTCTCTCACACCTGTTCAGTCATTGTCCTGCTACATGGCAGCTACTGCTTTGTGAGTAGAGCAAGAGAAATGCTTCAGAATCTTATTTAGAGGCACGTTTAACTCATTATAAGCTAAGCAGAAGGCTTTTGTCTGGGTAATTCCCATGGGATTGATGTGCTGAAGGGAGAGAAAGGAGGAAGAGGCAAGGTCTAATGAAGGCATTGCTGCCCGCTCCAATTCGTGGTCAGTTCATTCCTGGCAAAATGTTTACTCTTGTTATCTTGCAGATGCTTGCATGCTCATTATTTATAAATAATATTGATTATGTTATTTTAATTACCAGAGCATTCAGCTATCTTGCTTCTCGGCTTACAGGGCAGAAATTATGATACAATCTAGGCACTTTAATATGTGAAAATTCCAGTTCCACAATGCTTGGCCTTCATGGTTTTTAAAATCCATATGTGTTGGCAAATAAGTAACAGCAGGTTGCCTTTAGATTTAGTTTGGAAGCATGCTCGCTCCAGTGTTGGATAACAGATTCAGAAAATGGGCTGTAGTTCATGTAATCAGTTTGCAGGTTCTCAGTATACATGCTGAATTACAATGAAAAGAAGAGCCTCCAGGGTGTTGCTGTATTTTGTCTTCCAAATTTTACATCTTTTTTTTAACACTATCATCCTGTCTTGGCTATTTTTTTAATTGCTTCCACTGCCTCCTCAAATTTAGCTTGTTGACAATTATGTATAATTTAAACATGTGTACCATCTTTCAGACTGACCTTATTAAAGAACTTTGGCCTAATTTTATTTGTCTTATTAACCAGATTTTCAGCAGGCAACCTCCTAATAAAATGTCTTACACTCCTGTTCCTATCAGCTGATTTTTCTGTCTAGTAGTACTTATGTCACAAGAAAGATTATTTGGGGAAAAAATTAATGTAAATTATTTTCTGCAATTATCGCTTTAATTATGGAAAAATTGGAACTATAAGATCATGCTGAGCCATAAAGGTCACCACTTCTGAAACACTTTTTTATCAACAGTCCATGAGTACTTTGTTTTTACCACCCTGCTCAGACCTTGTAGGGCATATCATCATGCTCTCCGTTGATGCCTGGTATCTTCTTGGTACTTAGCTAGGTGCCATAGTCTAATAAAACAGCCTGTTGTATCACCTAATTTTAGAATGATGGGAAGATAATAGTTTATTAGTTTTTACTTATGTAAAAATTCCAAAAACAGGTGGAGATTGAAGGACACAATTCTAAACAACACAAAGGTCAAAGAAGAAATCTCAAGCGAAATTTTTAAAAAGTATATTGAGTGAAAGGTCAAACATTGTGGGGTGCATCAAAAGCAATTTTTTAAAAAGATTTATTTATTTATTTATACAAGCACTGGGTACAGTCAGAGGCACGGGAGGGTAAGAGTTCACTAGAGCCAGAGCTGGGAGCAGAACAGGCAGACTGACGGAAGTACACTGCTGAGGGGAGCAGCGGGCGGCAGGAGAGGTCTGCGCGCCATGTGGGACCCGGCAGCTGGGGATCGAACCAGCGCTGCAGAGACTGCGGGCAGCTTCGCAACCCAGCTCTCAACCGCTGCGCCACCGGGGAGGCCCATCATCAAAAGCAATTTTTAAGGAGAAAACGTGACGCATCAAAATCATATGTTAGAAAAGAAAAATTAAGTTCAAAGTAAGCAGAAGAAATCACCAAATCACTTAGCTGGAATTCTGGGATTTGTAACATATTTTCCTATAGTTTTTTTTTTTTTTTTTTTTTTTTTTTAGGTTGGTTTTGTACACTTAAGGATATTTAAAATTCATACATTTGGGAGTCATCATTTACTTTGGAAAAGCTATATATAAAGTATAACTCTTTATAGTTTTGTACATTTTTATAGTGTTGTGCATTTTTCTCCCTCACAGTCCTCTGCCTTTTAAACTTATTCAGATTTAGAACTTTAAAGTAATGATCATATTATGAAATAGGAAGAACAAGAGGATATAGGGAGGATTAATGAATAATGCAGAAAAAACTGTACCAATATGAAAAATGTATGTATCTGTGATTGTATCAGGACAAGTCATGTTATGATTAACATGTTAAATTAAAATGAAGTTTTAATTTTATATGTATCTTGAAAAGCCACATTCTTAACTTATCTTTCATAGTATTTTTCAGTGCATGTATTTGGGCTAAAAGGAAATCAGCTAACCATAGCTGTCTTCTAAGTATATATTTGAAAGAATAATGACTAATATTGGAACCTAATCAAAAATCTCATTGTGCTTGTGAATATGCTGGGAATATCAGGAAAGATAATAAATCTTAAGCGGGCTCCCCTGTGAAAGTGCTTGATGTGCCAACAGTTTTGTTTTGATTTTCATCTCTCAGTAATATTTGCAGTGTCATCTTTCTGGCCATAGAGATTTGTATACCCATGGACAGTGAATTAGCAGGTTTTTTTAAAAAAAGATTTATGTATGCATACAAGAACTGGGTTACAGTCCAGAGGTGCAGAAGGTTGAGAGCATTCACCAGAGACAGACTGGGGAGAAAAACAGGCAGATCCACTGAAATACACCACTGAGGGTTGCAGCGGGCGAGACAAGAGAGGTCTGCTGCGCCAAGTGGGTCACCTCCCTGGCCGGGAATCAAATTTGTGCTGCAGTGGCTGCAGATTGCTTCATAGTGCTGCGTCTGAACCCTTTGAGCCACCAGGGAGGCTCAGAACTAGCAGTTTTAAAATTATATCTCACCTTATAATTTTTCTCAACTACTAGATTTTCATCAAGTTTCAGTAATTTGGGCCTCCCGGTGGCGCAGCAGTTGAGCGCTGGGTTGCGAAGCTGCCCGCAGCTTCTGCAGCACCGGTTCGATCCCCGGATGCTCCCCGGCCACCGGAGGAGGGTCCCACATGGCGCGCAGACCTCTCCTGCCGCCCGCTGCTCCCCTCAGCAGTGTACCTCGGTCCTTCTGCCTGCTCTGCTCCCCGCTCTGGCTCTGGTGAATTCTCTCACCCTCCCGCGCTTCTGACTATACCCAGTGCTTGAATGTATGTATGTATAAATCAATCAATCAATCAATAAATAAATAAATCTTAAAAAAAACTTTATTAAAAAAAAGTTTCAGTAATTTCCTTAAAATTGTCCCTTTATTCCACTTCTTAGGTTAGCACCAGATTACCTACATTTAACTACCTTTATAATCAATGTATTTCCTTTATTCAATTTTAAGATAGCAATAGATAATATATATTTATCCTTAAATTAAATTTGATCCTCTATCACCCAGGTTTTAGTCACACCTACTCCACATATACCCATAGGTAACAAGTAGCTAAAGAATCTGCATGTCGTCATTACCTTGGTCTAAATTGTTATTCAGGTTAGTCATCTCTGTCAAGTGGCGTTTCTCTGTTGAAAGTAATGGAAACTGAGTCTGGGCAAATTAAGCAACAGGTAATTTTGTAAAAGGATGTGCAGTAAGATATGGAGCTTAAGGCAAGCAGAGGGTTGGACCTCAGGAAACAGGCAGCAGAGCAGCACCCAGCGTCTGGGGAGCAGGCTTAAATAAACAGGTATAACCCCAGAGCCAGGCACTCCAGCTCCTGAGGACACCTCCATGGAATTGCTATAGAAGGAGCAGAGTCCAGTGGGCCCCAACTGGCTCAGGCAGCAGCCTTTGGCCAATGGCAGGAAGTGTCTTGCTTAACAGACCCACTAATACCACACTCAATTGAGAGGGGTAGTTTTCCAAAGGAAAAAGAGGTGCTGTTTTTTTATGAAAAAACGATGTTGAGAAATTTGTCATAAATTGGCAACGTGGATTTACCCACTTTTCAGTGAATTAAAGTCATTGTTACATGTAGTACTGAACTTTAATGTTATCCCTTAGAAGCTTCATTTATGTTCTAGAAGATGAAGATACGCTACAATTAGTAACTAGACCAAGTGGCCTTTTTCAGGTTTTACTTTTCCTTATTGAGTGGCCTGAGCATTGCAAGAATGTTTAATCAAAATAGACGTCATTCTCCTTGAAACTTAATAGTTTTTAATCCTAATCCCCTTAAACCATCCATTTCCCAATAATCCTACTTCGAATCATGTATTTTAAGATGCAGAATTTAAAATCAAACTTACATAGTTAATGTAAAATAGTCAGAAAACAGAAACCACCTCTGAAATACGTAATACTTGTGTCTGTAAGTTTAGATTCTGGTATAAGTTTGTCACCTATTAGTCTTTGTGTTTCTTGCACTTCAGTATTTCTATTTGATGAATAAATGAAAGGTGTCTGACCCAAACTATTCAAATTAGGTCTTGGAAAAAGGATAAAAGATAATACTATGCATGTTATCAATTTAAAAAAAAAAAGTGCCCATAAGCCCCTAGCTACGATGAATAAATGAAATAAAGGAAATCTCTTTACTACTACCTGCGTGATTTTGTGACACATCCATCACTTATTATAATCTTAAATGAGTCTATAATTTACTTCAGCTTTCTTTGGTGCTTCACAACAAACAACTTAGGATCCTGAGCAGGCGAGCATATGTAGGTAGGACTGTTTACATTAAGTAAATAGGTTCTCCCCAGCAGAGCTGATAGCAATTTAGGATACAGATGAAACCAGTTAGCTTTACTATCTGTAAAGCTGGAGTAAATAGGAAGGTAACAGAATTGTTACCAATTTTGTGCTATCCTTAAATCTTCTCTTCCACCCTGTAATGTATTTGGAAAAACTTCATAATGGACGTATGAGGTTACACCCTTTAGAAAGCAATAATTTAAATAACCCGTGTGGTGTTGTGAAACTTCAGTGTATCCCTCCATTTCATCTATTTTCCCATTCCTTTATTCATTGCCTTTTTTCCTCCAAGATTTGATTTGTGAAGAAAAAAGAAACATTGTTTTCCTTAGAGTTTGCAGTTGATAGGTATGGAGAAAAGAAAAGACTTTCTTATTAGTTTTCACTTTAAACCTAAATGATTTGGCACTCTTTTGGGAACCCTGTAGCTTAACTGCAAGAATGGACTGACTTCTTAGAGTGAAAGTGGCTTACAGCAATCTTCACCAAACTTTACAGACTGTGAAGTATTTATTTGGGAAAGAGCAGGAAGAATGGAATTATATTGTAGGTAGCAAACAAAGGCCAGACAACCATGTTGAGAATGGAAGAAAGTTGCTGCCACCTAGAGGGAAAAGGTGATACACTTTGAGAGTGTAAGGCAAACACTCATGAAATGACCTGGAGAGTAGACACTGATGTCCTGTCATTATAAAACTAAAGTCTCTAAGTGGGATGACAAGACTCATCCCGGACCCTTCCCTGTTGGTAGAGTGCCAATATTGTCTCTTGAGATTTTGCTGATCCGAGTGGGTTTTTCTATTTTTGCAGCCACTGTCTTGTTATTGATCCTAAAAACTCATGTTTTCATGTTGGAAGCCTTCCTCCTGTACAGTGCAATCTCAATTATTTGAAAGAGTCATTGGCTAATAGAGAATGTCTTTTCCAAAATCCAGCCTGTATCCTATAAATATTACCTCTTGTGTCTTTAAATATTGTTCCAGGAACTCCTCCAGGCTACATTCAAATTGCACTATGTGGCTCATATTCTGTCTCCCAGTAAAGGGGCAGGTGAGATCTGACAGTCCCAGGAACACCATTAAGAAGAAGAGACCCTGGGCCTCCCCGGTGGCGCAGTGGTTGAGCGCTGGGTTGCGAAGCTGCCCTCGGCCTCTGTGGCGCCGGTTCGATTCCCGGCTGCTCCCCTTCCACTGGAGGAGGGTCCCACATGGCGCGCAGACCTCTCCTGCCGCCCGCTGCTCCCCTCAGCAGTGTACTTCGGTCCTTCTGCCTGCTCTGCTCCCCGCTCTGGCTCTGGTGAACTCTCTCACCCTCCCGCGCTTCTGACTGTGCCCAGTGCATGTATAAACAAACAAACAAACAAACAAACAAATAAATAAATAATACATGCCTCTATTAAAAAAAAAAAAGACGAGCCCCCAAGATGCCTCTAAATTGTGCTAAAACCTAAAACCAGTGTTTCACAATCTCAAGAAGAAAATGCAGTGACAACTGCATTTTATGTTGGTTATTTGGAGTTGACTTACATACTAACAGTTTAATTGTCATTTGGACATTTTTAAACAGAAAAGTCTCCTTGATTTATTAAAAAAAAAAAAAACCTACAAAAAATACCCTAGCCAGAAATGCTGTGCTTCCACAGTGCCTTGCTATTTTCTGTCTTCAAGGCTGCCATATTGCACAACCCCAAGGGTGCTGTTCGCACTGTGGTCTATGTCACGATGTCTCGTGGGCAATAAAGAAAAATGCGTTGTCATGGAAAGGTGAGAAAACAGGACAAGAATATGTGTGTGCCTTCACACATCTGCACCGCTTTCCTCCGCTGAATTAGAGACTTGATTGAATGTTGTTGATGATTGCAATGATGGTTTTCAGGAGGAAAGGGATTAAGAAAATACCAAAAGGTATCAGCAGTACCTTTCAGAAAATGAGGATAGCAATCAGAGTATTCCTTGTTTCTTTTAAACCCTACTGCTTCCATAAGATTACATTAGTGGAATCTCTTCTCTGCTTAGCTGATATGTGGGCCTTAACTTGCATGCTATTTTTCTGCTTTGCTTAGCCTATATTTAAGTTCAAGGCACAATTTACGTATTTACTTTGAGTCATTTATAAATCAGATCGCTTTTGAAATTGCCAGAAATTATTTTTTTTTTTTACTCAGTAGCATCATGTCTTTTCTAGAATATTCTATCCATTTGTTCTTTTTTTGATAAAACTGTCATGCCCACAGTACACCTGCATACCAGAAACACTATATTTTACTTATTTCTAACTTGTCTTGAAGTGACAGTGGTTTACAACATATAGGTTCCAGGCATGTGGTGCTATATTTTGACATCTGTACATACAACATGTGACCCCCCACCACAAATCTGGTTTCCCTACTCCAACACACAGTTCACCCCTTTTCCCCAATTTACCCACCCATTTTTCCCTTTTCTTCTGATAACCACCATTTTGCTCTTACAATGTTGAATTTGTTTTTTTTCTTGATCTCCTTAATTTCTATATCTTCCACATATGTTATTTGTGCTCCTCTGTCTGACTTAATTTGCATAGCATAATCCCCTCAAGGTCCTTCCATGTTGTCAAAATTGCACTTTTTTTTATGTTTTCCTATGGCCAAATAGTATTTCATTGTGTGTATAGACCGCATCTGTCTGCATTACCCACTCATCGGTGAGTGGCACCAAGGGTGTTCCCATATCTCGGCCCTTAGTGAATCATGCTGATTGTGAATCATGCTGCTGTGAACATAGGTGTGCGTAGGGGAAACGTTCTATTTAATACGGCAGACACAGGCTGTGCTTTCACCGAGCTTACCATGTAATAGAATAAGATACACAACTAGCAGATACCTGGGAGTGGCCGCTGCTCTGATGGAAAAATTGCAGGCGTAGGTTTGAGGTGATTGAAAAGCCATCCAAGGAAGTTGGTCAGAAAAAAGTCTCTTGAAAGGAGGTGACACAGAAGCTGCTAGCTGAATGAGAAGAAGGAGCAGCTGTGTGAGGATCTAGGGATAATTATTCCAGGTGCTAGAAACCACTCACACAAAGGCCTTGAGACAGAGCAAATTTGGAACAGCCAAGGAACGTTAAAAAGTGAGTTTAGGGGAAGAGTGATACAAATAAGGTTGGAGAGGCAGACGAGGCAGAAATTCAAGGTCTGGGTGTAACGGTAGCCATGGGAACAGAATTAAATGATCAGATTTATATTTTTTTAAAGCTCACACTGCTCTGTGAAGAAAGGATTAGTAGGTGGCAGGGTGGGCATGAGTGAGGAGGAGACTGTGGCAGTGGTTGAAAAGAAAGATTATGGTGGCTTGGACTGGAATGGTCTTGGGAGAGAGGGAGTAGATGAAATTAGGATATGTTTTGAAGGCAGTGTTGTAACAGGGTGGTCCCCAGAAAAGGGGGAGGTTCCCTGCCCCACCCAAGGGAGGGTGGAGCTGAGCAGGAAGAGGAGAAGCAGCAGAAGAGTCTGAGGAAGGAAGGAAGCAGGATGAAGCCAGAAGGAGACCTGGAGGAGGCGCATGGAGCCTAGAGACACGTGAAGAAACTGCGCTTGTCTTTTGGTCGTGGACTGGGTGATGCAGATGTGGGTGAGACCCGTGGGGAGGTGACAATGGCAGCCTTTATCTTGATGTTGATTTTGCTCTTTTCCTTCCGGGCTTGTCTGGTTGTTTCTGACCCTTTTCTGTGGGTCCCCACTGGAAGATGCTGTAGACTTGTGGCAGGCTTTGGGGCCTTGCTCTGGGCCAATCCCATATGGATGGACTTTTACCCACGAGGGGACGGGTAACTTTGGGTGCTTGATTTAGAAACTAGACTCTTTGCCTTTCCTGTATTGTTTCCTAGTTTTATTAAAGTTCCTTCCCATTAAAGTCTCATATGTGTTGTGTTGATGCAGTGGATGGCAGAACCCATTTAGAATAGGCAGGTTTGCGGGGTTTGGGCTGCCCCTCTCCCTGTCCTATAACAGTGTCAAGAGCAATTGCTTATGGAAGGAAATGATAAAAAGAGAAGAATCAAGATTGACACCTAGTTTTTTTCTGAGCAACTTGTGCTTATGGTTGGAAGCTTAGGAAGAAGGGCAAATATTTATAGACAAAGGTAGGCAAAATTGACATATAAATTTTACAGACCTTAGGTGTGTGTGTATCTGTAATCTGCTTTTAATTGATGACAGACAGAAAAGTTTTTCATTGGAAGAAAATAAAGATAAATCTTTTTTTCCAGATGCTCTAACAAAGCTCAGAGTTTGAGCCATTAATGCTCACAGGTAAATTAGACAGAAGCCGTAGTGGAGAACCTAACCAGCTACATGTGTCTGCAGAGTGCAAAGGACTGTAAATTTCAGTCCATTTATTTTTCCCATCTCCATATACTACAAACATCCCATCGTAAAATAATGTCACCTGCCCTCGTATATGTTCAGCCCGAGGCTTGGTGAGACACCCAATCTCAAATAATTAAATAGGTTTTAATATATGAAGGCAGCTTTTCCCAACACCCCAGTACCCTGACTTTTTTCTAGCACAAAAAGACTTTAATACTGAGGTAGCCACTGAATTTATTTATTCATACTCCCCAAACCCAGCTTTTTTCTTATGCCTTATCCATACAGTCACCCAAACCAGAAATCTCACAGTAGCTCCAACTTTGTCAAAGTCTATTTGATCACCTAAGTCTAGAATATTTCTTTTTTTTAAAGATTTATTTATTTATGCATACAAGAACTAGGGTACAGGCTAGAGATGCAGGGGGGCGGTGAGAGGACTCACCAGAGACAGAGTGGGGAGCAGAACAGGCAGACTGAATGAAATACACTGCTGAGGGGAGCAGCAGGCGAAACAGGAGAGGTGTGTTGCACCATGTCGGTTGCTCCCTGGCAGGGCGGGGATCAAACTTGTGCTGCAGAGGCTGCGGATTGCTTCATAGTGCGGTGCTTAACCCCTTGGGCCACCAGGGAGGCCCCCTCCTGAATATTTCTTGGCAATGATGTCCCTTCTTCATGCCACATGCCTCATCATCTTTTACCCTAAGCTCCTAATTAGTCTCTGGATTCAGATCCTTCCTTCTCCCTTTCTAAATCTATAGCAGTATTTGTAAAACAAAAATGGGGACAACTATTTTCGTTACAACTCTGCTGTGACTAGCCATCATTTGAAGATCCAAACCCTTTGGACAATTTGACAAGCACTTTGCAAAATGACTTTCAACTTCCCCACCTCACGTTCCCTGAATTTTCCTGTCCTCCATCGACTTAAGTTCCAACCACCATGAACTTGTTATGTTTTCCAAAACACCTTGATCATCAAGGAAACAAATCTGACTCAATCCAAGAATCCTCTTCTTTGAAGTCTTCCCCATAACTCCACATACAACCAGCCTCTTCTTCCTTTCTGATCTGATGCAATCGTATGACCCAAATTATCCCCGTCATCACAATTTTCATCATTGTTTATTTGCCTGTGGATCATTTTCTTCCCACATTCTTATCTCCAGAGGGAGATGCTCCAGTGTGAGGACAGGCATTTCCTGGGTCCCAACACTGCACATGGTACAGTAGACTCAGAGCATGTTGATCAGTGAATGAGCAATCTCTTTCAACCTACCCATCTTGTTGGTAGGAAAACTGAGACTCAGAGAATTTAGAGAATTTTTTGTCCAAGTTTGCACAATAAATTAGAACTTCAATCCCCTGACTTTTGGGGCTTTCTCCCACTTTTCCCATGGTCATTACCCATTCCTTACTCAGTATTTTAAGAAAAATAGAAATATGCATAGTCAGAGGGCAAATGAGGTTTTTTTCACATTAGAGACATGAAATGTAGATTTAACATTATATTAGAAACACAAGTATTTCTAAATAAAGAAATATTTTTATTTAAAGAAGTACAGGTTCCATCATCTCTACCCTTTCTTACAGAATCATACTCAACAAAACCTTTGAAAGATAATGATTGAATAGTGACCTGGACGTCAGAGGTTTGAGGCCTATTTTGTCACTCTCCAATTATGTGATCTGGAGAGAAGTTGAATCGTTCAAGGCTGCTGTTGCCTCTGTATTTCACAAGGATGGAAAACAAATGGAGGTGATTATGTAGGAAAGTACTTTATGCTGTGGAAGGCAAGATGAGACAAAATGCCTCCATAATATTATTTGTCATTGTTTGCCGTTTTCTTCAATGCTAACTCCTTTTACTGATACTTAAAATACATAAATGATAGCTTTTCTTTTCTTGTTGCCACAAACCATATAGTATTATAAAGGATTAGGACTCCCAATTCTTACATTGGCCTAACTTTTCTATTTACTGCCTGTCCTCTGATCGACTTGATTCCGAATTTAATTATCAGGCTTACATTAACACCCTGTCTTTCTGCTCTCTTCTCGCCTCGTAGTTCTTCATGGCTGAGTGAAAAGAGCTTGATTAATAAAAGCTTGCCCTTTTATATTTCCTTGTAATTAGTCCAATAAGAAAGGGTCACCTCCTGGATGGGCTTTGTGTGGGTAATTTTTAAAAACTCTTTGTCCTTTGGGCGTGCTAATTCGGTGGGGGTTTTTTTGTTTGTTTCTTGTGTATATTGAAGGTTTTGAAAACCAACTTAGTTTTTGCTGCCACACCTTCAAAGACATAAGCACCCACAAACATTATAACCCTGGAAATAGGATTTGGAGCAAATTTTAAATGCTGGATCTGTGGTTTAATGGGATTAAAGCTCATGACATTTTTAGATGAACAAAGAAGAAATATCTTTTCCTTTTTAATCTAGTATCTAGCTTAACAGGTACTGAATTTTAAGTGGTGTTGTGGAAAGTGCCCATCCATACTGACATGAAGAATTAAAGCATGTCTCTCCAAGAGCTAAGAAGATATACCTCCCCAAGATCATAGCAAGCTCAAGGCCTGTGGTTCAAGAACACACCAAAAAAAAGGGTCTCCCCTAATCAAAAGGGAAGATAGTTTTCTCTGTGGGGAATGTCCATCAAAGCAAATAGTGGTATAAGTGACCACAGAGGTAGATACGGTCTCTGGAGTACTGAATGTAGGTTTCTATTCTCCAGTTGTTTTTTAAGACCTTTAAAATTGACTTGTAGTGAATGTCTATATATCCCAGAAATCCAAGCAACTTTGAGAGGGTACAGACTTTGTGATCAGAAGATGCTAGTTCAGATCCTGTCTGCTCCATTATTACCTATTCAGCTTTAAGTGACCCATCAATCAACTTCCCACCATTTTCCTCTGAGATAAAATACAACAAAAATCTCTTTCCCAGAAGTCAGCAGAATGAAACTTAAATATGTTCATTCAGATTAAAGAGCTGGACAGAGCATGATTGTAGATGCTAGTTATCATATTCAATATTATTAAACGCTAGCCTCCAATGATCTGCAACCTCAGGACAGAAGAGACCAAAACAGAATTCGAAATGGACCAGAAATCCACCAATTGCTTCTGGGCAAGCCTGGTGGCAGAGGTAGGTCAGACCAAGTGAAACTCGACACTCTTCATTGTCATAGGTAGGGTTTTCTTTGCCTCATGAATTTAACATATTTCAATATTACTTCATATTTTTGGTGCTGAAAAGTTAGCATTTCTCAAAATTGATGGCTAGAAAATTTTAACTTTTTTCATTTTATTTATAAATTTTAAAGAACTGCATCTCTATCCATTGCCTTTGCTGCTTCGATGCTTCTCCTGGTGAGCTTTACCATGTGTGTAAGCTGTAAAGTGAGCTAAAACAACCCCATCAGTACTTGCCGAGATGTACATATACCTGCTCCAAGTTGTGGTCATGCGGTATTTTCATTTGGTGCCTGCATCCATGGGTCTTCACCAGCTGAGTTACGCCACTGTGGACTATTTTTAGAAGGTTGATTTCTCTTTGAGTTCAGAGACCCATTTTTATGTGTCAGACATCAGTCACCACCATTTGCATTTGCCTCGTGTACCACCTATTGAGTAACACATTACTTAGTAAAAATGATAGTGTTTATTGAATGCCCTCTAGTGTTTTTCCATCCTTACAGTTTCAGTTGTACAGTGGCATGCCCTTGAACTGGTGGGTATCTTGAAAGTAGCGTTGTTTGAAGTCAGAACCTCGGTGCTGTGATTGCTTAGTGTTTTCTGAAACACTCTGTTGCTTTTGCACATTGTTGCTTGTCAATAAATATGGATTCTAGAAATTATAGATGTGCAGAACATTAATGCACATGGACACCGGAGCATTTTCTTGTAGCATTTTGTACTTTGACTCAGTGTGTTAAATATACTAATCACTGCATTGGATACTTCTACAAAATGTGAAACCTGTCGTCGTCATAATCTGGGTATAAAATGACCTTTGTTAGCTACACATTAGTGATAATAATCATTACATTTGATATTTATAAATATGCCTAATTATGATTATGTTGGTTTGAGAATGTCCTTCAGCGCTCACCCGAGTTAACCTAAGTGTCACTCAATTAGTGCACTGGAGGAGTGAAACCAGAATCTCCTCCCTCACTGTTGCCACAGCCTCATTCATGCTAAGCGCCTAACAAGGGCATCATTTCAGTCATATCTGGATCAGAGTAGTGCCATCCTCTTCCTCCATGAAATGTACCCTTTAAAGGAATGTCTCTTTGCACTCTCCCAGGATCAGAGAGCACAGGTACAAGAAACGTAGCCCTACACTGCAGATGATGTGTGATAATGAGCCATATTTTTAAATGAATACAAATGCATTAACCATAAACTCTCATAAATAATGGATAAGTTGTTTATTATAATAAAGAATAATTTTGCTTACTCATAAAAACTTTACTTTAGCAGGCCTTGGTCCCCTGGATGTAGCTGTCTGAAGCTGGCACATCCTTATCCTAGATGCAAGCAGCACCTCAGGATTTAAAGCCAGAGCACATGATGTCAGCATTCTTTTCTGAAACTCTAGCTCTTATTGAAGCAAGACCAGCTAACTACATTGAGAAAATAATGAACCCTAATAAAGTAGAGAGACATAAGCCTTCACACAGCATGTATGTGTAGATGTGTACACATGTATATATGTGTGCACATATATATTACCCGCTAGTTTTATGTTTAATATTCTCATGGAAATTTTGTGAGTGGTGAGCACCGTGTTGGCATGCTTATCCCTAGACAACAATGCTGTTCCTCTTCCCTTTTTGCATTCCTCCTCACTACTGGATACCTGCTGGATCCCTGCTCCTGCAACCCTGGGGCTCCAGAGAAGTTCTTTAATTGATTAATCAATTAATTAAATTTAATTGATTAATCAATTAATTAAAATCTTTCATTTCAGTCATTTATACATCTGTGTACATTGGGTTTACACTTTCACACCTCCCTGTGTGCACACTTCACTCATCCTCCACCAAACTTCCCACGCCAACTCCACAGCAGCTCCTGTGCTTGTCTGTTTGACTTGGTTTGTCACACTTCCCCACACTAGAGACCAGCTCTCTTGTGAATGACCCAGGGTCCAGGATATCCACGCCCAGAATCCAGTTCTCTACTCCCATGACTGATTTGCCAATATAACTTTAAAATACCTACCTTTTATTTGATTTTAATTGAGATGCAATTAGCATATAATATAAAGACCTGTCTTGAAAAGACCCCTACTAGAAGGAGCCTATATTTATCCTTTCTCAACCCTATTTCATTCATTCATTCTCTTATGGGAAATTCACAGCCAACCTTTGGAACATTAACATTAGATATTACCAACCCTATTTGGTCAGTGTTGAAATTAAGGGGCCAACAAAGAGAAGCAGTGATTGAGTCTATGTAAAAGTTACTGTGTATCAGCAGGCGCATCTAGAACATCTCATTCCAAATTTATCACTGAATCTCCTAATCCTTTTTGCTCAGAGTCACACTTGACTTCTTATTTATGGAAGAAAAATTTAAAAGCAGGCATGTCAGCTCTATTTTACTTCAGAACAGAGAAGCTGTAGATCCTGATTGTTGTTTTGTTTGAAGTATGGGAAAGTATTTGTAGATGGAGCAAAGAAGAGCTTCCAGATAAACATGAGAGGTTGCTGGGGTTCTTGAAAGTGCTTTTCAAAACCTCTTTAAAGGTACAGATTGGTTTTCTCTCTGGAATACTTGAAATGCAATCCTGCCTCAAGGAACTAGTGAATTGTAAGAGCTCTCAATGTACTTTCGAGTCATAGGATTTTTCTTTTCTTGGAAGCTACCACTTTGTTAGAAACCATAACTTTGGGCTTTCTCACTAACACAGCAGGACTTTTTAGAAATAAGGTGATTATCCTGAAATTATAGATGGTTCTGAAGTAGGCTATCTCCAAAATAATTTTTTAAATGTACTTCTTGGACCAGCTTTTTCCAAATATATATAAATGTGCACAAGCTTATGTATATAATATAATATGCATGCCTTATCTGTTGGCTAGGTTTTTTAGAAGCCAGTTTCTATATAATTTTAATTGAATGGGAAAACAGTCCTTCCAGTACCTTTTGTCCCTCTTAATTTCTAAATGCATTGAATTTATTAAAAGTTTGCATAGTAATTTTTTGGGCAAAAACTACATGTCAGATGTTAAAATCATGGTCTATTTTATAGGAGATAGTACTGATCAGACAAAAGAATGTAAGACTCTGCACATTAAAAGAGTCAATCCTGAGAGGAGTTACATTAAAACCTTCTGCCAATATTCTCTAGTAATAACCTCAAGCACATGCGATACTCACATAATTCCTAGATGAACATGCATAACTCTTCACACTGGCTTCACTCATATTCTAAGCTCAGGTTTTGGAAATTGAGTGCAGACAAAAGCCAAAGAAAGAGAAATCTGCTATTGAATAAAACAGATGTCTTCAGTCCATGTGAAATGTAATATTTCCTATGTCCTTTTTAGCATTTTTCTTTGAAATGAAGAGATTAATGAAAAGATACAGGACTTTACAACATAAATGAACAAAAGAGCAGAGCAGGAGTGGATCTAAAGACTCATTTTTTCTTTGTGCTCAGGAGAACCTGGCTAAACTGTGGCTTTCCCCAATTTAGTAAGACGATGATGTGAAATAACTAAACTGAATCTCTTTGAGCAGTGGGAGATTCAGTCACATGAAGTACCTCACAAGGAGAGTTTGCTATGGTTTCTTCTGGCTGAAATGTTTTCTTAAAGAAAATAGCAGAGTTTTAATGCTGAGCTCTCATTTGAAAGTATATGCTCTCCCATTTTAATACCTGTCAGCAGTAAGAGCATTCATTCATGTTGTTAGCATTTTAGTCTTTGACTTCTGTAAGATTATGATCTGCCTAACTTTCATTTTACTTATCTGAAAAATGGGGATAATAGAAGTTAAGAGTGTTGGAAGACTTAAATAAGATGGCATATGTAAAAAATTTAAAAATTATCTAGCAAACATTAAATTGTGCAGTAAATGTTGGCAATTGTGATCTGATTACCAAAATGTCCAGTGAAAGGAAAATTACTCTTTTTGGTGTACTAAGTGGACACCGTAATCCATTTACATTCTGTCTTTCAAGCTCAGGTTTGACTGGAATAAAGCTAGCAAGTGACTTCAGACATCTGATTTGGTTCAAAAATTTTCTGCTTTTCCAAATGGAAAATTGTACATGTTCCAAAGCATCCCTTAAATATTCAGGAATCTTCCCCCAAATCTAAGAGCAAGAATCTGAAATTATTACCACTACTTGTTGCTTTTATTGTTTTTTTGTATTACTTGGCATCTCTAAATACCCAACATTTTTAAAACATTGCTGTTACCCCTACACAACAACCAGAAAACCCTTAGCAGGTTGGACTTGAAACTCCCATGGCATTGGACTTTTCCAACCTCTTTTAAAAATCTAAAGTATAAGGTCACAGGAACATGACGTCTCGTGTTGCTTGGTGGTTTATGTTACCTGTGTCACAGTCATCTATGAGAGCAAGGATGTGATGGCCTCGCTCACTACCAGAATCCCCAGATCTTAGTGCTATCCTCACATATAGTAGGTGCTCAGTAACAGTTTGCAAAATTTTAACTGAGTGACCAATCTCACAATTACATATTCTTGAGATTTAATTTTTAAAAACTAAGAGTGGTGTTTTGTTAATACTATAAATTTCTTTTCTGTAAACTTAGATTTCTAATCTACTGTTTTAAAGTCAACCACTGAGAGCAATGGAGCTATGGATACACATAAAAGTTATGATTGGAGGTCAAGGATGAGAAAGTGGTAGTCTTGTTGTATTAGCCTTCCATACTTGAAATTACAAAGTTGAAATGCTGGTAACTCTGAAGCGCTGAATGTTCCATGGTTCTTGATTTAAGATGACTGTGGTCAGGGAGTTAGAATGTATTGTGGCATGAGGATGATCATAATCCAGGGGATTGCACTAGAAGTCTTTACTACTCTTTGTACATCTGAAATCAAGGTTCTTATCCCTCAAGGAAATCAGATTTTAAGACTTCAGAACTACAACTACATCTGACCAACCCAAAGCGAGTGGCTCTCAGGAGCACCCACCATTGGGGTAACCCACTCCCAGGGTCACGGGCCCCACTGTGCAGGGAGACATGTGAGTGGCATCATGGTTGCCCTGGCAGAGCACATGTGAGTGTTTCAGTCAGCCCTCCAACATGCTCATCACGCTTGTCATTTGTCTAATTGGACTTTGATTTTTCTTTTCCTGTAAGATACAGACAAGTATCCTTCCATGCCATGGGAAGATTGCTAGCATGAACTGTACCTTGAAAAATGAATAAAATGTCTTTAGAGGAAGTTGAGCTTGTCAGAGGAAAGATGCTTTAGGAATGGAAGGAGTTATTATAAATGCAGAGAAAAAATGAAATCTGTAAAAGTGAGGTTAGCACTTGAAGTCTGTGTCCCATTTTATGCCTTATGTTTTGTTTTTGCTCCTGGAATTTTTAGGCCTGTCTTATCGATGTGTAAACCACATTAGCACCAGGGAGGCTTTTCATACCCGCTATGTACTGTCTGTCATTGCAAACTGCTCTGCTGTTTCTCCTGCATTTTCCTAAAAGTCTCCCCACACACCGACATGTTGCAGAGCGCTCACACTTAGACATATGCTGGAGCAAAAAACACTTCCCCTCGAGGCTCATAGAAGGTATTTCGAGAATGCTTTCCCTGATTCCTACTTCTTAAGATAAGAAAAAAAAATGGCAAATAAAGTCTAACTAGTTGCTTTGTAACAATAAATAAAAAAACTGAACTCGCTTAATAAAACTAAAGGATGTTTGACATGACTAGTTGTAAATCATCTCCTGTGATGGGACTTAAACCTATTTACCCTGTAACTCTTAACAGTGATTTGGTTCCTTTTCTTGTGACTGTTTCTGGGAAGCCTCCTTGTTGCACTTTGAGAGCAGCCAAACAGATGAGAGGGTCTTGGCCGCGCAGTCCACAAAATTGACTAATTCTACAAATGCAGTGTCCTTGTGACCTACTGGATCAGCTTGGACAAATAGCTGAGTGTGTATTCCTGGGCATGGGATCAACTGTTAATTAACATATGTCAGAAGGTAATCTGTTTCTCCCAAAGGAGAAAATTTAACTTGGATTTGAAATTAGCTTATTAAAAAAATAAAATGATCCAATAATGTTATAGTTATACAAATGCCTTTATCATTGTCAAAGCTAGTTTAATGTGTTTTCTGATTATTTATAATCCTCTCTGTAAATATGACTCAGAAATAGTATTTACAAAATGGTCCATCAGTGTCTTCAGAGAACAGTCTTTTGACAGTAGTGAAAAACAGACATAAGTGGTTATGTTGGTTTCTCCAACCTTTGCCCCAGAGCTTTTTCAGCCTTCTTAGAGATTAAAAAATTCTTTAAATACTTTATTGACATTATGCCTTCACTTCTATGTCCTATTTGAATGATATAACATAGATTTCTTAAGTTATTTTTAGTGAGATATACTGACATTTTTAGATTTTTTTTTTTTCGGGATATAATTGACATATGCCATGTGCTGGTTCGCTGTGTTTCTTTATTGCTGTGTGATTATCTCTGTAGTGTTAGCTGACATCGTTATCATGTCATGTAGTTATTTCTTTTTTATGGTGAAAACAATTAAGATCTGCATCTTTTAGCAACTTTAACATTTATAATACAGTATGGTTTGACTGTATTGACATAAACCTTTTAACTGAGTTTTATGTAAGTACTTTTACAGTTCCCTTTGACATAAACAATGCTTAGATATTCCCAGCCCATAATTGGGGCATGCAGGGTGGTTTACCTTTACTGAGCCTTAACTCATCTGTAAAGTGCAAGGACTCTATAGAATCCTGTTAAAAAATAGTAATAAGGTATATGAAGCACCTAGCATAGTGCTAGGCACAAGTTAATGCTTAATGATATTTTTGTTGTTAGCTAGCATACATAGTGGATATTTCTTTTTTTAAAAGATTTATTAATTTATGCACACAAGAACTGAGGGTACAGACCATAGGTGCAGGGGGGGTGAGAGGATTCACCAGAGACAGAGTGGGGAGCAGAACAGACAGATCTACTGAAATATACTGCTGAGGGGAGCAGCAGGGAAGACAGGAGAGGTCTGCTGTGCCATGTGGGCAGCTCCCTGGCCGGATATTGAACTCGTGCTGCAGTGGCTGCAGATAGCTTCATAATGCTGAGGCTTAACCCCTTGGCACCACCAGGGAGGCCCCCATATCAGATATTTCTTAGCTAAAAAGAGAGAATAGGAATTCCCAAAATAAAGGGGTAAATACATATGTCTTAGATTTCAATTTGTGAATGAATTATTTTCTTGTCTCTGATGAAATAATTGGATTAAGAGTCTTTGCCTTAAGTTTTCCAAAATAATAAGCATCTATATGCATATAATCACACATTCCTTGAAATTATTCCATAACCTCCATAATTAGTCCTACGATTACATAGTACTTTTCTAAGCACTTTGGATATAAAAGTGAGTAAGAAAAAGTTCCCACCTATATAAATTGTAACTTCTGCTGGAGATGGATACTCCATCTAGTGTTAGCAGTGGTAAGCAATGTAATGGGAAACAAAGCAGTTTCAGCAGTGAGAGAGTGTAGGTGTAGGGTAGTGGGACAGACTGTGTATCCTCCCTGAAGAAGTAACATTTGATTAGAAACATGAAATAAATGAGAACAGAAGCCATATGGTAATGGTGAGAAATAGTTCGACCAAGACATAGCAAGAGTGAAAATGCGTTTGACATATTCCAGGAACAATTGGAAAGTTGTGACTGGTGTGGAGTAAGCTAGAGACATAATGATGAGCTCTGAGGGTCCCACTAGAGCTTTGTAGGAGATAAGACTTTGGGCTTTGTTCTAAGTGAAATAAGGAGCACTGGTGTTTTGACAGATATTGTTTCTTTCATTAAGAAAACTGTGAGAGACCACCTCATAGCCATAAACATGGCTGTTGTGTTAAAAATAATGTGTGAGGTTGATGGGAAATTGGAACCCTGTGTGTAGCTGATGGGAATGTAAAAGGATGGATTTGCTGTGGAAATAGTTGGCTGCTCCTCAAAAGTTAAGCAAAGAATTACTCTCTAGTCCAGCAAATTCACTTCTGGATATATACATAAAAATGGAAAGTTGAGCTACTTGTGCACGAGTGTTCATAGCAGCATTATTCACAGTAGCCAGGAAGCGGAAACAACTCGTGTATATCAGTGGATGAATGGATAAACAAAATTTTATAGCTACATTGAATTATTTGGTCTTAATAAGAAATGCAATTCTTATGCATACTACAATATGGATAAATATTGAAAACATGTTAAATGAAATAAAACACACACACACGCAGTCATGTGTCACTTAACAACATTTGTATAAACAACAGTGACCTCAATAGACTATCTCATGTAGCCTGGGTGTGTGGTAGGCTCTTGCTCTGTGATGCCCCTTGTGACATCTGTACAACACCAAAATTACCGAAAGGCACATGTTCTCAGTGTGTACACTCATGATGCTTGGCTATAATTCCACTTATGTGAATTGAGTAGTCATGGGGGTAGTAAGTAGAGTAGAGGCCCCCAGGGACTGAGGGAGAAGGAGGGGATGAGGAATTATTATAGTGAGAACAGTTTCTCTTAAGGATCATGAAAAAGTTCTGGAAACGGATAGAGGTGATGGTTGTACGATGTGAACATATGTAGAGTGTAGTTCATATACCGTAAAATGGAGTTGATAAATGAGGATAGCACAAAGTGAAACCATAGTGACTTTAATCATTTCCTAAGTAACTACCTGTTCATGCAGCTGTTTTATTTTTATAACCCTAATCCTTTTTATAACCCTGCAAGGTAAGTGATACTGTTTTTCAGAAAAAGAATCTGTAGTTTTAGGGACAGTCATAGATTTTTCTAAGACACAGCTAAAAATTCATTGGCAAGATTCTTACCCAGGTAGTTCTGAATAAAATACATTCAGTCCATCCACTATTTCCAGCTATTCTCATATGTAAAACACTCATCAGGCCGCCTAAGGCGATATAAGTGCTTCAGAAAGTGTTTCTTTCATCCTTTCATCCTCCCCTCCACTTAAGTGGATCTCTTTGAGGTCCTAAAAAACAAACTCGTATAATTAAAACCAATCAGAAAAGCAATCACCTCGGTCATCAAGTATGTAAACTGCCAACTATAAACTTAGTAATATCCCTAAATGAATTTAATGAATGTTAATTGACTGAATAAACAAAAACTCTGCATTTTTAGTCTAATTTTCTCTACAAAGTACCTGGCCTTTAGATTTACAGATTGGACAACACTTAATGAAATTCCATTGTCATTAGATTAAATTTATTTTATGAGCTCTGTTTTATAAAGTCCATTCATGTTTTCCCAGAAAATACTTCATTATTATCTAGTTTCTACTACCCTTTTAAATTATTGCTTGTCTAACAAATGAAAAGAACGTGCTACTCTGTTCTCCTTTAAGCATAAATCCATTATTTATAGATAAATTAATTTCAGTCATTAGTTTCTCCTGTCTTGTCACTTTTCTCATGACCCCTGGGCTGCTTGGTGACATTGCTATTACCCTGGTGACCGAGGCTCAGCCACAGGGATCACCGTTCACTCCCTCTTTCTTATCCACATTATCCAATAAATCACCAGAACAGCCTGTTCTATTTTGAAATGCTCCGGTCCCCTCTGATTCATATTTAAAGGTACTACTTTGGTTCAGATAGAATCTGCTGCTTAGATGATGGTCATGAATGACTCTCTAATTGAAAAAGACCTGAACAAATACCACTTTCTTTACAGATGAATCTTACTTCCATAAGCCACAGTTTTCCTCTTAAAACAAAAGTGAATCAATTGAAACTCCTGTCACCTTAAGGGCCTACAAGATGCACTTCTCTGTAAGGAAACTGACAGTGTGAGGTACTGAGCCTTCATCATCCTGGCACTTAACTTCTGCCTCTTTTTAGCATCCCTTATCTGCTTATCAGTATTCTTCAGAGCCCAGTTGGTGGTGTCCTACATTAAGCTTGCCCTTACTCCCATAGCACTTTATTATTCTACTCTTTATCACATATCATTTTTATGGCTTCTATAATTATGATTTGCATACATAATAAGTTGGAAAAATTTTTATTATCTTAACAGCTGGCAC
This sequence comes from Talpa europaea, assembly GCF_964194135.1. NCBI lineage: Eukaryota > Metazoa > Chordata > Mammalia > Eulipotyphla > Talpidae > Talpa > Talpa europaea. The sequence goes on along the minus strand of NC_140072.1, from coordinate 114,639,186 downwards.
CAAGTTCTTCTAGAGCAAAACTCTCTTGGGGTAAAAATGTGACTTTAGAAATGCTTGGAAGGATACAGTGAGCTGAACCCCACTTCTATTTCCTGGTCAAGGACTTGGATATAAACTTTCCCCAAGATTTTTGGTGGGGAAACCTGCGTTGCAGATGGCAGGGAAGGAATTTGTTGTTTTTCTCCTGTCTGAAGTTGAGATGGGGGAGAGGAAGCCTGAGAAGAGATGGAGAGAAGGACAGTGAGAGAAAGAGAGCTTGAGAATGGATGGCATCTCTGTGAGTAGTACACGGAGAGCCGAAAGCATTTTACAAATGGAGGTAGCGCTACCTAGAAAGAGCCAAAATCCCCTGGCATCAACATTTATGGTCAAAAGTGCCTCTGAACACTCAGATGAGCTTATGTGGCTGTTCTTGAATATTGAAGAAGATTCCTGATTTTAGCATCAGATTGATGGTAGAGGCCAGGGTGGCCCTGAGAATACAAACCTCACTGAAACTCAAGTATATCTTTACAGTGAGGGGGTGGTTTAGATGCCTTCCTGTCATTGAATTGGCATGAAAAGATGTCCCATTTTCATGGATTGAAAAAACTTAATGTTACTATGATGACAGCTCTCCACAAAATTCTAAATAGATTTGATATAATCCCTACCTGTGGGTCTGCTACTCCTAGGCAGCCTGTTCGGCTGCCATTTTGTCACCTAAACAAGGTCAAAGTGGTCCGGCCAGTTAGCAACAGGAGCCAACCCTTAAGCCCTTCAAATCAAACAAGAGCACAAAGCTGGATCACACTGGGAAGGTTATGCATCAGGAGGTATGTCTGGAATGCCCGGGGGCTGAGGAACGATGCATAACACATACTCCCGACTTATACATCACGAGGTATGACTGGGAATGCCCTGGGGGGCCGAGGACCAATGTATGACAAGGGACCCCAGAAGCTGATCAGTGGAGCACCTTGTTGGTAAGACTAGAACCATGGCTGGGGATTAGAGTATATCATAAAGTAGATTAGAAGTGCCTGGAGGGCAGACTCACAATCCCTAATCGTCTACACCCCTCCCCTTTCTTTAATCTCCTTAATCTCCTTACAACCAACTACCTCTGTCAATAAAAGGGCCAGGATCTTGTTCTTCAGCAGCATCCTGCATTGTGCAGCCTGCTCCATGACTCCCATTTGTCAGTGTGGTGTTGTCCGACACAACACGTACCCAAATTCTATGTCCATTTTCTTTTGCAGAAACTGAAACACTGATCCAAAAATTCATTTGGAAACAATTTTTGCAGAAAAAAATACATTTAGAGGACTAATGCTTTCAAATACCACCACAGTTATAAAATCAATACAATATGGTATGGGATAAGTGTACACATATAGATTAATAGGCTAGAAGAGACTATACAAAAATAAACCCTTAGTTTTATTGCCAAGTGAATTTTCACATGGATGCCATGGCAATTCAATGAAGAAACGATAATATATTCAACAAGTGATGCTAGGATAATTGTATAGCCACATACAAAGTAGTGAAATGAGACTCCTTTCTTTCTTATACAAAACAAAAACTAACTCAAAATGGGTCATAGTTCTAAATGTAAGAGCTAAATCTGTAAGGTTCTCAGAAGAAAATATATGAATAAATCTTCAAGAAAAGACCTTGGGTTGGCTAAAACCTGCTTAGCTATAATACTGCACATACAACTTAGAACATAATAAATTGGACTTAAGGATTCAATCTAAGTGAAAAGATAGCCCACAGTTTAGGATGAAAATATTTGCAAATCATACATCTGATAAGGTACTTGTGTCTCGAACATACAGAAATCTTACAAGTCAACAATAAAGAGACAGCATAATTTTTAAAAAGGCAAAGTATTTGACATTTTTCCAAAGGTGATAAACAAATGACCTATGAGCACATGAAGAGCACTCAACCTCATTAGTTATTTTATTATTCAAATAAAAACCACAGTGAAAGATCACTTTACATGCATTAGGATGGCTGAGAGCAAAAAGACAAATTATGTGTTGGTAAGGATGTGGAGAAATTAAAACTTTTTTGGTAAAATTACAAAATGATGTAGCCACTTTGAAAGTTTGACAGTGATTCAGATTATTAAACCTTAGAATTAACATATAAACTAGTAATTCCACTTGTAGATACAAACCCAAGAGAATTTATTTTTTTCTAAAGCTTTATTTATTTATGCATACAAGAACTGGTGTAGAGGCCAGAGGTGTGGGGGATGAGAGGATTCACCAGAGACAGAATGGGGAACAGAACAGGCGGATTGACTGAAATGCAGTGCTGAGGGGAGCAGTGGGCAAGTCAGTAGAGGTCTGCTGCACTATGTGGGTAGCTCCCTGGCTGGCCAGGGATCAAACTCATGCTGCGGTGGCTGCAGCTAGCTTCATAACCCCTTGTGCCACCAGGGAGGCCCCACAATCCCAAGAGAATTTAAAACAAATTCTTACAAAAATACTCACAAAATCTTATGCACAGATGTCCATAGCAGTATTATAATAGGCCAAATGTTCACCTCCTGATCAATAAACAAAATATGATACATCTGTACAATGGAATATCCTTCAGCTTTAAGAAGAAATGAAGTAATGATATATGCTACAACATGAATGAAACTTGAAGACTTTATGCTAAATGAAAGAAGCCAGACACAAAAGAGCACATATTGTATGATTACATTCCTATTAAATAAAGCCCAGAAAAGGAATTCCCTTTTGAGGAGACAGAAAGTAGATTAGTATTTGCCAGGGATGGGGGGATGGTAAAGTGACTGTTAATGAATGTGGTGATGTTCATGGTGATTAAAATGTTTTGGAACTAGATAGAGGTGATGGTTCAACAATTTTGTGGTAAATTGTGTATGTCATAGAGTGAATTTTGTCATGTTAATTATATATTAATATGTGTTGTTAATCACAAAAAAAAAAAGAATCTCAAGGTTAAAAAATATTGGAGATATATTCTACTTAGAGTCAGTTTGAAATACTCTAGGCTAATCTTCAGGACCAGTCCACATTTGAAATATAACAATCTCAGAAATTCATTGGTCAAGATAATGTAACTAATAATTTATAATAAACTATTACTCATAACTAGATTTTCAGATTACAGTCTGTATTTTCTCTAGGAGCAGCAACTAAAAGTAGAATTCCTGAGTTCTTAAATCAATAATTATGAGCTTATTAATAAAATTTTAATTTAGAAGCCTGCATATTGAATCCTAGATTCAAATTTCACACGTTTTTCTCCATTTTTAAGAACAACATGTTCTGTTTTTGTTTTACTTTCCTTGCTTATCATTATTACTTCACCTAGTTGGGAAAGGATTTTATGGTAAGAGAAATGCCTATTTGTGTCTCTAGATTTCCCTCTTGGCCAACAAAAACTCAAGTGGAGCACTGCCTATGAGTTCTGCTTGGTCTTGTTATTTATATAGCCCCATACGATCAATAAAAACTGTTTCAATAATTTATGTAAACTTAAGTACTGGATAGTTAACTGATAGAATGTCAGTCCTCTTTAATAAAACAAATCTCCTGTGTAACATAGACCCAGCTAATGATTGTTGCATCGGACAACACCACATTGACAAACAGGAGTCATGGAGCAGGCTGCACAATGCAGGATGCTGCTGAAGAGCAAGATCCTGGCCCTTTTATTGACACACGTAATTGTTTGTAAGGAGATTAAAGAAAGGAGAAGGGTGTAGAAGATTGGGGATTGTGAGTCTGCCCTCCAGGCACTTCTAATCTACTTGATGCTACACCCTAATCCCCAGCCATGGTTCTAGTCTTATCAACAAGGTGCTCCACTGATCAGCTTCTGGGGTCCCTTGTCATACATCCATCCTCGGCCCCCCGGGGCATTCCCGGTCATACCTCGTGATGTATATGTCGGGAGTATGTGTTATGCATCTTTCCTCAGCCCCCTGGGCATTCCAGACATACCTCCTGATGCACATGTTATGCATTGGTCCTCAGCCCCCTGGGCATTCTGGACATACCTTGTGATGCATAACCTTCCCAGTGTGATCCAGCTTTGCGCTCTTTTTTGATTTGAAGGGCTTAAGGGTTGGGCTCCTGTTCCTAACTGGCGGGACCACTTTGACCTTGTTTAGGTGACAAAATGGCAGCCAAATAGGCTGCCTAGGAGTAGCAGACCCACAAATGATAAGTGTAAAATAGATGGAGGTCTGTTTTGGTGGTCACTTCAAAGGTTTATTTATGGCTGCATTATAATATCTTATTAGAAGTATATATTTGGAGCATTTTATATATGTTTTAATATTTAAAACAGTCTCATGCTGTCATTGACTAGGATAGGTTCATAGAAATTCCTTATTAGTGAATATGCCTTATAAATAAGACTTTTCTGATATGGAAAAATTAACCTTTGTATCAAATTCTGCCCTAGAGCAATGTTAGGGTGAGGACCCAGTGTATGTACTTGGTGGTCTTCATGGGGCCAAGTATGTTTCCCATTCCCTCCCTGTAGCTCCCCAAGCATCTATTACTATGTCAGCTTCTAGAAAGAAATGCATATGGTCATATCTTCACTCTTGAGAAGTTTCAGGTTTATCTTTATTGAAATAAGGAGAACTAGCAGGATTCTAGAAAGTCTGAAAAATCAGATGACTTCAAGGTCCAAACCCTCAAGGTAAATATCAAGTGCTACTACCCTTAAAAAAACAATAGAGTGGTAGGGTTCCTGACAAAGCAGGGAGGAAAGGGCCTGCCTTAAAGGCAGCCGCATTAAATAATCAGTGGGCTATGGCAAAGGACTTGGGGTGCTTTGGTGGGTGTGATGTGCTGACACACATCTGAGAAAGTGTGAATCTATTCCCCTAAGTCATAGACAATGTTTTAAACCAATGATACCTCAATTAAAAAAAAATATGAAATAAAACCACTACCTACCAAAATTAATAATAATCCTTTTCTGACCTAGAAAGTTTTATAAGATTCAAGTGATCCATCATGCTACAACTCCTAAATAAAGTGTAATTTAAACCTCAGTGTTTACTGAAGAAATTCTATGGGAAAGTTCATCTGAATATTTCAGTAAGTTTTATGTCTTCATTTAATTGGTTATGTCCAGTGTAATTTAGAAACTCTTACTTGTTTCACAGGTATTGTTTCATCCTAATTGTGAATAGATATTGTATATCCGAAATGGATTTTTTTAAAAAATTGTGGCAATGTTAGTTGCAACACTAAACAAGATGTATAAGTTTCAAAATGAATCTACAAAGGGCCTCCCCGGTGGCGCAGCAGTTGAGCGCAGGGTTGCAAAGCTGCCCGCAGCCTCTGCAGCGCCGGTTCAATCCCTGGCTGCTCCCCGGCCACCAGGGAGGGTCCCACATGGCGCGCAGACCTCCCCTGCCGCCCGCTGCTCCCCTCAGCAGTGTACTTCGGTCCTTCTCCCTATTCTGCTCCCCTCTCTGGCTCTGGTGAATTCTCTCACCCTCCCGCACTTCTGACTGTACCCAGTGCTTGTATAAATAAATAAATAAATCTTTAAAAAAAAAATGGAACTTCTTAAAAAAAAAAAAAGAATCTACAAAGACAGCAGTAATGCCAAAGAGCTTATTGTCTATGTTTGCTCTATGTATTTTATGGTTTCAGGTCTTAGATTCGTGTCTTTAATCTATTTCAAATTAATTTTAGTCTGTTTTAAAATAATGTCCTAGTTTCACTCTTTAGCTTGTGACAGTACAATTTTTCTGACACCATTTATTAAAGACTTTGCTTTCTGCATTTTATGTCATTGCCTTCTTGGTCCTAAATCAGTTGTCTATACAAGACTTTGCTTTCTGCATTTTATGTCATTGCCTTCTCGGTCCTAAATCAGTTGTCTATACATTGTAATTTTATTCTTGGGATCTTGATTTTCTTCTTTTGGTTGTGTGCTGGCTTTTATTTCAGCATCATACTATTTTGATTACTGTTACTTTGTAGTATAGTTTGAAGTCAGGGAGCATGATACTTCCATTCTTGTTCTTTTTTTCCTCGTGATTATTTTGGCTATTTGAGATCTTTTGTAGTTCCATACAAATTTTAGAATTTTTTGTTCTATTTCTATGATGATGCCATTGGATATTAGGAGGGTTTATGTTGAATCTGTTTTAAGAAGGATGGCCAGTTTGATAATATTAATTATTCCAATCCATGCACACAGAATGTCTTTGCATTTCTTTGTGTCTTCTTCAAATTTTTCTTCAATATCTTACAGTTTCCAGTGTACACGTCCTTCACTTCCTTGCTTAGATTTATTCCTAGGGTTTTTTTGTGATGTGATTATAAATGGTATTGTTTCCATTTCTTTCTGCTAATTCATTGTTTGCATATAGAAATGTGACAGATTTTTGCATATAGATTTTTAGCCTGTAACTTTACTGTATTATTTCTAACAGTTTTCTTGAGAAGTATTTGGCATTTTCTATATATAATATCATGTCATGTGCATTGTGACAATTTACTTCTTCCTTTCCAATCTGGGTAACTTTTATTTCTCTTTCATTCCTGATTGCTCTGGCCAGAACTTCCAATATATTAAATGGTAGTGATGAGAGTGGGAATCTTTGTCTTGTTTCTGATCTTAGAGGAAAAGCCTTCAGTTTCTCCCCATTGAGTCTGATGTTAGCTGTGGGTTTGCCACATAAGGCCTTTATTATCTTTAGGTATGTTTTCTCTGTCTGCATTTTATTGAGAATTTTTATCATAAATGGATGCTCATCATTCATACTATTTTTGCATGTATTGAAATGATCATTTGCTTTTTATCTTTCATTTCATTCATTTTATATATTTGCATATATTGAACCACCCTTACATCCCTGGAATAACACACTTGGTTGTAATATATGACCTTGTAACATATTGTTGAATTTAATTTGCTAATATTTTGTTGAGGATATTTACATCTATGTTTATCAGAGCTTTGGCCTCTAGTGTTCCTTTTGTGTGCTCTCCTTGTCTTGTTTTGGTGTCAGTGAAATGTTGGCTTCCTTAAAGGAGTTGGAAAGCATTCTCTCCTTTTCAATTTCTTGGAGGAGTTTGATAATAATGATCTTCTTTGAATGCTTGATAGAACTTAACAGTGAAGCCATCTGGTCCTGGACTTTTGATTTTTGGGGGATTTTGATAACTATTTCTATTTCTTTAGTTATGGGGAGGTTTGTTCAGATTTTGTTTCTTCATGACTCAGTCTTAGGAGGTTGTATGATTCAAGAAATTTAGCCATGAAATGGATATTTTTGTTTGTAAATAATCCTCTTGCAATGTGCAATCTCAATTCATCATAAAAGTTTGATGAAATGAGTCACAGTTAACTCCATTAGTTATTCATTTTTTCCCTATTCTGTCTTTAAACCTTTTACTTAATACAGTTCATCATCTTATTTGATAAAATATAATGACTCAAAAGGAGAGCAGAAAAATGAGGCTGTGACAGTTTTGAGTATTTTAATAGTCTAGAAAGTGATTTTTTAAAATACTAGCAGCAGCTGTTATAGTTAAGTAAAATCCTGGTACACTGTACATCTATCCATAGACCCATTCATACTAGAAAAAGCTTACTTATAAACCTATTATTCTCCATTAGTTTAGTAGGAAATTTCACTTATTAAAATAAAGCCCTAATTAAAAGTACAGTTTGGGCTTAGTATGTTAATAGAAAAAAAAGTACCAAATTCAAATTGAATATATGCTAAGATTGAGCTTTTTGAAATATTTTAGCAAATGTATTTATACATTTAATTTATACATTTTGTGAAAATGGATTCACTTTTATTGAATCCAAATTTGAACTTGAAGTGGTATCATGCCTTAGTCACAGCTTCTGAAAAGTTGGCAGTTATTAATCTACCATTTCAATCTGTTCAAAAGCAGTTTTTCATAGAAAACTATAGAGAAGAATAAAGGAATAGCTTCATGCCAGTGAATCTGCTGCCTTGCAGCATAGTTTCAGGGCACCTAGGTAGTGATTATATCTCAGCAACACCTTTTCCCCCAATTAATACCATTAAAAAAACACACTGATTTGGTTTACTGGAATTAAAGAACCTCTGAGCATGTAAGATATAAAGACTCCTGCTTTTGAGCACCACCTGCTGGCTAAGAGAAAACCTGCACATGGAATAAGGAAGGCCAATGTTGACCTTTTCCCATGAATAGAATATCTGTTACTGAGATTTATGTATCTCCTGGTTAACTATCTCAACTCTTTGGCTTATGGCCTTGATATTTCATTTCCAGTGTAATGTTTGATTTACTAACAAGGAAGTGGTTCTACTCCATGTAATCCATAGCAGAGCTAATTCAGAATTCCTGTAGGTAATATTTAATGGCCTATTCAGAGTAATTTTAAAATATACTTTGGAAAAAGTACAAAATATACTTATAAAAATGACTGTTCCCCTTAAGGCAATTCTCCTGGGCAACCAACTTGAAATTCTTTTTGGTATAATTATAAATTAACTGGACTGCAGGGAAGGAACTAGTTCTGTAACCTTGATGGTCAAGGAAGACATTGCTTCATAATTGCCAAACTCAGTGTCCTATAAACATTACTTTGGAAACAAATATGTTTTACAATGAATTCTGGGAAGTTTTATCAGCTATAGTAACAGTAAGCAATTACATTGAGTACCTCTAACTGATAGTATTTATAGAACAGTTTAACCTTAAAATTCTCCAAAGTAGATGCTTTATCATAGCAGTTTTTTTTTTAAAAAAAAAGAATGCTTTTATATGTTTTTTGCTTCCTATAATTAGGTTAGAGGGATAATCTAAATGATACTGATTATTTTGTTGCTTTTGCACATTTTGTCATATTCTGGTATGTATTTGCCTTTGTCTATCTGAGTTGTTCTAATGTGAAAACTGAGGCTGGGTTCTGAAATCAACCATTTTGGTTTCTATCCTGACATTTTGGACTTGTCCTTAACTTCTCCATGTTTCAGTCTCCTCATCTGTAAACTAGGGATTCTAGTAATACTAACTTCCAAGGTTTGCACTAGAAGCTTAGTACATTTGGAGCCATGCCTGGCACGTGGTCAGCATTCCGTAAATGTCAACTGTCATTGTTACGCTCAGCTGGGGTCCTTGGAGATAGTATATGTGCATTTGATAAAGCACCTTCTATCCCAGTTTTTTCTGCTCTTATTTTTAAATATGGAATGTGTGTTTCCTCTTTCCAGCCTTGAAAGAATGTCCTGGCATTTTTTTCTAAAGTCCTATAGGAACTCCAATTTCAGTGAAGGGCATCTAATCCCACTAAGGTCACATGTGACAAATGGTATTTTATTACTTGCTGATTACTATTAACCTTAATTTCTTCCATGGCAGCCATGCAGTACCTTGTATTTGAATAGAGCTGTTTCTGGATGTGATTTTTCCAGCCTCTCTGGGTTTAATTCTAATTTAACTTGCCATTCCAAGTGGGACTATTGTGCAACTGAAGTCATGATTCACTCATTTGTTCTCTCTAGATCTAATTATTACGCGTGGTGCCTATGAGGCCCCCTCAGGCATTCATTCACCACTCTAAATGGTCTAACCTTCCGAGGAAGGGATAAGCCTTTAGTTATTTTCTTTTGAATTGTACAAATGTGCTCAATACAGTATTTGGGAACTCACTAGCAACTGTTTTACCTCTACCATTTTAATCATACCAAACTTATTACTAAGGTTAATTGGAAGAATCATGCTGTCATATACTGTTACTTGCACATTTTCATTCATTCGAACAAGGCCAACTTTTGATGCACCAACATCTTCATTTGAGGATACCTTAAGTGCCTTCCAAAAAAAGCACGCATTTCTCAGAAAGCATAGGAAGGGCAGACTAGAAACACCCAAAGTGTAATTATAGCTGTTCTGTAACCAAACACCCAGGCATTTGCCCCAGAGTGAGACTGCACAGGATATGTTAATGAGAGTAAGTCACCTCTTCTCCCTTCCCACTTACCTGGATGCTTACTGTGATGATAAGGAAGATTTTTATTTCACTCACCACCATCCTACACATGTTCAGTGGCCTCCCACTAAAAATTTTAATTGTGAATAAAATGGTTCTCTTGAACTTAGAATTAAGAACCAGGACACTTGTTTCCATGTGGTTTTAATGATCACCCAGACTCCCTGATGTTCCATAGTCACTTTGTGTCATACATAAAATGAGAACCTTAGAGAAATAAGAATAAGAATGAATAATCAAATGACCACTATCTGAAGACTTGCAGTCAAAGCACTTTAGTAAGGATTGATTAACCAATGAGGGATTAATTAATTGAACATATTAAATTAAAAATTAGAATAATGACTCAGTATACTCCTATAGTCATTCATTCATTCATTCACTCATGCCATTTAGCACACCTTTCTTGAATGCCCACAATGTTCTAGCTTCTAAAGATACAGAATTAGGGCCTCCCCAGTGGTGCAGTGAGTTGAGCACTGCACTGTGAAGCTGTCTGCAGCCTCTGCACATGGGTTCGATTCCCAGCCGGCCAGGGTGAAACCCACATGGCAAGCAGACCTCTCCTGTCTTGCCCTCTGCTCCCCTCAGCAGTGTCCTTGGTCCGTCTGCCTGTTCTGCTCCTCCCCACTCTTGTTCTGATGAATTCTCTCACCCTCCCATTCCTCTGACTGTACCCCAGTTCTTGTATAAATTAAAAAAAAAAATCTTTAAAAATAATTAAATAAATAAATAAATAAATAAATGGATAAATAAATAAAGATACAGAATTACTTGGACTAGCACCATGACAGACCCATTTCTGTTCATAAACTTGGCTTGTTATCATCCATCTGCTGTGCCAGCCCACTGTGGAATCATGCTGCAGGCCTAGCTATCCTCCATGGAATTGGATTGTCTTCTCATCTTCCTGTCTTTTGAACCCCATTTTACTTCATCCCCACTTATATTCCTACAAATTCATAAAGAGTTCAAGTAAGTAGTACAGAAAGGTGCAACCTAGCAAAGGGTTCTTTGGCATCTTCGAGGCATCTTCTGTCTCTGCCATTTGAAAAGCGAGAGCCCAGGAGAAATTTTACCCATGGGATGCCATTTCAAAGCAGTTTGCTGGGTATAGCTATCCATTGCATTTACCTTTTTTTTTTTTTAATCTTATTGTATAGATGCTTTTAGATAGTTGTTTTTCATAATTTCCTAAAGGTTTCACTAGAAAATGAAGAGTAAAGGGTATAATATTGTATAGCATGTAGTCATTCACTAAACATGTCTTCATTTTGATGTAGACTCAGAATCCCATGCCATTCTGTAGCCTTTGTGGTTCTCTCTGTACCTGCCATATTCATTACTTCATTGGTTCCTTAAGATAGTTCATTGATTTTGATTTCTCATTTATTTTCCATTTTTCTCTGTATACACGAATACATAAGATAAATAATGAAAATCAATGACAGAGAAGCAGTATATGTGTGCATTGTGTAGTTTCATTTAGACTTTTAACATATTAGTATATACAAAGTGTTGTGAAAAAACAAAATGTTTTTATTGTAGATGTTAAGCCATAATTGGAAGGGAGCAATACCACATCATCTTCTCCATTTAAAAGATGTCAAACATATTATAACACAACAGTTTCTATGTTTGAGGTTCCCAGTGCCAAGATCCATATTTATTTTCATGAGTAGAGTCAAGAAATGAATTACTGTTGCCCAATAATCACACATACAGTCTTATTCTCAAGAATCACACTCCATGCCAGAGCACACATTGTCAGCAGTGACTAAAGCTGTTCTTTGCCAGGCCATGCCAGTCACACTCTTTTGATTCTTTTCACAATAGATTTCAGTGCCTGCAATTGAGTCGACTATGTGAAAAACCACAAATTCACATTTTTAGTTGATAAGAAGACTGGGGAATATGATTTGGCCGGCTCAGTTGTTCTTTCATTCTCCTAATAAAGATCTTACATGAAACTGTTGAAGATATAGGCAGATGAATATCATTTATATTTGATCTTTACCTAATAATGTAAAGCTTTGCTTGCTCAATTTATTCTTTGCAAAGTGACAAGATAGGCTGAAAATTATAAAGGGTCATATGTAGAAGGAGGCATTCCAAAAAAAATCAGTGTGGCAGTGTTACAATGAAATTGTAGAACTAATCTCTATGTCCATCGCTTAGGAAATGAATTTTAAAACTCTGGAATGAATATTCATTGACTACTATCACATTTCATCTAAGTCAGGTATTAGCAAAAACAGCCCATGGGCCAAATACTGCCCACTATTTATTTTGTAAACAGTTTTATTGGAACATAGCCATACTCATTATACTCATTTGTTTTTATATAGTCAATAGCTACTTCCATCATACAATTGCAGAGTTGCTTTGTTGCAACATAAACTGCCTGACTCTCAAAGTCAAAATATTTACTATCTAGCCCTTTACAAAAAAATATCTATCAACCTCTGATCTAAGTTAATATACCATCTTTTATATACTTTATAAACCATTGCTTTATATACCAAGAGTGCAGGCAAAATAATTGTTAATTAAACAATGACAAGCCATCAAGTGTAGGAAGTATCCTAATTTTAGAGACATTAAGTTATAAAAAAAAAGTACATCTTAGAACTGCAAAATTGTGGTATATAATACTTCAAAAAAGGAACTGCAATGTTTGTATAGAACTCAAGTACTTAATGTTGGAGGAACAAAAGACAGGTGTAAGACACTTTTCATAATGATGTGAACAGCAGGCTATTACTTACATGTCTCTTAAAAATAGAAAACAATATTCTGAGCTTGTATGCAGATATGTATAGGTAAGCATAATTAAAAAGAATTCAAAGGATTGAAAGTAAACTTAGGGCACAGATGTTCTCTGAAAGGAGAAGGGACCAGGATAATGATGGAGGAAAGGAGAGATGTAATGTTCATTTAAAAAGTAGTGATTTATTAATGAAAAATAATTTTTAAAAGCATCAAAACATGGAAAAGCTGAAAGAAAATGTTTCAAAATATAACTTGAATTTTTATGATGGAAATATAGATGATTTTTTATTGTATTTCACTATAATTTTAAAGATTCTCATAAATAACCAAAAATGATGTGTCATATCTTTCATTTCTATCTCCATCAAAAGAGATTAAGGTTTGAAGAAGTACATGTTAATCAATTATCTGACATTACAAACTAATCCTGTTTTTCTACTGTGGCATTAAGATTAAACAACGTGCAAGTCAGGGCCAAATTTCATGGTTAAAACTTTTTTTCATACTGGTAGTACAGCTAATCTCTAAATACAATGTGCTTTATTCCTCACCATGAAAAACCACCAACTGGAAAAGTTAAATGTCAGGTGCATTTTACAGAACAGAAATAGCTTGTCATGAGTCATGTTATTGATGTACTGATGAGATTTCTTTCAGCCCAATCTCACTTGTTTTGAAATATACACTGTGATTTTACACGATTTTATATGTTGTCACATGCAATTCAGACTCTCACATTACTTATCAAATGTGTTCGTTTTGTCATTTGTCTATGGCAGGGCTTCCTGAAATAGTCCCTATAAGTACGTGAGACATTCAAAACTTTGAGATCCAATTTAGCTCCCCCAGATTGTTTCTCTGGATAATGGAAATCTGTTCACTGCTGTCATTGAGTTTTTGGTTTTGTCTTATTGTTTTAAACATGTCTTGCTCTCCCTTGCAGTGTTTCAGCAGAAATAGGCAAAGCTGACTCCCTTCAAGATTAAGAAATGAAATGTGTCTGAGATAGTGGCAGCAGGAAATGTGGACAAGGGGCCTGAGTCTATGTAAAGCCGTAGGCCATGAAAGGATGGTCCCATGACAGTACATTCTAAACAGCGTCCTGTGTTGCTTACATTTAACTCCAGTTTTTCTTTTTCCAGTTCAATTTCACCATTTAGTATTGAGAGCACAAGACGCCAGAGACGGTCTGAATCCCCAGACTCCAGAAAACGGCGAATCCACAGATGTGATTTTGAGGGTTGCAACAAAGTGTATACAAAAAGTTCTCACCTGAAGGCTCACCGAAGGACTCACACAGGTACAGCTCCATGCAGCTTCTCATGCACGGGCTAGTGGGAATCCAGAAAGGGCCATTCCTGTCTCTGGATCCCCAAGGGTGTGGAGTGGTGCTTTGTTCTCCTCATACTTGCATCTTGAGTTTGGTTCCTTTCTAGGTGAAAAGCTTTTCTCTTCTCAGCAGGAAAAAAGGCTTAAATCTTAGTGAACCTGAGCAACCAATCAAGGAATTCTTCTGTGTCTAAAGGACTTTTGTAATGAGGTGGACATAGTGAGCTAGTCTTTGTTGCCATTTTATCGTTGTGTGATTTATCAGGATTTTAGCACATCAGCCAATAAGCCAAAGAAAATCAGTCAAAGTTAGCTTTTTTTTTTTTTTTTGGTGGGACCCTCGCCGGCATCCGGGGAATGAACCGGTGCTGCAGAGGCTGCGGGCAGCCTCACAGCCCAGTGCTCAACCACTGTGCCACCAGGGGAGGCCCCAAAGTTAGCTTTTAAGCACCACTTACATCATGCTTTTCTCTCCTTGATCTCATCCCCACAAATAAACAGTTAACCAAAAACACAAAATTGACATATGCTAGCACTGTGGGGAGTTTTAAAAAAACTATTTCTACATGATTCTATTTGGTAGTTTTTTGTATTTGGAGAGAATTTTTAGTGTTTGCTTTTTACAGAGAAGTAATTCAAAACACAAGTGATTCACTGACTTTGTCACTATCCACCCACCCATCCATACGTCATCCATCCACCCACCCATCCACCCATTTACCCACCTATCCACTCGTCCACCCATCCGTCTGCCTATCCACCGAACCCACTACCCACATACCCTCCCAACTAACCATCCACCCATACAGCCACCCAGGACAGAAGCTGCTGACTCCTCACCTAGCCCCTCTCCATCTCATCTGGACTTGCCTGTGTGTGTTTAAGTCAGCATCCCCCAGCTTCCTTGGTGTCTGAATCCTGTTGCATGTACCAGGGGCCCTGAGAGAAGGCTGAGGGTAGAAAGGCCCCACAGCTCTACTACTTTTCATAGGCACCGTGGTGACGGAGATGTGCACGCTCAAAGAAGCAGATAAAGCAGGGACATCCATTCACACATGTTGCTGGGAGCAAGGGGCCAGAGATGGAGCCAGTCCAGTCCAGTTATTCCTCAACAGGAGTCAGACTCCAGCCCCAGTCTCAGAATGGAAATTTCAAGTGTCCCATACTCCCATCTCAACTGTATTAAAATAGCCATGCTACACAAATCATTTCCCTGCTGAAGTAGCAACATCTTTTCATTTCACAAGTTTGTCATTTATTTGGTTGTGTTATTTTACCAGTTTCCAGAGCCTGCTGTAGAGAGACTGGTTCATGATTCTGCATCCTGAGACTGGGCATTGTATTTTGCAGTGAAGTTACAGCCTAGGAGTCTTGCCTGAAGTCAGAAAGCATTATAGAATCTGGAGTTTACTTTTGTTCGTCTCATGCATTGTACTTGTAATATTTCTAAAATAATTCAGCACATTCCGCAAACTGCCTCTTCCATATTTCTTCCTTGCTCTGAATCCTCTTCCCTTTTCTACTTAATTCAAAATTCTTCCCCTCCGTGGTTTTGAGCTTCCCTAGGAGAGATTTTCATCTATTTCTTAGGCACTGTTTTTGAATCAATTTCTTTATCATTAAGGCAAAAAATGCATGTAGACTCGAATAAGCATGACCATCCTATCAGTAGGTAGTGAAACCTATATCATAGTAGTAAGTATGATCAGATCGTATTACTTCTTGGAGAGAGCATTTCTTTTTTAAAAAAAGAATGTGACCATTTCAATGAATAATCATAGCTTTTAAGTTCTTTTAAGTTATTCCTGTTTCCCTTAAAATACATATTAGTTTCATTTTCACATGGATACCTCTACTCCATTTATCCAAGTGATGAACAGTGAAAGAGGAAAAGGTTTAATTAGGTACTATTAGAGGATTTAACTCATGGCATTATAGGATTGCCTATTACAGGTCTTAACATATACTATGAAATCAGGGGAAACAATGTAAGCATTATAATTCCAAGCAATATAAACCGTGAATGCTGAAACAGAATTAACAAGCTTGGCTTATTAATAAGATGAAATCATACACACTTTGTGTCCGAATGGGCCTGCTATGTCACAGAATCTAATTTGTTTCCTAATTAGGGGAATCCATTTGTGTTGTCTGTCACAAGGAACAAGTCACTACACTGTAGTGTCCTGCACATTTACAAATTATACGCAAGATGTCGTAACTCTGTTCAAAGTGAAGTCAACATTAGTTCCATCAGGATCAGGTTGTCTTGTGTTGCGTTTAATAATTTCCTTTGCTTTCCCTTGCTCCTCACAAGGACTGGTGGTTGCAACGTCATTCTCTCCTCTGTACAAGCCTGACTCCTGGACTGCTTTTCCCTTGCTCCTAAAACACTTCAAATGACAGAGAGCTCATTCTTCTGCCAGACAAACTGGGAGACTCTCTTGCGGTGTCGTGCTGCCTCGCAGGGTGTTGTCTGGCTCTCAGTTTTCACTTCCTGGCCCTGGTCTGCCTCCCAGCTCTGGCATCTTAATTTCACCAAACGAGACTTCTCAGTTCTCTTGGCCACTCGTTTCTGAATATATCCCAGTGTATCACTCTGTCTTTGAGAGTTTTCACACCACAAATAGAGAAAACAGGTCTTATTAGTGGACTTCTCTTCATAGAGGCAACAACAAGGTTAAGTGTTCAGCAGTTTCTGTTAGGTTATTTAAATTAAAAACTGCTAACAACCAGCTCTCATCCATCCCTGCCCCTGAAACTGTTTTCTTTTAGACATATATGAGCTTCTTGTATTTGTAATCGGACCTGCCCCCATGTGCTGGCTCCCTGGAAAGCAGTGAAAATGGTTAGCCACAGACTGGATGATCTCTTATTCCAGATACAGGACAGAATCTCTGTTATAAGGGTTGTGCATACATTTTTAAGTGTACGAAATAATAATTCTCCATTCATTGTATTGATTTGGTGCCATTCTAGTACATGGAAATGACTTTGAAACCTGCCCCTACCCACCTTGCCTTTAGTATTTCACCTTCAGTTTCTTCATTTTTGCCAGGAACTGAAAGTAGGACAACTTCCAGGAAAAGCCCTAAGCTGTAATCCTAGAGACTTCCATTGAAGTGGGTCTGAATTCATTAACCAGCAGCTTATAATACACTTAATTGTCCTACTCCAGTCCACATTTTGTGATCTAACATCTCCATTAAAAAGTCCTTGTGACTTTTTTTGGTATGTGTTTCAAACCAAAATATGCCAAATCCATTCCTCCGCTTAGCAAAGAGATACTTAGCTCTGTGCATGGCATCATCCCCTAAGCTAGCTGTCCAGCTACAGTACTTATAAAAAGAACAAATGAAATTTGGTTGATTTGCTGTGCTGCCACTGGTTCAAAGTGAGCCCATAGTAGTTTCTGTTTTATAATTATATGCAAATATTTCATAACTTAGTGTGTGGAATGAAATCAACATTAGTTCCGTAAGGATTCAGGTTGTCTTGTGTTGTTTTTAATAAATATCTTCTTAACCTTCCCCTTGCCTCAGGCATGTTGACTAAGTTTTTTGTGTGTCACCAATAATAATTAATGTGGAGCTTGGGATTATAACAGATGACTTATGAGAACTACACACGCTATGGGAGGGGAGCTGGTAGCAGTGAGAAACTTTCTTTTGAGAAGGTCATGTCATTTTACCTTTAGCACTTGATCTCTTGTGCTATATTAGTGCATGATCAGTCATCTGTTTACTTAGGAATTATACAGTAAATGACACATAATTGCTAAGAGTGTGAAACAGGAACATTTTCTAGATATTCCAAAAAAGGAAACACTGAAGAGTGCCTTCTCGATTTAAAAGTAATGGCCTGTACCCTGGTTCTTGTATAAAAATAAACAAATCTTTAAAAAAAATAAACATACAAATAAGTAAGTACATTTTCATGAATTCGCAGTTTAGATCATAATACAAAGATGTAGCCAGATAACTTTACTGTCTTAACTAACTCTTGCCTGTGGTAAATCATTTAAGGCATGTTAGAGGAGAAAAATATAACATATCAGCATCCCAAACTTGAAGTACATTGTTCTGATCCCTAGCCTAAGTTGTACGAAGTTGTGTGCAGTGCTTTTAATTCATTTATGTTAATGAATTAAATTTATTTCATTTAAATTTGTGCTATAGATAGCAACTATGTACTATAAATTTCTCTCCTTTCAAGAATTGTATTAAATCACTTAAGTGATTTAAATTTGAATGTAATAAAATGATGCTGTGAATTTGACGTTGCTGTATAGAATTATCGGTATTTTCTAAAAATATATGCCATAGTAATTTCTAAAATGAAGTACAAGAACACTCAGGTGTCAGTATTCATACAACCACTAGATGGTGCACTATAACTAGGTGTTGAGTCTAATCTAAGAGGGTCTGAAAGAGTCCACTAGAACAGAACCCCCTAGCGGTATGTCTGTTATGATGTGGTTGTCAGTGTTGTACAGAACTTTACAAATTGATAAAAACAAGAAAAGATAAAGATATATTTAAAACCAGATTTTTTAAAGTAATTTCAGCATATAAAAATATTCAATTTCAGATTAACCTGGAAAAATTTTATATTCCAACTTGGTATCCTGCTTTCTCATAAATCCATAAGGCTCATTTAGTCAATTTTGTTTAATATGTATTTTAATTCATATAGAAACTGTATATCTAAATTTTAAAAATTATTAAGTGTAAAGCAGCTATGTATCTTCTCCCTCTGGCTGTATCAGAAATAATTCTTATCTGAATTTTGCATATCAAGGAAGATAGTTCATATGGATGCTTTAAAAAGATTAATCAATTTTTATTCCAAAGTCTCAAAAATATGTCCTTCCCTGCCTTTATGAGAGAAGAAACAATGTATTTAGCTCTTTTCTTGAATGTAACTCTTGTAGTTAACATCCTGTGTTAGAATGAAAATCATATAATGATTTTTTTTTAATTTTATTGAAGGAGCATTGGTTTATAACATTATGTAGGTTTCAAGTATACAGCATTATAACTAAACATATCAAGTGATTGTTCATTTAAAATATATACACACAGAGAGAGATCCTAAATGTTTACAGATTCCATACTTTTTTACTTACCTCATCACTTTTCACTCCTAGTTCTGTATTTCTTGTAAATTTGACATCTGATTTTGCTGGATGAGATTCTGAAATGCTTTGATGATATTCCAACAAAGAAAATTATGGGTTTTGTGGCCTTTTGTTCACAAATCTTGCAGTTGCTAAGTCTTACTTCCAGGGAGTGGTGTGCTGCTTACAATTTCACACCTTCATTCATTCATTCATTCATTCATTCCATATGCAGCTTCATTTCAGACCCTCTGTCTAGGTCTGTTGTTGGAAAAAGCACAGGACTTAGTGATGCCAAAGTAATTCATCACTGAAGAGCAAACTGACATTTTTCAGGGAAAATTCCTCTCCCCGTCAGTAGTCTTCAAGCCCTGGATAAACAGCTCACAAATAGGAGCCATATTGGGAAACTGTGATAGAAATAGCACCAAATTCGAAGTCGGGAGACAAAGTTTGAATCTGCCTTTGGCTGTAACTAGTTGGTGAACTTAGACAAATTTCTTAACTATATGTATCTTTAGTTGTTTTTTTGTCTTTTTTTTTTTTACTTTGAAATAGATATGGCTATTTGTTATATAGTTATTGAAGGGGGCATGATGTTTATATTCTCAGTAGCTACAGCAACTAACACTTTGTAGGGACTCAGTAACTACTTGTAGAGCTAAAATTATATTTGTATGGATATTAATACAGTTTATGCTGTTACTGTTAGCAGTAGCTTCAAGGCAAAAAAGTTTTGATAATGTAATACATGCTTATCATAGTAGGCTGTAAGATATATAATCTCTTTACTGCAGACTCTACTAATTCAAAATTAATCTAATTCAGAAAGAGTTGAAGTAAAGCTAAATTATTCTTGTTAACAAGCCCTTTGTCATCATTTTAATAAAATGATAGTTAAATCAGATTTTTAAAAAGACATTTAAAATAGTAAAACAGTCTTCCATTTGAAGAGACCCATTTATAGACAAATTCAATAAAACAAATATTATTGAGCCTCCTCCATGTCTTGAGACACTATAGAGATTTTTTTCTTGAAAAAGAGGCACAGTCCCCATCTCCAGTGAAACTGTCCATACGTGTACTGCGTAAGACTCATGTGAATAGTCACACAAAAGCCCTGTATAAAAATAAAAGCAAAATGACAAACTATATAATGGGAGCCCTCTACGATGGCCAAGGAACTGGGGGATGCCTTTCTAAATTGGGCGTACAGGTCCCTTCTCATCTGACTTCCATTCTGGTGTTAAACCTCACTGGCTGACCCTCTCCCAATTTCACTTTATTCCTCACCCTTACAAGTAGATGAATTCCAGTTGAACTGCTTTGTGGACTCCTTTGCACATTCTTCCCCCTACCTGAAACAACCTTCCTGGGTGCCTCCTTACTTTAGTTGATAGACTCCTGTTTATTTTCCAAAACTACCTCAGTGCCCCGGTCTGTTAAGTGCACTGGCCACCTTCTCCCTTGGCAGGTGAAATACTGGACGTTTCCCTGTTGCAACAGGTAGATGGTTAGAAGGGAAAGTGTGAGGGAAATGTAAGGGAGAGGGACCCTTTGAATATGGAGGGTGTGTGCTCAGGAGCAGGAATGCCCTGAATAGTCTTGGGGACCATGGGTATGCAAGGGTGACTTTTTCTGAGATGTGCCAGTTCCCAGGCTTAGTGCTCAGCTCTCCTCTGCTGTACAGGTTTCAGCTGCATGTAGAAATCCCTGGCGAGGGGTGAGGTCAGAGCACACATCCACGATGCTGATGCCCTGGGAAAACAGTGCAACAGAAGGCAAGCTCTGCTCCTTTAGCGCCTGTGTGGTTGTCACACCTGGTCTCAGGCAAGTTTGCTGGTAGCCTGGTAGCCCTCTCCATGGAGCTGCACTCCTGACGCTCCTGTGCATGTCTCGCCAGCACTACCAACCTGTTTTGCATTAGTCGTTGTGATACTTTGAAATTATAAGATAGCCAGAACCTTAAATGGTCTGTTTTTAAGACTTTAAATGGAACTGGTTTTTCTTCCCAGTCTACTAAAATTTGACTTTGTTAGAAAGCCATGAGAAGACAAGGACCAGAGCATTAATAATTAAATTAAATAGGCAGCTCTTGAGAGGCTGCTTGGAGCGCAGCTCTCTGAATAGTCTTGGGCTCAGCATAAAGATGAGGGCAGCCAGGAGTTTGAAATCTGGTGGGAAGACAGCCACGCCTGCAAATATCTACCATGTGAAGTGTGCCAGGCGAGCGGTGAGAGAGCATCATACAAGTTGCTGCAGCAGCACTGGGAGCTGGTCCTGACTGTTGGGATGTGGTGAACATCACTCTGTACGTGAACTTAAGTGCTACCTCTGAAAAGGAAAACTCTGCACCATTGCTGTGAAGGTGTCACACTTGTTTTCCTTTATGGAGAGGGAGTTACCTTAACCTTTCATGGGGTTACTGTTTAGAAACACATGGAACCTAAGTTTTACCAGCATCTGATTGCAGATGCCAGTGCTGTACGTATCTGATTCAATTTGGTTTTTAATGTGCTACCTTATTTAATTAAAAGAAACTTTTTACTTATTTAGAAAAGCTAAGACTTTTAAAACAAGCTACCAATTATTACCTCCGTTAAGTAAATTACTTAACTGAGTTTTGTCTCTTAATTCTGTTTGTGTTAGCGAACAGATCATCAGTGGCAGTAGAATGTTCAAAATGCAATGTGATCTTATAACTATGCTCCTCATTTTCTTCCTTTGCCTTTGGCTTTATTCTATCCATGAAGCCGCCCAATGTGTAGTAAGGAAGAATGGGAATAGATTATCACAGCCTTGTGCTCCCTTATGCCCTGCCAAGAAACTCGATCGTGATGATTGGGTCGTCTTACCCTGGATGGAAGAATCAACTACAAGTGGTACCAAGTTTGTGGTTTCAATGAAATGATTAAAAATAAGAAATTACAATTTTATAGAAAATGCATTCACCATTGAAGAGTTATAAAATAACATTTATTTGTAATGCTTAAGAAATTTTAATAAATATCTTCATGACTTAGAACAAAAAGAATTATAAAGTAGATACAGTATTTTAAAGATTAATTAAAGCTCATTTCAGCAGCAAAGTGGAAGGCCCAAGGCACATGTGTTACTAATTTGAAAAGTTTGAAACAAGATAATTGTTTGCAGAATGAGCCTTTAAATGGCACTAGTTTTAAATAAAACCTGCCAGATTTATTTTCTCTTTCAAAAATATATATTCTAATTCATTAAAACAGGGAAGATCATTGTAAGCAATAGACATGAAAGAAATCACTCTTGTCTTGACTCATATTTTTAAAAGACTGAAATATTGGAATCTAAGTCATTTCATTCACTGAATCAACAAGCATCTATTAGCTCTAGGGTTAGCCCCTGGGGATGTGGTGATGAGGGAAGCTTGGCGCCATCCTGGCATCACATTGCCCACCAGAGAGCCTGAACCACAGCGCAGTTTTAACACAGGGCTGCCAGGGTGCTGAGAGTGATGTGGTCAGAGTCTCTGAGAATGTTTTCCTTCAGTACAGTACAGACAATAAGTTGGAGGGAGCAGGACATAAAACTGGGACCCAAACTACTGATTATTGGTGGCAAAACCTGTTGCGAACCTCAAAAAGGCAGACCATCACAATGGAAGTAAACGAGAGAGGATACTGGACAGGTATTTGGAAGGCAGAACTGGCAGATGTGATAATCAGGTTGGGGCAGGTAGAGAATAACAGATAGGAAAGCGTCCAAGAAATCTCTTCAACTGGAGAGATTTATGACTTGATACCTGGAGTAGCTGGGGTTGCCTTTTTTATAGATAAAAAAACAGGAAGAGGAACAGGTCTTGTCTGGGTGGTAGATGAGAATCAAGTTTTGGTCATGTTAAGGTTGCTTTTGGACTGACAGTTGGAAATGTCCTATCTCCCTCCCATGATTTGTGAATCTGAGGAGCAAGGCTGAGGTGTAATTAGGAATCTTTACCTTAAAAACTGTGGTGGTCGCTCGGAGAGCCAAAGAGAGCAATGCCAAAAGCTTGGTAAACATTTTTGTGACGGGTAAAGAAGGCAGTCTCTGCATAAGAAATTGAGAAAAAGTAACCAGAAACTAGAAAATGAAGGTGTCACTGCATAAAACTATAGACTCGTAACAACCAAATAAAGTGTTATCCTTAGACCTTGAGCTGCTTGTTTTCAGTAAAAGACATTTTTATTATGGGATGTTTTAGTTCACTTGTATTTGATTTCTCCATGAGAAGGGCTAGTGTTACCACATTGTGTACCTGTAAGGATTCATTCATTGTCTCAGTCTGCTTGTCCAGTCGTGACCAGACATCCTGGTCTGTTAAAGCAGTAAAGTGTTGAGAGGCAAGAATTGTGGTTAAGGGATGAACTTTGGTGTCAGACTCCCAGGTTTCAGTTCCCACCTCCACCGCATACTATGTGGCTCTGGGTAAAGTGGGTTGGTTACTGCGTCTACTTCATTAGGAAGCTGTCAGATCCATAAAGCTCTTAGGGCAAAGAGCAGTGCAGGGAAAGTGCTATGTGCTGTAGCAAGCGTTTTTATCGGAGATATCCATTATATAATTGCTTAAGAAATAAAAAACAGACTTGAAAAAGATACTCCATTCATTCAGTGCAGACAGTTTAGTGGAATATTGATAACTTCTTTGAGTTGACCAGACCAAATGAATCCAACAAATGTAGACCACATTGGTCTGCCTGGCCCATGAAGTAGTTTTATGCTTGAAATATTAGGGAAGTTAGGATCAGGATTGGCATCTGGAGGCCTGAAAACTTAGTTTGTTTCTTCAAAATAGCAGTCTGTCTGTAACTTCGTATCACTCCTATTTCTTAGCAAAAACAAAAAACACTTGAATCACATCACTATCAAATTAGATATCCTCTCCTAAATCATCCACAGTGTTGTAAGCCAATGTTACCTTAATAAAGAAAAATATAAAGAAAAGCAGATAGGTTGTTTTGACACCTCTCACATATCAGGCAGATGCCTATGTATTTCTCAGCTACACTGTTGTCCCTGTGTTACAGATGGAAAGAGTGTTTACCTGGAGATCTCATTGCAGATCAGTAACTGAGCCTGCATTTGACCACGTCTCATCTTGCTTGATTTCAAAGTCTGTGCTATTTATTCTATTTTAATATCACCAAAAAGGAGACAGTCTTTTCTATTTTTCTACCCCTGGACAGGTCAGGGGCCCTGTAATCTCAGCTCTAAGTTTCTGTTTCCTCATTTAAAAAATACCCAATTTCTGTCTAGATTGAAAAATCTGTGAACTTTTATGAACTTAATGTAACAGAAACCAGAAGACAAGATAGGAATCTTGATTCTGGATTTTTTTCCCCTCATATGCAAATACCATTCCTCAAGTGAAGCCTATTGTCACAGCAAATATGTTGAGCCGTGAGTGTAATGAAGCTCATTTGTCAGTGTCGGGGGCCCCGAAACTTTATAAAAGTTAAACAGGGACACATTTCAGAAATGCACTTCTGAACCAAAGAAAATGCCTATGTTTCCTGTTGCAAAAGGTGTTCTTTTCAGTTGCTTGAGAAAATAATAGAGAGAAGCTGATGCGAGCACACGGGTATTTTGTTTGACCCAAGCTCTTTCAGACTGCACATTCCTCTTATGTGTACTGCTCACCTGTCATTTTAATATGAAAGGGCACCTGTCTTTTGTCTCAGTACACATTTACCTTTCAGCATTTCAGATGGTGAAATGAGAGGTACCTGAAAAAGTTATTTTTTGTTTCGTGGGTTTTGGGAATCTATTCAATACCTGGTGTTTTCTTTAGACTTTATTATGCCTTCTGCTGGGTAAATGTCATAGAAATGCATTTAGTGACTCTTAATCCTTTTCTTTAACTAAAGTTGAAAGACTGTGCTTCTCATAATAAATCAGCTTGTTGACTTTTCCAAGGGGGGAAAAAAAAACCTTATGTGAGTTTTCACTTTTCCAGAACATTTAATTAGAATCCTATCTAGTTAATGTCATTCAGCACACACACACGCACACAAACACATGCATGCGTGTGCTCACACACACTCTCAAACACACATACACACTTACTTTGGATGTGAAAGTGTAGAGTGCAGAGATCAAAAAAGTTTAGAATGAAAATTAACAGGCCCCCTTTGTGATATGTTCTTTTTTTTTTTTCTTTACACAACTATTTCACTTTAAAACTTAGAAGATCTTGTATTAGTTAACATTTTCCTTTTGCAGAGATTTTGATAGTTTAGGGGGTTTAAGGAACTAAAGAAAGACAAACTGTTGGAAAATGTCAGATTTTTTTCTTTTTAGTTACAAAAGGTAAAAATGGCTTATACATCTGTCATGGGACATAGACACCTTGAATTAAAGATCTAGAAGTTAATAAACAGCCTCCCAAGGTATGACGTGGTTGAAACTACCCTCCAACAAGCTAGTATCCTTTAATTTGTTTTTAATGCATGAACGCTTAGTCTCAACTTAAATAAAAGAATCAATGAGACTTGCTGATAAAAACACCAATGATACAAGTTTCTGTAATTGCATAATTTCATGGGCTTATATATAAGAAACAAAAATCAAAAGATGGGGCCTCCCTGGTGGCACAAGGGGTTAAGACACAACCTATGAACCTATCTGCAGCCACTGCAGCACAAGTTCGATCCCCAGCCTGGGAGCAACCCACATGATGCAGCAGACCTCCCCTTACTCGCCTGCTGCTCCCCTCAGCAGTGTACTTCAGTGAGTCTGCCTGTTCCATTCCCCACTCTTTCTCTGGTGAATCCTCTCACCCCTCCACACCTCTGGCCTGTACCCCAGTTCTTGTATGCATAAATAAATGAATCTTTAAAAAAAATCAAAAGATGATCTGATGGTAAAGTCAGAACTTCTATTTTCAAAAATATTAAAAACATTTTCAAAGATGTTGCCAGTAGGAATTCTAAGTGTATTTGTGGGTTAGACAAAAGAAAGAAAGTGGCATGCTATTTTTATTTTTAGCTTATTTCCAGGGAAATCACTTTTGAATAATACATTTGCCGAATTCTAATTCAAATGAGTTTAAGGACAATTCACTGTTCCTGAAGAAATCACTGGAAATTGTGTTTACTATCACCACCATCCAGCCTGGTGTAGAGCAGCTGAGCTGTGTGCAGTAGAAGCACACTCCTCTGGGAGTGAAGGGTGGGGGTTGGGAGGTACCGACTCCTTTCATTGTCCAGGCCAACTCTTTCAATAAGAACATTTTCATAGAAAATTCACCTACCATGCTGCTCCTGTTTTTTCACATTAAATTTAGCTTTCTATTTTCTAGCAAGACTCTAAGGTGAAGAAAGAATGGAAACAGAATTCTGTCTTCTCTTCAGTAGATCCTTTCTAGGCTCACTTATGCATGCCACTATAAGTCTTATAAACTGATTTATCCTTTTAATTAATTTTTACTCACATCATGAAGTTAATTTCTGTTATCTTTGTTTATGAGGTTGTACCCTTTGAATTGCTTCAGAGCACAAGCATAAAATAGAATGTACCATTTAACACAATGCAGGAGACACTGAAATTGTTCTTTAATCCCTTGAAACTTGACTAATACAAGGAGCACTTAGTGTTTTGTTTTATTTTCTCTTTACAAAGGGCAGATATAATTGAAATGTGGGTCTCTCTTGAGCAAGTAGCAAAAGCCAGCTCTCCCTGGCCTCTCCTCACCTTCCACCCCCTACCTCAGCCTCTGATTTTGAAGACAAATTTGAAGGTCTTGTTCTATTCTTTTAAGCATGGAAAGATTACCCATACTCCAACTTTATTAATGAGGCAATGGAGGAAAGGAATGCTGTGCATGAAGCTTTTTAAGTATTAAAAGAAAGTTTGTATTTTTGTAAGAAAATTTTCAATAAGAATTCATTTATTGGGGCCTCCCCGGTGGCGCAGCGGGTTGAGCGCAGCACTGTGAAGCTGTCCACAGCCTTTGAAGTGCAGGTTCAATTCCCAGCTGGCCAGGGAGATTCCCACATGGCACAGCAGACCTCTCCTGTCACACCCACTGCTCCCCTCAGCAGTGCTTTCAGTCTGTCTGCCTGTTCTGAAAACTGCTCTGTCTCTGGTGAATCCTCTGACCCTCCCACGCCACTGGCCTGTACCCCAGCTATTGTATAAATAAAAAATAAATCTTTAAAAAAAATTTAATTATTATCCAGATAATTATTTACTATTTTCTGATATACTTCCACCCTCCCCCAACCCCTCAATGGAGAAGGTTTATATTCTATATTATATGTCTTCATTAATCACTTATGCCCTGATTGCTAATAAGTTTTCATTGCTTTTGTTCATCAGTGTGGAAGTGTCCACCTCATGTATATCTTAGGTCTATTTCCTTTTCTTTTTGTAAAAATGACGTATAATTAACATATAACATTTGTTTAGCATGTGCGGTATAATGATTCTGCATTTGTATGTCATAAATGATCATTTTAACTAGGGTAGTTAACATCCGTCACCACACATAGTTTCGGATTTATTTTTCTTGTGATGAGAAAGATTCACTCTCTCAGAAACTTTCAAATAATGCAACAGAATATTAACTAGAGTCAGCATAAGGTACATTACTCCCCAGAACTTACTTCTCTTATAGCTGGAATTTATGCCTTTTGACCAAATTCACTCATTTATCCCTCCTACCTCGCTTATTTTTCATGACTGCTTAGCTTGGTTCCACCTCACACACTACTTATCTGATTTTGCACTGGTTCCTGCTCCATATTTGTGGATTCACAGAAATCCTTATAATCAGGTGGTGTTTCCTTTCTGGCCACACACCTTGGCCCTTAAAATAGTAAAATAGCCATCTTAGAGACAAATGAAGCATCTAAGCTCCTACTTTCTATGTTTTTTTTTTCTATTGTTGTTGTATTGTTTTGTTTTGTGTGTATGTTTTTGAACTAACACTACATTATAACATTATATATGTTATAGGTGCAACTTTAAAATCAACCTGTGTATACTACATTGAGTTCACCATTAAATGTCCAGTTCTATCTTTTACCATTCAGGTGTCTCTTTGGTTTGAATTAACCCATCCTTTCTACCTTCTACACCAATTCATCTTATAGTTCAAAAGTTTGTTTTTTTTTTTTTAATTTGGTTCATAAGTTTATTCTCTCTGTATAACACAAGTTTACATATGGTTTTGTCTTTCTTCATTTGGCTTACTTCACTTAGTAAAATATCCTCAAGGTCTATCTTATGTTATTACAAATGTTTGAATTTCATCTTTTTATAGCTGAGTACAACTCCATTGTGTATATATAATATGTCTTCTTAACCCACTCATTTGTTGTTGGGCACTTAAGTTTCAATAACTTAGCTATTGTAAATAGTTCTACAATGAACATAGGAGTGTATGTATTCCAAATTCATAAATACTGAGGAGTGGAATACTAGGTAATATGGAAGATTTTTTATTAATATTTTGAGAAACTTACTGTTTTCTATAGCAGTGGAACCCATCTCTATTCCTCTTTTTTCCCACACATCATCAATACTTATTGTTCCTGATATTTTTGTTATGGGCCTTTTCATTGTATCTCATTATGGTTTGATTTGTAAAATAAAATGGCAGATTCTTTTCAGAAAATCACTCATTTCCTTTTACCCAAAACACTCAAAGTAATTGCCATGAAACAACTTATGTTTATAACTAAGAGGATTGTTAGAATTTTAACTGAGGAATCTAAGTTGAGAATAAGTGATTATTCCATAGTCAATACATCCCTTTATCTGCCTATCTCAAATAACAATGTATTTTATATACTCCAATTCTAATCAGGAAGCCTACAAAAAGTAGAGATGCCTGTCTCTTAAATCAAGGGTCAGCAAATTTTCTGTAAAGGGTCAGATAATAAATATTTTAGGCATTGCAGGCCTGTTCTATTGCAGCTCCCAATTCTGCCATCACTGGAAAGCAGCCATAAATAATACATAAATGAATATGGCTGTGTGCTAGTAAAAAACTAATTTATGGACACTAACATTTGAATTTCATGTAATTTTCACACACTATGAAATAGTCCTCTGTTGATTTTCCTTCCAGCCATTTAAAAATATAAAAACTATTCTTACCTCACATGTTGCACAAAAACCAAGACATAGACTGGATGTGCCCGGGGAGCCATAGTTCACCACCCAATTATAGATTTTCAAATGGGAAGGATACAAATACCATGATTAGACAGCCAACGTGAAAGCAAAAGTGTGACTGTTTTAATTTGGGAGAAGAAATCAGCGAAGGGGCATCCCTGGTAGTGCAAGGGGTTAAGCACCCCATTGTGAAGCTATCTGCAGCCTCTGCTATCTTCACCCCATTGTGAAGCTATCTATCAGCACGAGTTTGATCCCCCACCAGCCAGGAAGCTACTCACATAGCGCAACAGTCTTCTTCTGTCTCGCCCACTGCTCCCCTCAGCAGTGTATTTCAGTCAGTCTGCCTGTTCTGCTCTCCACTCTGTCTCTGGTGAATCCTCTCAACCCCCACATCTCAGGCCTGTACCCCAGTTCTTGTATGCATAAATAAATAAGTATTTTTTTAAAAAAAAGGAAATCAGAGAATATTAAGTGCTGACTTGACTGAGGAAATCCAGAGAGCATTTGAGGCAAGAAACTGTCTCAACAGTGGACCACACCAGCCAGTACCATCCTTCTTAGATGGCATTCATCTGGTGACATAGTTCCCCCCCTCTTTTTTTTTTTTCACACTCTTCAGTATTATAAGTTTAACAGTCAAGTCTGCTGTAATATTCTGACCATTCGTCAGTACAGGACAAGTCAGGGTTTGCCTCTTTTTTTTCTCTAATACATGTCGTATTTCAGCCTAGACTTTCCTCTTGTTCCCAAAGACCATCATAGATAAGTATGTCTGTGGGGTCAACCCCTTGTTCATCATGAGTATAAACGGTTATCAGCCACCTACCCTGTGGTTGTGCCTGGTGAGCCATGCCAGTCTGTGACATCTCCCTCTCCTTGATCCTGCTCAATTTCATGCCCATCCTGGTTCTGGTGTTGCTGCTTCTACCTCTATCAGGAATAGCAAAGTGGATGCTATAGCAGTATTTCTAATCTCAGTCTTTCTCACCAAGACAGAGATACACATCCTCCTCCCACATAAAAGAGAAATGTTTTTCCTCATTTAAGACATTCAGGCCTAACACTCTCAGTAGTTGTTTCTATCATAACACAAAAGATAGTGAAGACATGCCTGTTAGTTGCATCAGAAAACTGAGCTCAGTGCCCTGAGGATGGGATGTATTTTTGAAGACATGACTTATATCTTGCTTGGCTTATTAGATCCCATGCTCAAGATGTAGATTTTAGAAACTTAAGGATGACATAAGGAAAAGCATGTCAACATTTGCCATTACTATGCTATCTGATCTCCTAAACTTCTTAAGCTAGGGATTTGCTGTTTGTTTTTAACAGTTTGGGTTGTCTCTGGCCAGTAGACACCTGCAAATGTAGACTTTTGTCTTCATAGGCTGAATGAGTCAGAAGTTGAGGTTTTGACTTAATTCAGTCATTAGGCGTCTGGTTGAATAGAGCCCTTTCAGAGTAACCTGGAATTTTCTGTGGGCCACAATTAGTGCATCAATATTTCTAGATTTAACTAATGTGTACTATTCACTCTACTTCTGAAAGGACCACTTGATCCTAAAAGAACTCATAGAAACAGTGTTTATGTAAAGTTGAATGTAAATGTTGGGTCCAGTTTGGACTAGTTTTCCCATGTAGGCATTACTTGTACTCTCACAGAGCTTATTAGTTTGGTCTTGTGTGTGTGTGTGTGTGTGTGTGTGAGAGAGAGAGAGAGAGAGCTTATTAATTTATTCAAGTGCTTGCTCCTAGGCTCTGAGGATACTGAAATAGTACAGATATGGTCCTTGACTTCCGTGTATTCAGAAACTGTTATCTGAATACAGAATCATAAAATCTCTATGACCTCTTGTCATAGGTGATTTAATAGAAATAGAAATTGAATAATTTGGTAGTAGCTAGAAAAGTAAAAGCAACTTTGAAGATGAGACAAAGGTTAATTGGGGAAAGAATTATCCATTCCACTGCAACATAATGAAAAGTGCTGAACTTGGAGCCAAACACGTCTTTTTCAAAGGCCTTGGGCAAGCTACTCTATACATTATTGCGCCTCAGTTTTCTCATCTCTAAAGTGGGGTTAGCAATACTCACTTTGCAGCTGTAGACATAAGGATCAGCAAGTAGCTCCCATCCTTATTGTAGGCCTTTTCATCAGAGGCTATGCATGATGAAGAAGCATGCTGTTGAGCATTGGATGGAAGAAGCAGGGACGAGATCAGTATTGTGGGGTTGCATGGGGACAGGGCTTCCGCTCTGAATGAGAGCCAGGAAAAAGCACACCTGGGTCAACTATTGTCCCACTCCCCTTGGGAGCTCATTTGGACAATGGCTACTGTATCTTTTCCCAGCAAAGCTTTTGCATATTTTACTGTTCTTACAAGTTGACTGAGAAACCTGGTCAGATTACATACTTCTGATGGCTTTTTTTATCATGAATCTCAATATTCGGACCCACTCGATGATTCCTAAGGGTTTGCCCTAATTCTTGATCACTGACAAAGTTATTTAAACATTACAGTATTAAGATATCTAGGATTCTTTCCCAATAGATAAGCAAAAAGTGGCTGTTTATAAGCAGTATGCATGCAATACCTAACTTGGGGGTGGTATAATACTTTACCTTATAATGTATATTCTCAGTGACAAATGGATTTTGTATCCTAGAAAGGTCTGGGCCATCTGAGTGATACACATTTGTGCGGAGTATTGAAGCAAAACATAATGAATTAGCCTGTATAGTGCTTTCTGAGGAACCCGGTGAACCAAGGTAGACCTGTGAAGTGCCCCTTTAGTCTACCAATGATGATTAGCCCCAGTAGCAATCAGCCTGTGCCTTCTGCTACTTTTGACTGGAAAGCAGCTTACCCATAATTGAGGATGCAAGTGTTAACTTGTCGGATGCCACAGCAGGAGAGACAAGATGGAAACCCCCACCTGTCTGACCCCAGACCTGCCAGCAGGACGGTAAGATGTCCTGAGAAAAGATTACCAAATGGTAAGGTGTCCTGAGAAAAGATTACCAAATGGAAAGTCCTTTGAGAACAACGATTTCCCAAACTGTAGTCCTGGCTTGGTTATTACGGGTAAGCGATGGAGCACCCAAGCATGTCTTTGTCTCTTCCAGGAGAGAAACCCTACAAGTGTACCTGGGAAGGCTGCACCTGGAAGTTCGCCCGTTCGGATGAACTGACAAGGCATTACCGCAAACACACGGGAGTGAAGCCATTCAAGTGCGCGGACTGTGATCGCAGCTTTTCCCGGTCAGATCACTTGGCACTGCACCGCCGGAGGCATATGCTGGTGTGAGGAATGCTACCTGTCCAGCTGAGCGTAAGAGCTGGATCTCTTAGCGGCACCCAATTCAGCAGGGCTGAATCCCCTTCACAGTGTTAACGCAAAAGGGCATCACCATCCCACGATGTCTGAAACCAGAGCAGGAAAAAGAAGTAACACTTCTCCTTTTGGTCTGAAGGTAACCCCCATCACGACTACACGAGAAACGTCTTCACGCTGACCTGGGAGATCGGTGACACAAATGCTGGAGAGACAGGCATTGTTTTCCATGCTGTGTACTCTGCCATTTAAAGGTGTTTGTAGCTTGTACATTTTCTGAGCTGTCAGGCGTTTTGTTATTGATACTTTAAAGGTCATCTACCACAAATTGATGGCTAGAACAAGACCTTTCAAATTTGGATTATTCTCCCATCATCCCACCCCTTTGCCCCTTTTTACAAAAAAGTGGTAGTTACTATCAGAATAAGATAGAACACACATCCAATCTGTTACCAGCAAGCAGCATGAAAGTAGAGAAGAAGCAGCTGTTGGAGAGGTTCCATTACCTGAAAATAAAGGGGACTCGGGCAGCCCTTTGCGATAGTGATGGCGGCGACTAGCTATCACCCGCAACTTGTCATTTTGCCATGCCCCGAAGAAAACCAACATTGAATCTTTCATTTGTTTGTCGTTGATTGTTTTTGTTTTGTTTTGATTCTGTTTTGTTCATCTGTTCGCGCAGAGGGGCAGCGACATTTCAGTCGGAGTCTAGTCCTGGTGTCTGCCCTGGCATGGACTGGCACAGAGCTGTTCTGTAGTTGAATAGGAAGAGCCTGTCTAAAAAACTACTGCCCCATTTCAAATTGCAGTGTTCTGTCACCTAGGCATCATCTCTTCCTGCCCCTAGTATTTGATTACAAGGAATCAGGGGAAAAAAAACTTTCTTAGACACACTGGCACCAAGGTAAGAGGTGGGGCTGCCCGGGCAAAGTCAGTGAACATGAAAAATCAGACAAAGCAGAGATGGAAATAATGCGCCTCTTGAGGAGAAAAGCAATAATGAATAAAAGGACTTTCCTACAATAACTTCACTGAGGACTCACGTTACCAATTTTCATGCTTACTAAAGGGATTGTAAAAAACACCCCAGCATTCTAGATGTCTTGGTTACATTTACAGCACTGAGGTAATCTTTCTGCTGTTTGTTGTCCTGCTTGGTTGAGTACCACAATTAAAGATTATGCTCCCCTTTTCTTGTTTGAAAACAGTTATTTGGTGACTAGAAAGGCCAGGGAGGCATAGCAGGGAATTAACTCTTGGGTTAATGGGTCAGTTCTCCTTGGAACCGAGACAGTGGGAGGGGAGTGCTCCCTGAGGAAAAGCTGACATGGTGCTAGTCTCCTCACTTGGAGAGCCCAGGATAAGTGACTCTCCAGCAGGTTCTTCTACCCAGATGTCCTTTACTGAACTGGACCAGGACCCCGGGGTTCCGCATTGGCCTCTGCAGGGGTGTCGAGCCCTCTCATCTTGTGCTGAGGGTGAGAGGAAATTATAGTCCCGTCAACACCCTAAAATTATGAGCCTTTTTTGCAACTAGCAAAGTCTACAGTAAACAAAGCAATACATCACCAACAAGCATTCTTTCAGAAAAATTACCATATTTTTCCCCCACTAAAAGCTGTTTTTTCAGCTTTATGTGGCTGAGGGGCTTAGCGAGGTTTTTTGTTATTATTGTTGTTGTTAAGATTTTTTATAGCTTAGATAGAAAAGGTTGCCAGCATAGACCTTTGCAATATATTTTAATTACAAACACTTGATTTGGGGAATTGCACAAATTAACCTCACGATATTACTAGCTCATTTTTAAATGTTTGAACATTCTGAAATAATTTCCGGCTACAGAATTATCCTTTTTTAGGATCGTCTTGTAATTCAGATAATCTTATTCTGATGAAGCAAGAAAGAGCTATAAACACTGAAACAAGGACGATTTGTGTTGGATGGTATTAAAAGACATTTTTTAAATGTTCAAGCAACAGCATAATGATTTTCAGGTCAAATTCTGTCTTCAAAAATATGTGCTCTATATTTTCTGCCAGGTCTGAAAAATTCATCAGGCAATTTCCCTCCAACAAGGGCTGCAGTTCTATTGATAAATAGCTTCTTTGACACAATCTACTTACTAAACACCAAGCACTCGGTTTTTTACCAACTGGAAAGTTTTTTATCTGTACTGTATGCAACTCCTACTTCTCATTGCCTATGACATTCAAAATAGAAAAAAGGCTTCTTGATGCATGCCAGCGTTGGTTACTAATCAGTGGCAAAGAACACAGAGCAGGGAACACAGCCCTGAAGCCCTCTGTTGCCCTAGAACCTAGCTGCCAGCCCAGTAGGTGAGTCACTCAGCTGAAGTGTAGACCTGATTCCATTCTGCTGCTCTCAGAAGAAGGGCCAGACCTTTTCTTTGCTAAGCGAGGTCTTGAGAGTGTAACAGGTAGAAGTGGTTTTTAGGTTTCATAGAACTGTCAGGCAGTGGGAGCTTCCTGAGTGACAGCTTGACTTAAATTTAGCACAGAATGAAAGCAGTTGCTGCTCTCTAATAACATAAGAAAGATTCGGGGAAGTGGGTTTTCTCCTCACCCCTTGAATGTGGAAACCAGACTGAGACAATAGATTAACTTATAAAACCTGTCAGCGTTACACCATTTCCCCTTTTTGACATATTGATATTTCTAAGGAGGAATCCAAGCACAAGACGTGAATGAGTGACTGATGTAGCCCCAGGACTGAAACTTATTTGGGGCTGGTTTGAGTAGTAAATTCTCCTTGATGAATTTTCTACATGTGTTTCCCCATGAAAAGGAAAGTGGTTTGGGAGAGACGGAATTGGATTTTTAAGTAGGAATATCTTCAGGCATTTCATCTGATGTCCATTCTAACCTCTTGAAAAAGCACAGTGGATGATGAACAGGACAGGACAGAATCCAAAGGACTTGTCTGTGGTCTGCTAACTAGAAACAGACTTTGGTTTGCTACTTGAAGCCTTTTGATTGGCGGCTGGGCACATCTATGTGCTGGGGAATTCTGCACTAGAAAGGCAAAGAAGCTGCAGTAGGCCTGATCCTCTTTACATGGTAGAGATTGAGCTCAAGGAAGGTGACATTATTTGAAAAGTTGCGTGGTTCAGGCTTTAAGGTTCTAATAGGTCTCCTCCTCATATTCTTTAGTCATTTGGGAAAAGATTCACACTTCCCCATCCTGTCAATCAAGTGTGGATTCTGAGAAGCCTGCATGATAACTTGTCTTAAGTTCTATTAAGGCATTTAGGCTGAAAATCCTGATGACTTTACCAGGAAGACTATACTACTGCCTGACGTTACTTTTACAAAACACTATAGGACATTTATTTTCAAAAGCAGTTGAATGACAGTAACATCAACCATCTTTAAAAAAAAAAAAAAAAGCACTTTTCATTCACTTTTAAGTT
The DNA here is from genome assembly GCF_964194135.1 of Talpa europaea. Classification (NCBI taxonomy): domain Eukaryota; kingdom Metazoa; phylum Chordata; class Mammalia; order Eulipotyphla; family Talpidae; genus Talpa; species Talpa europaea. Next base: position 114,603,058 of record NC_140072.1, on the reverse strand, counting down.
TAAGTGGAAATAGGAAGAAGATTGTTGGGGTGGGGGAGAACTTACAAAATGCTACAGTGTTTACAAATGCCAGTTCTAGATGATTAGAAAGGCCATTTTCATTATGGTTAAAATTTGAAATAGGTTATATGAAGATTACATCCATTTTTATACAGCTTTTTTAAACTTCAAATTGCCACTTGTGTTTTAAACGTAAATAGAATTTTGCACTTTGAAATCAGTTCATTAGATGATAACATGTATATGGATAAAGATGCAGTATTCCTTATTCTGTACTTCATTTATTATACTTACCAAAGCTGCAATTGAATAAATCTGGTGAGGTGAGGCCTTCAAGTGTATTACGCCTTTGTTATGTTATTAAGACTGCTTAGAAATGTAGCCTTGAAGTTATTATAAGGTGTCTTAATATTTATAGTAAGCATTGACAGAATTTAAGCAGTGTTAAGAATACCAGCATTCTTGATACATTGAGTTACGGTCTTCATATAAGAGGTTGAACGTGAGATACCTTCTGAATCATCGTAGGCCCAGAAAGCCTTAATACTCATAGTCCATAATCCAATCTCACATTTTGCTCTTTACTAATGCCTGTAAATTTCAGAGGTAAATGTATTCTACAACTTCATTGACCAAATCTCTTCCTTCTGTCTTTCTGAGGTAGTTAGTATTTCTCATTAAATAATCTTTGGATTTGATCTGGTTTTGTTTAGAAAAGGGGTTTAGTAAGTCATGTCTTCCATTTACATTTCTACTTATCCCCATGCTGCCTTCCACTTACTTGTCTAGGCACCCCGAAACCATGCACACCTGTATACACACTTGTATATGCAGCAGCCAGTGGGCTAATAGATGTCAACAAAGAACTTTTTTAAAAGAGTGAATTTGTAATAATCCATGCTGTTTAGAAATGTAAGCTATTTACCTTATTAGGGAATCAGCTTATAATGCTATATTATGACTTTGCCTGCATTTTATAGTTGAGAAGTGTACATAAAAATTACAAATGCTATATTTTCACAGTTTCATTATAGAGTAATGTCTGTTTAGCAACCCATGTCCATTGGTACTTTAAATATGCTAAATGCTGTGCAGTTGCAATAGAAATTCAGATTTTCATAAGAAAATGAAATAGGATACTGCATCTTAAAAAAAAAAAGAGTGGAGATATTTTCCTGTATTCGTTACATATGTCATAGTGGAAAAAGTATTTTCAGACTCACAATTTTACAGAGGTTGTAAATAGTTTGATGAAGTATGTTGGGGAAAAGAGCTTCTAGTTTTCATCACAATAAAAATAAAAAAAAAACCTTGTTCAGATATGCCTTGTATATCTTACCATGAGTGATGTTGCCACAGGAACTCTGTTCCCAAGTCATGTGGTCTAACAAAATGGAGTGGCCACTTGTCTCAGTTTAGCCAGGATGGTTTAAATCACAATGAAGTATTTTAAGTTGGAGGCAACCGATTCCAGACTCAAAAGGTTTTTGCCTGTAAAGAGGAAGACAGTTGCGAAGGATTTTGCTTGTGCTGAAGAAAAGCATCTAGCAATTGTTATCTTCCTCCTCAATGAAGTTGGTTATAAAATTATACAGGTGTTGATTCTTTGTAATTCCAGAGGGAATACTTTTAGGTATAGCAACATGTTGACAAGATTAAGTGCTATGGATATGGCCACATGTTAAATGAATCTGTACTGGCAATAACAATAAGCTAATGCCCATTTTCAGAAATGAATTAAAAGCTGAAAGTGCCTGTCAATAAACATTATGACCAATGAGATATTCCTGTAATTTTACACAGCAATAATTCTTCATCAGACTGGGTTTTTCCTCTACATTTGGGAAATGAGCATACACACACAGACACACACACACAGTAAATATATGCATATAGTAAATTACATCCATTCACACACCCACTAAATTTTTTTTGTGTCTCTTAAGTATACCTAATGTTGTTTATTTTAGCATTTCTAATTTAGTCACCCTTACAAAAATGTAAGAATGTAAATCTGAACATTAAGGTGATCTTCAGTGTATACTGTGGAGTGTGGCAATTATCATTTTGAGATATAAACGTCACTGTGATTAGCCCCATACTTGTGAAGCACTGTGTGTGACTCAAAAAGTTTTGTTCAGCTGACAAAAGCCAATTTATTCAGAGCAAAACACTGAGGGATATTGTTTGTTTTGCTCTATTTTATCCACTAATATCTAATATACAAACCCATCTCTGCATTTCTTCTTCATTTCCTTTCCCCTAATATTTCCTGTTATCCTCTAAGAACCATTTGAAATGAATATTGACATGATTATTTCTCCCTAAAAAGTCTAATAAAGTACAACTGACACTTAGTAAGCCTAGCCTTTTAATAAAGGTTTGCAGATTTACATACAGAATTTCACAATTTTTTTCCTATAATTATTTTATTGCTAAAAGTGGAGTCATGAATAAAAATTAAAAATGTAATTATATGAATAGACGAGCCCTGGAAGTACTCCAGCCCTACCGTCTCTCAGAACACAACTTCACCCAAACAAGCTGTGGAGAGCTATCAGCAAATCACACTCTTCCAGAGCCAAACATTTGGTAAGAGCAACTTTAAAAGCATAATTGTGATTACACACTCAGACTCTGGACGTGAAGACTACCACAGTGGACACTGGGCCACACCCCAGACCACAGGCTTAGGAGACCATCAACTGTTTCTCTTCAGAATGGAGGAAATTGGCCAGATTAGGGTGTAAAATGACCAATTAATTGTCAAAGGAGAGCTGCTGGGTTCCTTAATCTCACCAAAGTCTAGTCTTCTGACCAGACTGCTTTCTGGAAGTTGTCTGAGAATTCCAAAACAACTTGAAAGGTCAAAAAATTCAGCAAACCATGAACATAGTAGCTGTTTCTTATTAAATACTATGCGCCAACAGCTACCCTAGATGATTTTTCAACACATGACCTCTAATATGTACAATGGTTTTACATTTTAGAGTGGGGGACTGAGGCATGGAGACTGTGACTGAGTTGTCCTTAAACCCAGAAATAGTGAATGGCAGATCTGGAATGTGAATTAGCTTCTCTCTGGCTCTGGGGGCTGCATTGTTCAAACTACACCACACAGGGCATGTGTTCCCACCAGCCAGCTTTCTGTATTTCTAACACTTAAAATAGTTTTATTACAGATGCATAGTCAACTATTTTCCAAGTAAGATATAGGAACATGCTATATAGCTCATGATCTGACATGGGTACAGAATATTTGAAATCAGTCACACGTGAAAGATCATTATAAACCAACAGCAACAGCCAGAAGTCTCCCGGAACTTGTCACTCCCCTCCAAATGTTTGGCCTGGAGATCCAAAATCATCAAAAATTCTTCCCTACTCCATAGCATTTTAGCCTGGGTGAGTTTTCTCAATTTCACGTATTTCCTTGTAGGTATAGTAAAAGCCTTTCCACTTATGTAGATCTGCTAAATTCTGCTTAAGGGGCATTTGAAATTTTTGCTTCCACATAACTGATTAATAACAGACCTCAGGGTCATTCATAGGGTGGCAATCCCAAGCATTCAGATGCTGAGCAGGAGAGAGAAGGGATCATTCCTTTTCAGATTTCTCATCTAAAAGCACCACCTTGGAATGTTTTAAGTAGTTTTATAAATAATTTGCTTATAGTATTGTTGTTAGTTTCATTGAATTTTATGTAAGAAGCTGTCCAACACCAGAGAAATGAAATCGCCTCCTGTTCTGTGTAGAACAAGGTCTTTGACAGTCTTGATTCATGGATGTACTAATGCACTTAGAAAACATTAAGAGAACATCATTTCTCATGGTTTTTCTTTTTCGGAAAATGAATCTCCTGAATTATGATCTTTCTCCCTGTTACTTGACTAAGAGAAGAGATAAAACCTGTATAAACAGATTCCCTTCCATGCTGAAAGCAGTGTTCTGTGTGCGCAACTCATGGCAGAAACGGGCACTTCTCAGTTAATTAGGTTTCACAAACAGTAATTTCTCAACAACAAAACCACAGCTTTAAGGGAGTTGAAAAGAGATGAATAGTAGAAATAGTCACATCAGTGCTTTATTCTTTCTGTAGTTCATCTCTAGAAATTTTAAACGTTTGCAACAACAGAGTCTGCCTTTTGTGCAAAGCAAGAACCGATGACTTTGTGTTAGTTATGTCTTGCTTTCTCCAAAGCAGGCATACCAAGACTTTCACAGAGATTCATTTTTGTCGAGAAATGAGGGTGACTAGGAGGGAAGAATTTGGGTCAAATTCTAGTGAAAGTGCCCAAGTAATCAAAAAGAAAGATATTTTAGGGACATACCAACAGCTTCCCTTTCTGCTAATTTCATGCTCCAAAGACACCGCTAAAACATAGAAAATTCTTTTTGTGTTTTTAGTTTTCCCATAGCAAAACTTTGTAATTACATCCAGACTACGTTATATATTTTGTTACTCAAACTTTATTACATTGGATGGGTATTGTTGAACTGGGGCACTGGTGCCTATATTCAAGGCTCTTTCCTATCAACTTGTCTGTCCACAATTTGTTGTGTTGAAAATTCATTTTAAAAATCACCCTCCCCTCCCCCGAATGGTAGATGTTTTATTTTGTTCATGTCTATGTGGGACACATTGCATCACATGGCAAACCAACTCTCCGTGGATGTGAGATAACTACTTAAAAACCAGCTTGAAAACATTGTCTTTTGTATTATGTCATCTTGCATCATAATGCAATTATGTGTATCATAACATGCTCATTTTAAATAAGAGAAACCAGCAAATTCATGTTTGTCCATAGAAGAATGTACTCAGAACTTTGTGTTGTGAAACGGTGAGAGCAGACCACCTTTAAGATACCCACCTGCCACTTAAAATGACTTAGTTATAATTAGTAGTAGTCTAGACATCGCTCTTGGTGTGTGGGGGTCAATTTGAATGTCATATTCCTTTGAATCAATCTCTCAGTTGTATTTGAAAAAATACATGGGAATAAGAAAAATATCATCTTTGGCCAAATCAAGCAGGCATCTTTTTCCTTTTTCTTGACACTTGGCTCATTATACATGGTGATTGGATCACAAGATCTCTCTGTGTAAAAATACAAAAACATCCTTCAGTTTACAAAACAGTTATTCTAGGCATAAAGCCTCTGAACAGCAAATTGAATAGATGTGCTGCATCTGATTTGCTTTATGGATATAATTTTATAGAAGATTCTTGGGTTTCTGACGCCAGAGACCTGGAGTGCCCAGAGGAGGTCCTACACATTAAAGGATAACACCCCCCGCAATGATACTGGCAAACAAATGTGTTAATTTCTTAAGTCTTCATTTGGGTTTCTGTTCAGAGTTTTAATTGCGAATGAATTTATTTCTCCAGCTTATCTAAAGATCTAATTTCCCAATAGTTTCCTCTGCATTTATATACTCTGTAGTGTTTAGGCAACCCCTTGTTATAAGTTTATTAATATTATGTAAGTGTTGTTCTTGTATTTATGTATAGTGTATGTATTGTAAATATACTCAGAGCTTTTTTCCTTTTACTGTAAAATGGTGATTTTTTTTTTGCCCTATGATAATGTAAAGGGAGACCCTCCTAATGAGATTCTCTCAGAGGATGATTATTCCAGTCTATTCTCAGAGATTTAAATGAACAAGTGTTATCGTTTTTAATGGTGTCTCAGACATATTCTGTTGGTGCATTGCTTTTCTGTATTCAACTTTCCTATGAATTGAGCTGTGAACCGAAATAGAGTTTAAACCTTTAACTGTATGCATTTGTATAATTATCTGAATGAAGGCATGAAGGTTAAATAAAGCATTTTGTATGGAACAAAACTCCCTAATTATTACTAAGTCTGACTCAGACACTTTGGAAATCATAGTTATTAACCATTCTAATTAAACCTTTGTTATAAAAAGTTTTACCATTTGTGTATAGTAATTTAAAATGCAGAATGAGATAGACTCCATACTAAAAAATGGAGTGGGGTTTTCTTTCATAACAACCAGCACCTAAAGAGGGATCCCTAACTTAATATTTTAGTGAATGTAAAACAAAAATAGTGGTTTGGGAATTTGAATGATAGAAAAATATATCAGAGACTAAAATGGAATCTCTGTGAATTCTAATTTTGTCAGACTTATGTATAGTTTGTGTAGACTAATCCATCTAGCTCATACCAATGATAGCTTATTTCTATAGATTTTTTTAAAATATATATTTTTTAAAGATTTATTTATTTATTTATACAAGCACTGGGCACAGTCAGAAGCACGGGAGGGTGAGCGAATTCACCAGAGCCAGAGCAGGGAGCAGAGCAGGCAGAAGGACCGAAGTACACTGCTGAGGGGAGCAGTGGGCGGCAGGAGAGGTGTGCACGCCATGTGGGACCCTCCTCGGGTGGCCGGGGAGCACTGGGTGCTGCAGAGGCTGCGGGCAGCTTCGCAACCCAGCGCTCAACCACTGTGCCGCCGGGGAGGCCCTTATTCTATAGATTTTTAAGAACACTGGATTATAGTCTTAAAAATGAGACTGTGAATAAGCACTTGAAAAACTGTTGAAGTGTTTTCCTATACAATGCTCTTTGATTGAAGATCTACTAGAAATAGCTATTCTACAGTGAAAATGGTAATAAATACTACTGACAATTTTATAGAATGGTAATAGAGGGCAGATAATAATTAAAATAATATTTGAGCAGTTCTTAGGTGCCAGGTCATGTTCAAAGCATTATGTTTGTCCCCTTTATTCATTACAAAAATCCTGAGTTAGATTCTGTTATCCTAAAATTATAATGAAAAAGTGAAGTGCTAAGTTCAGGCAACTTTCCCACTCAATGTGATTTCGATTAATGTGCTTGGCCACTGAAGGACAAGGAGTTACTGGCATAGAGAAAGGACAGAAAGTGGGGAGCAGGGGTTGAAGGGGGAGAATCAGTAGAAATAAGCATCACAGGGCCTCGCCAGTGGCGCAGCAGGTTGAGTGCTGTGCTGTGAAGCTCTCTGCAGCCTCTACAGCATTAGTTCGATCCCTGCCAGCCAGGGAGTACCCACATGGCACGGCAGACCTCTCCTCCCTCACCAGCTGCTCCCCTCAGCAGTGTCTTTGGTCCATCTGCCTGCTCTGCTCCCTGCTCTCTCTGGTGAATCCTCTCACCCTCCCATGCCTCTAACCTGTACCCCAGTTCTTGGGGTAAATAAATAAATCTTTAAAAAAATAAATAAATAAATAAATAAATAAATCTTTAAAAAAAAAAAAAGAAATCAGCATCACATCAACAAATACCTTTGATTATGTATATACGATTAAACCCAACAAGATACCACCTTAGATTCAGACTCTGCGAACCACAGTGTAGTTTAATAACTCATAAAAATTAGAAACTGAAATTGATTTTGACTCTCTCTGTTACTGACTCCAGTCCATTCCCTAATGAACAGCACATTCTGCGACACGGTCCTGTTCCACTGCAGAGAGTGCCAGGTGGGCATGGAGAGCTCCCCCTCTCCCATTGGTGGTACACTGTTGTTTGACTTTTCCAAACTCGGATGCTCTGGGCACTTGGCTACAGGCCTTAGGGAAGCCATTTCCTCCCCCAGGGAGGTTCTCTGGTGGTGATGGCAATGCCGACTTACAAAAGAAATCGCTTATTAAAGAATTACATGTTTCTTTGAAAACTGAAGCAATAGATCATAAGTACATTTTTACTAAACTGTGAGGATTTTAGTTGTTCCACTTTAGAAGTACTTCCTTAAGGCAGGGGCCAGTAAGAAAAGTCTATCTTGTACACTCTGGTGAAGCATGGTAACTTGGAAAGCTGACCTCAACATTCACTTTGGATATGACTGTGTAACAAAATGGTGAGTCGGACATTAGATTTATGTGTCTTTGGCTTGATTTTCTGAATGTTCTTTCTGGGCCACACAAGCAGCCAAACCAGCTCTCGGCTTTTTCTTTTTTTTTTTTCCCAGTTCGACCCAAGAAGTTTTGTCATAAGGATAGACCAGTGAGAAATCTCAGGATAGGTCACAAGATACTGTTTTACACTCAAGGTAATTTATTGGTTGATATTTTCCCTACCATATGTTTCCCGGATATTTCCATAAGTGGAATTGGATGAGTGCTAGAAAATTCTCTGATATCCTCAATCCTCACCTTTGTGGCAGTTGATTCATCAGAGCTGTGATTTCTAATCTACATTTTTGGTTTCATTGTTTTTTACAAGCTCCTGTTTAATGACTATGAAATTGCAGTATGAAAGAGTTAAAAGTAGAGAGATGACAATGTGCTTAAGATTAGAATAAATTGGGGCTTTATCAAAAAAAGAAATATTTCAGAGCTAGAACAAAAGCATACTCCTTAAAAATTTATTTTAAATCCCAAATGGCCACTGATGGTTTTCATACCATATAATACATTGTCTTCCCACCAAAGTTGCATGGTTTCCTTCAACACAATGAATTCCTTGTGCTTTGTCCGAGTGCTGTCTGGATTTAATATATTTCTGTCCCAGCAGTGTAATAAGAGTAATTTACATCACTTCCTATTTAGTTTAAATTCACCAATGAACACCTACACAGCCCATACACTTGGGTGATTCTCTATTTCTGAACAAACAATTGCATTTTTTCTTGTAGTTTTATATGATTTTTTATAGTTTCACTATTTTAAACTGGTATGTGTATGTGAAAGAAAGGGAAAGAGAATTAGTTTCATGAGGCCATCATAATGCCAGCATCATCACACTTAACACAGGTATCAAAAAACAGTTTTACTCAGAAATGCCACAGAATTACTTAACTACATTTATTGCCATCAGGACACCCCATTTCTCTTATAGCTATGGTTTGCATGCACATATTGTAGTCCATTACCTTGGAAAGGATTGCAAGTCACTTTCAGTCTACTGTGGTGTCCAGATCCCTTAAAGCTTTCCGACTGTCCCAAACATCTAGGTCAGTTCCAGAAACTTCAGGATGCTGTCCCAGACTCCTCTGAACTCTTAAATTTGACTTTAGACCAGGTCATGGGGTAGAGTGGCTGAGGAGAGTTAAACATTGTTTGCCATCCTCGGGACCCTTAGCTTACATTAGTGAGGCCAGTTCTTTCCATTTATGAGCTAGGATCTATGGACCATCCTTCACCTTTCATTGCTGATTTGGAGTCATGCTTTGTTATACCTCAGTGTGAATCCATAGTACTTGGGTATCTATATCAATTCCTTTGTAATTATGTAGTAATATTACATATTTCCAGAGAGCATTTAAGTTGTATTTATTATATCTAAGGATACATTGACACATATATGACAGGGCACAGTGTAAAAAATAAATTTTGAAAATCTGGTTGACTGGCCTCTTTCTCCTTTTGCCCTGCTCAGTATCAACCAGGTATGTTCATTTCTCACACTGAACAATCTACCCATTGTGGCAGTGAATTTTCTGTGTCAACTTGGCTAAGCCACCGTGCCCAGATATTCGGTCAAACATTGTTCAGGATGATTCTGTGATAGTGTTTTTTAGAGGAGGTTAATATTTAAATAGATGGACTTTGAGTAAAGCAAATTACCCTCTATCATGTAAATAGGCCTCTTTTGATCAATTGAAGGCCTTAATTAAAGACTGATTGATTGTCACCAGCAGCTAGCTTTGGATTTGAACTGCAACTCTTCCCTCAGTCTCTAGGTTGCTAGCCCACCCAATCAGATTTTGGACTCACCGAGTCTCTACAGTCAATTTAGCCTATTCCTTAAATAATTTTTTCTAGATCAATAGGTAGATACATAAATTGATTGATGATTGATTGATAGACACAGATACCCTGTTGGTTTTGCTTCTTTGGAGAGCCCTAACTAGTACAGCCATCTATTTGGTTGCTCAGACTGCTGTTCATCTCCCTAACCTCAGAGTCTTACCTTCTTTATATGACAGTTCAGAATGTTTTGCTAAACATATGTGCTTTCTTCTTCATGAAAACTGGTGCCTTAAACGCATATCAAATAATGTACTTATTATCCTGTAAGAAGTTGGTTATATATCGTCTTCATTGTCAAATTATGAGCTACTTGAAAACAGAAATTTTGCCTTATTCATCTTTGAATCCACAGAGGCTGGCATGTGGTAAATACTTGACAAATATTTGTTGGCTACATAAATGATCGGATGTATATACATAGAATGTTAATAAGGAGATAGAGGCAATACTTTTGAACTAGATTACAGAGAACTATAAAGACTAAATTCTGGAATTTGGCCTTTATTATTTAAGCAATAAGGGATGAATGATATTTTTATTCTTAAATGAACATTTTATTAATTTTTTGAAAAGTAGTTCATATGTTTAATGTACTCATTATACATATGTTCACACACACAAATACACACAAATATGTTATGTTTTCCTAATGAAAGCATGAAAAATAACTGACAATTTAAAAGAGGTCAAAATTAGTATTTGAAGGAGGCTTATCAAATTGTATTCCATAATCTTTTAGTGACCAAAAAAAATTATTTATGGTAAAGTGTGACGTTTCTGTATTCACTAAATTAGAAAGGGGGCTTTTATCAACACGTCAAATACGGGGAAAGAATATTATGAAAGTTCAAAACTTATTAGTTACAAGGTACCAATTTACCTAAAAGTTTCTGCACAGACTCTTCTGCCTGTGCCCACGCTTGTTAGCATCTGATTATCTTTTCATGTTTTCAATCCACAAAGTCTTATGACAATTTTTAAAATGCCTTTATTTCTGTGATTTTAATACTTTGCACTTTTCCGAAAACAATCTTTACAATAATTCACATTTAGAAAACTGTAAATTGATACCATATCTTCTATGCGCATCTCTATATGGAACTAGCTTTCCTGTGACCATTTGATTATCTCTAGGTTTCAAAAACACTATATGACAAAGAAGTTTGAAATGCAGAAAGACAGCTTGTAGACAAAGTTCATTGCATCTGCAATCAGAAAATAAATTTTGGGGGCCTCCCTGGTGGCAAAGGGGTTAAGACACAGCACTATAAAGATATCTGCAGCTACTGCAGCACGAGTTCAATCCCCAGCCAGGGAGGTGACCCACATGGCGCAGCAGACCTCTCCTGACTCGCCCGCTGCTCCCCTCAGCATTGTACTATCGTCAATCTGCCTGTTCTGTTCCCCACTCTGTCTCTGGTGAATCCTCTTGCCCACCACATTTCTGGCCTGCAATCCAGCTCCTTTGTATGCATAAATAAATAAATCTTTAAAAACAAGAATGAACACACAATTATAAACCTGAGACATCCTGCAGGGGAGGAGGAGGGAGATGGATCGGAGGGAAGGAGGGAGGAACACAGGGGACTCTGGTGATGGTGCATGGGTGCATTGGTGAAGTTAATACTGTGGGGACTACACCTGGTGGGGGGAGAGAAAGCAAACATTGTTTAAAAATGAACAATGATGTAAAAAATATATATAAATTTAAAAAAAAAAATTTTCTTTGTTGAGTGTCGTACTTGCTGAGTAGGTAGAACTGTTGCTGAGAAACTTCACTTTCTATTCTGAAGAGTTTTTGCCTGTAGCATTCATGTGGCTTCATAACTTGCTGCTGTGACAGCAGGCACCTCAGGAGCAAGAAGTTAGGAGCTCATACAATACTTCCTCATAGCAAGGCCAAGCAGGAACAGGCCACCTCCTCACAGGGTTAATTGATATTTTCTTTCTTCTTCAATATTATTCTTACATTGTCATTTCCTGTCTTTTGTGAAGGATTCTGTAATATTAGAATCATTTATCCCAGATGGGGCCTAAAAATTTTAGCATTTGCTATTTCTTCTTCATATTCTATACTGACATGGCCATCTCTATTCACATAAAACCAAAAAAATAGTGTCTTTTGATGTGGAACGATGATGTATCTGTTCACCAACACACTGACTGTATTGTTGAAATATTTATTTCGATTTCGTGCATGGGCTGTGATGTGCTGGTCATGGGTTAGCTGTTTTCCACCAAAACTACCTACCACTTTCATACTTTTTTTACCTTAATCTGGGGATTATGCTTCGTGACAAGATTTGTCACCCATCCAGGAGGAGATAGATGGCATTTTCTATGACTCTGTAGCTGGTGCAAGGTGTGCCTCTATTAAAACCTTTAAGACACCAAGGATGACAAAGGAAACCTTTCGACTCCTTACCACTGTTTAATCTCTTGGCATTCTGTGTATATAAAGACTATCACTGGACAGAAAGCAGTAATAAAATCCAGAAGTAGATAAAGCACAAATAGTGAAACTCAGGTATTTGTAAAGCTGTATAAATCTGTTAGCCAGAAGTTGCAGTTTAATCTTTACATACATCGAAGTCTCAAGGTTAAGTGCTCCATAAAGCTCCACAAAAGCACTGGTGTTTGGCGTCTCTTCACTTCCTTATCAACGAAAAGCCTCTCCCATCATATTTCTTATAGGCCTACTTCTTTTGAATGTGTCATTGATGAGAGATTCCTGTACTTTAGATTTTAAAAAGTGCCGCGAGTCTCTTGGCATCAATTCATAAATGTGACTTGTTGGATGTCAACGTAAAGATGGAGAGTGACTGAAGTCACTTCTTGATAAATGGTATGTTGATGGCATTTTTTATTTCATGATGAGAAAAAAAAGACTTTCCACCAAACTTGGAAATGGATTCTTCTCCATTTGTGCCAGAGGAGCCAAGTAGTAGTTTCTAAGTAGGTTTTGAGGATAGAGGTAAGAAAGAAACTTGGGTAACTCATTCTGGTAGAGCTGAAGCCCTCCTCTTTGTCACAGAAACGGATGCTACCTAAGTGCTTACAAGGTGGAAAGGACAGCATGGAAATACTGGTTGTTCTGTCACCAGCAGTGTGATGTCTGCAAGCTTCCTGCCTCAGGAGACACAGTTTAATGTGGGGCAAAAAGACCGCCTACAGGGGTGTGTGAGGTTTCTTTTCAACCCAAAGTACACAGCACAGAGTCTGCCCCAAGGTCTGCATTCAGGAAGGGCTTTGTTCTCATTCCTGGCTCTTCAAGCTCATGATGGGAAGAGATTTCCACTCTATTCTATGGGATCAAATCCTACCACTCTCCACCCTTTCAAATTTCCTCCCCAAGAGAGCAGGAGAAGCTTGCCTGTTTTGTGAAATTGGAAATAAAATCCTGCCATTTGCAACAGTGTGGATGGACCTGGAGGATATTATACTTAGTGAAATCAGCCAGAAAGACAAACACCATATGATTTCACTCGAATGTGGTATATAGAGAAAACAAGCAAGCAGATGAACTAAATAAAACAAAAATAAACTTGTGGACTGTAAGACCCATTAGTGGTTACCAAAGGGAGGTGGGTAAGCTGGGACAAAGGAGACAATTATTTGCTGAAGGATAGAACTGAATTCTAGCAGCAAACTGAATGTGGTCTGTTCTCAAGTTGATTCTCAGTGAAGCACACCTGAAGCTTATAAAATGTTGTAATGTGGTGTTACTTCAATAGAAATGAGTGAGCAAGAGCACAGTGACTCAGTCCCTCTACCTCTCTGAGAACACCCAGGATACCCAGATTCTCAATCAAATCTAAAGCAAATAGCCTTTTATCATCATGATCGTCTTCCATGGTGTTTGGGGACATTTGCCTCCTATCTCCTGGAAGTAAATGTGATATTTTTCTTTGCAAGTGGGCTTTAACTATTGAGACAAAAGACATCACTACTGCTTGTGTCTGAGACAGTACCTGCCTTAAGCATACACAGATTAGTGGCTACTTTATTTTGGGTTCAGGGAAAAATATTCTTTCTAGCCCACCTTCTCAGTAAATATATTCCCTATTTGTTCACTTGGCATTTCAAATCACACATTAGACTTCATTTATTTGTCTAAGGCTTCTTATCACCTACTCAATAAGCCTGGAAGGGCAAAAGTGGTAGCTTTATCAACAGTCACACCTTAGCATGAATGAGTTTATAAACGTATTTGGAAGAGAAGGCTTGATTTAAAAGGAAAAATGAAGATAGTGCAAACACAGCCTTCTGTAATTGTGCTGTTTTTGTGGTCATTGTGCTTGCTTGCAGTGCTTGGGAGTTATGGAAGTTGAGAGGGGTAAAGGAGGAAGTTTGCAAAGGTTCATAAAGGAGAGATAAGAGTCCTGGAAAATAATTTTCACCTAGCTTATAGTTTTCGGGAAAATTCTTCCCAAGAAGCAAAGGACAGGTTACTCAACTGCATTAAAAAAAAAAAAAAATCAGCTATCTCAAATGTATCTTCTCTGTATTACACTAATCCCCTGAGCCACATCTTAGGGCAAGTTCCCTCTATCTTCTGGTCAATTCTTTGAAGTCAATTGTGATGTCTTTTTCAATTTTGTATCCTCTTTGAACACCTTACTCAATGCCTGAGCACCAAATACACTTAGAAACAACCACCAACATTTATTGAGCATTCTTCATTTGCCAAGTGCTGTGCTAGAGCTTTGCATGGTGGTTATCTTTGTCTGCTCAACAATCTTGCTACTAATATCATTCCCTTTTACAGATAAGGCAACTGATGTTCACAAAGGTTAAGCAATTGTCAAAGGTCACCTGACGAATAGATATCGAACCCAAGTCCATGTTTTGACCATTATATGCTAATGAATTCATCTATTACAGGTATTAAATTATATAATAAATAAAGAACATAAAACCAACATCACCAGGTTTGGTGACCGACCCCATGGTTTACTAGCTTTATAAATCTTTGGTAAATAAATCGGGCTTGCTGATCTTCAGGCACTTTATCTGGAAACTGGAGATTCTACATAGTAACAACTTCATAAGTCATTTAAATAAAACAGATCTGGGCCTCCCTGGTGGCGCAGTGGTTGAGCACTGGGTTGCGAAGCTGCCCACAGCCTCTGTGGCGCTGGTTCGATCCCCGGCTGCTCCCCGGCCACCAGAGGAGGGTCCCACATGGAGCGCAGACCTCTCCTGCTGCCCGCTGCTCCTCTCAGCAGTGTACTTTGGTCCTTCTGCCTGCTCTGCTCCCCTCTCTGGCTCTGGTGAATTCTCTCACCCTCCCGCGCTTCTGACTGTACCCAGTGCTTGTATAAGTAAGTAAGTAAGTAAGTAAATAAATAAATAAATAAATAAATAAATAAATAAATCTTTTAAAATAAATAAATAAAAAAAAAATAAAACAGATCTGAACTTTGGGTTTAAGCTTATTTTCCCCTTGATTCCTTTTTTCTTGTTTTTAGTTGAAATTTCATCTCAATTTAAATTTTTGATTGCATTACCATTGGTTTACATCAAAGTGTAGGATCTCCCTTCAGGTGTCATTAATGTAGGCCACCCCCCAGCAAAGCACCCATAGTCCTCACCATTGTCCATTGTGCTCTCTCCCCATTTTGTCCTCACCCTTCACTTCCTGTTACCTTCTACATCCACACAAAAGTATTCTCCGAAGTTCTAATGGAGTAAAGGACTTCAGGGGTGTTGTTACTGCTTACCTAAATGAAATAGCTGATCTTTCACTTGCCATGTGAGAAGCCATTTCTTGTTTCAAGACAATGGATTTTTAAGAAAATATCAAAGTCAGTTGGTATATATTTGGCAGAACTTGCTCTCTCTCATTTTAGACCGGTTCCTGATTTTTACCAATGACCTTTATTCAACATAAGAGTTGAATAAGCCCTGTACTTTCCCAGATTAAAAATACACATAAACCTGGAAACAGCCACCACAAAATATCACTGTGTAAACATGATAAAATGCAGAAGTAGATCATTTACATTCAATGAGTAACAAGGCATTTGCAGGAATTAGCTGTCCTTGACCAGCCCAATTCTGTTCATGCAGCAATGTTTTCATTTTATCGATGCCTATAAATAAACATTTCTTGTCTTAATGTGCCCTTTTTCTGCATTCAGCACACAAAGGGCTACATTTTATAGCAGGAGCTACAACTCAATATGCAGGGATGTTGCTTGATTCCTTTCCTCTTGCCTTGCACAGTCCCTGAAGTGCATAGTTTGTATCCCTGGGACTTTCAATTAGAAGAAAAAATGTATTGCCTGTGGGCCAGTTACCCACAAATCAGTCACCTCGTCCTTCTGTTCCTCCTGGTCATCTTTTAGGGGTTTTCATCACTTTGTAATGTAGCTATTGTTCTGGAGAAAGAAGTGAAATTAATAACCATAAGAGCACAGGTTGTAGGATGGCAGGGAAGGAGTAGGTATGGAGCCAGTTTCTTTCTGGTTTTGCTTTTGGATAATTGAGAGTTGAATATAAAATGCAGAGTCAGAGGAGACCAAGCTTCTATTTAAAAATTCATTTGATCAGCAAAAATGGCGCCACACTGTATCCACAAATCTAAATGGAATTTTAAAATACCTTATTAGCTCTTAACTCCCATACATGGAGCAACTATTATGTACAGGTATTGTGCTGTCTGCCTGAAAAATATTGTCTCATTTAAGTCTTATATGTCCCTGTGAGACAAGCATGACTACACTCATCTTAGAGGTAAAGACCCTGAGAATTAATGAAGTCAACCTGCTGCAGAGACACAGAGTGAGGAAGTAGCAAAGCTGGAATTGTCTGCCCCTGACCTAGGCTCTTAATCATTTGATGCTCCTTGTTGTCATCACTGTAACCCAGCCTTACTTAGAATCCTGGCCCCAGAGAAAAGGAACTTAGCTTGCACCATACAGATAAGAATTTATTACTATGGGGCCTCCCCTGGTGGCACAGTGATTGAACACTGGGCTGCGAAGCTGCCTGCAGCCTCTGTAGCGCTGGTTCGATCCCTGGCCGCCAGCTTGGGTCCCACATGGCACAACAGACATCTCCTGCCGCGCCCACTGCTTCCCGCAGCAGTGTATTTCATCAGTCTGCCTGATCTGTTCCCCACTCTGGCTCTGGTGAGTTCTCTCACCCTCCTGCGCTTCTGACTGTACCCAGTGCTTGTATGTATGTATGCATGTATGTTTGTATGTATAAATAAATAAATCTTTAAAAAAAAGAATGTATTACTATATATTATCTCCATTTTACAGATAATTGATGTTAACCAAATTTCCCTAGTTTTATTTCCCCCAATTTTCTGACATCTAGTTTTCTGACTTTCAATTAAAACAGTGTAAGATTCAATTATGAAAAATTCAAGAAATATTTTTTGAGGAACTATGACAATCACCAAAGAAATAGAGGAAATGAAATCTGCCATGCTGTGTTATTCAACAACAGCAGGAGGTCATGCTGGCACCAAGGTGGGAAAGGCAAATGTAAGTCAGCCAGGTAAAGCAAGGAAAGGCAAAAAGGGGAAAACAAGTGATTTGGTCTAAGAAAAAAAATAGAAATGTTTGTGGTTTTGGAGAAAGCAACTACTCTAGTATGGTTATGATGTAGATTGGAATCTTAAATTTGCTGAAAATTAGAATCACCTGGGGAAAATTAGCATCACCAGTCCCAAGTTGTGCTCTATATCTATTAAGTCAGAATACTTTGGGGTGGCAGGCAGACATCAGTGATGTTTAAAGCTCGCTGAATGATTTCAATGTGCAATCAAGTGTAGGAAATTCTTGTGAGGACTAGTATTTCCCAGAGTGATCTAGAGGGTGTTATCATCACCTGAAAAGACAAATCCTATGCATTGCGCTAGAGATGACAAGTCATTACACACAGATTTCTAGGACTCTCCCACAGAATTTCTGCTCCAATGGGCATAGGGACCTAAGTATTTGTTTTCCTAATAAGTTCCTAGGTGATGCTGATGCTGGTAGTCTGGGCACCCCACTTTGAGATGTACTGGCCCAGCGCCCCATTTCTCAAACTCCAATGTGCTATGCTCAACTAGGAATCTTATAGGATGGAGATTCTGAGTCAGTAGATCTAGGGTATGGCTTGAGGTTCTGTATTTGTACCCTATTCCCTGGTAAGATCAGTGCTGCTGGTCCTCAGATGACACTTTGAAAGCAAAAAGACAAATAAGGAGAGATGAAACTAGAAGGTAACCAGGAACCAGACCATGAAGAGTCTTACAATGTTTAGGGTGATTTCAAATCAGCTTTTAAAAAATAAGCGAAGGGCCTCCCTGGTGGCTCAAGGAGTTAAGCACAGCACTGTGAAGCTATCTGCAGCATCTGCAGCCTCTGCAGCATGAGTTCGATCCCTGGCTGGCCAGAGAGCTACACACAGGCGTAGCAGACCTCTCCTCCCTCACCTGCTGCTCCCCTCAGCAGTGTATTTCAGTCAATCTGCCTGTTCTGCTCCCCACTCTGTCTCTGGTGAATCCTCTCTCCCCCTGCATCTCTGGCCTGTACCCCAGTCCTTGTATGCATAAATAAATAAATCTTTAAAAAATTAAAAATAAAAAATAAGCAAAGAATGGCATGTGGGTTGGTTTCTCCCATCATTCTGCTGTGCCTTCCATAGCCTCAACATCAGCCTATCAAGACTGCTAGCCAGTGGACCTCTCCAGTCTCTCCCGCCATCTCTCCTAGCAGTGTATTTCAATAAATCCATTTTTGTGTCCTCCACTCCACCCCTGGTGAATTCTTTCACCCCTGTGTGGCGTAGACCCCTATTCTTCTCCGCACCATTAAACCGTGCTTTAGAGTAATTAAAAAAAAAGACAGCGACCAAGAGTAATTAAGGCTTTGTTTTTTAATTTTACTTATCTAACATGGGAAGAGTTTTATTCATGAAATAAAGCTTCCTTATTGGTTGGTTCAACTAACTTAGTCACCACACCCGCAATTCCATTAGTAAATGTCACCAGGGAGCCCACATCAATTGTCTCAGTCCTGAACTTCAAATCAATCATTGACAAGGGGATGGAAAGCTTCATGACTGGCCGGACTAAGCAGGTCTTACCTTCGTAGCAAAGGCCAATCCCTAAAACCGCTTTACTGCTGCATGGTAGGAGAGAAGGGCTGGGAATGGATGATGAGAGGCTGATCACAATGAGAAATACAGATTATGAATGATTTTTCAAAGTGTTTTTTTTTTTTTCCTGAGGACTTCAGTGATTATTGAGGGATTTTAAGTAGAAGGGTGGCAATCTCAATAATGCCCTTGGACCAGAACACTTGGGTTAGGGGTAAATAACTTGTAGTGGACAAGGAAGTGAGGAAGGCATTGCATTCATCAATAATAATGGCTTCATCTTAGGTCATGGAATTGCAAAGGGAAAAATGGGAGACTGGGTGATAATTTGATTTAAGTGGGGGAAAGAGAACTTGAAGTCCACATGCATGTTTCTGGCTTTGATAATGAAACATAAGGAAAAAGTTTTAAAGAGCCAAGACTTCAGATAAAGTTGCCCAATAACAATGTGAACTACTTGTATAGCTCATCACTCTTCATTTTTGCACAATGTAGGCTTTCTCCTCTCAGGTGCAGTCCCCATGCTCTATTTGAAAATGAAGGTATAGTGTGGGAAGAGAGGCCAAAATAGAATGATGGGAGATTCCTAAAAGTGACCAGATTCAAGGGGAGGACAGAAAAAAGGCACTTTTATAAAAGAGACTGAGAAAGACTAGGTTAAGAATCAGATCACAAATGAATGTGCTGTTGCAGACAGTAATGAAAGACACAAAAGTTCTCAGTACAGAAAGCTACAATTAGTACGAAAAGTATTCACTTTAGTCACTATCAGCTAATTAGATAATATATATTGGAGTGGGTGGACTTAGAAGTGAGGAGTGGATAATTAAAGGCAGTGGAGTTAGCAGGTGTAGACAATTCCATGATGACATGCTATGAGGGCTATAACTAAAGGTGAATGTGAACTTTTCTGGGTGGTTTTTTTTTTGTTTGTTTTTTGTTTTTGTTTTTTGTAAAGGAGATATTAAATGTATAACAATCATGCTACATACTGCAGTGGTGTTCAGGAACCAACTCACAGCAGCCCATGAGAGAGGACTGAGTCTGCCTCTTCCCAACTCTATATTAACAAATATCACATGTGTAGCTTGAAGTTAGACATAGTGGGAGACTTTAGTCTGGTGTCTGGCAAATGCTACAAATCAATGTTTCTTTCCGTAGAGTGCCAGTTGTTAAACATTTACTCTCAATGCTACTGCCTACCAGTAACATTTCAGAAGCTACAATAGATACTTGACATGTTTTTTGGCTGCCGAGCATCTGAACTCCCCTTGCTGTTTGGGGAGCTCCTGATTTCAAGCATCCCAGCGAGGAATAGAATTTGTTTTTTCAAAAGATTTATTGATTTATTTATTTACTTTTATTTATTTATACAAGAACTGTGGTACAGGCCAGATGCGCAGGAGGGTGAGAGGATTCATCAGAGACAGAGCAGGGAACAGAACAGGCAGACTGACTGAAATACACTGCTGAGGGGAGCAGCCAGCGAGACAGGAGAGGTCTGCTGCACCATGTGGGACCCTCGCCCGTGGCCAGGGATCGAACTGGCAACTGCAGAGGCTGTGGACAGCTTCACAGCATGGCGCTCAACCGCCTGTGCCATCAGGGGAGGCCCGAAATAAGAGTTTATCTCTCACTTGCAAACCTGAAAATATCCATGCCCCTGGCAGCCATGATTAGGATACCTGACACTCCCTTCTGGACTTCAACTCTGAAGAAAGCAATATAAATAAAAAGGAACAGTGGGGGATTCCTTTCTGCAGAGCAGACAGCAACTAGGGGTTGCAAGGCAGTGAGTGTTGCAATGGGAGATGCTCATCACCATAGCCATGTCCTTTGTTTTAGCTTGGCTGTGATTCTGGCTTCCAAAATACTTTTTATTTGTTTCTGGTCTTTCGAGCCTATGTCTCTCACCTTCCCTATCATTTCTGAGCTTCTCTGCATCCATTCAATATATAATTATACATTAGTGAATAAAACAAATGAACACCTCCAACAAGCATAGAGCTTACATTCTTCCCAAAAACCCAGAGACATTTTCTGTAATTCTGATTGATAGTGAAGCAATTGACAGTGATGCCCCAATTATTGTGTCATAGTTGGTGTTTTGATTCAGTTTTGTTAGGGGGAAAGGATGTCCTGAGCAAACTCCATACAGGCTTTGTGGATGCCACCCCCACTCCATTAAGACACTGGAAACTACAAATCCCATGATCACCAAAGGGAAGGTTGTGAGAGTTTTTTAACTGGCCGTGTGGCCCGGGGTCACTCTTTTGGCCACAGGGCATGCTCAGTTTTTCGGCAGCTCGGCAGGTCATTGGGATTCCAGGTCAGCGGAAGGGGTAGGGCGCGTTTATGAACTGACCTACCTCTTTTTCTCCCTGAGTTATTCATTTTCCCATTTTCCCTTCCCTTGTAAATAAACCTTTTATCAACCTTTTGTGTGTGTCTGCAATTTAGCATTAATAAGGCCCCTTTTCGCACACAGGTGAGGCCCCACAGTCAGGTGTTACTCTGTAACAGTTTGATGTTACTAAGAGGTATCCTTGGGAACAAGCCCACTGAGGGGAAGAGGAAGGAAGCAGCATCCAGCAAGGGAAATGTTATGCAATGAAGCTGGCCCATCAATAGCCTCAGGCAGCCCCAGAGGAGCTAGAGAGCTAGAATGCTGCTTTAGTATTGTCCTAAGCTTGTCAAGAAACTTCTTCACTGACTGTGGGCCTCCTGGGAAGAGGTGTGACTGTGGGCCAGGTGGCTTTGGCAGTGGAAGCAGTCACTGAAGGGTGCTTGTGGTGGAAGACGCCTGCTGACCGCAGACCCAGTAGCTGGAGTCCTTGGGTAACACATCACAGTGTCCTTACGTGCAGCTAACACCCGATGTTTTAAACAAACAAAAATAGGAAAAAGAAATGAGATATAAAAATTAGGAAAGTAAGAAAAATAAGTAAATAAAAATTGTCACTTATGGTCAATAATGTTATACATATAAAAAATCCAAGATTTTTTCTTTAAAGATTTATTTATTTATACAAACACTGGTTACAGTCAGAAGCGCGGGAGGGTGAGAGACTTCACCGGAGTCAGAGCAGAGAGCAGAGCAGGCAGACTGATTAAGTACACTGCTGAGAGGAGCAGCGGGCAGCAAGAGAGCTCTGCGTGCCATGTGGGACCCTCGCCCAGCGGCCGGGGATCGAACCGGCGCTGCAGAGGCTGCGGGCAGTTTCTCAACCCAGCGCTCAAGCGCTGTGCCACAAGGAAGCCCCAAATCCAATATATTTTAGAGCTGATTAGACTTTAAAAGATACTTGACAACATCAACATATAAAATCAATAATACCCTTTGTCATCATTAGTAATAACTGATGTAAAAAAATCATAATAAAATGATCCATTTTGCAATAGCTATAAAAGAAGTAGATATCAAGAAATAAATTTTAAAATATTAAAATGATCATTATATGAAGGAACATTTATGAACTTTTAAAATGATTAAAATTATGAAAGAAGGCCCAAAAAAGGGAGATATAGGCCATTTTCAAGAAAGGAAAGCTAAGTATCTCAAAGATGTCAATTAATCTAAAACTTACATTCAATTACAAACACAATCCTGTCATAGTATTTTTATTGGACTTCACAAATTTGTGCTGAAATTCATATGAAAGAGAAAAAAAATCTATGAATTGTCAATTTTAGTTCTAGGAAAGAAGAACAACTTACATAAATAGAGCTGAAAATTGAAACCAGATAATTTGGCTCAAGAACCCACAAATTAAATCTAGCCACAGACTGGGAGAAGATACTTTCTACATATAGAAAAAAACTTAATTCACAGACTATGTCTTGGTTCCCACCTATAAGTTAATAAGAAACAGACAAACCAACAGAAAAAGACAAGAGGTATAAATAGGCAATTTATAGAAGAAAAAGGCAGAATGAAAAAAAAAAATACACAAGAAGATGCTCCATGTTAGGAGTAATGAAGATAAGTCAAAATTAATATGAATTTTTTCACACTTGGATTGGGAAAAATGATAAAAATCTGGAAATTCCACATGATAACAAATAGGAAAAAAGTGTCATGGTACTGATAAGATAGAAAATAAGTCCAACTACAATGGGGAAGTAATTGTGCAATGTGTTTTAATGTGTCAGGAGTCCCTACCCTCTTACCCAGATTTTCTACTTCTCCCTCTTGCGCAGTTGTTCTCAGCTGAAGCTGCTTATCAGAGTTATCTGCAAGGCTTTTAAAAATCAGACTTAGAGGGGCCTCCCTGGTGGCACAAGGGGTTGGGACGCAGTGCTGTGGGGCTGTCCGCAGCCACTGCAGCGCGAGCTGGTCTCCCACCGGGAGGTGACCCACATGGGGTAGTGGACCTCTCCTGTTGCGCCTGCTGCTCCCCTCAGCGGTGTGTTTCAGGACATTTTTTTAAATGGATTTATGGACTCAAAGTATTGAATACGAACTATTCTGTTGTGCTCCCCACTCTCTCTCTGGTGGGTCCATTTGCCTCCACATCTCTGGCCTGCACCCCAGCTCTTGTATGCATGGATGGATAAATCTTAAAAAAAAAAAAGACTCGGAGATTTTATTTAAATAGGTCTGGTATAGGACCATGAGGACTATTAACCTAGAGAAACTGTCACATTTGTGTGCAAAGAGACAGGGGTGTGCTTACAAGGCAAAAATTTGGTAACTAGCCAAATGACTCTTGTAGGGTAAGGTAAAAGTATCAGGCTTCTCTGCCCTCCTGCCATCAAGATAGATGCGGGAACCCTGTGGTCCTGAATGCATGCCTGATGCCGGACACCTGAAGTGGGCACACCTTGGCTGAGAGGCTGAGTTTATAAGGGCGGCAGCGTGGGGACACTAGAAGCCAAGAACGAGCAGAAGCCAAAAGAAGAAGAGAAGTAGAGAGAAGGCCGGAGAGCCCAGATAGAGTGAGGATTTGCTGAGGGCTGGGAGGCCTGCCAGCCTCCCGGCCCCCCAGCACCCCTGCCTGCCATGTGCCTGGTAAATCTAAATAAAAAACTTGCAAAAGCCACTGAGGACTCTGACTCCTCCTTTACCCGGTTTGCTGGATCAGAAAACCTGCTCTGTGGCCCATTCCTGACTCTACAGCTCTTAACAAGGGAATGTCTAAATACACTGTGGTGTGTCTGAAATAATGTGTATGTGTGTGCACATACATGCGTGGGAGAATAGAGAGCTGAACATTGTTTACTTGATGGAAAATGGAAAGAGCCAAAGAGGTGGAAAAGACCTGCGAGGACTGGGTGATGGAGGGAGGATCCAAGAACTACTTTGGAGTAAAGAGCAGAGCACAGGTGGGGCCCAGGTCTCCAGAAAGCTCAGTTAATTAAGAGGAGCGTATTTATTTCTTCTATGCAAAGTTGTGACAGGTCAGGTTCTGTATTCGGCCATCCATCCTCTTCCAACAGCCATTACAGGGCATTGCAGGTAAGTGGTGGTGAAGGTTTGGGAAATGAGGTTAAGGGATGCCTGCAGGCGGGGTATGTTTTATCAGTGAAATAGATTAATCATCTGCTGAAGGGTGGGGAATAAGGCAGTTAACAATAGTCCTTCTAGAAGTCAAAGATGTTTAAAATCAATTTTTATTGGTTTTCAATTTACTTTTTATCTAATCCAATAAAAGTATTTTCATTTTTAAAATTAACTTTCAATTTTTCATGTGTTTCAAACCCAGAGCCAGGGTTTTTGGTTTTTGTTTGTTTGTTTGCTTGTTTGTTTGTTTTTGGTTATTTTTTTGCTTTTTACTTGAGCAGCTGGCATTCCACACACTCTGGGCAGGACTGTCATTTGCAAAGGAATCATTTCTGCATGCGGTTTGTACGTCAGGCACAGACGCATCTTTGAATAATGCTTCATAATTCCTAATACAAGGACTTCATAGATATTTATGGACAAAAATGGAGGCATTTTTGGAACACTGCTGAGATTTTCAGCTATACTGGCATTTAAAAATTGTACCAAAATGATGACACATTAGTCAAAAGCAGAGACAAGTTGAGAAACTGCAATTCCTGACTCAAAACTGAGGCCACACATCTTTTCCCAAGGGTGCCCACAAAGGTTTGAGTTCTCTGAAGAGGCCAGCAGCATATGGATAGAATGTATTAAACAAAAGACCCAATAATGTGACTGTTGCTTTTGAAGGCCTCAGAAAAGAGCCATTGAGCTAATTTTTGGCACCAACCATTTGACAAGAAAAGAAGCTATGAGAAAAGGGAAATCTAAAATTGTTCTTTCACTGGAGACTTATTATCAGTTGCACATACAGTTACTAAAGTTGCTCTTACACTCTACACCTGCAGCATTGTGTCAGATAATTATTTTATTCTTTGCTCATTAGAACAAACAGACCTCCCAGAGAGTAATGTGCATTCTTATTTTTTTTAATGGCTTTATGGACTCAAAGTATTGAATACCAAGTTTTCTGTGGGTTACTGAAAAGGCACAGAGGGATTCTAGAACAGACTGGTTGTCAAAGTCCAGGCGCCTTTGTAGCCAAGGAAATGGACTTAATTTAATCCAGGTGACTGGCTATTCAACACAATCTTTTCTTAATTAGTTGTACCTTGACCTCTTCTTGTGAAGTCTCTTTCATGATCTAACTAACTAGTCTTATTTTCCCACACAACTTCCCACAGTTGAATCGTGATAGAAAAATCTATTTGTAAAACAAAGTTCCTTCATTTGAAGCATATCCAAGTGGCCAAGAAGAGGCAACTGCTCTCTCTACTAGTTTTCTGAAGATGATTTTTTCCCCAAATGAAAATTGTACAAGGCAATTCTTAGAACTTCAGGAATCTCAGCAGCAACACTAGAATTAGAAAATTTTAAGGGCCTCTCTGGTGGCGCAAGGGGTTAAGACGCCACACCTCTGGCCTGTCCCTCAGTTCTTATATGCATAAATGAATAATCTTTTAAAAAAGAAAATATTAGAAAATATTAAAACATTTCACATGTAAAAGGTAGGATTCTAGGAGAGTCCCCAAGATTCTCAAAGAAAGGAAGGAATTTTCTAGATGTAATTAAAAAAAAGTCCTGATTATCCTCAGTAGGCCAGACCTTACCGGGTAAGCCCTTTAAAGAAGTCACAGGGATTCTCTAGTTGGCCTTGAAGAAGTAAACTGCAATGGTGTGGAGAGGGCCACATGGCAGAGAAGGGGCTAGTGATGGGGCTCTCCTCTGAATGTGCCAGTCTGGGGCCACAAGACTGAATTCTGCCAATAACCGGTGGACTTGGAATAGCCTCAGATAAAATCACAGTCCTTGCAAACACCTTGCTTTCAGCCTGGGCAGACCCCAAGCAAGGATCTGGCTAAACTATACCCAGACTTTTTTTTTTTTAAGATTTATTTATGCATACAAGAACTGGAGGACAGGTCAGAGATGCTGGGGTGAGAGGATTCACCAGAGACAGAATGGGAAAGAGAACAGGCACATGGAGTGAAATACACTGCTAAGGGGACCAGCAGGTGAGACAGGAGAGGTCTGCTGTACCATGTGGGTAGCTCCCTGACCAGGGATCTAACTCGTGTTGCAGTGGCTGCAGATAGCTTCATAGGTTGCATCCGAACCCCTTGCACCATAAGGGAGGCCCTGTACCCAGACTCTTGACACACCAACACATGAGAAAAAACATTGTGTTGTTTTAAACTAATTTTGTAGGATCTTGTCATGCAGCAATAAAATTAATATGGTGAAATAATGTCGATGCAGCTTCTTGACTTGAAGATAGAAAGTTAACCTTTTACAAGGTCTTCTAGTTTCTAGATCACATATATCCAGCTTTAGCACAAAACATTCTTTTTAAGAGTGTAACTTCCAGTTGTCATCTGCACAGGCCTGTCAAATGCCTGAGAGAAATAATAGGATAATGGAAGACAGAATTCTCACCTTTATTCTACCCTCGTGGGCATGGTGAATGAAGCTCACCTTAATGACACTCTCCCACGACTGTATCCAGTTCAGTTCCCTCTTGAAGGTGGCAACTACACCCCTTTCCACACTTAACAAAGCAAAAGATTGAAAATGTTATAATGGGGGTAATGTTGAATCCACTCAATTTATTTTTAAAAAATGACTTGCTTCCAATGTTTGGAAATTTAGCTATTAATACACTGTGACAGCCCTCACAACTAGTGTTTCTTCATCAAAGCTGTAAGCTTTTCTTCTTTTCCTCTTTCTTCTGCTCATCTTCCTCCTCCTTGTCCTCAACCTCCTCAACCTAGTCCTCTTCCACATTCAATAAAGACAGAATTCACTGTGTAAAGCACTGTAGTAAGTCACTTAAAATTGGTCTCTCCTAGGTTTCTTACCCCAAGCTGTTCTTTTTAATTGGATCCAGAAGATCTGTGGTTATTATGTCTGTTTCCACCTATCAATCCCTTACCCTACCTTTCTTAACTTTATAGTCATTTCTTCATTTATCATGACAGAAATTGGGGAAACTTAAGGTTACAAGCTCCTTGAGGTTCCTCTTATTTGTCCCTGGAACATACTTAGTTCAAAAAATATGGTTTTGGGGGCCTCCCCGGTGGCACAGCGGTTGTGAGCTGGGTTGCGAAGCTGCCCGCAGCCTCTGCAGTGCCGGTTCGATCCCCGGCTGCTCCCCAGCCACCAGAGGAGGGTCCCACATGGTGCGCAGACCTCTCCTGCCGCCCGCTGCTCCCCTCAGCATTGTCCGTTGGTCCTTCTGCCTGCTCTGCTCCCCGCTCTGGCTCTGGTGAATTCTCTCACCCTCCAGCGCTTCTGACTGTACCCAGACTGTACACATCTGTTTAAAAAACAAACAAACAAAACCAAAAAACAAACAAAAAAAACAATCAAAAACACACAAACAAAAATACGGTTTTGAATAATGGCTGACTGGGCCTCCCTAGTGGCGCAAGGGGTTAAGACACAACCTATGAAGTTATCCGCAGCCACTGCAGCACGAGTTTGATCCCTGGGCATGGAGCTACCCACATGGCGCAGCAGACCTCTCTATCTCACCTGCTGCTTCCTTCCACAGTGTCAGTCTGCCTGTTCTGCTCTCCACTCTGTCTCTGGTGAATCCTCTCACCCCCCGCACCTCTAGCCTGTTCCCCACCTCTTATATGCATAAATAAATAAATCTTTGAATAATGGCTGACTGATGGAAAATGATCTTTCCCCACGAGGGTATTCAGGTATTTTTTTTTTGTCTTGTAGTTTGTAAGATTTAAATGAATACATACATATATGTACACCATACACTATTTTGTCTACATACATTCAAAATAACAAAGAAATAAAAAAGTATATGCAATAAAATGCAGTAGTAGTTTTTGAAACCCAATGAAGGCATAAGGGTATTATGTTTTAAAATTGATTGCTCAAAAGCTATCAGAGAATAAATTTTTAATGTCATTAAGAGCTTGAATTGCATACAAGTTAGTAGGTGACTGAACTGAGTTAAATTAATATGTTTTGCCTTTTGGCGTGTTTTGTTAGTTATTTAATGATATTTTTCTAAAAAATGAAATGTTCCAGGAGAACAACATTAAACATAGCAATATTTCCATTCATCACATCCAAAGAAAGAGTTTTCTCATTCTGCTCATTTTTGTGGCCCATTTCTGTTTTGTGAAACCAAAGGGAATAAAGATGAGGAAAGGAATTTGGGGGCAAAAAAGCAAACTTATTTTACTACAGAATTTTGAGAAATTACCTTTCTCAAGGACAGTTATTCTGGATCCTTGGTGAGGTCCTTTAAAGAAAAAAAATCATTATTGGGTCTCCCTGGTGGCGCAGGGGTTAAAGACAGAGCACTATCAAGCTAGCCACAGCCACTGCAACATGAGTTCGATGCCCAGCCGGCCAGGGAGCAACCCACGTGGAGCAGTAGACCTCTCCTGTCTCACCTGCTGCTCCCCTCAGCAGTGTATTTCAGTCAATCTGCCTGTTCTGCTCCCCACTCTCTCTGGTGAATCCTCTCACCCCCTGCAACTTTGGCCTGTACCCCAGTTCTTGTATGCATAAATAAATCTTAAGAAACTTATTATTGAGGTATTATTGATATGCAAAATGCTGTATATATTTAATGTATACAGCTTGGTGTCTTAGAAATATGTATATATATATGAAACCATCACAGCAGTCAATGTCATAACATGACCATCACTTTCAAAGGTTTCCTCCTACCTTATTTATTTATTTATATAATAAGTACATTTAATATAACAGCTGCCCTCAGCAAATTTTTTTATTGAAGTAATATTGAGTTATAACATCATACAAGTTTCAGTGTGTATCATTGAGCATCAACATGTGTATATCTTACATTAAGTTCACCACCAACAGTCCAAATCTTTCTATCAATCACCATACCATTGTCTCCTCTGATATATTTTACTCCTCTCCCCTATGTCCTTCTATTCTGGAAAAAAAAAAAAAGCCATTGAGATTTTGATAGGGACTGCACTAAACCTATGATTGTTTTAGCACCAGTGTAAAACTTAAATAAAAGTGAAAAATGGACTTGAGTGAACAGAGAATTGAGAGAGGAAATCATTTAAGATCATTTGGGGTCATGGCAATAGTCCTGACCCGCGATGAAGTTAACCTGAGCTGAGGCAGAGGGGTGAGAGGGGACAGACCCAAGAGGATTTTGCAGGTTGAATTTACATTTGTCAAATATTTATAAAATGTCTACCCCATAGCAATAAGTGTCCTAGGCACCAAAGACACAAGGGAACAAAGTTGCCAAAGGTCTCACTGTCAGGATTTATTAATGGACGGTGATGATTGCGTTGGAGAATAATACAGCTGGGAAACAGGAAAGGAAACATTAGGGAGAGGGGAATCGGAGTTGCTCTCTTTGAGGGCCCACTCAGAATGGCATCATTAATGTAGCTACACTATAAAATGGGGCTGAAGTCAAAGACTGTTACAAGTGGCGCCCCTAGAGGGGGGTGCTGGTGCGTATGGATAACCCCAGGCAGAATACGAACAAAGTATCGGTGGGGTGGAGGCGCAGCGGTTGAGCGCTGGGTTGCGAAGCTCTCCGCAGCCTCTGCAGTGCCGGTTCGATCCCCGGCCTGTGGGTGAGGGTCCCACATGGCACATAGACCTCTCTTGCCACCCGCTGCTCCTCTCAGCAGTGTATTTCATCAGTCTGCCTGTTCTGTTCCCCGCTCTGGCTCTGGTGAATTCTCTCACCCTCCTGCACTTCTGTCTGTACCTCAGTGCTTGAATAAATAAATCTTTAAAAAAAAAAAAAAAAAGAAAGAAATAAATATAAGGGACTGCTGAAGCAGCCCCCGGACTCAGCATTCAGGATTTTAAGCCATCTTCAGGATTCAAGGTCAGCCATTTCTGCCCCCATCATGCCTATCTTCCAGATGTTGTTGTGGGCCTCTGCAAGACATGGAGAGGCATTCAGTAGCCAACGGAGAAGAAAAATTTGGAGAGTTTGCATGTAGCCGAGCTACTGAAACTGTTACCAGTTTTGCTGCTGTTATAACTTGGAAAGGAAAGGTGAAGACCCAGGTGTCTCACTGAGCTGCATGAGTGTGAGCTATTTGTCAAGTGTTCTGCTGCTGTAGCTGCCATTTTGAGTATCACTTGTCTGGTGCTGTGCAGCTCCAGTCAGCATCTCCTGTTGTCACTTCTGCTGTCTTCATGAGTTGGATCCCGGCCTGTTGTGTGGTTGCCACGTGGTCCAGGCCCTCAGTGGTGGGAAGATGCTATCTTGGGACAGTTTGTGTTTAAAACTATAAAACACTGGCTCAGGGGAAGTAAATGGCCATTTGTGGCCGATGTAACTCTTTGTTTTCTCTGGCTTGTTAAGTAAATACTATTATTGTTCTCTGAACATGAGTGGTCTTGCAATTAAGCTAGCAGGTGAAGAACTCAGATAGTGACTGGTAAACGATTTGGACACTGTCCTTGGCCAGTTTTAGTGCCCCTGTTGCACTGTATCAGTTGGCTCATGAAGACAGCAGAAAACACAACAGGAGATTCTCACTGGAGCTGCTGAGAGGCCCCAGCACTGCATCAGACAAGCAACACTCAAAATGGCAGCTGTAGTAGTCAAACAACCTGACAAACGGCCACACTCACGTAGCTCAGTAAGGCGCCCGCTCCCGGGTCTTCACCTTTTCCTTCCAGGCATTAACAGCAGCAAAGCTGGGAACAGTTTCAGTCACCCTGCTACCTGCAAAGCCTCCAAACTTTTCTTCTCTGAGCTTGGCTGCTGGAAGCCTCTCCATGTCCTTCAGAGGCCCACAACAGCGCCTGGAAGATCGGCATGGTGGGGGCAGAAATGGCTGCCCCAGAATCGCTGAAGATCTGAAAAGGCTGAAATCCTGAACGCTGAATCCTGGGGGCAGCTTCTGAAGTCCCTTATACTTTATCAGAGTGTCCACCCCCACTGATAGTTTGTTCATAATTCTCTTGGGGCTATCCATCCTCACCAGCAGCCCCCTCCAGGGGGCGCCACCTGTAATAGTCTTTGGCTTCAGCCCCCTCTTACAACACTAAGCCAGTCCATAAAGGAGCAGCCTTGGGAACCCACAGGGAGATAATTGCAGGAAGGGGAGGCAGCAGGTGACAAAGGGAACTTCAGTATGAATCCCTGGAACAGGGAGCAGGAGGTTAAAAGCAGGAGGAGATAAGACAGGAGCTTACCCAGGGGCCAGTTCTTGGAGGGCCTTGTTGATTAAAAGATTTTTTTTTTTTTTTACTTTTACTCAGTGAGATGAAAGCTGTTTGCATGTCTAGTATTTACTCCTAACTAGCTTAGCCATATTTAGTCATGTAGCTTAAAACTTTCTGAGCCTCAATTTCCTCTTCTTTAAAATGGGTATGGAACTAAAACTTACATGGCTGGTGTGAGTTGAAAAGCACTTGAGTACTGAGTCGGGTTGAGGACTGAGAGGTTAGGTAGTGAGAGTTTCTGCAGTTCTGGCCTGCACAACTAGATAATTGTGATATTTTCTAGGAGGAAACATAGGAAGAGAGTCAGATTGGTGAACAGAAGAGAGAAATAATGAGCTCACTTTGAATTCCAAGGCCCGCCCTGTGATTTTCCAAATAGTCCCCATTATGGCTAGTTCTGTGGATGTTGACTCAGGAAAAAAGGGTTGCCTGGAGATATGGATTTTAGGGAAAGACAGCAGCTAAGTAAAATGTCAGCTCATCTTAACACAGGGGGCCCTTAGGCAGTCAAAAATCTTTTCTCCACTGATACCATACTTTTCCTGATCTCCCTGATGTAAAAAAGACTCATTAATCTATAAAACACTGATAGACTTTGAAAATTTGCTGTTCTTTTGATTTGTACTGGGATACAAAAGGGAAAAGCTGGGCTTTCTGTTTTTGTGGTGGCCCAGGTTGAATAGGGGAATAATCTGCAGAGGAAAATAAAGAAAAAGGAGGGGGGAACTATAAAACAATTCTACATCCATTACTCAAATCTCCTTCTAACTATTTCCCTCTGGCTCCAGGAATCATACAACAGGTGGTCAGAGGATCCCTGGTAGCCAACAGCTTGATGAACTTTGCTCTCTTTTCTATAGCAACTTCCAACTTGCCTCCCCCACCCCCCATCAAGTTCTCTTTCCATTTGTTTGTTTGTGTTTTCCCAGTTTCCGCTGTGTCTTCCTTTCTTTTAAGTGTAGGCTCTTCCTCCGTTTTTCTACTTGCATTGTTATCCCTCATTTTGATATACTTGCCTAGGTTAAATTGATTAATTATTCCTGATCATATGAGTCATTGCCATTCAAGTGTACATCCATATGTAGTTAAACATTACTGAATCATGACATCACCTGCCAAAGGTTCAAGGGGATGGTGTCTACCAGTCTCTCTCCTTACCCTCCTGAGGCAGTATCCTTACAATGACCCCCAAGAAGCTCTACGTACCCAGCAGGCACCTAGTGCACACCTGAGTTTCCTGTCCTGAGAGGGGAGACAGACACTGCACCCAATGCATCTAGCATCCCCATAATGGAGGCCAAGAGGTGAACATTTAGGAAGGAGGCATCATGAGCCTGGAAACAGGTGTCACAAGACCAGAAATTGGAGGTGGGGGTAGAAATAGTGAATACAATTATTAAGCCAGGTATAAAATGAAAAATCCCTAGGCACCAACTGCTATAGTATTAGACTACAGAAAGTATCCCAAGGCTGCTATAGAAAGTATCCCAAGGAGTAGACCAGGTGGGAGTGCGGAGATGGAGGGCCATTGAAGAGAATCACAGGTCCTTACAAATCAAATTAGTCACACCCTAGAAGTAATTAATTTAACATAGATATGAATTCTACAAAGGAATGAGCCCCTTCTAAAGAGAAGAACAGTATTTCAGTGCAATTTCTGCACAGGCAAGAGGCAGCTCTCCTCCCTAGACTGCCTGCCTGTGTCCATGCAGGCATCACTTTCTTATTTTTTTTAAGTTTTCTAAAAGATTTATTTATTAATTTATGTATACAGGCCAGAGGTGTGGGGGGTGAGAGGATTCAGCGGAGACAGAGTTGGGAACAGAACAGGCAAACTGACTGAAACTCACTGCTGAGGGGGGCAGCGGATGAGTCAGGAGAGGTCTGCTGCACCATGTGGGTTGTTCGCTGGCTGGCTGGGGATTGAACTCGTGCTGCAGTGGCTGCGGAGAGCTTCATAGTTTGCGTTTTAACCCCTTGCGCCATCAGGGAGGCCCATGGCCATCTCTTTCTTAAACCTACCACCCCCAAAGGCAGCTCTCCTGCCTGCCTGTGACTATGCAGGTGTTTCTTTTCACCAAACTTCTCCCTCTGCAAAGCAGCAGAGACAGCTCTCCTCCTAAGTCTGCCTGCCTGTGTCTATGCAAGCATTCTTTTCTTTCTTTTCCTTTTTTTATATAATAAACCAGCCCTTTTGGATATAACTAAACATCTCTGCCTCATGGAGATAACTCGCCGTGTGCTGCTGAAAGTGGAGCTCTGGTGAAACTTCTCAGAAGAAACCAAAAGAAACCATTCTCTGAACCCAACACCACTCCAAATCAACAGCACCCCATCCCCCTGCGGCTTTAAATTTCCTCTGTGGAAAACCTGAATATCTAACAAAGGAATTCCTTAGCTTGAACCATAATAAATATTAATCCCACCTTTCTTATTTTATTTAACCATATCCCGTGAAGTCACATGATAAACCTCCATCCCTTGAAGTCCTATGTCAGATGGTTTTATAACAAATATCTGCTCTATTAGCTTCCTTCTGTCTTTTTATGACCCTCATACCTATGTTAAGAGTCCAGTCCTCTTTATCTTTCTGCCTTTGCCTTTTGAGTACTTTGAGGTGTGCTTCTGTTTTTACCTGGCATTTTAATCATCTGACCATGTTGAAACCAGTGCCACAAGCAATAGATCAAGTTGTCTCAAAATCATTAAGATTCTTCAAACCACATACCCTCATAAAATAGTCTGAGAGTCTCTGGGATTCCCTTCCCTTCATTCCACCCAGCCGCCATTTTAGAACTAGCCACCGTTTCAGATGAAAGTGATACAGGGTAGCAAGGGGCACTAAAACTGGCCAAAGACACTGCCCAAATGGTTTACTGGTCACTGAGTTCTTCACCCATGCACACAATTGCAAAATTACTCAGGTTTAGAGAACAACAATAATGGGTTATTTAACAAGCCAAAGAAAACAAAGTCTTATTGAGGCCACAATGGCTGTTTACCTCACCTGAATCAGTATCCAGTATTTTAAAGTCCTAAACAAAAAGACTCCCAAGATGGTGTCTTCCTGCCACTGAAGGCCTGGAGCATGTGGGAGCCAGACAACAGGCCAGGATGCAACACTTGAAGACCCCAGAAGCCACAACAGGAGATGCTCACCAGAGCTGCTGAGATGTGCCAGCACAGCAGCAGACAAGCAACATAGAAAACAGCAGCTGCAGCAGCTGAAAGACCTGACAAACAGCCACACTCATGCAGCTCAGTGGGGCGACCAGCTCCAGGTATTAGCCCTTTCCATCCAGGCAATAACAGCAGCAAAGCTGGTAAGTTTCAGTTGCTTGGCTATCTGCAAAGCCTCCAAACTTCTCCACATCTTTCAGAGGCCTGCAACAGCCTTCTGGAAGATCAGCATGGTGGAGGCTGACTCAGGAATCTCTAAAGATCTAAAAATGCTGAAATCCTGAACGTTGAATACTGGGGGCTGCTTCTGCAGTCCCTTATATTTCTTTTTTTTTTTAAGATTTATTTATTTTTATACAAGAATTGGGGTACAGGCCAGAGATGGGGGGGGCAGTGAGAGGATTCACCAGAGACAGAGCAGGGAACAGAACAAGTAGACAGACCGAAGTACACTGCTGAGGGGAGCAGCGGGCGAGACAGGAAAGTTCTGTCCCACCATGTGGGTTTCTCCCTGGTGGGCCGGGAATCAAACTTGTGCTGCAGTGGCTGCGGATTGCTTCATAGGTTGCGTCTTAACCCCTGCGCCACCAGGGAGGCCCCCTTATATTTCTTATCTGAGTCTCCACCCCACCTATATTTTGTTCGTATTTCTCCTGGGGTTATTCACCCTCAACAGCATCCCCCTGTAGGGGGTGCCACCTGTAACAGTCCTTGGCTCAGGCCCTGGTTACAAAAGCTTGTGACATCATCAAGTGTGTCAGGACAA
Organism: Talpa europaea; assembly: GCF_964194135.1. NCBI lineage: Eukaryota > Metazoa > Chordata > Mammalia > Eulipotyphla > Talpidae > Talpa > Talpa europaea. The sequence goes on along the minus strand of NC_140072.1, from coordinate 114,567,535 downwards.
AAAAATAAGAAGTTGATGCCAGTGTCTGCATGGGTCTTTTCCACAAGTCTTCCTCTTTCCACTGGCCATGTGATCCCCATCTGGGCAGCTCCAGAAACAAACCAATTTCTGCCAGGCCAACCTAAGTGTCCACGATTTTAAAATGGAAGCTATCACGCTACCTACCCCACAGGTATTTTGGTTGGTTCAACCAGATTAGTGAGTGTAAAGGGAGCAGCAAAATGCTTCTCACTGTAGACAGTCAATAGCAGTTCTCTACTCCTCACTGCCCTGGGCGGGAGTCCTGAAGAGACCACCCTAGATGGTGCTGAAAAGGCTAGTTCCTGGGGCACTCTCAGAGGATGCCTGCTCAGGCAGCTCCATTAGCACAACTTCCCTGCGGGGTTTCCACCTCCTGTTGCCTCTGGGCATAATTTATCTATTGTTTTCCTTCCTCTTGTTCTTCATTATCAGTCATGCTGGCCCTGTGTGCCATTTAGCTGCTGACTTTTCCACCCAGTGTAGAAGGCAAGGTATCCCAATGCTCCACATTCCGTTTCAAGGCAGCCACGCACACTCTGTTTCACTCTCTGTCATGATACTCTGATCAGACAGGTGCCAGCGACTCCTGATAGATCGCAGGGGACACTTTCCATACCGAGTGAAGGACTGATAATAAAGCATCAACACCTGACTTCTTTCCTTCTCCTCTTATGTAGACTTTCTTTCCCCTTCCTGTTTCTATTACATCAATTTATCCTTCTTCCATTTTTCTAAGTTCTCCTTTTAGGTTGATGAAGAGAATAAATCTCAAGAAACAATGGATAGCATTGTCTAAGTAATTCCAGAAATGAATGATGAGCATCATACTGCCAAAATGAAAATAATCAGTTTTTGGCACTGACTGAAGTTTATGTAGGCCACACCAAGCAAATTCACTGTGTATCAGAAAAGAGTCAAAGATATTTCTCAAGGTAAAAACCAGCCTCAATGACAAGCATTCTGTGGATCCATTGCCTGGCAAGTTGCGTCACTCTTTATCTGAGTGTGGAGTTGGTCATGTATGGACTTTCACACATGTACCCCTCATTATAAAGCTAGGAACCAAAACATCAGGAATCACTTGTAGCTAGGAGCTTGGCACTGGATCTGTGTCATGTAGTAGTAATGTTATAGAGCAACCCCGATATTAAACGGGTTCCTGGCTGTGGGTCCTCACCCGCGTGCTTTAAAGGGACTTATGAATACTCTACTACAGACACACGCAAAAGGGTTAATAAAAGGTTTATTTACAAGAGAAAAAGAAATAAGGAAAATGTACAACTCAGGGAGAAAATAGGGAAATAAAGTCTTTAATGCGTCCTACCCGATCCGACGACCTGGAAACCCAAAGCCACTCTCAGAGCTGACCGGACGCTCCGAGCTGGCTGAGAGCCCAAAAATGGAGCGAGCCCCAAGGCCCACGTGTCTGCCTTTTGTATCCACCTGGCTGCTTAACCCCACCCTCAGGTCCCAGCCACCTTCCCTTTGGTGGTGATGGGATTTGGAGTTCCCAGTATCTTTGGCTTTGACCTGGGGTGGGGGTGGAGTCCACAAAGCCTATATGGAATTTGCTTTGGGACATCCTTTTCCCCCTAACAATTCCCCCCTTTCACTTGTTGCCACCATTTCCATGGTGATGAAGATCGAATATATGGAGGTTGGGATGCAGTCTCAGATGAACATTTTAAGATTCCTTGTGCCTCACACCATGGGGCTGAAGATCTAACATCCCTTCACTTTTTGTTCTTGGTCATAAAAGGAGAAAAATTTCCCAAAAGGTACATCAGGCACTACATTATATACATCAATATACAGTAAATAAACGGCATGGAAAATTATCTCTTAAAAACTAATTATTAAACAATTTGGCCCACGTGTCTGCCTTTTGTATCCACCTGGCTGCTTAACCCCACCTTCAGGTCCCAGCCACCTTCCCTTTGGTGGTGATGGGATTTGGAGTTCCCAGTGTCTTTGGCTTTGACCTGGGGTGGGGGTGGAGTCCACAAAGCCTATATGGAATTTGCTTTGGGACATCCTTTTTCCCCTAACAGTAATAAGTCTAGCTCTGGCACACCAGGATACTAAGCTTAAAGCACTAGCTTATTTACCATAAGAAAATCTAATATAATCTTAGTATTTATTCATGAGAAAGATATAAAAAAAGAATAATTTCTGTTACCTCTTAAATTTGTGTGAGATTTATGTGCTACAGCCATGGCCTAGAGCATAGTAAGTTCTCAAAAAACTTTATTGTTGTTGATGTAATTATTATTTTCTGAGATGATGCTAGAGAACCTACCTTTAGGCTGACTTTATTAAGCTTACTGAGAGAAATAAAAGACTATTTACATAATACATACAGAAAATATGTACAGAAGTTTAAACCACAGTTGTCAAACTTCAGTGTTTGTAGAATCATCAGGAAGGCCTGTTAAATGCAGGTTGCTGGCCCCATATACCCAGATTTTCTTTTAGTAGGTCTGGGGCAGGGAAAGAGAATTTGCATTTCTAACCAGTTCCCATGGATGCTAATGTGGCTGGTCTGTGGACCATATCCAAGCAGCACTAAATTATAGTCCTTCTCTTCTAGAAAAGGATTTTTGTTTTTATTAATTGTTGATAGAAAACATGGCCACATTCTTCCTTAATTTTTTTTTCTGAAAAAAGTCACATACTGCTCACCTATTTTCAGTTCCCTATGAGAACACATTAGCTTCCCACTCGTGTCAAAAGACACATGAATTGAGTGTCATGTGTTAGCACTGTGCTAGGGCCAAGAAATAGAGTATATGGCTCCTTGTCCATCTGGAGCTAATGGCCCCCTGGGGTAATAGGCAATAAACAAGTAATTACATGAATGCAAAATTTCAGACACTCTGGAGTAAAAAATTAATTCTCATATCAACCTTTTGAGCTAGAAAGTACAAATATTATTGTCTCTATTTTAGAGCTAAGAAGGTACAGAATCAAATTATTCTAAGGCTAGTAGACCTTTTAGAAATCACTTTCTTAAACTCTTAACGAAATGGAGCTAAAGGACTGCCTTAGAGTCACAAGGAATAATTGGCATCAATGCTGAAATTAGTCTTCTATTTGAAATTTCATTGAAAACATTGCCTTGGTGTTTATAGCACACAAACTATATATAACATACCAACTATGTTAAGAAGAACAAAACAATAACAAGGGAGGTAGCCAGCAACATAAATAGCCTTTCTGCCGTACTGATTTAGAACACTGGGTGGTATTGACAACATGGCTTCATTTCTACTTCTCTTGGTGGTCTAGATGCCAACCATTATTCTTTTATTATATGACTTGGTGGGTGTCTTTCTCCCTGAATTTTATAAAAAACTGTTTTGAAAAGGATATTTGACCATATCTGATGGAGTATTATTGTAAGTTGTTTCTTTTTAAAATTAGAAACTTTATTTAAAACAATCTGCATCTTCTGCAAACAGGCCACTCATTGATCTGGCCAATATTTTTCCCCAGTTCTAGTAACAACAAATCTTTAAAGTTCATAGGAAACAAAATATCTCTACTAATTAGGACACTTTAAAAGAGAGTGACAAAAAGCCTATATATTTTAGGTCACAGATTTTAGGGAGCTAAACTTTTAAGTTACATCAGGCAGATACATGAATTTTTTTAGTTATGGAAATTAGATATTCGACTCAATTTATTATTAAAAAATTTCCTTTGAGGTAACACTGGTTTACATTTTATATGCTTCAGCGGCATATGATCACACTTCCTCAAATGCATGTCCCCAGACCACACTCACCATCAAGGTACCCATAATCCTCCACCATTCTGAACCGGTTACAAGGGATTCAATTTCTATATGCAGCAAACAGGTGGGAGTGGTGCAAATCATGGTGCCCCTCCCGTGAATACGGGATCAGAGTTTCAAAGGCAGTCGAAATAGAAGGAAAAATACTTCAAATCCTGTAAAAGTAGCATTTATAGAGTCAAAAGAGAATATAGAAAATGTTCTCTTCTCACTACACAGATGAAGAAACTGAGTCCTGGAAAGGAAGTGACCTCCACGATCACGTGAGCAAACTCCCCACTCTCTGTGTGGTGCTCCCCTCCTGCATCCCCCACCACCCGAACTATATCAAAGGCATAGGTATGGGTATTATTTAATAAGGTTAAAAACTAAACCCTCACTCCTTGTCCAGCAGGAAGGTTTGGGAGGATTGAATAAAGGGAATTGATAAGGTTGCTATGGGAACCAGGCTGTAAGAATCATCGCTTTAATCACCATTGTGGGGGCAGTGCCAAAATATATTCTGTGTCAAAGGTCAACACCTAAGACCAGACATACCAGCAAATAACTGACCCAACCTGCCTCCCCTAGTCGTGAAAAGCCAACGAAAGAGGTTATAAAAGGGAGCCCCAAATCCTTCTTTGAGTGCAGACCTCTCCTGTCTTGCCCCCTGCTCCCTTGTAGGGTATTTCAACACATCCACCTTTTCTGTTCTCTGCTCTGTCTCTAGTGAATTCTTTCACCCCGGTGCTACTGCCAGCCTTTCCACTACAGCATAGTGTTCTGTTGTGTTTTACTATTATATATTATGGCTGTTCCTTAGCTCAGACAAGTTGGAAAAACCTTGTCTACAGTGTCAAGACAGAGACTAAATTGCAAAGTCAAAAACAATCTCTGTTCCTGGTTTTGGCATTTCATAAGCCAAGATCCTAGATTGAGACAGAAGGTTTGGAACAATGCCTAGTGATATAACAGCAAGACTTCTCGCTCCAGGTTAGACAGAGATTATTGGGATTGGGGAAGAAGTTCAAAAGGCGGAGAGCTTAGACTCTGTTAGTTCCTGGGAAGAGGGGCATGTGATCTGCTTTTCCTTAGCCAATAGCCTAGGGGAAGAGGGTGCCATAGAAACCTGGGATACACTTGAAAGGTCTAAGAGCAAAGTGGATTTGGATTGTTAGTTATTGGGGGAGGCAAGTGCTTCTAGCAGCTCTAGTTTTCAGGACCTGGAAGCAGAAAAAGTGCCGAGCAGTCAGGCCCCAAATGGTCTCATGGAATTCTCTATTCTCTCAGTCAGCACAGAAACAATGAAATAAATGATCTTCCAGTGTCCACAAGGGATAGACCTGACCCAGGTGTGGGAGAGACAGAAGTTCTCAGTTGTGAATGAGGAGGATGCAGCAATGACCCACACTGATTGATGATAACTGGGGCCAAGACTGCGACATTGGTGCCTCATGACTGCCAGGGTGGATGTCATCCCTCCGCTAGACCTAGACCCTGTCTCACCCCATAAGTGACCCTCAATTGAGACCTCATCCTGGGAGAAGCAGAGAATAGGTGAAGGTAAGGGTAACAGATCACACTGGATTCACTGAGATCAAATTTCTGATCGTTTAGACAAGCAGGGGATGAAAAAACACATTAAGTTCATTTATAATAAAATAGGGAAATTTATTATATGAAAGAGTTTATGGGTAATTTTTTTGTCCACTATAAATATTACTGCTTGTTTGGCATGAATATAGTTTCTCCAAATGACAAATAGTTGCTTTTCTTAATTCAACTTAAAAAAAATAATAATTTAATCCAATTAGTTGCTATGTAAAATGGCCTTAAATAACACTTGAGAAGACATGGCAACCCCTCTTTTAAATGAAAACCTGTTGTAAAAAACAATTTATTCTTAAAACATTTAAATGTGAAACTTGTGTTTATATTACATTGTAGATTTGAAGACCAAGTCAGCCCCCATACATTCCCCTCTCACATCCTGTGTTATGAAGCTTCCAGAAACTCTAGACAAGACCTCCCAGCTTCCTTTGGGATACAACCCAACTCTCTCTCAGCAGAGCACATTATAGTTTTTCTTATTTTAATCCAAATTGTTCCTTTTATTTTGCAATCTTATTGTTATTTATATATTTCAGATGTTCCTATATTTATTCTGAAAGTGCCTGTAATTAACTTTCCACTAACATTTACACATGCCCTTGAGGATTACTATTGGTATTTTCTTTCTTTCTTTTTTTTTTTAAAGAAAACACAGTGGGTCTAGCTCCCTCTTTATGTGTAGGAGGTATCAGGAAGCAACAGCTCCCAATGGTCAAAACCGAGGCATTAGAGAATCTCTAGGCTCTATCACCTACTGGCTGTGGGTCTTCAGGCAAGTCACTTAACCTCTCTGTGCCTTAGTTTCTTCACTTACAAAATAAAGATAATGGTTCCTACCATGTAGGGATTCAAGAATGAAATATAACTCATCTAAAATACTTAATTGGGGCTTCCCTGGTGGCACAAGGGGTTAAGCACCACACGATGAAGCAATCTGAAGCTTCTCCAGCATGATTTCGATCCCCAGCTGGCCAGGGAGCTACCCACATGGCTCAGCAGACCTCTCCTGTCTTGCCCGCTGCTCCCCTCAGCAGTGTATTTCAGTCAGTCTGCCCGTTCTGTTCATTCTCTGGTGAATCCTCTCACTCCACACCCCTCCGGCCTGTACCCCAGCTCTTGTATGCATAAATAAATAAATCTTTAAAAAAATAAATAAAATAAAATACTTAATTATTTCTGATAAATGCTTAGTGTTTATGAAATGTCAACTTTTACTATTATATGACCTAGAACAAGAGATTTGCCACATCTGCCCCTCCAACTTACTTCCCCTTTGTGCTATTTTATTCCTTAATAAATGCTTACTGAATGCACTCTTAATGAGTCATTTGCTTTCAGTTTTCAGTTGAATAAACTTTAATTAAACCCATACCACATGCCAGACACCATAGTAGACAGACAACCAAATGAATAAAATGTCACCTCTATTCGCTATCCCACAGTGTAGGAGAGACTAATTAATAACTTCACATATGGGCATGTTGATGGGGAAGGAGCCCAGAGAATCACTGGAGGTTTCCTGGAGGAGTAAGTGCTTGTGTCCTGAGCTCTGTGTGAGCATGCGCTAGGTGATGGTGGGCAGGGCCTTCCGGGCAGAGGGAAGAAACAACCTGAAGTCGTGGTACGTAGGGGGAAACACCCCTGACATCTGCAGGGATTAGGTTGAGGGTGCACATGGAGGCTGCATATCTTATGTGTAAATATTAAGAAGTTACAAATCAAACTAACAAGGGTTACATAAAATAAGTTTCATCCATGTTAAGTGAAATGTCACAAAATGGAAGACAATTACCAGATGATTACTCTCATGTGAATTGTAAATCACCAAGGCAAACCAACTAACCAATCACAACAAAGTGACTCTCATTCTGTGGGAGAAAAAAAACGTGGTGCTTAACAGAGGGGAAGGAAAGGGAGGGAGGAGGAGACATCAATTTGATAGCAGCACTAGATGAGGCATAAACACATATCAAGGGTGAAGCTGTATTCTTGAAATTTATATAGTATTACATATAAACCAATGGTAATCAATAAAACTTGATTAAAAGTTATGTTTTATCCTCCTACTTTGACAGATAAAATTTTATAGTATCCTAGACATCTCGGTTATACATTTGAATACAAGAACTTACTAGATTCCTGGCTAGAATGTGATGGTGAGAAGAGAGAGCCAAGACTCAGCTATGTCCCCCCTTTCATTTTCTTCACCCCTGCTTCCATAGCCTAATTTTTCTTTGGCAACAATGTGAACATTTGCCCCTGAGCCACCCTACACCAAACCTGTCCAGTCATAGTCAATCTTTAGTGACACAAACATGGGAGCAAGATCCGTACAGATGCTGGAAGGTCTTTGGGCAATTTGTCCAGGGAATTTGGATGATGAGACAGAATCAGTCAGAATGAGAAGAATGGCCCTCAGGGAGGCAGCGTATTCTGAGTGAGTTTTTTCCCTTAGTGACATATCACATTCAACAGATTTTACAGTTCAAAACAACACCCACTTATTATCTCACATCTTAGAGTCTTAAAAGTCTGGGTTCCACTTCAAGACGTCATCAAGGCATCAGGAAGAGATGTGGATGAATCTGCTTCCAGCTCCTTCAAGTTGTGGGTTAAGTTCAGTTCCCTCAGATTGTGGGACCGAGATCCCCCATTTGGATCCCCCATTTGGATCTGGTCTTCACTCCTTTAGGCTGTACAAACTCCTCCTTGTGTTTTCTACGTGGATACCTTCCAGCAACAGTTGGAGGAGTTACTCATGCTTCAAATCTCTCACTTCCTGTTTGGTTGCATTTTTCTTCTGACTTCCTTTCCTGTAGCCAGAACAAAAAATTCTCTACTTTTAAGGACCTGTGAGATTAGATTGGGCTCACCCAGGTAATCTAAAATAATCTCCTCATCTCAAGGCCCTTAACTTTAATCACATCTGCAAATTCCCTTTGCCATGTAACATAATACATTCAAAAGTTCCAGGAATTGAGTTGGGGGTGGGGGTGCTGAGGGGGCATTGAAAGAATAGGGAGGCAGCTTTGAGGGAAGGTTTTTTGTTTTGTTTTGTTTTGTTTTTTTTGGCCTTCTATAGGCTATCAGAAAGAAGCCTCTGAAATATTTCATCTAAACAACCTGTTTATTCCACAGATGACCCTTATCTAAGGTCAGTCAGCTGATTGATGGCAGAAATTGAATGAACATCCCGACTTCCCGATTTCTGGTTGAGGCCATCCATCACCACTCTATCTTTTAGGCCCGGATTGCCTTTCTCATCCCCATCCACTTGTTCTCTATCAAATCACTTTGTTCCTTCATTGAATCCAAGAGACCCTAAAATAATATTATTAATTTACTTATTTATTAGCTGTCTTCCATTATAAATATTTAAGGTCCCAATTAAACTACAAGTCTAAAATAAGCATTTGTGTAGTGGTCAACTTAATGTAGTATATACACATGTTGATTTTTAGTGATGTACAACTGAAACTTGTATGTAAGCCTGCAGTGTAACTTCCATAAAAATAAATAAACACAGATTTTGTCTGGCTTGTCTAAATCTCCAGTGCTGCAAAAAGCTACACAATAAGCTTCAATGTACTTGTTGAGTGAACATATGAATGAATGAGTGATGGTAAGATTTGCTCCAACTATGTAATTCTTTAGAAAAAGAAGCAACATTGCAGTCCAATTTTTTTCAACTTTCATGTTGTTTTAACTTAAATCTAAAGCATGTGCAGTTATCCTCTAATTCTTTTGGCAAACCCTCTTGATTTTAAATTTGCTCTCACAGCATACCCACTCAAATGATAATGTCAAATCTAAATCTGTTGAGATTGACAGGGGTTGGATTTTCCCTAGACTGTGTATTAGATTCTGCATGCAACCCAGGTCATTTTAACCTTCTGTAATGATGTATCTTCCGTGTGTGGACTTATTAAAATAAATCAGCAATATTAAGGCATAATTTTGCTTTATATTTAACTAACTAATGAGTGTTACTAGGGCCAGCTGGACATTTGCATATGTTTATATTTCCTACAGTGTTTTGTTATAAATTTTACCTCTACTTAACCCTACTTGTCATATGGTGGTAAAAATAACTTAAAAGGTCGTCTTGTCCACTCTCTTCTTTAAATCATCTTTTTTTGTTGTTTTTTCTTTTTCCGTCTACGGACAAAAAAGCCTCTGATATATTTCGTCTGAACAACCTGTTTATTCCACGGACGACCCTTATCTAAAATCAGTCAGCTGGTTGATAGCAGAAGTTGGTGAATGTTCCGACTTCCCGATTTCTGGTGGTTTGTGTATGAAAACCATCCACAAAGTCAGCTGTTTAACTATTTCTTTAACAGTCTTCAAAAAATAAGGTTCCTTAACACAAGCTACGAGTTTCACAATTATTAAAACAAATATATTCTTTCTACAGCTTAACCATTCTTCCTTGCATTGCTTTTTAAATTGCATTGATTTAATTATCCTCCTGAATTTATTTTAGTGAAAAGACTAACAGCAAAATAATTTATATCCTTCATTCTTCCTCAGCCTTCCATTATAGATGGTAGCTATAAAAGTCAGTTTTTATTCACTGGATTTTATTTTTAAGGATTGACTACGCTGTCTTCTCAGTTACATCTCATTTATGAGACCTCAAAGTCAACATACTATTTTAATGAATTCCTAATTAATGATGTGTGCAGTGAGTGGGTGCATCTCCTCCCCATATATTAGTCATCAAAAAAACCCACAAGCATTTATTTTCTGATTTCTTACTTTTCTTGTGGTCTACTGTGGTTCATAAACCAAGGGAGCCACCTGAAGTAAGTTCTATATGGATTTTGGCAGAAATTAATTTAAAATAAACTTCAGACACATTAAAACCATCAGCACATTTTAGTCATATTCTTTGCATATCTGATTCTGTGATCCATTTTCTCCTTGCTTCCAGGACAATTTTTAAGTGCAAATTTTCTTTTGAGTACAAGTTTAGCATTCGCATTGCTTATTCCCTTTTAGTGAGTGTGAGTTCAGATGTGAAAACAGTTTATTTGGGCATCCCTGGTGGGACAGGGGTTAAAGATAGTGCTATCAAGCTACTGCCAGCCACTGTAGCACGAGTTCGATCCCTGGCCAGGGAGGTGACCCACATGGCGCAGCAGACCTCTCCTGTCTTGCCCGCTGCTCCCCTCAGCAGTGTATTTCAGTCAATTCGCCTGTTCTGTTCCCCACTCTGTCTCTGGTGAATCCTCTCACCCCCTGCACCTCTGGCCTATACCCGAGATCTTGTATGCATAAATAAATCTTAAAAAAAAAAACAAAACAGTTTTTTACAGAAAAGCACAAAGCTTCACATGGGGCAAAATCTCACTTTCAAGGAACTGCTAGAGGAGAGGACAGTAAATGCTGGGCACTGATGCTGAGTTCCCTGGTGCTATTTCTTGGAGCCTCCATGGTCTTCATGCACACATACAAGTACTAGTACTCCAAGGAGTGTTTCAAAACCAGAGTTTCAGAATCTAGTCTAATGATGATGCTGGCAGAGTGAAGATGCTGGGCTTGCCTCTTCCACATATTCACAACCAAATTACACCTAAACAATGATAATGACTCAGAAGAGATCAATGGATGACTGTTGCAGATTTCAAGAGCGACATCAAGAGCACCACAGAAAGGGTGCTGTTTGTAGTGATACAAGGGCAGCACAAGGCTTGAGAGGGAGAAACAGCTGCCATGCAGTCTCAGCTGTTGTTAACTCAAGGGCACATGCCCACATGCAGGGGCTATACTGGAGACGGGGTGATAGGTGAATGTGCAGGATAGAAGGTACAATAATAAAGATCTATTGGTGATGGAGGGTACAGAGTGGTGACTTGAGCTTATAACTCCCAAAATATTAGAACATTTGGAGCTTAAACTGGCAGGGAGAGTTAGAGTAGGTCACCTGTGTCTTTTCATAGGTGAGACGGTTATACGCTGCCTGAGACTGTGACATGTGAAACACTTGCCTTACCCCAACCTGAGGCTAAAGCCAGATGGCTGAATGCTCTCATTAACTAGAGTTTAAAGCACCTGGATCTTAACAACAGCAGTAAATGGCCCAGGGTAAATCTTTGTAATGGAAAACTAAAGCGAACAATTCCCAGCTGTGGCCTTGTTTCACCTATAGTTGCCATCTATAGCTCTTGCTCAACCAAAGCTTAGAAGCTGAGTTTGGCATGAGACTGTTCAAGATATTTCCACTAAGGTGGCCAGGGGACTGTCATACAACCTGGGTCACTGCAGCCCGGCAGGGAGCCTGAACCCTTGATGCTCATGGGGGAACTTTTCCATGCCTACTGCCCAGTTCCTGCTATTTACCCCCTATTGGAACCAGGAGCCCAGCCATCTAAACAGGTGAAAAGGCATTGGTCTAGTGAAATAGTAATACCTAAATATCTGGTCAAAAGAATCTAGCATTATCATTAGCTTCTTGTAAACAGGGGATAAAGCAAATTATCAAGGCAAGGCAAGGAAACCCATAAAAAGTAAAAATGGGGCCTCCCTGGTGGCGCAAGGGGTTAAGACGCAAACTATGAAGTTGTCCAAAGCCTGTGCAGCAAGAGTTCGATCGCAGGCCGGCCACAGAGCTACCCACATGGTGCAGCAGACCTCTCCTGACTTGCCCACTGCTCCCCTCAGCACTGCATTTCAGTCTATCTGCCTGTTCTGTTCCCCACTCTGTCTCTGGTGAATACTCTCACACACCTGCCCCCACACACACCTCTGGCCTGTACCCCAGTTCTTGTATGCATAAATAAATAGATCTTTAAAAGAAAACAACTTCACAAAATGACTTAAAAATAAAGTGAAAATTAAGAGAGAGAATATATCACAATGTCGGAGAGAAACAAAACAAAAAAACCCTGACAGAAGTCTCAATCCAGAGTTGTGGAATACATCTGATGAGGAGTTTAAGGTAACAACTATAACCATGACTGCCTAATTGAAAAAGAAAAATGAATGATGATAGATAGGAACTCTAAAAAATGTGAAATTGTTATAAATATAGCTAATGGATCTAAAAAGACTATAACCAAATTAAAAAAAAATACAATAGAAGGCCTCCAAAGTGGAAAAATGCAAGACATGGAGAGAATCGGTAAGCTTGACTGGACAGTGGTGGTGAACACAAAAAGAGAACCAAGAGAAAAAAGAATTGACTTAGTCATGGCGTTTTTGGGATAACCTAAGTAGGAAAAATATGTAAATCATGGGGATTCTACTGGTTAGGAGAAGATATTCACACATTACACAACTAACAAGGGTTTAATATCTAAGCTACATAAAAAATATTCAATTTAACAGTAAAGAAATAATCCAATTAATGGGAAGGAAATCTAAACAATTATATATGGGAAAATGTTCATCCTTGCTTTTAATAAGGGAGATATAGGTCAAAATTACAGTGAGATAGCATCTCACACCTGTGAGAACCACACATATTAAAAAGTCTCCTGGTAAAAAGAGAATGCAGTGAAAGAGCAACACTATAGTACATGGTTGATGGAATGTAAACTGGTGTAGACATTATGGAAAATGATCTGAATTTACCTTAAAAAATTTAAAATGGAAATACAGTATGGTCCAGAAATCCCACTCTTGGGCATCTATCTGAAGAAAACGAAACCATGACTCAAAAAATCCTGTGCTCTATAATGTTCATTGCAGCATTGTTTACAATAGCAGAAACAACCTAAGTGCTCATTGACAAAGAGCTGGACGAAGATGTGGTATGAGCACACAATGGAATACTATCGCGCAATAAGGAAAGAAGAAATGTTGCCATTTGCAGCAAAACGGATAGAAGGAGTTTGAGGGAATTATGAGTAGTAAAGCAAATCCGAATGACAAAGATAAATAGGGACTTTCACAGAACAGACATTTCGACAAAGCAAAATACTTATAAAAACTAGTGCAGGCGTGCAAACCTCTCCTGCTGCCCGCGGCTCCCCTCAGCAGTGTACTTCGTCAGTCTGCCTGCTCTGTTCCCCACTCTGGCTCTGGTGAATTCTGTCACCCTCCTGCACTTCTGACTGTACCCAGTGCTTGTATGAATAAATAAATAAATCTTTAAAAAAAAAAAAAAGAAGTGTAGTAGGGAACAATAAAGAATTTGACCTAATTAAAAAAAAAAAAAACTAGTGCAGATTAATAAACTAAATGAGGCTCCTGACGTTAAGAGGGAAGGAAGGGTCATGGGTTATAAGGGATGGTCATGCAGGGGCCGGGGGGAAAATGAAGAGCTATCATTGAAATAGCAAAGCATATATTTGGGGCTATCATGAACAATAGAGGGAGAAAGAATGGTGACTTTGCAAAATGGCAGGGAAAGATTATCTCAGTTTAGGGCCGACTGGGAAAACAAGTTCAAAAGGAAGTTAAATGACATTAACCAGTGGCAAGCACCCACCCTTTTCATGGTTCTTCAATCTGTAAGAAAAGTTCTTTTTCAGTATATAAAAATAAAAAATAAAAATAAAGCCAAAACAGAGTATAGATTTGAGGTTTTTTTTTTTTTTTAGTAGCTATTTTAAAAACAATTTCAGGCTTGTGTGGGGTTACAATTCCTCAACACAGTTGTATTTTGCTTCCTCTAGGTCCAAATTTCTTCTTGTGGCTTCACATTCTTTAGAGGTTTTGCTGCTACGTGATATTAAAAACAGCATCAAACGGTAAACAATGCCAGCCTGTAACCTGGTTTAGTAATAAAGTATAGAGGGTTAGGGTGATGATTATCACAGCATTCTTCTACAATCTAAGGTCCTAGGACTCTTTTTGCTGTTACTGCTATCCTTCTGATGTTCCCTGAGTGTGGAGTGTGAGCACAATATAAACAGATGTAAATTTTGATTTACTTCTCACTTTCCATTAAATTAATTCAGAGTGTTAGATTTCACAACTGTTTACAATAAAAAATTAATACAACTTATTAATTATAATTCATACGGCTTATCAATCAACATAATACTTGTGCTGATCTTTTGAGCGGCAAGATATACTGGATATCACTGTTTAATAAGCAGAGCACTGTTCAAACACAAAACACAAAGAAATCTTTGGTTCAAAAATTTATTTTGCAAGAATGGATATCAATAAACACACTGAGGGGTCTGAGGTTAAGAGGAGGGGAGGGGGAAATGAAAAAGAGGTTACCAAGGATGGTGGTGGTAGGGGGTAGAATAGTTAAATTGAAAAAAAGAAAATAAGAAAAAAGGCTAAGTATAGTAGGACTAAATAACACACTCATTTGCCTGGTAGATAAGATCTTTCTAGAAATACCTGGGATGATGGTATATGAAAGTAAAGGTCATAAGAAGCACATGTAAATACTTGGCAAAGCCCTTTAAAAGAAGCAAAATATTAGTTCTTTTTTTTTTTTGTCTTTACTGTCTAAGTATTCTGTATTACCCATGCTCTGCTTCAATAAAAGTTTCTGATTGAAAAGATATACAAATGAATATATTCATTTTCCTAACACTATTTACATTTTTCCTTCTGGGACGTTAGTGAAGCTTTTCCTACATTTTGTATATTATTGAACAGCTACTACTTGGAAATTTGTGTTTGTTCAATATTTACAGTTCATCATAACTTATGCCAAGACTGACTCTCTCTTTATGCATCTCCAGGGCAGTGTGCCCAGATAGGAAGTGGTGCTTGTTATAAAAAATACCCCTTAGGGAAATCTAATATATGCTTTCTTTGTAAATAATATCATCCCCTTCAAACCAGGTTCTTTTCTATTAGATGGATGAAATATACATGAGAAAATGCATGTGCATTCTTTTTTTGTAGCAACAATGGGCTAGGTTTCTTAATGTACAATATATCACAATCCTTAGCCTGCACAGAATGTTTATAAAGAGACAAGATGGATAAACCTATTATAGACACAGAAACGCATCATAAAAAAAAAAAACCATGAAACACAATTTAGCATATTACCAGTTATATGTCACTATTTTTCATTGCTGCACTTTTTTTTTTTTTTTATACCTCATGGCTTTCTCAACCCTCATGCCTTATCAGTGTCTGGAGTAAATTAGATTAGATAGAGAAACTATTAATGTCTGGAGAATTAGGTAAATAGAGCAAAATATTTTTACCATCTGGATAAAAATAATCTTTCTGAATCAATTCATACTACAGTAGTGTTTTCAGACATTTTAAAACTTAAGAAGATTAATTATTAGGAAGTTCCCCCATAATTCCTATGCAGTTATAGGAATTAATTTCCAAGGAGCACAATATATGTTGATTTTCATTATATTCAAAAAAGAAATCCTTATTTTAAATACATTAAAACAAACAACTGAAAAAAGCAAAACCTGCCTCTGCACACCATGCAATTCAGAGAAGATACATTTGAAAATGAATTACTTCAAAAGTAGAAAGGGCTGCAGAGAGAAGAGTTGGGCTGTGTCTTAGGAAGGAGGAGTTTGCTGGACGATAGCATCTGGTAATAGCTGAAATGGGCAGGAGATGGTAGAAGGAGTGTGATGTGATACTAACGCCTGTGTCCTTCCTCCAAATGTCAATGTACTTCTAGCCTTCCTGAAGCATTTAGCAGGTGTTCTGTCCCAAGATGCATGAATCAAAAACCTAATGAGTACAATCCATCTTGGCTACACCTTAAGGATGAATAGAAAAGCACTTGGAGGTTGTGAAGTGTCCACACACCCCATGACTGTCAGGGTTCCTCTCTTGTGTGAATGTTCAGGATATTGGGCTGAGACTGGACATGGATTTTCATCTGGGACAAATAAGGGTCAAGCCTCTCCAATCAGAGTCAAGAGTGGATCTCACATAAAAGATAAAACGAGTCTTCTCCATCACCAGGAGATGGGTCTTCAGATCAGACACCCTATCTGGAAAGCAAACATCAGTTAAATGAGAAAAGCGACTTTGGGGAATTTAGGAATCTGTGACTATGTCCCCAACATTAGGAAATCTTCTACCTTTAAAGATTATGGCTCCTTGGGTGCTAGAGTAAAAATAAATGGAGGGGCTTCTTGTTGGCACAAAGGGTTAAGCACAGCACTGTGAAGCTGTCCACAGCCTCTGCAGCTCGAGTTTGATCCCCAGCCAATCAGGGAGCAACACACATGGCACAGCAGACCTCTCCTGTCTCACCTGCTGCTCCCCTCAGCAGTGTATTTCAGTCAATCTGCCTGTTCTGTTCCCCCCTCTGCCTCTGGTGAATCCTCTCACCCCCTGTACCGCTGGCCTGTGCCCCAGTTCTTGTATGCATAAATAAATTAAAAAAAATTAAAAAAATAAATGAGGATCCTCCTAGGTTGTTGACTTAATTATGCCTTTGTGCATTGTACAAGCAGGTGATGAATATTCAAAAATAGTTCTCAGGGTTTCTCTTTCTCTCTCTCACACACACATATATACACACACAGACACACACACACAGAGGACTGCATGTGTATGCAAAAAAAAAATTATCCATTTTTGCATTTTCCAATTTACTCTGTTCTTTACCCCATCACCACAATAGAACACATCTCATAATAAACAGCAAGTCCGTTATCAGCAGAGATAACAATGCTGGGACATTTACCACCAATTTGGCCTCAGAGGTCTTTCTTATCTTTTTTCTTGTGAACTGTCAGAATCTCATTACAGAGAACACTTGTCCTTGAACATTGAGAATATTTCCAGATAAATCTGCACCTGAATATCATTGTACTCTAAGTGTCTCCAGGATTAACCTCGTATCCCATGTCAGTCGATGAGATGAATTTCAAACTTATATTTATCTCACAAGCCAAATAGGCAAAATGTGAAGGCAAACACCCTAAGAAAAGAGGGAATGCAGCTTATCATGGTTAAAGATAAGCACAGGCACTGTGGAAACTAGTTGTTTTAGTGCCAGATCTGAAGGAAGGTAGAGAAACCAAGTCAGGTGTTCCTGCTTAAGCAGCCGACCAGCAGAGCACCTCCAATTACATGGAACGCCCTCCCCCACCCTCAGCTGCTCCAGAGTGTGGAAGGGTGCAAGCCACCGTGCCAATGGCACCAGAATCGCACAGGAGATCCAAGCAAGATGTCCTTTTTCTTCCTGGGGTCTCAAGCATAAGGGAGAGGCAGAACAGCTCACAGCTTAGAGGCAGATCCAGTGGAACAAGTTCCAGCGTCTATAGTCAGTCCCTCTGTGTTTCTTTTGTTTTCATTCCTTAGGCAATGGTTTGTTTTTAACCACGCCTGAAATCAGGATTAAATGCCAAGTAAACTGTATTCAGGGCCTTAGATGCCATTATAGGGGCCTACTTTATTTCATTTTCTGAAAAGTCTGAGGTTAAATACTGTTGTGGGTGGA
Organism: Talpa europaea; assembly: GCF_964194135.1. Lineage (NCBI taxonomy): Eukaryota > Metazoa > Chordata > Mammalia > Eulipotyphla > Talpidae > Talpa > Talpa europaea. The sequence goes on along the minus strand of NC_140072.1, from coordinate 114,549,773 downwards.
ATTCTGTCTCTTCTCCCCAAAAAGGGATATGGTATCCTACCTCCCAGTACCTCAGCGTGTGACCTTATGTAGAAACAGGGTTTTTACAGAGGCAATCAAGTAAAAATGAGATTATTAGGGTGGACCCTAATTCAATAGGACTGATGTATTTATAAAAAGGAGAAAAGTTGGACACAGAAACAGGTACACAGACATGCAATGCTGTAGCGGCGGGATGGAACGGACCAGGATCTCTATGACCGAGCAGACGGACGGGTAAAGGAGAGAATCCTGGAGCCCTAGGTGGCTTTTGCAGGCTATTATTGGGATTTACCAGGTACACAGCAGGCAGGGGTGCGGGGGGCGGGGGGGGGGCCCAGGAGGCTGGTAGTCCTCCCAGCCCCCAGCAAATCTTCACTCTCTCTGGGCTCTCCGGCCTTCTCTCGTGGTCTGTTCTTCCCTGGTGAGGATCCTGTTCTCTTGTTCGTTCTGTTCTCCTGGAGTCCCCGTGAGCCGCCCTTATAAGCCCAGCCTTAGCCCAGGTGTACCCACTTACAAATGTCTATACCCTATTCCAGGTGCCCGCCATCAGGCAAGCATTTAGGACTGCAGATCCATCACCAATCCTAATGGCGGGAGGGCAGAAAAGCCTGATACTATTTTTTTTTTAACCTATGAAGAGACATAGGGAGAGGGGAGAACTGTCTGCAAACGAAGGAGAGAGAGCTCATGTCCTCTGGCCCCCAGAGAGAACTTGTCCTACAGACACCTTTATTTGGGGCTTTAAGCCCACATTTTTCTTGAATAGGCAGATTCTGAAGAGTCCTGGATTTATCTTGTGCTACTCCCCTTTTCTAGTTAAGTATATTCAGTATTGTAAGGGGCAAGAATAGACACGGTGCAGGTTTCCTGATCCCATGCAGACCAGTTAAAGGAGGAGTCAGAGTCCTCAGTGGCTTTTTGCAGGTCTTTTATTGGGGTTCACCAGGCATATGGCAGGCAGGGGTGCTGGGGGGCCGGGAGGCTGGCAGGCCTCCCAGCCCCCAGCAAATCCTCACTCTATCTGGGCTCTCTGGTGATCTTGGCTTCTCTTTGGCTTCTGCTGCTGCTTTCTTGGCTTCTGGTGTCCCTGTGCCGCCGCCCTTAAAAAGCACAGTCTTAGCACAGGTGTACCCACTTCAGGAGCCCGCCATCAGGCATGCATTCAGGATCACAGGGTTCCCTCATCTATCCTGATGGTGGGAGGGCAGAAAAGCCTGATACCTTTCACCTTACCCTACAAGTATACTATTTCATTCCTCAGCACATAAGTCTTCTGCCTAAAAGAAGGTTAAAAATCTTTCATCTGGGGATTCTTTAGTTTTAAATTAAACAGTGATTTCAGTATGCCCAGTATAGACTAGGAACTCAATAAATATTAATTCTGTTGTCATTCTGTTCCACTTTCCCCATAGACTAAATTTAATAAGTACTCAAAATATACACACCTCTCTGTGATTCAAACTCCTCATCTATAAATGAAAAGAATAGTACAACTTATTTCAGCTTTGTAGGGGGCTTGTACGGATGTGATGAGTAATTATATATAAAGCATGGATCACTGAGCCAGGCACATTGGAACACCCATTAACACTTTTTCTAGTATTGCTACAGAAAATTATTAGCTCCCAGTGGAAGAACAAGCACCATTTTACAACACAACCAATTATCTGAGGCTAAAAATGCCAACAGGCAAAAGCTAACTAAATAAATCAATGATTACTTCTCTCTAGATGGTTTTAACTTTTACCTATTCATTCAGCTAACCTTTATTTTCCTGTGTGGGGAACTAAACCCAGAGCATGAAGCCTATGCAAGATAAAAGAGATAGCCAATATCCCCCTCACGGTTCTCCCAAGTCCCACTGTGCCATTTCACCTTACAAATAAGAAAAGTCCCTAGTGTAATGGATGTGGGAAACCAGGAGTTGGTCCTGATTTCTATGGAAGTAGATTGTGCTGATGGTCAAAACTTCTCCATTTGAAACTAAGTTGGCTCCAGAGATCAAGACTCAATGGAATTTAATACGTCCTATAAATCTAAGCACCAGCACCCAAAGCAAGAGCCTCGAAATTAGATCTCAAGTTAGATTTCAGGGAAGTCTCTTAGAAAGTAAATACATGTAAACATCATCTGTCAAGTGTCAAAAACTTGCAGGGAAAATACTTTTCTTCTTGATTCGATTCCACTAAATGGTGTGGTTCAGAAATGTCCACATGATTATACTGATTTCCAAAATAAAAATGAAATGGGAAAGATAAAAAATATGCAATCTTCAATACAGAAATCGGCTGAAAAAGCTTCAACAGCTTTCATCTCAGGTATAGCTACATATGCAGAGGTACATGGCTTTAAAGACATATACTAAACAAAACAGAGATAAGCCTGTTTGTGTTTGTTTCAAATAATCTAAATGCTAACCAGGATTATTAGCTAATCAACTCAATTCTCCTTCTTTATATTTATATTTAGCTTCTATTTGGGCAAATATCAAGTAGGAAGTCTTTTCCTAAGTAAAGGATGTTGCCGTACAATCATGAATGAACATCATTGCCAAGGGATGAAAATCCCTCATGGGCCGTGATATTTAGGTTGTTCTATCACCATGGGGACGTCAGAACTGAGAACAGTGGGCATCTTGTAAGATTCTCACGTGAGGAAATGAGCTTTGCCAACGCCTCTGCAAAGGAAAACATTTAGCTACTTGCACAGGTCAGTCGTGGACACAACAGAGTTTTATTCTTTTTTTAAGTCTAAAGGCAGCTTCTGTGTTTGAGATCTTCCATACATCACACAGTAACCTCAACATAAACTCTGCTTCCTCATGGAAACTTCTCCTTAGGTTACAAAGTACACGAAAACAAGAGGGAGGGAGCCAGGGGGGAAATTCCACTCTATAGTTGGTTCACTTGTATAATTTCAACAACAGTGACATTGATCAGATTTACTTCTATGGGAAAGTTACAGGAGATGGAATTATTGCTCAGTGGCATAAGCTGACTTCCACATCTCTATTTCGGGAATAAATACTCTTTAAGAAATACTTGAGGTGAATGATTAACACACATGGGTTGCCAAACAAGACAGATTTGCAGACCTGGGCAGTGGAACTTCCCATCCCTTGGTTCAGGATAAAGGGGGCAGCAGTCACCTCCAAGTCCCAAAAGGTATACTTCCCCCCACAGAGGTTAAGAGTGGGTTCTTCAGGTTGACCTGAGGTTTCTATTTGTAAGCTCAAGAGAACAAATGCTTTACCATTTGTCTGGGTTTGTCTCTGATTTTGATTTTTTAAAATATTTATTTATTTATACAAGAACTGGGGTACAGGCCAGAGGTGTGGGGGAGGGGGGCGGTGAGAGGATTCACCAGAGACAGAGCGGGGAGTAGAACAGGGAGACTGACGAAATACACTGCTGAGGGGAGCAGCAGGCGCTACGGGAGAGGTCTGCCATGTGGGACCCTCCCCGGCCAGCCAGGATTGAACCGGTGCTGCAGAGGCTGTGAACAGCTTCACAGCACAGCGCTCAACCGCCTGTGCCACCAGGGGAGGCCCTCTGATTTTGATTTTTAAAAGAGCAATTTTATTCCAGCTGTGAGATCATTTGCTAGTACCAACGTGGGGGCAGGTTGAAAAGAAACATTGAAAGATTATAACCTTATATAGCTTTACTATATGGACTGGGTAGAAAATATTTTTTTTTTTTGACTTTAACAAAATTTTGTTCTGCAAGAGAATGTAAGTTAAAAGCAACATGAGAACAACTAAGCTGAGACCAAAAAAAAAAAAAATGTAATTAGAAACGATGTCAATTTAAAAGCAATATTCCAAATGAAACTGAGTCAATCTATAGGATTCCCTTAGACTTAATGTGTAACCATAGAGAGCAAGGCTTCTTGTTGCAGGCTTTGAGGGCAGGCAGCTTGATTTGGAGACTTGGGTCTTTTCCTTTTGATGTGTGATCCTTTGTAGGAGTTCAACTATCAGGTCATCAGTTTCTTCATCTATAAATTGTAAACAACAAAAGCACCTCCCACCTGAGATTGAGAATACTAAATGAGTCGATAATGGTAAGGGTGTTAGGACAGTGCCTGGTATATAGTAGTTGCTAAATATATATTAGCTATCAAAAATAAAGGAAACAGGTCTATTGAGAATGTTGTTGAATGCCTAATAAAAATGTGAAGCATCACAAACCCTGAGACAATATCTACACCTAAACAGTGATGTTGTGTGCATTTAGGATTTGGCATATCTGGGCTTGTTAGCTGGGTGAAAAGGGTAAACACTCCAGGTTTGAGTGAAAGACTGAAGGGAATTCTATGAATAGACTCATTCTAAGTGACAGAAAAATGACTGAAGGCTATGAGGCTGATGCGGAGAGGGAGAAGATATCAGGAGAACTATACCATGTCTGCCACTCAGATATTTGGCCTACCTCTAAAAGAATTCTTTTTTCTTTTTTAAGATTTATTCATTTATGCATGCAAGAGCTGGAGTACAGGCCAGAGATGCAGGAGGTGAGAGGACTCACCAGAGACAGTGGGGAACAGAACAGGCAGATTGACTTGAAGTACACTGCTGAGTGGAGCAGCAGGGGAGTCAGGAGAGGTCTGCTGCACCATGTGGGTAGCTCCCTAGCCAGGGATCAAACTCATGCTGCAGTGGCTGCGGACAGCTTCACAGGTTATGTCTTAACCCCTTGCGCCACCAGGGAGGCCCACATTATTAAGTTTTTTAGCCAATACAATTATAAAAATGAACAAAGTTTAATAACCAATGCTTTATAGCATAATAATATTGAGAGCATGACAAAAAAAATAATTCAGTGGTCAAGAGAATCATAAATAAATGTTGGAGCTTATTTTAGCCAGACCCAAAATGGAGAAAAGGCTATTCAAATAGCTTAAAAGGAACATAAATTGCATATAATAAATGTTATTCAAAGACAATGAGAACTAGGAGACCATTCAAATAAGCACTGATGTTTTACAATTTTTTTAAAAAAAATTTTACATAATTTATTTATTTGTATATATTTTACATCATTGTTCATTTTTGTATAATGTTTGCTTTCTCCTCTCAGGTGTAGAATTCCCACCACTAAGTCACCGTGAACCATCACCACGGTCCCTTGTGCTCTTCTCTCCCCTGTTATGATCCCTCTCTCTCCCCCTCCTCTGCAGAATGTCTCTGATTTATAGCTGCTTGTTAATTTTGTTTATTTTAAATTTATTGTTATTTTCCCCGTGATCCCTTATTTGCTTCCCCTATATTCCTCCTGTAAATGAAACAATCTTTAAAATTCTTTCACATTGAACCCTGAAGAAATCTAGTGACAGGACCAAACTTGTTCTTTAACCAGTCAAGCAAGTAAAATATATGATCGATACCGTAAAAAGAAAATCTAACCCCAGCAATTTTGGCCTTGAGAATAATGGTGCATCTTTGATGACAGGCAGGCCATCTCTTTGATCACTGGCTTAACACTTCCCAAAGTCTAATTTAGCACTTTCTGAGATCCTGTCAACCTGAGTAATTAACCTATTTGTCTAGTCACCCCTTCTTTCCAGATTCAGAATGGACTGAAAGGAATGAGTGTCTCAAGAAAAACTCTTGGTGGGCGTTTCCAATGATAGAGCTTCCCCTTTGCCTCCTGGGAGTGTAATGTAGTTTGGACCCTCTCCTGGCTTTGTACTTTCAATTTACTGCCAAAACAATGCGGCACACATGTAAAATGGAATACCCTTACATTCACAGGAGCCTTGTTCAGTGAGATTTGGTAAGAGGTGCAGCTTTCCTACCTGCCCACCTCACTCACCAGAAGCCTGGAAATATTGATAGGATGCATCTTATCTGTTCAGGTTTTTACCTTTTTTAAAATTTTTTTTTTATGCATACAAGAACTGGGGTACAGGCCAGAGGTGTGGGAGGTGAGAGGATTCACCAGAGAGAGAGTGGGGAACAGAACAGGCAGACTGACTGAAATACACTGCTGAGGAGAGCAGTGGGCAAAACAGGAGCGGTCTGCTGTGCCATGTGGGTATCTCCCTGGCCGGGGATCGAACTTGTGCGGATGGCTTCATAGGTTGTGTCTTAACCCTTTGCCCCACCAGGGAGGCCCAGGTTCTTACTTTTATAATAGTGGATAATTGACTTTCAATCAGGACCTTAGAAATTGAGCAAGATTGGTAGTTTGACTGAATAAACATCTCCAACAGCATCAACTCGATGGTATACTAGTGGTTACCTAAGTGTTATTGCATTTAAACCACATTACAAATTACATCTAGGGCCGTCCTTGTTTTATCCCTCTCTGCCTTTAAGAGCAATAGGTATCACATGTCCTGAAACAGAGCCAACTAAGGGAAAATACTTTGATCTACTCCTATTCCGACCCTTTTTGTTTTTAGCCACCCTGGTTTATGACATGTGTTAATCATCTTCTGGAGGCTATATTGTTTAATTTTCCATACTGACCCTTTATCAGGACTTCCCTACTAATGGCAGAGCAGTATCAGGCTCTTTGACAGCAAATAATCAAGGTTCAACCTTCAGATTCTCTACTCACTAGCCATGTGAAACCTAAAAAAAAATATATCTCTGGGCCTCAGTTTCCTTCTCTGTCAAATGGGGATAATAATATCAGCTGTATAGATTTACTGTGAGGAGCAAATGACTTAGTATTCGTAAGAGATTATAACAGAGCCTAGTAGAATGTGAGCAATTCATCAGTTTTAGCTATATATTTACCAAGCTGTGAACCACAGAATAAAACTTATGGGTAAGCAGAGTTCTGGACAGTGGAGGCCCATTGTAGGTAAGGAAAAATGTCAGGCTTTTCTGCCCTCCCGCCATCAGGATAGATGATGGATCCTTGTGGTCCTGAATGCATGCCTGATGGCAGGCACCTGGAGTAGGGTGTGGGCATAGGTAGATGGGATTCACCTGGGCTAAGACTGGGCTTTTAAGGGCGGCGTCATGGGGATGCCAGCAGAAGCTGAAAGAGAAGCCTAGAGAGAAGCAAAGAAGCAGAAGCAGAGATCACCGGAGAGCCCAGATAGAGTGAGGACTTGCTGGGGGCTGGGAGGCCTGCCAGCATCCCAGCCCCCCAGCACCCTTGCCTGCTGTGTACCGGGTAAACCCCAATAAAAGACCTGCAAAAACCACTGAGGACTCTGACTCCTCCTTTACCTGGTCTGCATGGGATCCTAGAAAACCTGCACGGTATCCATTCCTGCCCTCTACACCCATGGAGGATACAATGTAAAGGAAAAAGGGGGAGTAGGGATAAAGGGGTGAAATAGAACCCAAAGTCTGTGCAACTTCTTGTCTGTGAAGAAATTCAGCTGTGGGTAGAAAGATGTTTCTGACCTGTTCTACTTCAATAGAGAAGAGCAACAGCAGGATAGGATCTATTTAGGCCCTTAGTGCCTACAACAGAGCTGAATACAGAATAGATGCTCCGTAGATGTTTTCCAAACAGAAGTTGATGATATTATGGTTGGGACCTTGGTCACTGGAATGATTATCCTTTGCTCGGGCCTCCCTATAATTTCTTCCTACAAACCAGAGAATATCAGACTCAATAGATAAGCTCAAAAAGAAAGTTTGGACATACTATCTGACTGTGTTGAAGCAGCAGGAGCCTGTGGGTTATGCTTGGAGTCGTAATTGCAACAAGTTGACCAAACGTGAATGTCACAAGAAGCAATCAACACAGGACCCAGCTTGAGAGGCTGTTGACATTCTGTGTAATTACTGCAAGTGCACCCTGGGTAGTTCACGTTATTGTAAACTGCATTTCCAACACTGCGTGGCATTAAATTTAAAAAAAAAAAAAGCAATGAAGTTATAGCCATTAGCAAAGCTGAATTGGAACTCCTAGAAAATGTCAAGGAGATCTTAATTGTACTTTATATAATGGTCTCCTAGGCTAATAAGATATGATCTAAAACCATTAGGTATGAGAAGGTAAACATTTTAAGAGCACTTTTTTTGCCAAAAGGCTCTTCATCTCTATTTGACAACTCTCGCGCAGCCTTGAGGTAAAGCGTTGCAGTGTTCTGAAATAACAGATATTGTTTGTGACAGAGCTAGGAGGCCCTGTGCATGGGAGAGTATTCGAGCACGACGTGTAAGAGGCAAGGGTGCCTATAAATTTGATTTTTAAGTCACACATCACCCTTTCCCACCTCCTGCCCTGGCAGGGAGGGTAGGCAGGTATGCTTTAAGAGTTACTCCCCAGTCACGTAGCATGCAATTCCAAAATGCTGGGAAACACCCATTATTCTGACAAGCTTCAGAACACATAAATCTCTTTAACCTTATAAATGACTGAGATCCATTCTCTCAAGGTCGGAATCTCACCCACGAAGAGTCATATATTCATGTCTTGTTTTTTCTAATGACTTTCTGCTAAGACAGCAGCAGATTTTTGAATCCCCATAGTTACGGGAGGCTTTACAGAGTCCCTGCTCGCAATTATTGATGGAGTCACCAGCAATCCAATATGTAGATCATGCTAGTCTGTCCCAGGAACTTCAAAGTCTTGTCTTCTATTTCTGGCCAAAGGAGTACACTTTTTACCTTAATTCTTATTTCTAATAGCATCAATAACAAGATAACATGAAAAAATATTATCTACTCCTCAATAAGTGAGAAATTCCCTTCTACCTTCTTCAGCACTCAACAAGACTCACACTGACTTCCCCCAAAGAGGTAACTATACGAAAAAAATTAAAAGTTAACAAACTTCAATTTTGCAAGTGTGTTCGATTAACATTCACTAAGAGAAAATACATTTACCAAGGCAGAACTTTTACCTAAGAAACGGCAAGTGGCTACAATTTGCAATTTGGTTCTGTTTGTAAACACAGCTTCGAAATCATTGTTCAGACATGTGGATTTTGGTTCCAGTTTGTCTCAATCTTGTGTGTATTCTGGCAAGCAACCTAATGCTTTTTATACCTTTGTTTCTCTATTTATACAGGGGAGAACATTACCACTGAATGAAATTTGTATAGTGCTTTAGGACACCTGCACAAATTGTGCTGTTTCAAACAGATATTAAGACAGTATTTGTTTAATTCACTGAAAAATTGGAATAATACTTTCCTTAATGCTGGTTGGGTAGTGTTTACTAAAGTGTGTTTGTTTCATTAAACATTAGCTCCTCAGGATTAGATGTCACATGAAAGGGCTTACTTTTGTCAAATAAATTTATGAAATCCAAAGGTAAACAAAATTAAACAAAGCCCTTGCTATGGACTTCTCAGAGCCTTTACTATGCTAATGAGCATTGTGAATCTTCTAGTTGGATATGGTATGTGGTGTTTCCCAAACTTATTTAACAATAGCATTTTGGGGAGAACATTTCTTTTGGGGTCAGAGGAAAGCTTTTGTGAAATGCTTGGCAGAAGAATAAACACTTAATAAGCATAGTCCAAAAATCTTAAAGGAAAATCACAGTGTTGACAAACATCTCTGTTCTTTTAATATCATAATAGAAGTTGCCTTAGCTGACCTAACTTAACTCACAGAGCAGCTTTTCATCACTTTGTACAACATACTTGTTGAGTCACACTGAACTCCTGGTTTTGTAGTTTAAAAAACAATGGAATGCCAGCATTTTTATTAATTTCTATCTCATATGAATGCCTCTGCTAGACTGAATCCTTGGCATGGGGGCTAAATTTTAGTATACACGTGGACTTCCACTCCTACCAGTTAATTAAGTATTGAACAGGGTAAGTTGCAATTGTCCCAAGACATTTTATGACAGTTGTGCTTATTCTTGTGACTGCATAATTTAATTAGATTTTATGTAAACCCATAGAATATAAATATGAATGGGAAAAGAAAGTTGTTGACTCTATGAGAGCTAGATTGATTATTCTATCAGTATACTTCATGGTGAAATTTAAAAATTGCTATAAAATGAGGTATGGGTGAGATAGTCTAAGATTGTTGGAGGGGGCGGGAGGTTCTTAAAATTCTACAAGTCTGCATTCTGCATTTTAAATGATTTTAATTCTCACTCTACACCAAAGAAACTGGAACTGGAAATTCAGGATGATATGTCATGGGTGTGGTTTATGGGAAGAAAAAAATCAGAATTCCTATCAGGGGACCCTTTCAAAGAAATGACTTTTGATCTTATGCAAAATTTGGAGACTATACAGGGATTATATCTACTCTTTTTTTTTTTTAAAGATTTATTTTATTTTTATAAAAGAGCTGGGGTACAGGCCAGAGGCGCTGGAGGGTGAGAGGATTCAACAGAGACAGAGCAGGGAGCAGAACAGGCAGACTGAAGAAATACACTGCTGAGGGGAATAGCGGGATGACAGGAGAAGTCTGCGCATCATGTGGGATTCTCGCTGGCCTGGCCCGGATTAAACCCGCACTGCCGAGGCCGCCGCAGACAGCTTCACAGCACGGCACTCAACCTGCTGCGCCACCAGGGAGGCCCATATCTACATTTTAATACCTTGTATGATTTTGACACTGGCCAGTCAGAACAAATACCTGTCCCATTAGGAAGGATATTCAGACCTCAATTGTACAGCCGTACCAGTGCATGCAGGCTGAATGTCAGTTCTGCCTATAAAATTTTTAGGTTAAAATATAACATCTTGATATAACATCTTGATAGCTGATAGCATTTTAAAACAATTCCGCATTTTATTAAAATGCTTTGACTATCTGTCCAAATGCTACTCCCAGTCATCTCAGAAGAAGACTGCTCTTGAATTACTGTTACAATCAACATTTAGCAGTTCTCATATAATAAACACATGTAGGAGGTACTTTCCACATCGATTGTCCCCTTTTAACACTCAGGAATGAAAGAAAAGTTGAGTCCTAGAAGCAAAGTCCTGGAGGGAACCCCTTTGACAGCACCATATAAGCAGGTGCAGGTTATAGAAATCGGAATTTAATTACATCAATAGCTTCCTTGTTAATCAGTCATTTGTTGAAAGCAAAAGGTCATGAACAGGAAGAAAACAGAAAGAAAACAAATTTGGAAACTGAAATCCAGGTTTGGACAGAACAATCAGAATAACGTCTGCCGAAGGCAGTTCCTAACCACAGACCAGTGCTCAGTTGGGGCAAATGAAGGGAACTGGTGGCTTATTGTACTGTGTAAGTGACAGCCCCTATTCTTATATGTTCTAATAATTGTAACCCACAGGGGTATGTGGAGTGTGGATACCTGTCAGGCCCTGTCTCAAAACCACTATCTTGCAGTTTAACAAGTCCGGTAAGTTTATGGCTCTGAAATCAGGAGTAAATCCAGATGTAGAAAAAGTATCACAATAAATGGTGATCCCAAAAGACAAAACCGAAGAAAGTCTGTCTGTAACCATCAGTTTTTAGTTAGCAGGAAATAAAAAAGTTCAGTGATTCCAGTGTTCATTGTGGCAGTAAAACAACTGCTAAATGATGATTTTGTTAAATATAAAAGATTTGGGCTAAACCAAGGCTTTATTATTCTTCTTAATTTCACTCTTTTGAAATCAGTTATCTCTTTTTTTGAATGATCAGTTACTGTTAATCTTTACCTGGAGAAAGTCTGTGAGTTAGAAGCTACTCGCCACTTGAAAGTGATTCTAAATTGTCGTCCTAGCTGCATTCTGGAATCATCTGGGAGCGTTAGGAAAACACAGTGGTCGCCACTTCCAGGGATTCTGGAGGAACTGATCTGTAATGCTGCCGAGGCACCGGCTTGGACAGCCCACGTCAAGTGTTCTGTGGTTGTCAGTGGACCAGCTGTGCCTGCATCACCTGGGAATCTGTTAGAAATGCTGGAAATCAAGTCCCACTCTGAATCTCTAGAGAATCAGAACATGTACTTCAGCAAGACTGCACATGAATACCAGCCACATTAAAGTGGGAGAGTCTAGAAAAGTGTTTCTCCAAGTGTTGTCAGAAAACATACATTAAAATCATCTAATACAGTTTATTCTTCCAATCCATGAGCAGGGGATGTCTTTCCATTTTTTTGTGTCTTCTTCTATTTCTTTTAACAGTGTTTTATAGTTTTCTTTGTATAGGTCCTTTACCTCTTTTGTTAGATTTATTCCCAAATATTTGATTTTTTTTGTTTTGATAATAAAAGGGATTTTTTTTTAATTTCTTCTTCTTCAGATTTATTGTTTGTGTATAGGAAGGCTACTGACTTTTGCGTGTTGATTTTGTATCCTGCCACTTTACTGAATTGATTGATGAGTTGAATTAGTTTTTCTGTGGAGTTTTTGGGGTTCTCTATGTATATTATCATATCATCTGCAAATAGTGATAGTTTGACTTCTTCTTTTCCTATTTGGATTCCTTGGATGTCTTTCTCTTGTCTTATAGCTCTGGCTAGGACTTCCAGTATTATATTGAAAAGCAGTGGTGAGAGTGGACATCCTTGTCTTGTTCCAGATCTTAATGGAATTGCTTTCAGCTTTTCACCATTGAGAATGATACTGGCTGCTGGCTTGTCATAGATGGCCTTTATGATGTTGAGGTAAAATGGCCATCCTACCAAAAGCAATATACAGATTCAATGCTATTCCAATCAAAATTTCAATGTCATTCTTCAAAGAAAGAGAACAATTATTGATGAAATTCATATGGAATCACAAAAAACCCTGAATAGCCAAAGCTCTACTGAAAAAAAAAAGAAGGAAATGGAGGCATCACACTCCCAGACTTCAAACTATACTACAAAGCCATAATCATCAAAACTGCATGGTATTGAACAAGAACAGACATACAGACCAATGGAATTGAATAGAAAATCCAGAAATAAACCCACAGATTTATGGTCAACTAATCTTTGACAAAGGAGCAAAGACTATGCAATGGAGCAAAGAAAGTTTGTTCAATAAATGGTGCTGGGAAAACTGGGTTGCTACATGCAAAAGAATGAAGCTTGACCACTACCTCACACCATACACAAAAATCAACTCAAAATGGATTAAAGAACTAGACATAAGACCTGAAACCATAAAATATATAGAAGGAAATATAGGTGAAACACTACGTGATTTGCACATCAAAGACATCTTTACAGACACATCACCCAAAGCAGTGATAGTGAAGGCAAAGATAAACAGCTGGGACTACATCAAATTAAAGAGCTTCTGCACAGCAAAAGAGACAATAACAAAAACAAAGAGAAACCCCACCAACTGGGAGAACATTTTTGCACCCAACACTAATGATAAAGGACTGATCACAAAAATCTGCAAAGAGCTGATGAGACTCAGCAACAACAAAGAAAATAATCCAGTCAAAAAATGGGCAGAAGAGCTAAAAAGAAACTTCTCTGAAGAGGAAATGCAAATGGCCAACAGACATATGAAAAAATGTTCAACATCACTTGTAATCAGGGAAATGCAAATCAAAACTACCATGAGATACCATCTTACACTAGTGAGAATGGCACATATTAAAAAAACTAGCAACAGCAAATGTTGGCGAGGTTGTGGAGAAAAAGGAACTCTTCTACACTGTTGGTGGGAGTGCAAACTGGTCCAACCACTATGGAGAGCTGTGTGGAGATTTCTGGACCTACTAAACATAGAGCTTCCATATGATCCAGCAATTCCACTCCTAGGTATTTACCCAAAGGACACAGAAACATCAATTCCAAAGAACACCTGCACCCCTATGTTTATAGCAGCACTATTTATAATAGCTAAGCTTTGGAAACAGCCCAAATGCCCAAAAATAGATGACTGGATCAAGAAGATGTGGTACATATATACCATGGAATATTACTCAGCAGTCAAAAAAGATAAACACATGCAATTTGCAGCAACATGGATGGCGCTGGAAGGGATCATGCTCAGCGAAATAAGCCAAAAAGAAAAAGAAAAATACCGGATGGTCTCACTCATAGCAGGAATCTAGAAAACTTAAATAAGGGACCAGGAAAATGAATAACTATAAGAAAGTGAAAATCAAAATCAACAAAAAACTATGAACCAGAGACACTTTTTGGGGGGTGGGGGGTGGGAGGGGAGGGATTGGGGTCAGAATGGGGGGTTTGCAATTGTATGGGGGAATATAAAAATAAAATTTATTATTTAAAAAATAAATAAATAAAATCATCTAATACATTCTTGTTTGTTTCTTTAATAAAATGAAGATTTTTGTCTGGCCCTAATTTACCTCCTGAGTGAGACTCTCTCAGGGTCAGGAAGCTATTGGAGATGGTGGAATGTGATCCCAAGGAATCAATAGTTGAACAACCACCCAGTGACTCTTCCGAGCATCTAAATTGAGAAACACCAGGTAGGGGAAGTGGAGAAAAATTGGTAAAAAGGTACAACTTTCAGTTTTAAGATGAATAAGATGGGAGGATTTAATATATAATATGGTAACTAGAGTTGCTTACACTGTATTTTGTAATTGAACTTTGGTAGGAGAGTAGAACTCAAATCTTCTAACCTATTAAGTGGGTAAATAAGTGACGTAGTGTATGTGTTAATTAACTCAGTTGGGGGAGTCCCTCCATAATATATCAAAGCATCATGTTGCATACTTTAAATATTGTATGATTTCAATTGTCAAGCATACCTTAAAAATTATACCTTGGAAATACATAAATAAATTGAGAATCACTATTGTGGAGAATGTGTCCTGAGGCGAAGGCCCCAGATGCCAAAGTCTATGGAGCAGGTTGTCTGTAGGGGAGAGAGAGATGGCTGTGTGTATTAATAGGGACAAGTACTTAGTCATGAAGCAGTACCTCTCCTTCCTAAATCAAAATAATACTAACTTTGAAGGAGATGCTCAGATCATGCATTTGGGGGCAATTTGTGTCTACTCTTTAGGGACAAATAAGATTTCAGAATTGAATCTGAGATGCTTGCTGATCTTTCCTCAAGTGCCAACAGTTAACTATGGTTTGGGACCAGCTCCAGTGTTTTTGTTCCTTGTCAGAATTTAAAATGGCCAATCTCAGAAATAAACTTCATTCATAGGCACCTAAGAGTGCCTTTTGCAGAAGTGATTGACACAAACTTGTGTAATCACTTTTTTCTACTCCTACCCCAATTAAGTAATTTGGGGTTGTGTTTCTTAATATTGAAGGAGGAGCATTGTCCTATGATAATTCCTGTCACATAGCTGTGCAGGTAACACGCGTTCCCCCACAGGCCTGGCAAATATCAATTCTGCGCAGGTCAGGTCTTAGAATTCACAGTTTTGGCTTCTCACATGTGTGTTAATATCATCCCCCAATTCCAGAATAAATAAGAATTCCACTGTAGCCTCTATTTAGTCTGGTAACTCAAGTGCCTAGACATCACTTTTATCACAAGCCATTATCATGGGTCTGTAGGGTCTTATTTTGTTTTTGTATTAGTTTTCTACTAGGGCAGTCATAAGAAAGCACTACAGATCTGGTGGCTTAAAACATGACAAATTATTTTTGTATAATTCTGCAGGCTAGAACTCTAAAATCAAACAGTATCCAGGGTCCTGTTCACTCTGAAGCCTCAACGTAGAGCTTCTTTTTTCCTTCCTAGCTTAGGTAGTGCCTAAGCATCTTTGTCTTGTAGATATGTCACTCCGCTCTCTGCCTTGGCTGTTGTCTGGCTGTCTCCCTGTGTTTTTCACATTGTCTTCTCCTTTGGTGTCTCTGTTTCTATGTCCTTTCTTTAACTATAAGAACATCAGTCATATTGGATTAGGGGCCCACCATACTTCAGTATGGCCTCATCATAACTAATTATATCTGTCCCAATCCTATTTCCAAATAAAGTCATACCCTGAGCTGCCAGGAAGAACATAAGCTTCTAAGAAGCACTATTCAACCTAGTACAGTCTTGTTTTCATTTTTCAAGGTTATTATTTATTATTTTTTCTCCTTTATTATCTCCCTCATTTTCTTCCATCCCTATTGGTAGCAATTTTTAATTATATTTAACATATATCCTTTCCTTCCATTTTCCATCTTTATGTAGTTAACTATGTATCCTCAGAAATGCAGTGTGGTTAAATGTATTTAAATGGAGTTCTTAAATGGAAACAAATGTTGTTGTGATAAAAATCTCATTCTGTTTCATATTTATTTTATTCAGTGCTTATTTTTGTGATCTTTCATGTTGACATCTGTCCATTCAGTTGATTTTTTCCTTGCTGCTACATGTTTCAGCAGGAGCAAATGCCATGTGTGTGCATGCATGTCCCTAGTGAAAGACACGAAGTTATTTCCAAGGCTTCACTACTGCAAACCACCACGTATTGCATTCATTAATCTCATTGGTTTTCCCGCATATTTACATAAATTCTCCATATACCAAAAGTTTGAGTCCCCTGCAGTATCATAGGATGTCAGCATATTTAATTTCACTGAGAATTTCACAGTCTGTTGTGCAAAATGGCAGCACTAGCTCAGTCTTAACAGCAATGACTGAAAATTTCCTTTCTCAAGCATGTCCAAATGATTGTGAAGAGGGGGAATATTATAGTTATTTTTATTTATAACTCTCCAATTGCTCATGAGCTTAACCCAGTCAGCATTTTCTTTCTCTGAACTGTCATTTTTATCCTTTATCCGTCCCTATTTGGATAATTTTCAGGGATTATTTACATATTCTGGATTTAATCCCTCACAACATCCTTCTTTTAGATATCTTTGGCACTATATTAACTTTGCCAACAGATTCTCCCATTGAGTAGAAATCATTAACGTCGGTGCAATCAAATTCACCAGTTTTCCTTTTGTTTTTTTTTTGAGATCTTGTTTCAGAATATTTAACCTTCCTCTCCCTTCCCATACCAGTATCATGAAATAATCTCACATATTTAGTTTTTCAAGGTCTGAGTTTCCTGATCACACCTAGATATTTACACTTATATTTGATTTAAATTATTTACAACATTCATATTGTTTACAGTGGATTTCAAATTCCATGTCATGGTACATAAGGTTACCCTTGAAAATTTCCCAGCTGAATTTTCTAGCTTGTTTCTCAATACTTTCCATTGCCTTTCATCTTAATTTGCTGAGTTGTCTATATGTGCCTAAGCTTACCACACATTCTCTAACCCTCAAGACTTTGCATGTGTTCCTCCTTTGGCCTGCATGCTCTCACAATAGCTGTAATAAACAGATTCCCTTTAGTTTTTCAGGGCTAGGCTCAATATCACCTCCTCCAGGAAGTCTACCTGAACTTCAGGACTGGATCAGCCGTTCTTTGTGAGCTACCCACTCCAGTTCATATATACCACAATATAATGTAAGTGTTTGACTACTTGTCTGTTTCTACACTAGAATATAAGTAATTTGAGGGAATGAATAGGATCTTAGTCTATCATTTGATGCACAGTATCTAATCTATTACCTGGTGCATAGGAGGAATTAATCAGTAATTATAAAATGAGTAATTTTCTGAGTCAGGAAATTTGACTCATACTTCCATTACAGGTAGAATTATATTACCACTTTAGTGTATATTCATGAATAGAGAGAAAATTCTTTAAGAGCCTTAAGATAATGTCTTTAGTATACCAGGAAAGATGAATTAGAGCAAATGTTAATAAGAACTATACAAAAGGTACAAACTTTCAGTTTCTAATAATTGCCTTAGAGATATAATATACAACATGGTGACAATTGTTATCAATACTGTATTTTATATTTGAAAGTTATCAACACTTTATATATTTAAAAGTTACTAAAGAAGTAGATCTTAAAAGTTCTCATCACAAGAAATAAAATCACCATGTGTTATGGTTGTTAACTGGACCTTTGGTCATGACCATTTCACAATTTTTCAAAATATGCAATTATTATGTCTACATTAGCAAACAAATCTTAAAAATCTCAGTGACTTTATTTTTTTAAATTTTAATTAATTAATTTATATATATTTTTACATCATTGTTCATTTTTAAACAATGTTTGCTTCCCCCCCTCAGATATAGTCCCCATAGAATGACTTTAAAAATAAATTACTTCCTCTTGGAAAGGAGAGGCAGCTCCCTTCAAATAGCAGTTCAGGGATTGAGGTTATTTCCATTTTACTGCTCTGCTATCCTGATAGGGAATTTCCATCAGTTATCCAGGCAGGGAAAAAAGAGTACTTGGGAATCACACTCAGTTCTTTCATCCTTTGGTCCTGAAGCAACTCATGTCACTTTCATTTGAGTTCTTTGGCCAGAACTAGTGACATTCCCCAAACGAATTACAAAGGATGCTGAGAAATGCACTCTTTCTTTTCCCCAAAGGAAAAGGAAAAAGAATGGAGTCTAATAAAAATAGCATTGTCTCTGATACATAAGAGAATAAGTCAGACTGTATTTGAAATCACGGCACTGCCAGGCAGGTTTGCTGTGAGTGAGGTTTTGAATGGAAACAATTTTTACCAGCTTTGAGGAAGTAAAAGAGTTTTTTTTAATTTTTTCTAGAGTTTGCTCTTTCTTCTTCCTCTTATTCTAGTGATGTATTTTGGTCATTCGTGGCTCACTTTCCCTCCTCCCAAAGGTACTGAGCACATAATGCCATATACAATTAAATACACAAGCTTCTTAAATTGAGCGATAAGAACTTTAAACTCAATCAGCCCTGATTACCAGTTAGTTTTATTTAAAATTTAATGAGGAAAGAGATTTTTAAAAAGTGAGTAGAAAGTTCCACTAATAATTTATGTGTCTTTCATCTTCCCCCAAAGTAGCAACAATTAAGGACTGATGACATCATCATCTATTAATATAATAATACCTCTATTTGTATCTCCCTTTCAACTCTGCAAAGTGTGCCACATCTATTATCTCACTGTATCCTCACACCATCTGAAGGTAAGTTAGGCATTATCCCCATTTCTGCAGATTAGGAAATTAGATCTAAGTAATGTTAAGGGAGCTGCCTACAACCTGCAACCTGTCCTGCTGTTGCCACTGGAACCAGATCTCCTAACTTCCTGTATTATGCTTTTCACCTTAAAACATGATAATCAGGGCCTCCCCTGGTGGCGCAGGTGGTTGAGCGCTGTGCTGTGAAGCTGTCTGCAGCCTCTGCAGCGCCAGTTCGATTCCGGGCACCAGTGAGGGTCCCACATGGCGCTGCATACCTCTCCTGTTTAACCTGCTGCTCCCCTCAGCAGTATATTTCATCAGTCTGCCTGATCTGTTCCCCGCACCCTCACCCTCAATCCCCTCACCCTCCTGCACATCTGGCCTGTACCCTGGTTCTTGTAGAAATAAATAAATAAATAAATAAATCTTTAAAAAAATAAAATAACATTAAAAAGAATTAAATACTTAAGGAAGAGATGTTGGTGGTAAGGAGTAAACTTATCAAAGGAAGTGAAGGAACCTATACAATGAAAACTATAAGATATTGTTAAAAGAAATGGAAGAGGGCACAACAAAATGGAAATGGATTGGAAAAATTAACATTGTTAAAATGGCCATCTGATCCAAAGCAATATAGATATTCAATGCAGTCCTTATCAAAGTTTCAATGGCTTTCTGCAAAAAAATAGAACGAACATTACCAAATTTCACATGGAACAACAAATGATCCCAAACTGTCAAGCAATCCTGACAAAAAAGAGGAAGAATGGTATTATCATATTCCCAGACTTTAAATTATATTACAAAGCTATAATAGTCAAAATAGTATGGTGCTGGCACAAAAACATACCTACAGACCAATGGAAAAGAATTCAGAACACAGAAGTAAATGCACATTTATATGGAAAGTTAACCTATAACAAAGGAGTTAAGGGTATACACTGGAGAAAGGAAAATTTATTCAATAAATTGTGTTGGGAAAACTATTCAGCTTAATATAAAAGAATGAAACTGGACAATTATCTCACCCCATACACAAAAATTAACTCAAAATGGATAAATGAGTTGGTTGTAAGGCATGAAATATAAAATACATAGAAGCAAACATAAGCAAAACATTCCATGAGATAGGCTTCATTGATTCTTTGTGGGTTCATCTCCAACAGAAAGAGACTACACACAATTGGGATTACATCAAACTATAAGGCTTAAACCAACATGACCTCACAAAATGAATAAAAAGAGAAAGACAAGCTAAAAATTTTCTGCAAAGTGAAAGAATTTGTCACTAAAACAAAAAGACATTGTACTGAATGGGAGAAAATATTTGCACATCAGACAGCTGACAAGGGGCTGATATCCAAAATCTACAAAGATCTCACACAACTCAACAAAAAGAAAACAAATAATATAATAAAAAATGGACAGAAGAGTTAGACACTTCTCCAATAAAGACATACAAATGAAAAAATTCTCATCATCACTTATCATCAAATTAAAACCACAAAATTAAAACCACATTGAGCTACCACCTCATACCTGTAAAAATGGTCATTATCAAAAAGAACAGAAAAATAGTGCTGGTGAGGATACAAAGAAAAAGGAACTCATACATGGTCAGTGGGAAAGTCAACTAGTGCAGCCCCTATGTTTAACAATATGGAGAGTTTGCAAAATGCTAAAAATAAATCTACCATATGATCCAGCAATTTCAATACTAGGTATTTATAGGAAGAATATAAAAACTAATTTGAAGAAATATATATACTCTTATGTTCATTAAAGCACTATTTACAAAAGTGCCCAAAGACAGATGAGTAGATTGAGATGTGGTACATACACAGTAATCAGACATGTGTGTGTGTATTATAATATATATATATATATAAAGATATATATACACATATATATAAAGATAAACTCTTGCTATTTGTGAAAACATGGAACTAGAGGGGATTGTGCTGAGAAAAATATGTCAGAAGGAGAAAGACAAATACTGGATGGAATATAGAGAAATAAGACAAAGGGTCATCAGAAAAAACAAGATCAATTAAAAAATCCAAGACATCTTACTGTAGAATTGAGGCTACCAGAGGGGAAGTGGGCAGGGAGAGCAAAGTTGGAAGGGGTACAATGGACTATGGTAGGGAACCATGAGTGTCTTGGTGGTGGGTGTGGTGTGGTAACCACATATCTGGAGGGTGTGATCCTATACTTCTAAATCATATACAGTGTTGTTGTAAACCAATATTACCTCAACAAAAAAACATTTTTAAAAATGGTCACTTTGGTAATAATGTTCTAGGGAAAAAACCCAGAAAGATGGCAAATATTTGAGTTATGGCAATGATAGAGGGTCATAAAAGAGAACACATTCAAGAGGTGATTGGGATACACCACTCCTCAGTGATTGATTATGAATAGGAAAATTGGGAAAGATCCACCTCAATCTTCAGGTTAATAGCTTAGAAGTTGGGAAACATCAACA
Organism: Talpa europaea; assembly: GCF_964194135.1. NCBI lineage: Eukaryota > Metazoa > Chordata > Mammalia > Eulipotyphla > Talpidae > Talpa > Talpa europaea. Next base: position 114,528,465 of record NC_140072.1, on the reverse strand, counting down.
CTGGAAACATTGTGAGAGGAACAAGGAGGAAATTGGAAAGCCAGATGATTCATCCCATTATAGACAAGCCAGATCTGAAAGTCCTCTGGGATACTCAAGTAAAGATGTTCAGTATACAGTAGGAAAAAATGGTTTGAAGGTTAGGAACGGTCACTTGGCTGCAGATGTTATGAGAAACATCAGTAAGTAGTTGTTGGTTGAGGCCATAGGTTTAAATGTGATTTTCCAATGAGAATTTATTACTTGAGAAATAAACAGCCACAAGAACAAAGACCTAAGAAATCTAAATTTTTAAGATGCAAGAAGATCCTGCATTGGCAATAGAAGATCAAGAAGGAATGGTCAGAAAGAGAGAAATATAATTGGAACTCTGCCATTACAGAAGGCAGGAGTGTTCGAAGTTTTAGTGAGAAAATGATGAAAAAAAAAAATAACTGAATCCATGTAGAACATAGGAGGTCATTTATTAAAAACAACTCAGTAGAATGGTGGAAGTGGAAGCTAGATCAGAGTGATTTATTTATTTATTTTTTTCCCCCCCTAGAGGCATGTCTTATTTATTTATTTATTATTTGTTTGTTTGGTTTATACATGCACTGGGTACAGTCAGAAGCGCGGGAGGGTGAGAGAATTCACCAGAGCAGAGCAGGGAGCAGAGCAGGCAGAAGGACCGAAGTACACTGCTGAGGGGAGCAGCGGGCGGCAGGAGAGGTCTGCGCGCCATGTGGGACCCTCCTCGGGTGGCAGGGGAGCAGCCAGGGATCGAACCGGCGCCGCAGAGGCCGCGGGCAGCCTCGCAACCCAGCGCCCAACCGCTGTGCAACCGGGAGGCCCTAGATCAGAGTGATTTAAAGTGAGTGATTAAAGGAGATAACGTGGGCCTCCCCAGTGGCGCAGTGGTTGAGCGCTGGGTTGTGAAGCTGCCCTCAGCCTATGCAGCAGCGCCGGTTCCATCCCCGGCTGCTCCGGTTCCATCCCCGGCTGCTCCCCGGCCAACGGAGGAGGGTCCTGCATGGCATGCAGACCTCTCCTGCTGCCCGCTGCTCCCCTCAGCAGTTTACTTCCGTCAGTCTGCCTGTTCTGTTCCCTGCTCTGACTCTGGTGAATTCTCTCACCCTCCCGCACTTCTGACTGTACCCAGTGCTTGTATAAATAAATAAATCTTTAAAAAAATAAAGGACATAATGTAAATATTGGTTCTATAGTCTACAAAAACATTTTGCATACTATGAAAAGCTACGCCAATATACAGCAAACTTTTGCCAATGTATAATCTTAGGCATAACCTCTATACTTGGAACTATCCTTTGAAGTAATGAATACATCTGTGTTTAACTTCTATGTATGAACAATAATAGAATCATTGATAATAGAATTAATAGATTTATAATAGAATTTACAAAAACTTATCTGTAACACAAATCCCCACTGCAACACTATGAAACTCATTACCTTTAAAATACTCCTGTCCATCTACTGAATAACTTCAGTTATTAGGGAGCCCCTCAGGAATTTCTGTTTTTTTATCCTAAAACTCCCTTCCCAGGCCTGGACAGTCCATGAACTTCCCTTCCATGCCTGCAAGAGACCTCACACAGGGTCTCCCTGGTGGTGCAGGGGTTAAAGTCTCAGTGCTAACAAGATAACACCAGCTACTGCAGCATGAGTTCGATCCCTGGCCAGGGAGCTAACTCACATGGCACAGCAGACCTCTCCTGTCTTGCCCACTGCTCTCCTCAGCAGTGTATTCAGAAGATCCACCTGTTCTTCTCCACACTCTGTCTATTGTGAATCCTCTCACCCCCCACACCTCTGGCCTACACCCCAGTTCTTGTATGCATACATACAAAAAAAAAATCTTAAAAAGAAAAAAGAGCCCTCACACATTTGTCATTTGTCACCAGTCACTGTTTCCTGGGATCTTCCCATTAACCATACCCTAGAGTTTGAGGACAAAGAAACTACATCCTTGGCTCTCCTTTCCTTGCTTTTTTCAAAGGTTATCACATAAGCCCTTTGTGATTTCAAGGGCTGGGGACTCTTCCTACAAGCAACTACAGCAAGATAAACAAGATTTTAAAAGGCAGCAAACATGGAAAGTTTTGAGCTCCATGAATGAGGTGTTAATTCTATCTTGTCCCTCTCTGCCTATGCTGGGGCTCATCTAAGTCAGATTTCTCATATCTCTTCCTGCATCCGTGTCCTCATATGCTTCATGACCTCTCTAGTATGAGAACTTGACAGTGACATCAGGAGAGGCCGTGAAGACTTCCTTTGTAATGCCTCTGAGAACCCACAGGTGAAGCAATCCCCATTCTATTGGCCTTCTCCCTCAAAGAAACACTCACCTTTGTTTATTACTTCATAGTGCTGCTCACATTCAGCTGGAATCCAAATCCTAATTTATAAACATGAGTATTTCCCACCCTTCCAGCTCAAGATCATTTGTTTATTTGATATTCTTGTTTGTCCATGTTCTCAAGTAGGTCACTGATTTAAATATACACAGCAGGAACAAGGAAAGAGGCCTGTGGTATGAAAATGAAGACCATATTTCTATGTCATAATCAATCTACTAGCTAATATTCTTCAGAAAGTCATTCAGTTGTTATGAAACTGCTTAGCTGTTTTATAATTCATTAAATCACTGTGTTCATGAATATTATGAGAGATGCTTTGTTAAAATTCACATACACTATGATGATGAGGGAGGATGGGCCAACGGTTACATATATGGGATCTGGAAACAGATATGATGGTTTTGAATCCTGGCTCTTCAATTTACTAGCTTTGAGAACTTGTGCAAGTTATCCAAGCTCTTCAACTTTGGATTTCTTGTTAATAAAATGAGGATAATGTTAATATCCTAGAGTTTTCTCATAGGGTTTTCATGAGGATTAGATAAAATAAGACACAAAAAGCACTTAGTAGTACCCAAAAGCAAACCCAACAAATGTTAGCTTTTCCACATGTATAATAGTAGCTCTTAGGTGGAGAGGGAAATTCAACCCTATTTTATTGAAAATATTCAATAAACAGAATGTTCATGTGTTCATTTGGTGGGCCCTAATCTAATATGACAGGTATCCTTAGAAGAAGAAATCTGAACACAAATGGGTATTATGGGAAACCATAGAACAGAGGGAAAAGATTGGCCATCTATAAATCAAGGAGAGAGGCCTAAGAAGAAATCAACTTTACCAATGCCATTATCTCAGCTTTCTAGTCTCCAGAATTGTGAAAAAATAAATTTCTGTTGTTGACTTCCTACCAGCCTATGGTACTTGATTATGGTAGACCTATCAAATAATCTAATTGAAATGGTGATTCCACTGTGTCAAGGCATTTTAAGAGATTTCCAAGCTCTTCTTTGTTAATCTTGTCTAGAACTGTGTCTAGAATCAACAGCACTTTGTGGTATGTGGTTTTCAAAATCTAGTTTCATCATTCCTTTAAAGATTGGGCATGTGTATGTATGTGTGCACCCAATCTTTAAAGAAATGATGAATATCTATATATATACATATATATATATAGCCTGTATGTGTGTATGTATGTATATGTGTGTGTATACATATATACATATATATACACATCCTATCAGCACCTTCCTTGTCCTCCACAGATCCCTAACATGAGCTCTTTTTGTATCTTGGATGTAATCTGTATGGGCAATGAGACTCAAGCTCATTAGAGTTAATTATATACTCTCTTTTTATCCCTTAACCAATCTTAGACTTCAGTTGCCTCTTCTCAAGCATGTTTCCCTTTTCAGCCAATCATGTTGGCAAAGATGATAAAAGCAAATTAGAATGTGGGCAAGTCCATCTTCTTTCAGTTGTTTTTCAAAGGTAGTAGGCTTACAGAATTCTTACTCTTGTTCTGAATATATTTTATGTTTGCTGTCTTTTGAATTTTTGTTTGCTTTTTCTTTTCTTTTTTAAATATTTATCTATTTGTGCATAAAGAACTGGGGCACAGGCCATAGGTGTGGTGGGTGAGAGGATCCACCAGAGACAGTGGGGAACAGAACAGGCAGACTGACTGAAATACACTGCTGAAGGGAGCAGCGGGCAAGACCGGAGGGGTCTGCTGCACCATGTTGGTTGCTCCCTGGCCTGGGATAGAACTCATGCTGCAGTGCTGCGGCTCACCACATAGGCTGCGTCCCAACCCCTTGCGCCACCAGGGAGGCCCTGTTTGCTTTTTCTTAATCTGGGCTCTATTGTGCCTACTCTCTCAATAGATTAGAGGCATGTTCTCTATTTTTTTCCTAGCATATTATTAGTCTCTACTGCTACCTTTTGTATGATGGAAGCATTGAACTTGGAGTTAAAACATAGGGTGCCATACATTGTGACCTGGGTCTACTGCCTTAATCTAAATTTCTTTTTTTTTTTTAAAGATTTATTTTTATTTATTTATACAAGCACTGGGTATAGTCAGAAGCACGGGAGGGTGAGAGAATTCACCAGAGCAGAGCAGGCAGAAGGACGGAAGTACACTGCTGAGGGGAGCAGCGGGTGGCAGGAGAGGTCTGCGCACCATGTGGGACCCTCCTTTGGTGGCCGGGGAGCAGCCGGGGATAGAACCGGTGCTGCAGAGGCTGCAGGCAGCTTCGCAACCCAGCGCTCAACCCCTGCGCTACTGAGGAGGCCCAATCTAAATTTCTTTATCTGTAACTCAGAGCTTAAAAAAAAAACTGCATCTAATAAGGGAAGTCATTGCAGAATTCTAGTTAAATTACATAATAAATGCAAAAGCACTTTGTAAATTATGTATTTAGTTATATACAAAACCTTCCTGTTGTTACTACTATTATTATTAAACATATTTTTCAGTTATTAATTCAAGAGATACTTATGAAACAACATCAGTCTCTTCATTTACTTATGTTCATTTTTATGTGTTGTTTAACAAACTCATTTTATAACCTTCAAAACATTAAAAAGAGTGTAAAGGCAAAACTCTCCATCATTCTCAGTCTCCTAGAATTTGGTGCCCCTCTTTGGAGGCAACAAATATTACTTCCAGATGCTTCTGGAAATATTTCCCCAAATAATCATATGACACCAGTTCTTTCCTATATCATCAAATTTTCTTCCTTATCTTATCCCAATATCCTTGCTGACAATTTTCTCTCCTCATGAAGCCATCTGCCCATCTAACTTCTCAGACTGAGGATCAGAAGCTTGTTTTCTCTCAGTTTCTAAAGGTAATCTTTCATGTTCTATAGTGCACATGTATCTTTGCATAGTGTGGTGATAAGTTGCTTTCCCCGCTAGCCCTCAGAGAAAAAAAGAAACTGAAAAAAAAAAAAAAAACAACAACAACAACAGAAGAAACCACCACTTTGGACACTAAGAAACATTATTTGAATAAAGGTTGTGATTTTACATCTTTAGGGTTGGCATCATGGCACAATGAGTTGAGCAATGCTTTGTAGAGAGTCAGCCCTAAGACCTGGCTTCCAGCTCTTACTCTGTTTGGCTCTGATTGAGTTCCTAAACCACACCTAACTGAGCTCTCATTTCCACACTGAAAAGTGGAACAAATAAATAACGATCCCAAGGGTCAAATTACATAATGTATATATAGTGTCTAGTATATTTGCTTCATAAATATTGATCCTCTTTGTTCTAATACTATTTTACAGGCATTGCATTAATATTTTCTCACTCTTTTGTAATGATCACCGAGCAAATTCTGAATATAATCAATAAACATCTCTTATTTACTTGCTGTTTTGGGGACTGAGTTACATGGTAAAAATAGGAAGACATCCATAAGAAGGAATGAGAGATAAAGGGGGAAGTCATACTAAATACATACAAAGCGCAGTATAATAACATCTAGTCCTGTTATTCTAAAATTACAAATACCAATATTTAGAGAGAAGGCAATAGAAAACCAATGTAATGAAAAGAGCAAGTTATACAAACCCTTATTCACTTTTCCTTAAGTGACAAATATACTCCAAACTTGTCATACTGCCACAAAGTTAATTTCCTTTCCTCAAGCACTTAGGCTATATTCCATTTTATCCTACGATACAGAATGTAGGAAAGTTACTAAAGCTACCGTTTAAATCTGAAGACTTTGTTCCCTCTCATTTGAATTCAGTCATGAATACAAGACATAATTAGACAAACAGTTAATGGAAACTCATTTCTTGTTGATACAGCTACATTTTCTGTAAACTCTTTCTCATTATTGTAGCTATTTGTCTTGGGTTTAAAAAAAAAAGAGCTCATGACTAAGACAATTCTTACTAAAACAAGAACCAAATCAACCTGCCTTGATCACATTCATGAGGTAATTCAATTGAACTACACAGCATGAAACCTGGAACACAATAGCTCAAATCTCTGAATGTAGTGGGATAATCAGGGTAGAGAATTTATTGTGGGGGCGATTAAAAATTGCATCAGAGAAATAATGATCTGTCCTTTAATTACTTTCCTTTGTAGTGAGCTTAGATCAATATCAAGTGTTTGTTTTATTCAAGCTCCTTTATTTTCCCTTTTTAAAGAAGACATTGCGTGACTATGCAAGTACGAGAACTAAGAGAAACTCAGAAGCATTTGGCAGGTAGGGGAGAAAACGTGATAAAAGTGACATGTATTTGGTCCCTGCAGAAAAAGGCTTGTGCTGTGGCAAACACTGAAGAAGAGTCAAATCATCATCTTTTGTCTAATTTTTACTGAAGTCTGGTCAAAACCATGACAAATATGTGAAAATATATTTGAGATGACATATGGAATGATATTTTTAAATGAATTTTCCCAGTGTTTCCCTTGGACGCAACTATGAAGAAGAGTTGCTTCATTCGTTGCCACTTTTAATCTTTCTCTGGGTTCTCACTCTTAGTGCCAAGTGTTATTACTATTACTGTTGTTTTATTTTTTGCCAAGGCAAATGAGGAAATAAATATTAGCTTTTTAAAAACAAAGGATGCTCTAGAAGCAAACCCTAAGTTCCCATGCCATGCCAACTTGGAAAGAACATATGGAAGTGGAAAGAAATCTTTGAAGGTGGCCTGGGTGGAAGGTACGTCTTGTGATCAACTAGAGAGACTAGAGACACTGTACCTGGTTCCCAGTACCAGGGCCACAGGCAGATAAAACCACATACTTCACTTGGGTGTGGCATCATACAGAGGCAAGGCTCCTATAAGTTAGCATCCTTTGAATAGGAAAATTTTTACAGGATTTGAAATATAATATAGAAATCATCTCATTAGTTACTGATAGAGTGGACCGATTTCCTCCCTGGGATGGTAAGACAAATGTCACAGACTTTCTTGAAGAGACGGTGTTTCTGCATTGGGGACACCACGCTTTCACCCCCAAGGGTGAAATGGCTTTGTAGCTTTGTATTTGGTCTTCTGTATTGCTGGGTCATGCTGTTCCATTTCATCCCAGACAATGGTTGATTTACCCAGTGCTTTTTCTTGTGATTTTGCCTCACATTTTTCTACTCCTTGGTAAGTAGTGCAGTAGGAATTTAAGAACATGGGCTCTAGGGAGAGATTGGGTTTGAGTCTGGCTTTGAAACTTATTGATTCTGTTACTTATCCACTCTGTACTTCTGTCTCCTCATCACTGCCTTTCTTATTATGTTGTTATGAAGATCAAATAAGGTAGGACCACAGAAACATTAAAATAATAAGCGCATATAGGATGTACTCAGTAAATGCAAGTATCATTACAGTTATGGATACATAATAAGCATGATAAAGTCATGTTTCATTTATATGCTTGGAGAATGAGGAATTTTGTAAACAAGAATTAAATGGCACCTTTTTTTGAGAAAAAAATCCTTGGAAATATTGCTCTAACCATTATCGAAATGTACCCATAAGATTTCCAAAGACTAGTATAATTTAGTCTAGTATAATTCCAAAGACTAGTATAATTTAGGAAAAATAATTTAGTCTCTGATGGTAAACTTGCAATGCATATTCTTCCTGAACATAATTGATCGGTATAAAAAAATGAAGAAGGTATGGAGATTTGGAATCAATACACATTGGCCCAAATAATCCCTTTGACAAATTGTTTTTAAATACATATCTTATATGAGTCTTTCCCCATCACATTATTTGCCTTTAAAAGCAGAAAGCAAGATAAAAATCCAACTGGCCTGTTCCTTCTAGTTGGCTATTGCTGACTGATATTTCACTTTTCTCAAATTGTTCACTATTTCTTACATATTCTCCATCTTTTGAATATGGGTTTTTCAATAAAATTCTCCAAAAATGACTGTTTAATCTGTTCTGATTTGTACATAAATTTCCATATAAAAATGGATACTACAAGCAGAGCCAAGATATACATATTCACAAATTTAAATATCTTGTTTTATAAATGAGAAAGAATAAAATTAAATAAATTAAAATCTCAACCAGGAAATTAGATAAGTTGCAATAAAAGGAATCAAGTAGAGGAAAAGTATTCATAAATGTAAAAGGAGAAAATAATAAATTAGAAAATAGATGTAAATAGAACTTGTATAATTTAAGTTTCAGTAAAAAGTACAGAAAAGGATCCACTGCAACCAAGAGAAACATTCTAAAAATATACATATACAACATTGGGAAAGATGATATAACTATAAACCATAGATAATCAAAAATTAGAAAAGTACCTACAATTCTTTGCTAATTATCTGTTGATGAAACAGATATTTTCTCCCAGGCAATATGTGAATTAAAAGAAGAAACATGGAGATGTTAAAACAACAAATAATTAGTCTCAAATAACTGCAAAAGAAATCAAAAAAGATATTAAAAATTGCTCCTTTTCCTGCACTTTGCCATAGGTCTAACAAATTTCTGGGAAATCTTTTTAGAAAAAGTTATGTTTATGCTAATGAAACTACTATAGAACACACAAAATTATGGACATTGTAGTTCATTGGCTACACGCAGCTAGCATAGCTGGCTACTAAAACTTGGGAAAGACGCAAGTAGAAAAAAGATGATAGGGTGCAAAATCATAAATAAAAATTAGCAAATCCATTAGGCCATTAAAAATATATTTTAGAAAAGCAGTGATAGTTCAACATTAGGAAATCCATTAATAAAGTACCATATTTTAAAAAAACATTTATTTATTCATGCATATAAGAACCAGGGTACAGGCCAGAGGTGTGGGAGGGTGAGAGGATAAACCAGAGACAGTGCGGGGAACAGAACAGGCTAATTGACTGAAATACACTGCTGAGGGGAGCAGCAGGCGAGACAGGAGAGGTCTGCCACACCATGTGGGTATCTCACCAGCCTGAGGCTAGGATCGAACCCACTGCACAGGCTGCATACAGCTTCACAGCACTGTGCTCAACTGCCTGTGCCACCAGGGAGGCCCAATAAAGTACCATATTGATGTCACTTATATGTAGAAAACAGAGAAACTAAACAAAGGACTGGATATAGTCAAACTAAAAACTAACCCTACATTATTCTTAGCCTTTTGACTAAGATCAAGCATAGTATCTGTTCTTATAAGTTTAATATCTGATATACCCTCTCCATGAGGACAACATATTAAATGGACTTTTGGAGTCCTGGTGTTACAGTGCCTTCAGGAATGGTACACCAAAAATAATAACAACAATGGAAAATAGAAAGTAACTCTAGGAAGCTGTCTATAGAACTGAGGTTTTTAGAGGGGAGGGAAGGGTTAAAAGCACAATAGGGAGGGAACACAATGGCCTTGGTGGTGGACCCTAGGTGTCTTGGTGATGGGTGCAATCATGGCACCTGAGGGGGGAGATCTTATACCTCTAAAACACAAACAATGGTGTAAACCAAGGTTACCACATTAAAAGAAAGTCTACCACAGTGATAAGACAAAAGAAACAAAAACATTTATTACAATAAATGTTAAAAATGCCTTGATGAAATTCAAGTTTTAAATTTAAAAAAACTCTTAGTAAATTAGAAATAGGATGTTTATATACTATGACAAAGCATATTTATCAAAGTCAAATGCATGAGTCTCAAAATAGCAAAACTGATAATTAAGAGATTAGAGAGCTGTTATCTATGTATGTATGTTGTTTATAACTACAACAAAGATCAGAGACACAAAGTACTTCTAGTAGATGAATGTCACACCTATTTAAACCTCAGAAATCAGATGAAGTCCAACAGGTCAACGGAACACTTCTCTCTTATGTCAGTCTTATTTCATTACTCTTAAAATATCGGAGAGCCTGCTGTTCTTCAGCTTTGTTTCAGAAGTGACACTGTTAAAAATTTCTTCACAGGTGCTAGCAATGTTTAAAATGAGCCCTTCAAACTCAACAGTTTTCCAGTTTGTATCACAACTGGAGAATAAAAGAACTGCTAAGTGCAGTTTTGTTGATTTTAATATAAAGTTACAAGAGCAATCGTTTCCCACCAGGCATCTTGTATTAATGCAGCACTTCCCCTGGGTCCACTTGCAGGGCTGAGAAGCCAGGGGCAGCATCTCTGTGCTGACAAAAGTTCTAACTTGAAGTTTCTGAGGTTCTACCTCCACTGAATTTTTATAAGAAAATTCACTTTTTACCCTTGTACAATCATAAGGAGAAAATGTGGATTGAATTCCTTTACTCTTCAGAAAAACTCACCCTGAAAGAGAGTGTTATGGTTGCAGTCCTCTTAGCAAATACCTTTCTGACTCTCCTTACTTGGCTCCTACTTAACCTTCCTGGGACAGCTGTTCCCCTCTGTCCTTTGAGTAACGAATGTTAACTGCACTTCCTTTAAACCAATTTTCTGTAGGGTTGCTACTGTTTCTCACTTACATAGCGAGGAACTGCAAGAATCATCTGGGAGTAAGACAGCATTACAGAGAGAGTCATCCTTACTCTATTGAAACAACTAAGACCATATCATTCTTACAAAGACTGTGCAATCTTGCAAAGTTGCTTGAAGAAAAAAAATCTACACGGTATTGCAAGATGAATGCTTTGAATAGCTATTCAATGCTTATTTATGATAGATTCCTTAACTCTCTTTTGGCTTGAGGTGAGTTTTTGTATTCCTCAAGGTTATCCCTTTAAGAGCAAAGCAAGAAAGAACTCTTCACTTCCTGCTGTGAGTGGTGGACCTCAGGTGACCAGAGTATTTGGCAAACAAACCACATTCCTCTTTTGACATTCCTCCATTGGACATAGGAACAAGTACCTTAAGCCTAAAAAACATTACCTCGTATCCATCATTCCATAGTACTGGTATACAAAGTAAATTCCCTACATACTATGACACAGCTTTGCGCAAATGCAGACACGTAAATGCTGGTGATTGCCTGTGTATGCAAATAGAGAGAAAATGTTTACAATTCAAGAGCTTGTATGTATTCTGACAAATCCCTCAAAAATATCATTTGCTCTTTCTCTCTCTCCCTCATTAGAGTTATAACAAGATCCCAATTAAGTCCAAGGTTTAGATCTGAGCTCTAAAGTTACATGCTGAATAATAAACATAGAACATGGGGACAGGAGGCTGCAGAGTCTATAGAGAAAGCACTGTGCTGAGCTTTAAAAGTGGTGTAGTGTCAGCTGTATATAGATACAATTCTGCCTTTGATGATTTGGTTTGCTTATCTAGAAATAAAAAGGCTACATGTACCAGTGGGTCACTAACTTCCTTCAATAGTCCCCACAATACTAGATAATAAGATATTATAGACCAATACAGTGTTTTCTCATTGAATAATTTAAACAGACTCATTAGATAAACTGTCGATCCCATTCTGATAAAATGTATAGACTTTCCTTTTCTGACTTCTCCTTGCTGTTCTCAATGGTGGTGTTCGTATATAGAGAGAAGGACAGTTCAAGTGACCTCTGACTGCAAAAATGAGATGAGATACTTAGCTGCTCTGGACTGTGCCTGAATAGGAGCCAGGTGTTGCCTGATAGGTCCTGTTTCTGTGTCTCTGAATAGTCAGGGGGTATCTCCTATTAAGGTGGTGTTTATGTAACTTGTAGGCTGGTCTTTCAGCTTGACGGGGCTTGACCATACTTTGTAAAGACATACCTCCATTCACATCTTTTATGGTAGAGTTATGACTCCAAACTTGTCCCTGTTAACTCTCCAACTCTGGGCTCTGGAAATCACCTAGGTTTTCCATCCCAACTGTGAGATAACTGTACCCCACCTCCAGGTGGAGGACACACGGGAACTTTGGATTATGGATATTCTAATTATTGAGGCTATTTTGTTGTGGGCAAGTCCTCTCTATGCAAATCATACTCTACTGTGTCCCAACATTTTTAACACAGTCTGACGAGGATATCTGCTAAGACTCCTAGGTGAGAAACATGGCAAAAGCCCCTCTACCCTGAGTGTTTTCCTCTGTGTATTTCAAGTGCTTTTCCTTACCTCTTTAACTTCAATAGAGAGAAAACATCAAGACAGTTTGATTCTCACTGTGTTTGTTCATGCTCTTTCCACTCTTCTCTTCCCATAAACTCATACTACAAAAGGAAAGTATGTCCCTCACTCTACCTATAATGATAATAAAATCTAAGCATGTAGATTCAAATTACAGAAGCTACAAAATATCATGATTAGACAAAGAAATCTCGAGTAAGAAGAACAAAGTGGGAAGTATTAGCTTCCAAATTTGAAAGTACATCACAAAGCTGCCATAATCAAAACTGTATAGGACTTGCATAAAGATAGACTCAAGGACCCATGGAACAGAATAGAGAGACCAGAAAAACCAATGCAAATTAGATGAACTGATCTTCAACAAATGTACCAAGAATACACAATGGGAAAATTGTTTCTTTAATAAATGGAAAACAAACTATCTGTATGCAAAAGAATGAAATTGGGCCCTTATCTTATACCATGCACAAAAATTAACCCTTAATGGATTAAAAGCTTAGATGTAAGACATGAAACTGTGATACCCCTAGAAGAAAACATAGTAAAAAGTTCCTTGACATTGATCATGACAGTGATTTGTTTTGTAGATGACACCAAAAGCACAGGCAACAATAGCTAAAATAAACAAATGGGGAGGGGGGGGCGGAGCAACATGGCGGCGAGGAGACGCTGCGAGTAAGATCTCCCATTAAAAAAAGTTAATAGGGAGGAAAAGCGGAAGGTCCCAGTGAGAACTGGGACACGGAAGATAAACGGGTGACTCCAGCAAACTACCCGAAGAAGAAAGTGGCCATAAAAGAGGACTAGAAGGGAGGGAAGCGCAGAACCCTGCTCCCCTCCCCCGCCCACAGAGGCGGCACTCTCCGACCGGGCAGAGAGGGGGAAAACAACAAACCAAAACGGCCACCAAGAACAAACGACGCAGCAAGTGGGACTGTGAGTGGAAAGGAACTATTGCAGCCACCACACCCCTTGAACGGGAGCTGAGGCGAACCCTGCAGGATTCGCCGCGGCGGTGAGCGAACGGCTCCGGGCGCCATTAGAGAAGAACAAAGACCCCGGGAGACGCGCACACAGCCTGGGCTGCCGATGACTCCTGGAGGAACCAGAGGGGAGAAGAGAAGCCCACCCAAGATGCCGGCCAGTCCCAACAACACAGTGTCCCAACGCATACGGCAAATTAGAAAACAGACAGTAGGGAGGAGAAGAACCACACGCAACCTAGCAACTCTCCAGAGAAAAAGCACACCACAAAAAGAAAACCAGCCCCCAGATTGCAAGGACAGTAACTTGGAAGAACTTCTGAGCCTTCCAGAAAGAGAATTTAAAATTGCCGTGATTAAAAAACTGACAGAAGTCATAAAGGAAAACAATGATAAGGGAAAAATAATCAACGATCAGAGAATGAAATTGAGTCCCTAAAGAGGGAAGTAAAAGAAATGCAGGCGATCAAAGAATTAGTGGAAGAACTAAAGAATTCTGGGAAAAGCAATGAAAGCAGAATTGATGAAATGGAAGAACGAATAAGTGCTCTTGAAGACACAGAAATAAAAAGAACCAAAACAGAAAAGGAAAGAGAAATACGAAGGAAAAAGAATGAAGAAAGACTTCGGGAACTATCTGACTCCATGAGGAAAGGAAATATAAGAGTTATAGGAATACCAGAAGGAGAGGAGAGAGAAGTAGGAACAGAGAAAATATTCAAAGAGATAATTGAAGAGAACTTCCCAAATGTGAAGAAGGAGCTGAAAATTGATATACAAGAAGCAAGAAGAACACCAAACTTCCACGACGAAAGGAAAAATACAGCAAGACACATAATAGTAAAGCTCCCAAGAATCCAGGACAAGGAAAAAATAATGAAGCTGGCAAGAGGGAAGAAACAGATAACATTCAAAGGAAAGCCAATCAGGCTGACATCAGACTTCTCCGAAGAAACACTACGGGCAAGGAGAGAGTGGAGGGACATAGTCAACAGACTCCAAGAAAACAGATGCCAACCAAGAATACTCTATCCCGCAAAGCTCTCCTTCCTCTTTGAAGAAAGAATATGGACCTTCCCAGACAAACAGAAACTCCGGAATTTCATTGCAACTAAACCCCCACTCCAAAAAATACTACAAGGAGTCCTAAAGCCAGAAACTCAGAGGGACGAATAACAATGAAAGAAGGCCAAAAAAAAAAAAAAGTTATTAAAGAATAAATAAATAAAATCAAAGGAAAGACAAACACAATGGCAAATACAAATGTTAACATATCAATATTAACTCTAAATGTAAATGGACTAAACTCTTCAATAAAAAGACACAGAGTTGCAGCCTGGATTAAAAAACAAAACCCAACCTTTTGCTGTCTCCAGGAAACACATTTAGCTACAAAAGATAAAAATAGGCTCAAAGTTAAAGGATGGAAAACAATCCTACAAGCAAATGGACCAAAAAAGAAAGCAGGAACAGCTATACTTATATCAGATAAAACAGATTTCAAACTCAAAAAGATAAAAAGAGACCCCAATGGTCACTACATTATGATCAAGGGGACAATACTTCAAGAAGAAATAACACTCATTAACATATACTCACCAAACGAAGGAGCACCAAAATATATCAGACAACTGTTGTCCTCTCTGAAAACAGACATCAGAGAAAACACATACGTAGTGGGAGACTTCAACACACCACTATCAACAATGGATAGATCAACAAGACAAAAAATAAGTAAAGAAACCAAAGCTCTAAATAAAGACCTAGAGCAATTGGGCTTAACAGACATCTATAGAACACTAAACCCCAAAAAAACGGAGTACACATTTTTCTCAAGCGCACACGGATCATTCTCCAGGATTGATCACATACTGGGGCACAAGACAAACATCAACAGATACACCAAGATTGAAATCATATCAACCATCTTTTCTGACCATGAAGGCATCAAACTAGAAATAAACCATAAAAAGAAGGCAAGGAAATTTCCTACCTCATGGAGATTAAAAACCACACTACTGGAAGACCATTGGACTAATGAGGAGATCAAAGAAGAAATTAAAAAATTTTTTGAATTGAACGACAAGGAGGACACCAATATCCTAAATGTATGGGATGCAGCAAAAGCAGTAATAAGAGGAAAATATATAGCAATAGAAGCTCACATCAAGAAACAAGAAAGAACGCAAAGAAACAACCTAATCTCGAAGCTCAAAGATCTAGAAAAAGAACAACAAAAAAACCCCAAAACCAGTAGAAGAAAAGAAATAATAAAAACCAAAGCAGAAATAAATGAAATTGAAACTAAAAAAACAATCCAAAAGATCAATGAAACCAAGAGCTGGTTCTTTGAAAAAATCAATAAAATAGACAAACCCCTAGCCAGGCTCACAAAGGAAAAAAGGGAGAAAGCACAAATAAACAGGATCATCAATGAAAGAGGAGAAATCACAACGGACACAGCAGAAATCAAAAGAATAATCAGTAACTACTATGAACAGTTATATGGAAACAAGTTTAACAATCTAGAGGAGATGGACAAATTCCTACAACTCTACAATCACCCAAAGCTAGATAAAGAAGAAATAGAACACCTAAACAGACCAATTACAATTAGCGAAATTGAAATGGTAATCAAAAACCTCCCCAAAAACAAAAGCCCAGGACCTGATGGATTTACAAATGAATTCTACCAAACATTCAGAGACGAATTAGTGCCTATCCTTCACAAACTCTTCCAAAAAATTGAGAAGGAAGGGACAATACCAAACACGTTTTATGAAGCCAACATTACACTAATACCAAAACCAAACAAGGACAACACAAAAAAGGAAAACTACAGGCCAATCTCCCTAATGAACACTGATGCAAAAATCCTCAATAAAATTTTAGCTATCAGAATCCAACAATGTATCCATAAGATAATTCACCACGACCAAGTTGGATTCATTCCAGGGGCACAAGGATGGTTTAACATCCGAAAATCAATCAACGTTATCCAACACATCAACAAAAAGAAATATAAAAACCATATGATAATATCAATAGATGCTGAGAAAGCTTTCGACAAAGTGCAACACCCATTCATGATAAAAGCCCTTGAAATTCTGGGGATACAAGGAACATACCTCAACATCATAAAGGCCATCTATGACAAGCCAACAGCCAGTATCATTCTCAATGGTGAAAAGCTGAAAGCAATTCCATTAAGATCTGGAACAAGACAAGGATGTCCACTCTCACCATTGCTTTTCAATATAATACTGGAAGTCCTAGCCAGGGCAATAAGACAAGAGAAAGACATCCAAGGAATCCAAATAGGAAAAGAAGAAGTCAAACTATCACTATTTGCAGACGATATGATATTATACATAGAGAACCCCAAAAACTCCACAGAAAAGCTAATTCAACTCATCAATCAGTTCAGTAAAGTGGCAGGATACAAAATCAACATGCAAAAGTCAGTAGCCTTCCTATACACAAACAATAAATCTGAAGAAGAAGAAATCAAAAAAACCATCCCTTTTGTTATTGAAACAAAAAAAATCAAATATTTGGGAATAAATCTAACAAAAGAGGTAAAGGACCTATACAAAGAAAACTATAAAACACTGTTAAAAGAAATAGAAGAAGACACAAAGAAATGGAGAGACATCCCCTGCTCGTGGATTGGAAGAATAAACCTTATTAAAATGGCCATCCTTCCAAAAGCAATATACAGATTCAATGCTATTCCAATCAAAATTTCAATGTCATTCTTCAAAGAAATAGAACAATTATTGATGAAATTCATATGGAATCACAAAAAACCCCGAATAGCCAAAGCTCTCCTGAAAAAAAAAGAAGGGAATGGAGGCATCAGACTCCCAGACTTCAAACTATACTACAAAGCCATAATCATCAAAACTGCATGGTATTGGAACAAGAACAGACATACAGACCAATGGAATCAAATAGAAAATCCAGAAATAAACCCACAGATTTATGGTCAACTAATCTTTGACAAAGGAGCAAAGACTATGCATTGGAGCAAAGAAAGTTTGTTCAATAAATGGTGCTGGGAAAACTGGGTCGCTACATGCAAAAGAATGAAGCTTGATCACTACCTCACACCATACACAAAAGTCAACTCAAAATGGATTAAAGAACTAGACATAAGACCTGAAACCATAAAATATATAGAAGGAAATATAGGCGAAACACTACGTGATCTGCACATCAAAGACATCTTTACAGACACATCACCCAAAGCAGTGATAGTGAAGGCAAAGATAAACAGCTGGGACTACATCAAATTAAAGAGCTTCTGCACAGCAAAAGAGACAATAACAAAAACAAAGAGAGACCCCACCAACTGGGAGAACATTTTTGCACCCAACACTAATGATAAAGGACTGATCACAAAAATCTGCAAAGAGCTGATGAGACTCAACAACAACAAAGAAAATAATCCAGTCAAAAAATGGGCAGAAGAGCTAAAAAGAAACTTCTCTGAAGAGGAAATGCAAATGGCCAACAGGCATATGAAAAAATGTTCAACATCACTTGCCATCAGGGAAATGCAAATCAAAACTACCATGAGATACCATCTTACACCAGTGAGAATGGCACATATTAAAAAAACTAGCAACAACAAATGCTGGCGAGGTTGTGGAGAAAAAGGAACTCTTCTGCACTGTTGGTGGGAGTGCAAACTGGTCCAACCACTGTGGAGAGCTGTGTGGAGATTTCTGGACCTACTAAACATAGAGCTTCCATATGATCCAGCAATTCCACTCCTAGGTATTTACCCAAAGGACACAGAAACATCAATTCCAAAGAACACCTGCACCCCTATGTTTATAGCAGCACTGTTTACAATAGCTAAGCTTTGGAAACAGCCCAAATGCCCAAAAATAGATGACTGGATCAAGAAGATGTGGTACATATATACCATGGAATATTACTCAGCATTCAAAAAAGATAAACACATGCAATTTGCAGCAACATGGATGGCGCTGGAAGGGATCATGCTCAGCAAAATAAGCCAAAAAGAAAAAGAAAAATACCGGATGGTCTCACTCATAGCAGGAATCTAGAAAACTTAAATAAGGGACCAGGAAAATGAATAACTATAAGAAAGTGAAAATCAAAATCAACAAAAAACTATGAACCAGAGACACTTTTAGGGGGGCGGGGGCGGGAGGGGAGGGATTGGGGTCAGAATGGGGGGGCTGCAATTGTATGGGGAATATAACAATAAAATTTATAAAAAATAAATAAACAAATGGGACTATAGCAAAGTAAAAAGCTTCTGCAGAGCAAAAGAAACCATCAACAAACTGAAAAGAGAAACTAAGGAATGAGACAATATTTGCAAATCGAATATCTGACAAGGGGTTAATACATGACATATATAAAGGAAATGCTACCACTCAAGAGCAAAAAAGTTAACCCAATTTTAAAAATGGACAAAGGCCTTGACCGGACATTTTTACATAGAAGATTTACAAAATACCAACAGTATATCCAGAGGTTCTTGACACCACTTATTGTCAGGGAAATGCAAATCAAAACCACAATGAGATATCCCCTCATACCTGCTAGGTTGACTATTACCAAAAGGACAAGAGAGAGGATGTTGAAGATAATATAGCAAAAAAGGGAACCTTACACTGAGAATGTAAATTGGTGTAATCATTATGGAAAACAGTATGGAGGTTCCTCAAAAAACTAAAAATAAAACTACCATATGATGTAGCAATTCCATTTCTGGGTGCATATCCAAAGGAAATGAAATGAAGCTCAAAGAGATAGCTGCACTCCACTCTTCTTACAGCATTGTTCACAATAGCCCAAATATGGAAACAACCGAAGTGTCTACTGATAAATGGATAAATAAAACATGATATATATTATGTATAGTATATAAATATTATGTATACTTATACATATAAAGAAAATGTAACATATATATTTACTTTCTTCTTTATCTAAATATGAGGAAGTAAGTCCTGCTGTTTGTGACAACATGGATGAAACTGGAGGCTAGTATGTTAAGTAAAATCTAAGACACAGAAAGACAAGTATTATGGAATCACTTTTATATGATATCTAGAAAAGTTGAGGATATAAAACCAGAGAGTAGAATAGTGGTTGTCAGGGGATAGAGGATAGGGGAGATAGGGCACAAACATACTGGTAATCAAATGTACAACATGCCTAGAATATAGTCATTTGGTCACACCTGACTCAAAGGAAGGGTGGGAGTATAACTTCCATGGACACAGGAAAAAAGAAGAGAACAGAGTTATTGAGGGCAAGGATCACCCTTTATTGCTCTTTATTGAGCACCTACTATCTTTAGGCACTATTAAAAATACTTGTCCACCAAGAGTGCTTAACTCCTTTGTTCATGGAGGCTATTTACATATGATTTCGGGACTTACATTTTGGTAGGTTGATATTCTAATTTGTAGCCCATATTCAAATATTATGAACACCTGCAGAATGGAAAAAAAATGAATTATAAACTGTAAAAAGCAAGGTGATATGAGGCTCTTTAAACTTCCAGAAAAAAGGAGCATTTTGAATCTGATAAAATGAATTTGTTTATGGCCTCCTGGTGGTGTAGGGGTTAAGGACAGTGCTAACAAGCTATCACCAGCCACTGCAACAGGAGTTCTGTCCCCTGCTGGCCAGGGAGCTAACCCATGTGGCACAGGAGACCTCTTCTGCCTCACCCACTGCTCCCCTCAGCAATGAATTTCAGTAGATCTGCCTGTTCTGTTCCCCACTCTCTCTGGTGAATCCTCTCATCTCCCACACCTCTGGCTTACACCCCCGTTCTGGTACACATAAATAAATAAATCTTTAAAAAAAGAAATATATTTTTAAAAAGATGAAGACACTTAGCACTTATGTACTTTATTTAGACACGAAATATTTTTATAATTAATAGCTGTCAGAATTGTGAACATGCCACCCCCCACCCTAATATTGAGCATTTTTCTCATTATTTTCATCCAGTTACTATTCAACAAATTATAGTTGTAACTAAAAAGGTAGAACTCTGAGATAAATACAAATAAAATCTAGGAAGGAATATTGTAATTCTTTAATAAAAAGCTAAAACACAGCATCTAAAATCATTTTTGTACCATACATAATTTACAGGGAAAGTCTTAATAGCTTTACATATTTAAGTACATCTGTGGTTATAACTACTTTCATCATCAAGCCATTGTTTCAAAAATATGTGACTATAAGCCAGAGTTGGTGAACAACATTCAAAGAAAGCGCATAACTCTCCACAGAGAGTTTAACTATACCATCCTTTCACATGTATTCTTTCATTTTATTTATTCGTTCAGTGATTTAAAAAAAAACAATTATAAACAGACTGAAACTCAGATAATTTTAGGATACTTGCAGATTGAACTATGGAAAATGAACATTGGGGACACTCAGTATTATTCCAGCCCTGAATTACTATGTCACCTTGAGCAGTTTCTTTAACTGTCTTCTCCTTAATCATTTACCGTCTGTTAGATGGGAAAACTTCCTCCATGGTTTTATAAAGATTAGATAATAACTATAAAGTAATTTCTGGAAAAAAAGCTCTTGGCAGAGGTGTAGCAGGCAAAGATAATAGTTTATCATTAACAGGCCAAATGGAATCAAGGTATCCAAGTCACAGGAGGCAGCAATGGCTAGGAGGTCCAGAATAAGGTTGCAAGAACTGAGAATCTGTAAATATTGTTATGAACAAAGAGAATGTGATGCTTAACCCTGGCCCAAAACTTCTTCCTGACAAAGAGACATCCCTTGCTTAAGTCTGGGAGTCCTGTGGCAGTCACGAATAAAAAATTAAAAATATGCTTTTCAAGTATAAGCATTTAGCTTCTTTGGAAAACAGATTAATTAAATGCACTTGTAGGAAAATAGAAGGTTATTAAAGAATTATTCCCCCTACTTCTACTCAGTATTTCCAAGACAGATCAACAGGCCAGGAAGGAGGTGTTGAGAACAATGCACAGTGGGGAATAGTACACTTCAGATCTGGAAAGTTTGTCTCTGTAGTGGCTAAGTCTCCAGTGTGATTTTCCAATAGCGGCCTTTGAAGGAAGAGTAGTTCCCTTGAAGGAGATGAGGTCATTGAATCAGAAACAAGCTGGGGACATCTGACCTGAAAGTGAACTTAGATTAGGCAGTGAGGCTATAGATTAGATCACTTCTCTGAGAGCCAACCAGGAAGTCTCCATTGGAAAAAAAGAAGATATGATATTATTATATGGCCAGTATATTAATTGGCCTTTATGTTTACTCTAAGAGAATCCCAACAAAAACATGGTATAATCCCAAGAAGTCAGAATCCTGAGATAGTTGGTGGATACAGGTGTGTGTGGTAGGCGTATTTTACAAAAGTTCCATGTGATTGTGTTTTTATTTAGAGATATTGGCTCACTTCCCTATTAAAGGGATCCCATTGTGAATTCTTTTTTAAAGAGTAGACATTTTGGCCTGGAGAGAATTACCAACCAATTGACTCTTAAGTGTAATACTGTTTGAGGTGTGGTATATACTAATGAGTCATAAGAAGTCCTTCATGTAGGCAAATTTAGTCAATAAATACCTCTACTACATAGATAATACCTCTACTGTGGTTTGTGCAGTGTAAAAGAGTGAATCCAACATCACCTCTCTTAGAGCTCACAGCTGAATGTGGAAAATATTCTCTGTATAATTCATTACATGAGATAAAACAAAGCTATATGAGTTGTTTATCTTTTTCTAATGTCGACTCAAAAAGAGAATGTTGCATGGAATTATGAAATATTTCATGGAATAGGTAAAATTTGAGGTAGATCTTAAAGAATAAGTATGATTTTTCATCAGTGGAAGAAGAAAGCGTATTCAAGGCAAAACAAAATGTATTACCAGCTAAGTCAAGTGGTCTGAAAACCTATGGGACATTATAATCCAGAGGAGCAGTGCCCCGGGTAATAGGTGAAGGGGAGTGTGAAGTCAGAGCCAGGTTCACCTTAATGAGGAGCTGTTACTTCCCTTTATTATACAGCTATTGGAGGATCATTAAAAGAATGCAATAGACTAGTGCTTTAAGTAGAATTTAATGGCAGTGTGGTGAATGAATTGCAAAGGGTTGGTGAATAGAGTAAATGAAGTTTTTATTAGGTTAATTGGATAATGTACAGGAAAACATTGAGTAAATCTGTAAGAACCAAACTAATTGTAAATTGCTATTTTATTATCATGGACCAGGAAAGAAATGACAAGTACTTAAGGCATGGAAATGTCAAAGGCAATAGAAAATATGTGAGAGACATTTTAGAAGTAACAATAAGATTAATAAAAGTGAGAATTTTTGTGCGAATATTATGTTCCTGGCACTGTTCAGAGAGCATTGCATGCATTGCCTCATTTAACCCTTATATCCTTTAAGGTGGCTCAGCTATTTTAAAGACGTGGAACCTGAGCCAAGAGATTAGATAATTTGCCCACATCCCACAACGGGTAAGAGACGAAGTCAGGAAGTAAATTCAGGTAGTCTGACTCAAGGTATGCTCCAAGGATTAGACAAAGAGTTGATGGATTTCATGTAATGATTGTGGGGCAAGGGAAATAAAAAATGATCTCTGCAGGCTGTCCTCGGAAGCTTTTTGGTAACCACTCTTTTTGCAGAATGTGAAAAGATGTTACACAAGAAAGGGATGCTATAGAAAATATAACAATAAATGAAATAAACGTTTTCTACTGCAGGAGAAGTATGGTCCTTTAGAAGTTTAATTTTCATCTTGATTAGCCAAGAAAGTAAGATATGGTGTGTAGAATTTCCCAAACTTAATTGGCCATAAATTTCCTTTTTAATTTAAGCTTTTGGGGGATTATTTTCCTGGAACATGATTTAGAGAACGCTGATGTATGGGTCCTAGTTCAGTTACTAGATGCAGGAGCAACAGTATTGTGGACAAAATGATAAATTTAGTTTGGACCTCTTGAGCATCGGGTGCCTAATAGGGCGATGCATCTTAGAATGGTGTCGATTTGGATTTTGAAAAATAGGTCATAACTGGAGATGTAGACATGAACATTGCTCCTAGGAGGGTGATTATAATAAAGATGAGCTTCTTCAGCTTAGTGGCAATGGCTGAGCTCACCAAAGAGAAGAGTGAAAGAGCAGAAGACCAAAGAATATACCGGAGGTGCCACTGACGTGCTACTTCAGTTTGTGCAAGACTTGGGTAATGTTTAGTTGATATTTCAATGTGATCACATTTTATTAAATTATTTATAGCTGTGAGTAGTCTGTTAAATTTCAGCATACCCATATGTATACATTAAGCCAAAAGTATTCGTTCAGTTCCTACAGTTTTTCAGTATAACTCACCAACAGGAGCATGAAGTTGTTTTATAAAAACATTAACCTGGTTGATCTCTCTCCTTGGGAGAGATAGTCTCTAATTTGAACTTGGCATTGATGTGAACTCATGGATAGTGACCCAATTGTTGCTTGTCCCCATGACTGCCTTATCTATTTCAAGAAAATTATGATTTCTTAAATTTGAGTATGGACTTGATTTTAAACAAGAGGTCTTCTATTAATTTAAT
This sequence comes from Talpa europaea, assembly GCF_964194135.1. NCBI lineage: Eukaryota > Metazoa > Chordata > Mammalia > Eulipotyphla > Talpidae > Talpa > Talpa europaea. The sequence goes on along the minus strand of NC_140072.1, from coordinate 114,504,486 downwards.
CCATGGCAGCAGAGAGTCTCTCAGGCCAAATAGTTCCAGAAGGACCTATTTTAGCAGCAACATCTGTGAACCATTCTAAAGGCTTGCCATAAAAAAATAGAATCATATAATATCCGACCAGAAACAACAAAAGCCAAATTGGATTCCTCCCTGGAAAATGAACTTCAAATTATGTTTTAAACCTACAGACTTTTAAGGAAAGAGGCAAAAAATAATCATATTTAATTCACTTAAAAACAAGTAGATTCAGGCAAATACACTATTGAATCCTTGATTTCAACATGTTGAGGATAAGTTTCCAGTGTAAAGTCCAGTGGTAACTAAAAAGAAAATAAAGAGAGAAGGTCTAGCTAGTTTTTTCTTTTCATTCTCCTGACCTCGTCACAGTTCAGCTCATATGCTTGTGATAGAGGCACATATGCAGAGCACAACTCTTGCTCCTCAGTTGGTACAGTAGTCTCACCACATAGATATTGAAATCCAAGCCTCTTAGACTGGCAACTAGGCCCTGCAGGTCCAGGCACTGCATAGTTTCCAGTCTGTTTCCTACTGCTATACTTCATTCCTGGAAGATTCCAGACAACTGTTCTGCTTGTTTACGGAATATAAACCCTGTATTCCTCCTCCTGATCTTGTGCTCGCGTTGTACCCCTTTTTATTTTCTCGCCTCACCAACTCCAGCTAGAAGCAAACCTCTTCTTCTCTCATCTCCTACCTGACTTCATATAGAATTCCTAATGCACTTAACCATTTTCCAACTTGTGTTATTGCTACATAGGAAGGCCACATAATGTAATAGTAAGAATCACGCAGTTTTGGGGAACATCCAAATGCTGGTTTCAAATACATCTTTGTTTCTTTTAAGTAAGTGGCCTTTGGCAATTTTCTTAACCTGGCTGCTCCTCAATTTCCTTATCTGCAAAATGGAGATAAAATGTCCTATGTAAGATTCTTCAGCACTCTGCTTGGCAGACAGACATTAATATATATTAATTCCATTTTACTAAATCTGGATCCTATTTTGTTTTCTATGCAGGTACATAGTAACACTACTAAAAGACTATCAAATCAGAGAAAAAATCTGCTTTATTAGTTTGTAAAAGATTAAAAGAGGCAATATATGTAAAGCAGAGTATAGTTTCTGGCATGGAGAGATCATAATACACAGCAGATCTGTTATTATTGTTGAGATGCATAAGCTTCAGTAAATAATGATGTGTGTGTAGTTTATCTTCAAATTCTGCAGTGCTTAGCAAATGGTTGTGCTCAACTATTATTCATGGAATGTAAACTACCATACTCTTCGAATCAGGTGTATCTTCAGATTGGGAAAATCCAAAGATGGACCCAATTGGTAGATTCAATTTCCATAAGAATTCAGGTGAATAAGCATTTGATCAAATAGGCTAGCTAAAATAAAATGCAACACAGCATAAAGAGGAGAGCTCACAAGAATAAAAACTTTTAAAATTCCCCTTGTAAAAAATGTGATTACAAAAAGCACACATAATATAAAATTTACCACCTTAACCATTTAAAATGTGTACAGTTCAGGAGTGTTAAGTATATTCATATTTTTGTGGAACAGATATCCAGGACATTTTCTTCTTTCAAATCTGAAATCATATACTAATTAAACAACTCCCCTTTTTTCTCACACCCAACCCTTGAAAACTTCCATTCTACTTTCTGGTTTTAAGAAGAAAACATTTTTTAAAGAAAAGTGAAGAATTGCATGATGAGTACCTTACCTATTGATTAGGAGGTGGAAAAACCAAGAAAAATAATAAACCAAGAGATGTGCCCAGTACAGCAAACCTGTCACATGCTAAGTTAATGAGACTGAAACTTGGAGCAGGATGGTCCTTGGCTGGGAAGCCAGGGATGAATATCAAGTCCTGTCTGAGAAACAAGAGGTGGAGTAGTGTAGCGAGGCCAGAATCAGTTTCTGAATGTTCAATAGAGAAAGGCCAAGAGCTGAATTACGGGAGGTACCATGAGACATCAACAAGAAGACAAGAGAGGAAATGAACAGAAGAGATGGAGGCACGAAGAGCCATAAACTTAATTCCTGTGGGTAAGTTTGATTGTTTTGGGACATCACTTAAAAGGCCAAACCCAGGCCTCTTGAGCAATGGTGTGGGGTTCCTTACAGCTTGTGCCCCAGATTGATTGAGGGAGATAGAAGATGAGGGAGGAGCCACTTCTTACATCTCTGACCTTGCCATTCAGTGCCTATAAGAACTGACACTCATAAATCTTTTTACCTGATTTCACCCATATGAACATGTTTTTTTGAGGAGTAGAAGAGAAGTATTGAAAAAAAGCACAACAACCAGGATTTCTCTGGGTTCCACCCACTTTCAGATGGGTCTGCTGGGGAAAGATGGTGCCTAAGGAAAACAAGAAAAGAACCAAAATTTCTGAACTGAAAGTCATGAATCCTAATTTTTTTTTTCTAGCTCCACCTAGTCTTTTTATACATGACCTTTGGCTGGTCCAGTCTACTAGCCTTTGGCTCCCCTTAGGATCAATTTCCTTATAATTTTCAAGGACTTTGCACATCAAGTTGATTCACTGAATGAAACCAGATATTTTCTTGCCCTTCTATGGTGATTATTTTAGTGTTTTGGTTCTCAAAATTGCTCCATGGCCATATTAGAAGTCAAAATGCAGTGGTTCACATATCTGAAAATTGAGGCTAACCCCAAAGAACAAAACAAAATAAACCTTAATAAATGATTTAGCTACTGCAAACACATCAATTCCTTGACCACGAAATACCAAAGGACAAACTTCCTTAACTTCCTTCTTTGTTCATGCCAATCTCTCTTACAATTCCATTGTAGACTTTCTGGGCTAAGTGGACAGTAGAGACCAGGAGGGGATGCTGGGCTCAGAAGGCAGGTGGAAATGTCCCCCATTCTTTCTGCAGTGAATAGGAATTTCAAATACAATGATGAATATACACACACAGTCTTTTTGTTCTTAGAGTTTATAGTCTAATGTGGAATAAAGGACCTTATATTCTAATGTGAAATAAAGTATTAAGCAAGTAATTCAGAGGGGACTCCATGGTGGCACAAGGGGTTAAGCACAGCACTGTGAAGCTATCCACAGCCTCTGAAGCATAAGTTCCATCCCTGGCCAGCCAGGGAGCTACACATGTTGCGCAGCAAACCTCTCCTGTCTCAAACTGCTGAGGGGAGCAGCGGGCATTTCAGTCAGTCCCGCCTTTTCTGTTCCCCACTCCGTCTCGGGTGAATCCTCGCAGCCCCCCCACACACACACCTCTGGCCTGTACCCCTGTTCTTGTATGCATAAAATGCATAAATAAATAAATCTTGAAAAAAAAATAATTCAGAAAAAAAAACAACAAAAAGATGAAACTTCATGAGAAACTCTAGGAAGGATATAAGCAGCAAGAGTGATATACAATAGAGACTTTTAGAGAATGCCCCAGAATGGAGGACTAAGTTCTTTGAAAGTGAACACACGTGTATACATGACTTACTATATTTCAATGGCCAGCGTCTGCTTTTTTCCATTCATCTGGGGTGATGCTCATTCTGGGTAGTCTCTGGACCAAGAAAAGGATTGACTAAAGTCACTACTCTTCCATGACTCCAATTCTTCCTCCCTACTTGCCTTAGAATCCTCACTTCCTTGTCTTCTTGTGTCTCCATTTTCTATTGCTGCTGTAACAAATTACCACATGTTTACTGGCTTAACACAACACAAATGTGTTACTTTATTGTTCTGTAGGATAGAATTCCAATACACACCTCACTGAGGTAATGTCAAGGCACTAGTACATCCCAAGATTCCAGAGTGTCTAGGGGAAACTCAATTTCTTTGCATTTTCCAATTTCTGGAGACCCCTCATATTCCCTGGCTCATAGGCTCCTTCATTGGTCATTAAGGACAATAACAGAGCATCTCTCTGACCCTGCTTTTGTAGATACTGGTCTCTCCTAATCACAGCTGAAAAGGGTTTTCTTATTTAAGGACCACTCCATTAGATTGGGCCAACCCACATAATTAAGGATAGTCTTCTCATCATCCCAAGTGCTTAACTTGATCCCACCTGCAACATCACTTTTGCCATGTAAGGTTTACAATCCCAGGTTCCAAGAATTACGACAATCGTTAGGGCCTATTATTTGGTCTAGGAAGGATCTAGAATTCTCGGGCTCCTTACTGGAGAATTAAAGGCTACCATGCCAGCAAAACACATATTCCCTCTACTGTTGGTTAAAGGAATTATGGAGAAAGTAGTGAAATAAACAAATTCACACTATATTTATAATGGCTGACTAAGTCTGTTGTTTCTCATGGCATTCGACTGTAATAATGAGTCAGAGAGGAAAGAAAAATGAAACACTGAAGTCTTTTCTCTGTCATAAAGGAGTAAGAACAACTTTGCTTTCCATTCCTTATTGTCGATTTTGTTTGGAGCTGAGATCCAATCGGGCCATCTAAATGACTAAAGCCAACTCATCTGAGGGGGGAGAAGCTGAAAAATAAGGAAGCTGCATGAAATTGAAATACTTATTTTGACTTTGATAGATGGTAGATTCATCAAGTTTACAAACCACTGATTTTCATCCTGTAGAAGCAGGAATCTCTGGTTCTCTCTGTTGAGGGTCAGAGCAACTCTCCATTATATTCCATACTTTTTTCTCAATTCTGGTTTCCAGATGACCTTTTCTATCCACATAAGGAACAATCTAAAGTCCATTTCCGCCCCTAACTCATTCTTGGCCCATAGTAAATACACAATATCCGTTGCATAAGTGAATGATTTCTTGTCCAAGTGACTAAGCTGTGGTCTACCATAGTGTGGGGGCAGCTACCATTTAGTAGATACTCACTCTACTAGATTGGTTTCCATATTTTCCCAGTTCTTCCTATATTTTTTCTCTTTGACCTCCCAACAATCCTTTGAAACTCATATTATTACTATTACAAAATCAGGGACATTAAGAAATTCGCCCAGAATCACACAGCTAGTAAATAAAATAGCCAAGACCCAAAGCAAAGTCTTCCTGACCCTAAGCCCCTGTTCCTTATGTTTCTATACTTGTCTCTTCCTGACTATGGGTTTTATTAAAAACCCAGGATCAGCTCTAGTTTACAAATCTCTAGTGTCACCCCATAATGCCAGGGTGAGGTAGACAGTGCAAAGGGCCAGAGATGGTCCTGATATAATTGTGAGCCAGACTTGCTTTGGAAGCCACAACCTCTCACAATAATTATAGTGTGGTAATGATTAAGGGCAGTTTTCAATATGGGTCAGGTGAAAGTTTTAGGCAGTTTTGATCACTTTCTTTATGGCTACCTGGCCTTGATGTTTTTGCTCAGGTGTACGATTATGTGTGGGAAAAAAATCACTAAAAATTTTAGAGGATAATCAATGGTCAAGCTTCCCAATTGGGCCCTTACTAGCTGGCTATCACCTGCTCTATTTCCTCCATTTCCTGCTTGATATAATGCACAATTAAAAAAAATCCTTACTTAATAATAGAAGAGAAAAGATGACCAAAAATTAATTCTGAATCTTGGGTGGCTATTTTGCATGGTTTTTAAAGTATCATTTTTAACAAATACATTTTTTGCATTGTTGATGTTCCCAGCATGTACTAAGCATCCACTAGATAATTCCACACTGAGTTTTACTTTAAAGTGGCTATGTCTTTACCTATCTAGAGGAAAATTGGAAGAAAGCTGGGGAGCAAGTAAACTGGGCAGGTCCAGAGACTTCTTGAGTTACTTGGAGTTGCTTAGGTATTTTTTTCCCATTCAGATGATTCACTCATGTTCTTTCTTCACTCAGAAAAACTAGGCTTGTATACCATGTCACAATAGATCACTTTCATTTATATCTTTAATGTTGATTCATTTTTTTTTAGAGATTTTTATTTATTTTTATACAAGAACTGGGGTACAGGCTAGAGGTGCAGGAGGGTGAGAGGATTCACCAGCGACAGAGCGGGGAACAAAACAGGCAGATTGACTGAAATACACTGCTGAGGGGAGCAGCAGGCAAGACAGGAGAGGTCTGCTGCGCTATGTGGGTCTCTCCCTGTCCAGCCAGGAATCGAAACCGTAGTACAGAGGCTGTGAACAGCTTCACAGTGCTGAGCTCAACCCACTTTGTCACTGGGGAGGCCCCGTTTTAAACTAAAGTGAAAACTGGCCCTTTTCAGGGTCTATATATTTTTCTTCCTTGACTTTCTCATCAATAAATTTATAACAATTCCTTTTCCATCAACTTTTTATCATGAATTGGCAGTTTGTAAAAACTACCAAGTGGGTTGCAATTGTAAATGACTATTCAAATGCCAAGACATAATTCAGTCATGCTAATCTTTCACATGCAAATTTTGTTATTTGTTGCAGGAGAGGAAATATGCAGTCATATGAGACCCTTTCTCAATTATGTATTTAGGCATCCCAGGAGAGTACATTGGATAGGAACCAATATCTATTTCTACATGTACTTTCTGAGATTATCTTAGGCACAAAGAACTGTGTTAGGGACTGAGGACACAAAGTGAAAATGATTCCTCAAATTAATCATCCAGAACATAGTTCCTCTCTGAAATACAGGCCAAGCATTGACCTTTAATTTCTTGATCCATAAAAAATTACAATTTTCATAAGTGTACAAAAGTATCTTGTGATTTCTGCAATAATCTTGTTGATAACTTAGGTATATAGCTCTGATGAGAATTTCTAAAAAATTCCTAGCTAAGCTAAAATTTAACTATAAAATAATAAAAAACATAGCAGTAAAAGCTGCATTGGGCAAATTCATGATAATTAACCCCTGGAGCATTATTCCAAACATTATCTGCCTACACACACAAAAAAGAAAACAAAGAAATATTTTGCCAAGAGAAGAGGAGGCTTGGAAGTAGACGGAAGCACAGACCCTAATCTGGATGGTATTTTTGTCCAATTAATGTACATCTCCTGTGGTGGGAACTTCACTAATTCTTCTTGTTAAAATGGTGGTCTATATCTTGCCATAAGATGATAAGTAGGAGAGTTTTAGAAAAGTGAATACCAGAGGGTTATAGAATCCTGTCAAGCAGGGAGAGAACCTGGGGAAATTATTGAAGGCCTGACAATCTATGCAGAAATTGAAGAAAATAGTGTAGGGAGAGGCAGCAGAAGATAAACAATGAACAAATGGGGATAAGGAGAGAGAAGTAAGAAAAGTGAAATTAGCAGGAAAGATGTATAAAGGGAATGAGAGTGAAAAAAGGGGAGTAAGAAAAGGGGAGTAAGAAAAGGGGAGTAAGTCAGGGGGTAGGAAAAGGAAAGATGTTTAACATTAGAAGACAGAGACATCAATGAGAGAGACAGAGAATACTCACAATACTCCCAGTGTTTGAGTCTGGATCAAATGTCTTCTGTTGTCACAGCCCATTAATCATAGACAGCACCAGTCTTGGGCCTGTCGAGAAGGGAACAATCCTCAGTCCTGAGCAAGAAGACTGCTCTTAGCTGTATATGAGCCAAGAAGAAAAGCTTGATTGTATGGTAGTCCAGGAAATCCTGCTGCCATCTCAGTTTTGACTCATGGCTTCATTTGGAAAGCTTAAGGAACGGGATAGAGTCCTCTAGACAGTGGGGTGGAGGTGGAGAGGGCCATGGCTGAATGGAACTTCTTGGCTCCTCATCAGGTGGAAAACCAGCCCCAGGCAGAGGAGAGGGTAAACTTCAGCTTCTGTGACCACCTAACATAGCAAAACAAAACATGCTTCAGCCTCCTACTTTGAAAACAGGGGTGGATGGGGCCTCCTTGGTTGCACAAGGGGTTAAGACCTCTCCTGACTTGCCTGCTGCTCCCCTCAGCAGTGTATTTCAGTCAATCTGCCTGTTCTGCTCCCCACTCTGTCTCTGGTGAATCCTCTCACCCCCTGCACCGCTGGCTCATACCCCAGTTCTTGTATACATAAATAAATAAATCTGTAAAAAAAGAAAAGAAAAGAAAACAGGGTAGAGTGAGTGTACTGGGCAGGCCAGCCGAATGGAAGAGTGAACAGACACAAGGGGGTCCTACTGACTGCCTAGACTCTTCCATGATTAACTTTCATCTTCCAATGAAAACTTTGCCTAAAAAGCATCGCATATTATCATCAGGCTATAGCTCATATTTTCAGTGTCTCTAAAATAGTGTTACCAGCAGGGTCAGCTGGTGAGGGTGAAAAAGGTGCCCTTAATTTCTCAGCACTTACTTATTTGATGTGGCTCCTATTAATACTATTTTAGACAGTATTAATAGAACAAAGTGAGTGTTTGGCACATTGGTTGCTTGTGATATAATGAATCTGATAATGGGCCACACTTTGCATATTGTTGTGACTGCATTTATGAGTGAATTGACATCCTTTTTAGTATTGATTCATCCCCTCTCTAGACAAAGTACATCTCTCCATGCAGGCAGAGCTTCTTTAATATCTTTCAGGAATTATATAATTATTTTAAGAGGGTCTTGTACAACACTGTTAGATTTATTCCTATCTTAAATTTTTGTTGTTATTGTATTACAATTTCAAAATTAATTTTTGTTAGCAGATAATGCAAAGTCAAATGATTGCTGTTAAGATAATAATAGTTTGTCCTACAGCCTTCCTAGACTCCCTTAGTCTAAATTTCTGCACATTCCCTTGCATTCTCTATGTAGATAATCATATCATCTTTAAATATTAATAGGCTTGCTCTTCTTTTAATGTCTCTTTCTCTTCCCATCTCATCTTATTGTGCTGGATGAGACTTCCAGTTTCAATACTCCATGTTTTAAAGAAATCCTTTAAATATGATCATTACAGGTTATTTGAAAGACACTCCTTATAAGAATGATAAAATAAATCATTCCTGGATTGCTAAGACTATTTCTCAAATCAGAAGCTAAATTTTATCCATTTTCTCTGCATTTAATAATATAATCATCAAATTCTTACTCTTTTAATCTGCTAATATGGTAAAATGGGTTTAAATAGATACATTTCTAGATTTTTACTTTATTTAAAAGTCTGCATTTATGAATGATGAAGGATAAAGATGTATGATTTTTCTTCTATTATCCCCTAGGTAAAGGATCAAGTTCTATAACATAGCTTTGGGGAGCTTTCTCTCTTTCAGTGTTCCTAGAAATAGCTGAAAGTGACAGGAATGATCTGATTCATGAATGTTTGGTAGAAACTCATATAATAGTTTTGGCAGTGCTGGGTCTTCCTGTGTGTGTGTGTGTGTGTGTGTGTGTGTGTGTGTGTGTGTGTGTGTGTTGAAGGGTGTATTATTCAGGTGCATTATTTTTTTCATGAATCAGTTTTGGTGAGTCACAGTTTTGTTCAAGGAGGAATTACTAACTTATTCAAATATGTAGATTAAGCAAAATTATTGATAGTATTTTCCTATTATTTTCTATCCAGGCTGTAGCTGTAGATATGCCTCACCTTATTTTTGCTTCCAACATTGCTTTTCCTTTCTTTTCTCTTTGTTTTTCTTTAGAAACTCAGCAAAGATCTATTTTATTAATATTTCAAAAAATTAGTTATAGACTTAGTTTCTCTCAGGTATTAGATATATTTTAAATGCTTTTTGCTTTTTTTTTCTGCTCACTTTTTCTTTGAGTTCACTCTATTATATTTTTTCTAATGTCCTGGGTGCCATGTAGCTAATATTTACTCTAATATACAATTAAAACTAAGGCTTTCTTTCATAACTGTTTTCCTTGGTTGCTTCCCACAAATTTTGATAGGAATTTTTTATGTACTCTAAATATTTAGTAAATGCAACATATATTCTAAGTATTATCTAATTTGCATCCTAATTCCCATTAATTTCCAAACGTGTAGGATTTTTTTCAGAAGGCGTAGCCACTTGGCGCATGTCATGATTTCCAATTTGGATGAGACTGAACTGCTGATTATAGTTTTTGTTTGGGTTTAGTCCCAACATGATATATCTGTTACATTTCTGAAAGGAAAGAGAAGAAACCTGTATCCTTTTGGAGGAAGTGTTGGAGAACTGAGGATGTGAAGTTACCTGGAAATAATCCCTCTTTAGGTCACCTCCCACACATACTCTCCCCCTTTCACTACTCACGCTGGCCGGGACACTTGGAGTGCATTTAGCACACTAGCTTTAGGGAAGTAAAAGCTCTAGGATCATCCTTACCCAGATGAAGTCACCTGGACTGTACTTTTTATTTTCAGTTTGTGAGCAGTTGTCCATGGGACAGAAATGGACATAACTTCATTGGCAGGCACTGAAGGGCTGAAGATCTTAAAGGAGTACATGGTTTTGAGAAATACAAAAGCCCATCTATATTTCCCATCTCGAAAAGGAAACACTCATTAGTCACCACATTGGGCAGGAATTTGAAAGAAATTGTTAATGTTTTTTGTTTGTTTTGCATTTAGTGCTGAAAATAATTTTAGAGATCAGCCAAAGCACTTTCTTGTTTAACAATTGAGGAAACTGAGTCTGAGAAAGGTTTAGAATTTTGTCTTTAATCATATCCGTTGCTCCTGGAAAAGCAAGAAATGGAATCTGGTGTTTTGCCTCCTTCACCACATTGCCTTTTGTAAAGCTTCTTAGTAAAGATGTGAAGATTTCTTTTTTCCACAGCTCAACATTTAGCTTGTAAATATCCTGATGAGCTACAAAACTTGGCAGAGTTGTGGATCCTGCAAAAGAGTAGGAGGTGGGAATTTTCCATACTTCTTGGATTATCAAAGACTGAAATTAATGACATATGCTATTGCTAGAGATCCTCATATCCTGGCAATGTGATGTTAAATGTTTCCATTTTTTCTTAGAACATGAAGCAAGCTTCTTTACTCAATAGGAGCAAAATATCAGATATGGTGTGAGATCAACACATGTGCCCTCAACAGCCAGTGCAGATGAGACTGAAGACTGTGAAAAGAACACCCAACAATGACAAAATTCAACGAAATCTCTAAGTCAAAGAGTGTGCTGTTAGAAGCAAAGGAAACATGAAGCCTAATTACTCTTAACCATATAAGATTATCTTTTTAGACATGATAAAAGTTTGTAGGATCTTCTGCTCTAACTATTCTGCTATGACTCTTTCACTGGACTATAACTGGCCTGTGTTGGTGGGAAGAAGAGAGACTTCTCTCTCTTCTGAGGTCAAGCAGAGGGTGAGATGTATCAGCCCTTATACATCAGCTAAGACCATTCAGGAGCCACGAACAAATGACATGCCACTAGCAAGCTATACATTAGAGAAATAATTTATTTAGAATTAAATTTTGAAGCACTCACCTTGGATGAAGTGTGGATAATTAATTAGTGTAGGAAAGAATAAAGGCAGGAAAGTGAGTTGGGAAGATTAAAGTCTCTAAAATAAAAAGACTGTAAGTGTTGGAACTGAGGTATAAGAGTGAGGATGGATGGCTAAGACAGATTTGGAACTTGCTAACGAAGTAAGTGCTTGAACATGGGAGCTAAGAGAAGCAGGAGAGTCCAAGGAACCCGAATCGGGCTTGAGGTTACTTGGTGGATATGGACATGCATTCAGCAAGCTAAGGAAGCTGGTAGGAGCATGTTTTGAAGGGAAAATAAGGATTTATTTTCAGACATGCTGAGTTTTACCTACTTTGATTTGCACTGATGGGGAGGAAAAGAAAACAGCCTGGAGGCTAGTATTTGAGTGTGACAAACACATATGTGGGATGCAGGGAGGAAAGGATGTGTTTTCCAGTGAGAGTGTGCAGAGGGAGGAGAGCAAAGGACCTGGGCTGGAGCTCTTGTGGACAGTAGCACTGAATGGGAAGGCAAAGAAATGAAATCTATGGTACAAAGCGAAATGAAAACATCAGAGGTAAGGAGAGAAACTGAGAGGGCAGTGTTCTAGAAAGCAAATAAGGAGAGAGTTTTCAGAAACAGTAATATTAGATACCTCAGAGAAGTCAAGCAAAATGAGTACTGAAGACTGAAGCTGGACTAAGGAAGCAGAGGAAGTATTCCCATGAAGGTGTGCTGAGGGAGGTAGTGAGAATAATTGTGAGAAAAATATACTCTCATGATGAGCTGAAAGGACAAAGAAATAGATTATCAGGGAACTCTGGACAGATGTGCAAAATGCAAATTTGTAGTGGCAACTGGCATAAAAGATAGGGGGTTAGGGGGGAGAGAGAGAGAGAATCTTTTATCTTTGTCTCATGCACAAAGTTGGAATACTATTTTCTTCAGATAAAGTACATCTTTCCCATGAACGGGGATGAATAAACACTACCAAATTATATGACCAATTCTTTGTTTTTTTTATTTTTAAAGGTTTTTTTTTTTTTACTTTCTATATATTTTCTTAAATCATTATTAATTTTTGGACGGTATGTCATTCTCCCGCCAACATAGCACCTGTCCAATTACTAGTATTAGTTACCCAGATCACTATTATCTTATGCCAAATATGTCAAAATATAATAGTTATATTGCTTAAACTGAGAAACATGGTTATCTTATTATCAACTCAGTTACAAACCATTTCCCACTCTGGGTTACTCCACGCACAACAAAGTTAGCCAGTTAATTGTTGCTCGACTACAGTCAGTTTCATAGAGTGATCTTTCCCTAACTTTGACATCAAACCTTGGGAATGTACCCTATCTAGAGCCTCTGACCAGTCTGTCTGCATGGGACTCTCTGCAGGAAGAGGATGGAATGGAGCAGGGAAGGCAGCTAGAGCTACACGCACCATCGTATCACATGTAGGGAGGTGGAGTGGAGTCTCTCTTTCCTTTCATAGATATCCGCTTCACCCTTTTCTACTGTTTTTAATCTCTAACTTCTGCTTTATTCTCCCCCTTTCAACATAATCCCCCCCCCCTTATTTTCCACTACCCCTCTCTTTCAATTACATGTCTGCCTACCTGTTATACTTTGTGTTGCAAAAGGATAGCTGGGCCTGCAGCTGATTTCCTGGAATCGTGATGAAGGCTTTTCTCCAATGATCTCATTAAAATTTACTCACAGTGAGAATGTAACTTCTCGCCATTTTATGTAAGTTGGGAATGTACAGCCTCCAGCCTCCCTTTTGTGGCTCTGCTCAGACAGGACCCCCATCCATGACCCTCTCGTGATTACTCATCCTTTCATTCAAGGAGTTTCCACCACTTGAAGCACACAAAGATAATTGTGTAGACACAGAATTGCTATGTGAGGGTCTCTTGATGCTCATTACATAAAAAAAGTAGGTTTATTATGATGGAGTTAACTATCTAGTCATGAAAAAAGATTGAGTCTTGGCTTATATTTTTCTGGCATATAGTACACACTCAATAGATATTTGTAAGACGAGTGGATAAAAATGATTTGGGTCCATTGCTATTAGAAATATTAACTATGCTTGTCAAAGCTATTTTATAGAACATGTCAGGTCTCTTAAAGAAAGCTGTAGACTCTAAGGGATTATTTATTGCCTTTAGTTCATAGTAATTCATTTGAGAAATGTTGACGGAATTAATGCCTTAAAACTTGTATATGGCTCAGGGAATTTCCGCAGTCTTTTACCCAAATAGGGGCGTAGTCTGGAATTTCAGTTAATTACACTGAGTCCTCAGCTGTGGCTCCCCTCTTACCTCTCACACACAACCCCAAAGTCACATAAACTCATCATTTATCCCCAGGACACAACTTAGTGTGTGTTTGTTTATGAATTGATCTGTAGTAAGCCCACAGGAGCTCAGCAGTATAAAATTTGAAATAAATAACACCCATGGTCAAGAGTTGTCCACAAAATGAACTTCACCCCACTATTTTCATAAACCTCCAACCCCCACCTGCTGACTGCAAATCTCTTTCAGCTTCAAGAGAACAGATGTTCTTCACCCTGTGTACTCAAAACCCCCACTCGGAGGCCCAGGAAAGTGAAAAAGAACATACTTAAGTGTCCGCTGCCAAGGGCGCTCCACCAAGATCCAGAAGCCTGGGAATTCTACCCTGGGGAAAGAAAGCAGGAGTATCCTAGCCAGATTCACCTCCCACCATGGGAGGTTGTTTTTAATTGTTCTTTGAAGAGCCCTTCCAAGTTGTTTAAAGTCTTGTCCGCCCACTCTGGGCAGGTCTTGCTGGACTCCTGGAGCAGTTGTGGTTTCTTCCCTGCTTGCCATCATGGGCACTGAAGAGGCAGAGCCTCTATTTTCCACTCTCTCTTCCTGAGACAGTACCCAGTTGACTACTGATGCAGTGGTGACAGCTGAGAGCTTTTCCATGGCAAACTGTTCTCTACGACTCACTTATCATTTTTAAAATATCCCTGGTGAATTTGTATAAATGATGTTCTTTCCTTTTCATTTATTAGTGGTGAGCTTTCTTTAAACAGTCTTTGAGTCAGCATGTCCATTTAAGTTGATAAAATATCATCCAAAGGGACTATTCTGACTCAAGCGGTGATGGAACCAGAAAGCCATCTTGTTCTCCCTTTTACTTAAATTCAATCATAGTTCAAAAGTTGGAACTTGTTAGTGCTGTAGTCAGAGTTAGTATATATTGACTCATTCGATCACACAAAAATACTACCAGACCATTACTCTTGCTGATTCTACAGAAAGGAAAACTGCAGTTCATGGGATCACAGTTTTTTTCTGCAAATCTATCTCCTGGGATTTGTCTATTCAGATCCAAGGTCTTTACCACCATGCTCTATACCTCCCCAAATTCTAAAGTACATTATAGAAGACTCCCACAGGATCATCACCAATGCAAATATATTCCATGTATTTAACGATCAGTTGAGCTTTTTAATTTATTTTAGAATTACTTGATTCAATATCTGAGAATATACTTTGAGAAGCAAAGGTCCTTCTTTTATACATGATTATATATGTGTGTGTATATACATACACGTCTGTACATTAGTATACATAAATGTACTTATATATGAAAAACTATAAATATTTATTTCCTAAAATTCCCTCTCTAAAATATTCTCAGTCTAAAACTGACATACCTCAAGAAGACTTCCTAAATTAATTTTACCCAGTTTCTGAATGTAATAGAGATCAAGTAGTTTGTAGTCTACTCTTTATTCAACCTAACCCTTAATGGTAGTAGACAATTTTAATTCAATTTAGTACTTTTTTTTTCTAAAAACTCTTTTATTACCAGGTGAGTTTTGTTTATGTAAATTGTCATTGTAGATAAAAATTGGTTTATTTTGAAATAATTTTAAGCTAACAAAAAGAGGCAGAAACAATATGCAAAGTTCCTGTATACATTTCTCACAGCTTTCCCAAATCTTACATAACCACAGCACAATTAGTTAAATCAGGAAATTAATATTGACAATGATACTATTAACTAACCAATAGCTCTTTATCCATTTTCACCAACTATCTCACACTTGCCCTTTTTCAGCTCCACATTCCCAAATTTCATTTAGTTGTCATGGTTCCTTCATTCCTATAATCTGGAACAGTTCTTCAGTCTTTTTTTTTTTTTCTTTCTCATCTTGTCTATGTCTGGACACTTGAATAGTACTGGCCAGTTTGGTAGAAAAAGCTCTCAATTTGAATGTTTTTCATATTTTCTCATAACTCCAGTTAGTATTTTTGGAAAGATACCACAGAAGTGATATTGCCCTTCTCAATGCCTAGTACCAGGAGGTAAATGATATTGATATGTCTCATTACTTGGTCATGTTAATCTCCATTACTTGGTTAAAGTGGTGTCTGCCATACTGTCAATAGTAAAGTTACTATTTCCCCCTTTGTAATTAAAGAGTATCTATAAGTTTAAACCCACTTATGTTCACTTATAGCTTTATAAATTAATTTCTGGATACCAGTGCCCTCATCTATTAAATGGGCTCTACATGTTCATGAACGTTGCTATGAGGCATCAATAACATAATGTATGTGAAAATGTTTTAGCAGTTATGAAGAGGAGTAAAAATGCAGCAAACTAAAATACTGACACAGCTATATAATGCGGAACCACAGGTTGATAGATTACCCCATTTTTGTATTATATTCTTTCTGACTTCCATTGCAATCAGTTAAAAGAGAGCTCCAGAAATTAGTCTATAGTCAGCCATGCGAGGGGAGTTCCCTCACAAACCTCCCAGAAGAGACCAAGTCTTCCTTGAGGCTTCTAGAATTTCTGCTAATCTAAAATTCTCTGGACCTCACATTTAAATTAATAAACAAGAGGAAGAAATCACAGTATGTATTGTGATTTGGGATTACCCTACACAATGTAACATTATGATTTCCTTTTAATATTATATATGTAAAATTAAAGTTGGCAGAGCATCTATGGGTCATCACATGAATGTGTTAATGTTCATTAACATGGGGCTACAAAGCAGTCATGTTCTTTTACTTTTCCAACAAGCATTGCATGACTTGTTAGTAAGAAGTCTAGCATCTCACTCTTGGGACCTTCCCTGGAAAGCTTTTTCCTCCCACCCACATACAGACCCTTTTTAAGTTTAAATTTAAGAAGTTCAAGGTTTACTCAAGCCCATGGGAGAAAGAATTTGATCTTGCACTACTGCTCTGCTTTTAGCCACCGCTGAATGCCTTTGTTCAAATCGAGCCTGCTTGCGCCAGGAAAGCATGTCCATCCTGCAGTGACATCTCCTACCTAAACAAGAGAATATCCCATGTTCAAATGCTCAACCTTTGTTCCTGAACCATAACAGTGTGTCAGCATTCCTGAATCCAAGGGCATTCCAATTCCAGCCACATTTTTATTTCTAAAACACTTGTCTCTGGTATATGTGAAGGGTAACCCATGTCCCATTCTTTTTGATATATTTCCTTTTTTTAAAAAGATTTTTATTTATTTTTATACAAGAACTGGGGTACAGGCCAGAGTCGCAAGAGGGTGAGCAAAACAGGCAAACGACCGAAATACACTGCTGAGGGGAGCAGTGGGTGTGACAGGAGAGGTCTGCCACGCCATGTGGGAATCTCCCCAGCCGGCCAGGAATTGAACCCATGCTGCAAGGCTGCAGACAGCTTCACAGCACTGTGCTCAACCTGCTGTGCCACCGGGGAGGCCCAGCATATTTCTTTTTGAAGAATTTCTTTTAAATGTTTATTCTGTTCTAGTTTTTTTTTTTTTTAAAGATATATTTATTTATTTATGCATAGAAGAATTGGGATGTAGGCCAGAAGTGCTGGGGGGGGGGGTGTGAGAGTATTCACCAGAGACAGATCAGGGAACAGAACAGGTAGTTCTACCGAAATACACTGCTGAAGGGAACAGCAGGTGAGACTGGAGAGGTCTGCTATGCCATATGTGGATTAGCATCCTGGCTGGGGATGGAACTCAGGCCTTAGTGGTGATAGTGCTGAGACTTAATCCCTATGTCACCAGGGAGGCCACTTTGAGGAATATTGATATATTTCCTGCAGAATGTGGTTTACCTATTCTGGTCCAGCCTAAGAGATGAGTAGGGCCTACAGGGTCCCTCTCTCTCAAGAGTCCCTCAATTCTTCTGCAATTCATCAGATTCCTCTTCAGTGACAGCTATGCCAATCAAGAGTTATGGCAAGGAGCTAACCTTCATCAGGTCCATTATACTCTTCCTCTAGGCAAAGACTTACCAGTAGTCATTCTATACTTATTAAGCAAAAGAAGCCATACAAGAGATTCTGGAAAACAGTTGGTTGCATGATGAATTCATGATTTCTTTTACTTGGATCACCAGTAAAAAAGGAGAAGTTTCTGGTACTTAATACACAAGTATGAATAGCAAAATGATCACACCTCAGCTACCTTCAAATTTAAAATAAGGTGTATTTTCTTTTATAGCTCCAAAATGATAGGTTGAGTCCAATCTACATGTTTACCATCAAGGAGTTAACTTTAAATTGTCTTACGGCTCTTTCTGAGAGGAAGTAATGGTGCCCTCACATCTTTTCTCAGTTTCAGCTCCCTCCGTTTTCTTTGTTCTGTATTAATCATGTCAGCAAAACATTCAGTCCATAACAGCTGATGGCCACCATCATCACCAGCCTGGTGGCCTCTGAGTGAGGACACTGAGTTTTCCCCCAGTAAAGAAAAGACCAGATGGTTATTTGCAATTAGGTGTTACTGAAAATTTATGGAAAATAGAAGGGATGATCTATACAAAAAATAAATTACAAGTTACCCATGGATGTGCTCAGAGACCAAACCCCAAAGCCAGATGACATCCATTTATCACAGTCCCATCTGCTATGCCAACTTTAATATATTTCTACAAATCTGACTTATTCAGTCTCAACATAACAGTCTTTTAGTTCAGGTTGCTGATCACCAGCCTCCCGAAATTTGTTGTCTCCTCCCAAGAAAGGTAAAGATCAAGTCCTTTTCATAATGATTCCAACTTTTGGGGGGTAAAGCTTGGTAAGATAGATTTTAGGGAATCATTCTTTACGGCCTCCCAATAATAAACATGTTTCAAGAATTTAATTCAGTACAGAGAAAACAGGCATTGGCTGCAGGACAGCAAGTGCTAAAACATACACTAAATTTGAACTAGCCTAAAACTTGATGTCTTAGTTTAAAACATCTGAATCCAATTTATTTCACTATAGCCAAGCTTCCCCTTGAGAACTAGGATGTAGTTCCGCTTTATCTTTCACATAATAAAAACTGCCTATTCCAGAGTTTCTCCCAGTTTGCTGTAAAAATCTAAACCTCTAATTCTAAAGGTAGATTCTTACTTGCAACTTTTAAATAATAACCTTGCTTCATATACTATATTCATTAAGACTTAAAAAATTTTTGTTTTAGTTTAAGAATGAAATTTCATATGGAAAGAGAATAAAACTGGGCCTTCCTCTGATTTTACCTCACCATTGTCACCATCAACTCTTACTTGCTAGTTGCTACCTGCATGCCCTGTAGTGTCCACTCTGCCCAGTGTCACTAAACACAGAAAAGCTCCCAGTCCTAGGAGAGCTGCACAGTGTGGCAGGGCTCAGAGTAAACCAAGGGGTAGGTACCAAATGCAGTTTGTCTACAGTTGAAAAGAGGGGTCAGGAAGGAGTCCAGCATGGTGAGAGTCTACAGTAGAGCAGAGGAGGGATGGCACTTTTTTTTTTTAGAGGTTTATTTTATTTATTTATGCTTACAAAAGCTGGGGTGTAGGCCAAAGGTGCAGGGGGTGAGAGGATTCACCAGAGACAGAGTGGGGAGCACAACAGGTGAATCTACTGAAATACCCTGCTGAGGGAAGCAGCGGGCAAAGACAGGAGTGGTCTGCTGTGCCACGTGGGTCACCTCCCTGGCCGGGGATTGAACTCGTGCTGCAGCGGCTTCAGATAGCTTGATAGTGCTGAGACTTAAACCCTTGAGAAACCAGGGAGGCCCGAGATGGCACTTCTTACACATCTTAATGCTCTTCATTAATCTGAAAGGGATGGATGATGATCTCTAAGGTTCCATCAAGGACCAAAAAACACATGTGCCTTTTGCCATACAGTGGCCAGACTAATACAAGACCAATTTAGTATGTTGGACAGGAGGAATATATGGAAACTTAAAATTCCCTATCACCAATTAGAAAGCTAATCAGCTGGTGAAGTAGTGAGTGCATTTGTTTTGTTTCCAGAGAGTTTTTGTACTGCTGCATAAGCTAGCTGAGACTTGCTCAGGAAATTTAGGTCCATTTTGAGGGATAGAGGGTTTTTCTTTTTTTTTTTTTCTTCAATTTTTTTGAAGGTCTCCAGATCATGTTGGAATGTATTTTAAGGCTGTGTCAAAAATGCTATTTCTCTTTTGGCCAAAAAAATTATGAGGACAGGGAATGAGGAAGGTAAACAGGATTCACAATTTTTAAAGATATATTAGGCTAAAAGTGTCTGCTGGTGTTACTGTGGGCTTTTTGACTTGAGCCAGTCCCAAAGTTTTAAAGGACTAATTGTGGGATCCAGACTAGACAATAGCCAGTAGGGCAAATGTAGGAGTGTCTGGGGAAAAAAAAAAGGTCTGGTGGGTTTCTAGACTCTACACCAAGTGCTCTAAAAGCTAAATTCCTTTTTCAGCTGGCATCGCCATATGAACAGAGGTGTACTTAAATGCATTGCTGAAGTGCCAACACAGTGTAGGAAATTATATATACTGGTAGCTGCATGTGAGCTATTAAAAGTCATTTGGATAATGTAGGTTGTATATCTCTGTGATGAGTTTTCTAGTATTCTCCAATATTTGAAAAATATCACAGTAGGAGGTACTATGAAAAATGTCATAATTGGATAGCAAACCCATTCCTGAAATTATCACCATGTGCCTATTTCAATTTACTACCATATTATCTGGACTCCAAAGAGATGAAACTTGAAAATTATGTCAGCTACCTGCTTCACACAGCACTGCTTTCAATACGATCAACTTTGTGTTTCCAATGTAAATGACTCAAACCAAAAAGCTCTTTCTTTCTGAAGATTTCCATATAGTACTGGTAGTTTGTTCCTGCTTCATGTTTTATACATGAAGCTGCTGCATAGAAAAATTTTCTGTCAACTGAACAAGTTCAATAGGAAATTAAAGACTTATTTTTCTTTAGAGAGAAAAATGCATGACAGTTATAAATAAATACGCAAATGCACTTCCCATTGCCAAGATTTTCCAAAGAAAGCTTCAGTTTGCTCAAACAATAGACTAGCTCCTAACTCTTCCAGCTACAGGAACTTGTGGTCTTTGGTAAATATTAGCAGAACAGGTCGATTCACAAAGGCTGCTCACGTGACTATCTGATCTCAGACACAATGTACCCTCACCACTGCTGGGAAGGCCCGGTCACAATTTTTTTCTAGGTTGGACATAATGAAAATGAACAGAGGTTCTTGTATTTCCACCAGTAACTCGTTTAATAAATGCCATTCGTTAGCAATACACAATGGAAAACAGATAATAAGGAAAGAAATTAGAATTTTTCATATGCATTTATAATATAAGCATATAATTATTACTGTTATCAACTTTATTTTGCCATACTACCTCCCCAAAGTCTAATTATAACTGTTTGGTCATTATAAATCAATCAGGGTGAATTATTTCTTTATTATTAAAACTATGCCATATCGCTTGCTATAAGAGCAAATCTTACATTTCCAATGTTTCTCATATACTTACGTGTCAGTGACTGGTTAATGTATTTGTCTAATGTATGCTAAAGTCTCTCACATTTATCATGAAAAAGGAGCTAGAATAGGTGCTGTCATCCTAAGGACAGATTAAAGTGATGGGAAATATTTGATCAACAATCTTCTGTAGTTCTATGTTTTTTTTTTTTAATAGAGGCATGTTTTTTTATTTATTTATTTATTTTTATTTATTTGTTTGTCTGTTTTTGTTTATACATGCACTGGGCACAGTCAGAAGCGCGGGAGGGTGAGAGAATTCACCAGAGCCAGAGCGGGGAGCAGAGCAGGCAGAAGGACCGAAGTACACTGCTGAGGGGAGCAGCGGGCGGCAGGAGAGGTCTGTGCGCCATGCGGGACCCTCCTCCGGTGGCCGGGGAGCAGCCGGGGATCGAACTGGCGCCGCAGAGGCCGCAGGCAGCTTCGCAACCCAGCGCTCAACCGCTGCGCCACCGGGGAGGCCCATAGTTCTATGTTTTGAAACACAACTGAGAGCTATTACTGATTCTGTTATCCCAGCTACAGTGAAGATGATGAGTAGCATTTCTTTAACATCTACCTAGATAAATGAGGGTATATTACTTTATAGAACCTACATAAATGTGAGTCCATGCTAGCCAGTAGGTTTTACATGAATATCTTTATACTTTATTATTTCTCTTAGCTATACATGCTTTGCATCCTCCATATTTATTGTTTATGAGCATATTTTTCTCCATTTTCAAAGTGAAGGTTTCATCCAGTAATGAAAGAAACCTGGTGAATATTTGACTGGCAGGTTTTGTTCAATTACACTCTTGGTATGTTAAAATTCAAATGCCATTTTCTGCATATGTCCAACATTCGAGAGAACCCATAAAATTCAGAATTCCTCCTGGTTTTTCTTGGGGCGATCCAAATAAGAAAATAAGTCTGTATCTTCCAGACAGGCTGAAAGAAGCGTGATTCAGGTCAAGGAGGTAATTGAGGAAATGTCATGACAACCAAAATTAAAATGAGCAGTCTCAATTTGCATGTACCAGCTGCTCCTCAGGAAATCTTTCTGGTTTTTGTTCCTATTAGATAGGATAATGTGGCTGCAAATTTATATCCAACTGAAATGGAATTGACTCACCCCCAGCAGGTAATACAAGAGCAGACAAGCCGTGCAAGGATGACACTCAGAAGAAAAACAAAGAGCCAAGCAAAACACATGCATACATAAACACACATTAATTTTTCTCTACCCTTTCTGCTGCGATGATGCTTGGAGATCATTTTAAAACTTTGAAAAGAAGAATTCCTTTTAGCCTCATGCCACGCAAAGTTACCTGGTGACTTATTCATATGCAATACTGTGCAAAAATGGTTGTAAAGGCCTTGACATCTTCCTACTGTGACTCAAATGTTTCCCAGGAGTTCAGTACTGCTAACACAGGGTTCCTCAGCCCATCAAGTCATGGGCTTCATAATATTGAAAAGTGAGTGCATAATGCCATAGTGAGACTTCTTTGTATTGGATATCCAGGTACCCTTTTGCTGAGTCTTCTGGAAATGCTACATAATACATAAAAATAGATTTCATACCCCTCATCTGTTTAACATGCTCCTGTAATTCACAGATTCGGAAGTCAATTCCAGTGAGATCTGTGTATCACGTGTGCTAATGAATGGGACAATAGGACAACCTCCCCTAGATGTTTATACACGTGGTTTTCTAGGTGAATCTCTGGGACTCACAGTGACATAAGAGTTGCTTTCTTCCATTAATTGTTGGCATCTCATTCAGCCATTCATTGACTCAAAACAATTCATCACACAGTTGATGCAGTTTCCTCCTTTTCTGTGCAGTTGCAGAGTGGACTGGCATCTTCCCTGATTTGGTGGCACAAATCCCCACAAAAGTGGAAAAACTTTTCACCAGCACAGAGATGTTGAAAAAGAGATTCTGTTCAATACACTTGTAAGCTAATGATAAAATATAAAAGAATATAAAATGAATGCTAGATAATTTTTCAATATATTTGAAGATATTCATGAAAATGTGATTTCAAATCATAAATGGTAAACTCTCCTGAAAGTATTTGGGGAAAATATTCTTAATACTTCCGTCTTGTTAAGTTACCATAGTAATAAAATCTCATGCTACCAAGGTAACTTTCACAACAGGTCAGAGCTTGAAATTTTATGTTGTAAATTTCTAAACAAAGAAAAGCATTATTTTATGTTTTGGAGCTCAAACTGTAAGAATCTGACAGCTTTGAGGACTTTAAAAGATACTGAATCAACTTCTATAAAAGGAAAACACTCTTGACAATTTAATTCGTATAGTATTACAACCAAAGAGACTATTTGGTGATTTATGAAGGGTGATTTATGTTTATGGGTTGGGTTTTGGAATTTTTGCATGAAAGGTGAATTTGTGCTCAGAATGCTTGCATCTTCAAAGACCTATGAGTTTGGCTGCTGGTGCATGTAGCATTTGGTTTGGAAATGTATGAAAGAAATCCTGCTATTCCTTAAGAATGTGATTTAAGTGTCAATTTGCTTTGATACGTTGATTTAATGTTTTAAGCTACTTTATATGTACTATTTATATATGTCTGCATCAGCGGCATCCACCTCCATACTTTAGAAGCTCCTGGAGAGTTAACATTATCACCATGTAACTGTCATCAATTAGTAGAGGCAAGTAGGCTTATAATTTTTCTTATGCTGTGTTGAGTTGCTTAATTCAATGACATCTCTTCAATTCTATTTGATCTCAAGTGTGCTGTGAAGTGAATAAAGAAAAAGACTAACTGAATGAAATCAAATACAGCAAGATGATGTTTCAGGAATGGCTATTCACCCTATTTATGGAATTGGACGTTAAAAAAAGGAAAACATGATCCCTGAAATCAAACAGTACAATCTAGTTGGAGAAGAGAACCATACACATCAAATTCATCTATAGATTTATTATAAAGCAGTATGTGAGCGAGTATAAGATTGTTTAGCATACACTGAGTGTGCAATTGCTATATAGATGATGAGTAGATAACTTTCGACTCTGATAGTCACCCTATTTATCTATCTTAAGCAAGTAGTGATCTCTCTCCTGTCCTCTAAGCTCCTCCCTGGAAGAGAAGCCCTTTCTTCCCTGGGACATTACTCTCCAGAAGCCCGATCATCTGTTGAATCAATACAAGGGGGAACAATTTCCTTTAGAAACTGGAACAAACAAGTGTTTTATTTCCTCTCAGAGTAAAGTATAAACTGTGCTACAATAACCCAAAATAAAAAGAGAAGATGAGTTTAATTAACATGTCAGGTGACTTTTCAGTACCTCTCACATCATTATATGCAATCAACATTCTTTCCTGTCTGTTGGTTCCATCTATAATCAGGAGAAGCATCTGATAACAGAGAAAGTGTCACCTCTCTGAGAGACTGCATATGCATGTGAGGCATAGGACAAACCTTGATACTCCCAACTTTCTTTTTTGTTTTTAAAGATTTGTTTTATTTATACAAGAACTGGGGTACAGGCCAGATGTGCAGGAGGGTGAGAGGATTCACCAGAGACAGGGCAGGGAACAGAACAGGCAGACTGACAAAATACACTGCTGAGGGGAGCAGCGGGCGAGACAGGAGAGGTCTGCTCGCCATTTGGGTTGCTCCAAGGCCAGCAGGGATTGAACTGGCACTGCAGAGGCTGCAGACAGCCTCACAGCACTGCATTCAACCGCCTGTGCCACCAGGGAGGTCCCTTGATATTCCCAACTGTCAAGGATTTCATGAAGTGAGTGAGGCATGTCTTTGGGCACAGAATTTAAGTGGGCACTACAAAAGTCACTAACCAAGATAGATAATATTTTAAGATAAAACCTTATGCAAAAATACCCATAAAAAACAAGATCAAAATTTTAAATAAAGATAAGCTGAGTATTACTGATTTTTTTTCTTTTGCCATCAGTCAATATAACTTAGCATGACGAGGTACTAATCCTGTTTTTTTTAATTATTTTTTTGATTATGGATTTTTTGGCATTGATTTTAACTTTGAAAAATATTTCATTAACATCTTGGTTATATTCCCCATACAATTCCCAACCCCTTATTTTGACCCTAATCCCTCCTGCCCTCCGACCCCTTTGGGTGTCTCTGGTTTATAGTTGCTTGTTGATTTTGATTTTTACTTTACATTGTGCAAAAATGAAAAAGTATGTAAAAATATATAAAATAAAATAAAAACAAAAACTAAAGATGACTAAATTAAAAAAAATATTTCATTAAAATCTATTTTTGTTGATTAATAAGATTGTTGGTGTCCCTTAAATTCTGCACCTGAGATCAGTGATTCATTCAATTTACCCAGGCAGGTCCAGTCCTGATATGGGGTTACTGATGATAAAGTGGTAGAGAAAGAAGAAAAATTTGTTTCAGAAGCCAAGAGGGAGGCTATAGTTTCCGATAAAGTCAACCTATTAAAATCAAACTTTCCTGGAATTAAACAATGATCAAAAGCCAGGAAAAAAAATAATAGGTTAGGGACATAGTTATACATTTGGAAATGCTCATAACCACCAGAGGATATCAATTAATTTTAAAAGAATATGCATTCCAAGAAAGCCTGGAGAGCAAAGGACAGAGGACTAAATACTAATCTGAAGATTACCATTGGCTCTTAATGACAGCTTTTCCTCAAGTGGATCATAACTTCCAAAGTGAAACATATTCTAGAACAGTGCTTTTCAAACTTGTACAAACAATCAAACCACCTGAAAGGATTACTAAAATTCAGTCTTACTCTCAGGGATGGACACTATTTTAGTAGATCTGGCATAGGGTAGGAAATTTGGAAATTTGAGAATTTACAATTTAACATGTTTCCAGGAGATATTTATACTTGGGGTCCCCTACATATTATTTAGCAAAATGGGAAAATGTGACATTTCTTACATTCTGAGTGTCATGAAGCAGCCCATATGTTATTCAGTCGGAGAAGACAATTTGATAGCAGACAAGCCTAATCTGCAGCAGTAGCTTGACACTGTTGATTTACAGAGTAATTTATGGAGCCCTACATTTCACCCCTTTCCCCAAGAATTTTCTGGGAAACCATCAGTTCCATTCCTGCTTCCTCCAATATGTGGCGGTACAAACTGTTTTCCACATGAAAACAAGTGAGTCAGCTGAGAATTATAAAACAGTTTGGAGATGCCAAGCAAGTAACCAACAAGAAACATGTCTCAGGTTTAGACATGGGTATCTGATTGAATTTCAGTGTAAATAAGCTTCCTTCCATGCCAACTGCCTGAGTTCCAGTTCTAGTCTTACAAATTGTAGAGTAGGGGAGAGATTCACTGGGTGATAAAATGACCAATAAACAATACATTCATCAGGAGGTGGGACACAGAACTAGAGATATCCAGGTTAGTATTAGAGATACTAAGCCAGCCATCTATACTTCCAGAGAAGTGTCTGTAAACTCTGCCCATGGGTGAAATCTGGCCTGCCCCCTGTTCTATAAATAAAGTTTTATTGGAACACAACCATGCTTATCTGCTCACATAATTATCTATGGCTGCTTTCATACTTCAAGGACAGAGTTAAATAATTGTGACTGAGACTGTGTGGTCTACAAAGTTAAAAATAATTCTATAGACCTTTGCAGAAAAAAATGTGCTGATCCCTGCTCTAAAAAGAGAGAATTCAGAGTTTCCCAATTCATTAAATTTACCTAGAATATAAGCCAGCTTAATTATATTTACCTCTCAATGGATAATGTACCCCTATGGTATCTGGTCACAGTAAAATCTGTGAACAAATTTGATAGAAAATATCAATATCCCTAATCTAGTGAAATTTGACATATAATCCCCATCTGATGGTGACTTTCTGCTTGTTTTTAGATTCAGACTTTAATAATTGTTCCTAAACTTCTGATCTTACTATTCCTCTAGCTGGATCCCAAGTTAGTAAATTTCTGCCATATTCTTCCTGTAATTGTCCCAAAAAATAAAAGTTGGGCCTCCCCGGTGGCGCAGCGGTTGAGCGCTGGGCTGCGAGGCTGCCCGCAGCCTCTGCAGTGCCGGTTTGATCCCCGGCCACCGGCGAGGGTCCCACATGGCACGACAAACCTCTCCTGTCTCGTCCACTGCTCCCCTCAGCAGTGTATTTCGTCGGTCTGCCTGTTCTGTTCCCCACTCTGGCTCTGGTGAATTCTCTCACCCTCCCACGCTTCTGACTGTACCCAGTGCTTGTATAAATAAAATAAATAAATCTTTAAAAAAAAGAAAAAAAGTAAAAGTTACTTTGTCTGGCATTACTCTGCATAGGCAAAATGACGAAGTGTTTGTCCTCTCAGTTGTATGACCTTTCTTTCCTTGGAAAGCGTTTGTTAATTGCCATGATTTTGTGCTCTCTACTCTCTTCCTATTAAAAACTATCCTCACAAGAAAACCTGAAACTCACTCACAATAAAATGCAAGATCACCTCTTCATAAGGATCAAAGTCATAGAAGCATCAGGAGATAAGTGGAATAAAACAAGTTTCTTTATTTTACTCTTTTTGAGGTAGGGATATAAAGACAGAGAAAAATAACACCAAAATAAGCTAGCAGCTTATTCTTCTCTGAGTCAGTTCCTTTGTGTTTAACCTATAACCCAAGAGTCAGGTATTAAAATCACTCAGAATGCTAAATAAAAATGAGCCTGATGCCAATCCTAGACTACTAAATCAAAATATCTGGATATAAGTAGCAGGAAACATTCTTTCCAACAAGTACAGTTTCCTCTTTGTGATTCTTATTTGAGTAGAATTTGAAAGCCATTGTAATGTACTATGTGTAAATGTCCATTGTCCTGCCCATTGTTGCATTTTGATGGGCAGTTATGGTGGGCTGGCAACTCTCCATGACCTGACTGTGCTTAATCTGATTGGACCTTTAATGGTCCCCTGGCCTGCAGGTCAGCTGATAATTTTCTCACATTTATAAGGACCCTCTCTGATGAGGACTGGTGTAATGTTTCAGAGTATAAAAAGCACATTTGTTATTTATTTTCACATTAACTCACAGAACAATGATATGAGGCAATCATAGTATGTGCAGGAGAGTTACATGGTTTCCTTGATTGTAAAATGGGGAGTTTAATAAAACCTATTTCAAAAGGTTGGGATAATTGAAACAATTCATTGAAAGTGTCTAGCATACAAGAAGTGGTTAATAATTACCATTGTTAATTTTATTCCTGATGAGGAAACTAAAGTCCAGAAGCTTTATTCAAAAGGTCAGCTGTAAGATGTACTACTCTTTGGAATCAGTTCTACACAGCACTTGATTTGTTATTTACCAGGAAACTCATAAAAAAAGCTTTAGTCTCTCATTTGCATGGACCCCTTCCAAGATATAAGAGGGACACAGTAATATGATCACAGAATCAAATTTTTATAATATTTTCAAAAGTTAATTAATTTAATCACAGTTGATATTGAGAACTGTTCCTTTGCCCTCTTTTCATTGGTTTATAGGTGCTGGAGTGGCCACAGGCATTTTAGGATCTGAGCTACAGGGAAATTGAGTTGGGGATACTTTCAGCTTCACTTAGTAGATGTTTCTTTGTTTCTTTTTATTTAGTGGGATACTTGTAAGTGATTTTCGATCATTTTTATGTATAGTCCCATCATTATCAGCAGTCTCAAAGTAGAACCGACTTCAGTGAACAATCCTAGTGACCATTTTCCTGCCACATGGTATTATGATCCAGAAGTGCCCAGGCCAGAGCTCATGTTATATGAAGATATGCCAGAGAACCCAGGAGCCAGTGAAAATGAAGCCAGTTAAGAATCATATGGAACTAGGAGCTAGTCTATGGCAAATCCTTACAGATAGGAGGCAAGTAAAATAATACACAGAAATTTCTGTTCTCGCCAAAATCTGGGTGAAACGGAAGCTGTCTCTCACCAGGAATGCACACATTCATAGGGTAGAGGCAATTTTAAGTATTTTACAGCTTTTCCCTCTTTTTTGATGAGATTTGCACAAAATATAATTTATCAGAATTCCTCAATTTGTAAGTCAGAGAAATACAGAAGTTCTGAAACCACTGAATATGGACTCTGTGTAAGTCATCTATCTGATACATCACCCTGAGATTGGATTATCTGACTAGCCCTAGAACGAATAGATAAACTGAATTAGTGACTAAACATCTTTCCTCAAAGAAAAGCTCAGGTCCAAATGACTTCACCAGTGTATTTTCTCAAATATTTAAGAAAAAATTAATACCAATCTATCCAAAATTCATTCAGAAAATAGAGAAGGGACCACTTCCTAACTCACTTTCTGAGGTCAAAATTATCCTGATATGAAAGTCAGACCAAGACAATACATGAAATGAAAGCTCTAAGACAAGGTCTCTCATGAATATAGACACAAAATCATTTAACTAAAACATCAACCTAAATCTAGCAATATACAAAAAGGATTATATGATTTTACCAAAGAATGCAAGGCTTCTTTAACATCTAAACAAAGTACTCCCATACCAACACAGACAGACCTACCTACGTGATCATCTCAATACATGCAGCAAAAATATTTAACAAGATCCACACCCATTAATGACAAAACTTCTCAACAAAAGGAGGAATAGAAAGAAATTTTTATCATCCTGTTAAGGGCATTCAAAACAAACCAAAAATGCTTAGTGCTAACATCACACTTGGTAAAGGTGAGTGGTGTGTCTCTGTAAGGTGAGAAATGAGGAAGGCAATCCTCTCTCACAATTTCTTTTTTTTATTTATTCATTTATATATATTTTACATCATTGTACACTTTTGAACAATGTTTGCTTCCTCCCACCAGGTGTGGTCCAATAGAATTTCCTCCACCAATTCACCTGTGCACCATCACCACAGTCCCCTGTGTTCCTCCCTCCCTCCCTCTGACCCCTCACTCCGCCTCCCCTGCAGGATGTCTCTGATTTATAATTGTCTGGTTTTTGTTGTTGTTGTTGTTGTGTTTTATTTTGTATTGTTATTATTTTTCCCCTGATGTCTTATTTGGTTCCCCTATATTCTTCCTATAAGTGAAACCATCTGATAGTTTTCCTTTTCCTTCTGACTTATTTTATTGAGCATAATTCCTTCTAGCTCCATCCATATCGTTGAAAGTGGCATTAGTTTATCTTTTTTGATTGCTGAATGGTATTCCCTTGTGTATATATACCACATCTTCTTGATCCAGTCATCTATTTTTGGGCATTTGGGTTGTTTCCAGGTTCTACCTATTATAAATAGTGCTGCAATAAACATAGGGGTACAGGTATTCTTTTGAATCAAAGTTTTTGTGTCCTTTGCCACTTTCATAATTTCTATTCAACACTGTATAGGAGCTTCTCTCCAGGAATAAAGGATCAAAGGCATGCAAATCAAAAAGAAGAAAATAAAATTGTCTAGATTGGCAGATAACATGATCCTAGATATAGAATTTGTATTTTTGAAAGTCTACTGTGACTAATAAGTAATTTAGCAAAGTTTCAAGATACAAGGTAAATAAATAAAACAATCAATTATATGAAATATCACAATGAATAATCAGGATATAAAATTAAGAAAGCAATTCCATTCATAGTAACATCCAAAAGAAGAAACACTTAGGAATGAATTTAACAAAACAAGTACAAATGGCATGAGAGAACTTTGTAGGTTAGCAGAAATTTTTTTTTCCCCTCTAACTTTTTATTTTTTTATTTTTTTTTCCAATTTATATTCATTTATTTTTTTTAATTAATAAATTTTATTTTTATATTCCCCAATATGCTGCAGAACTATGTAAATTTATAAAATAATCACCAAACTGCACTCACAATGATAAAATTTATGCTATGTTAATTATAGCTCATAACACTGATTAAATATATACATACAGGGAAAAAAAAGGAATTATCTATTATTCAAGTAATATAAATAGCTTTCTTTTCTCCTAGAAGAAGATATTATAAAAATGTCACATACTGAGGTAAAGGTTATGAAGTAAAAATATTGGAATGGGGTAAACTGTTTTATAAGTTTGTTAGTCAATTAATAAATGAAAATCTTATTTTATTTTTTCTAAACTTTCCAGTATTTTTCATCATTAAAAATGCCTACTTTCTAAATAAATATTTGCCTTATATGATTTATAAAATTGTATTGTTTTTCTTTTTTTTTTAATATATTGATTTTTTTTTTTTTAAATAGAGGCATGTTTTATTTATTTATTTGTTTGTTTGTTTGTTCGTTTATACATGCACTGGGTACAGTCAGAAGCACGGGAGGGTGAGAGAATTCACCAGAGCCAGAGCGGGGAGCAGAGCAGGCAGAAGGACCGAAGTACACTGCTGAGGGGAGCAGCGGGCGGCAGGAGAGGTCTGCGCGCCATGCGTGACCCCCCTCCGGTGGCCGGGGAGCAGCCGGGGATCGAACCGGCACAGCAGAGGCCGCGGGCAGCTTCGCAACCCAGCGCTCAACCACTGCGCCACCGGGGAAGCCCTGTATTGTTTTTCTTAATGGAGGCCCTTAAAGTTGTATATATTTGAGTCTTACAAAATCTACCCTGTTCCTGAGCCTGTTCTCTGGCCCCTTCTCTAGAGGGAACTAATTTACTAGTTTATTAAAAAACCTTCCAGAGGAAATCTAACAAAATAATAACACCAAAATCATAATTTGTTTATACTACCATAATCTAGCATTGCTAAGGATCAGGCTGTGTTCAAAGTACCTTCCAGCTATCCAATCACTTAATCCTTACCGTGATTCTATTAGATAGGTATTATTTTACCCCATTTTACAGATGAGAATACTGAGGCACCCAAAGATAGAGTAACTTCCTGTGGTAAGTTTCAAACCCAGGCAGTCCAGTGGCGTAGCCTTTACTCTTCACTACCACACAACATGGTATTTCAATAGGTACACAAGTGTGTGCAAGGATGAGGGAGAGGGAGTGGTTTAAAGCACAGACACAAAACTATCTTTCACTTGTGCTATATATACTTCCCTGCATTGCTTTTTATATCTCAATAATATGTCCTGAAGATAGTACTGGCTACATACATTTCCTACCAAGCACAAGATGAAAATGTGAGGCCCCTTATTCAAAAAGTATTAAGAACTTCAAGAAGGCAACAGTAGACTATTAGACCAAGCAGAGAGTCCTTTTAAGAGACTAGCTGTGGTCACCTGCCCATGTCTGTACCTGGGGTCTAGTCTTGCACAGAGGCCATGGAACCCCATACTCTTACCTCTAACTCTCATCTTATCAATATCTTCTTCCCACTGACTGATCATTTTCTGGTCAAGGAAATTGGTGCCATCATCGCACCACAGTCTAGGGACATGCCAACACTTCTGTTACAGTTGTCAAATTGTCGAGGGGCAGGCAGCAAGCACGCCCACACAGCCCCTGCTATTGACGAAGACAGAAAACAAGAGTCTGGCTGCCTAGATACATAGATATTAGAAATCTGTAGTCTGTAACTACCTTTTCTCTTTGCTTTATTTTTAACAATTTACGTGATGAATATTCATCAACAAAACTAGCACATGCCTGTCCCCCCAACTCTATGCCCTTCTCTGACTACCTCCAACACACCCAAATCAAAATTATTCCCATATACCACTGTGTAGTACTGCCCAGTAAAATTTTTTAAGCTACTTTACCAAGTGAAACCAAATGGCACTGGAAAAATTAGACTGCTAGACTCTGCCACATTTGGATTTTTCATTTTCTTTGTAGGGGAAGCCTGGAACTATCTAAGAGCATATCAGTCACTGATCAGACCAGAAGAGCTAAGTAAAGACCCAACATGCACTTTTCCAACCTGCTGATGAGTTGCTTTGTCCTCATCTCGTCTGCACTTCCAGCTGGAGATGACCTAGAATGTCTTAGGGAATGAACTGGACATCTTGTTCACTGATTGAACAAGTGGCTAACACCTGGGTTAACTCTATAACTAGAAGGGCTACAGAGCATGTGGTACTGGCCAGGCAAGGAACATCCAATTCAGAATCATCCAAAAAGGCACAGGAAAGAAAAAAAAAAAGAGCCAAGGGGAAAATTTTCAGAACATTTCCATTTAGAAACACGATGAAACTTGTTGACTAAGGTATCGACGTTATCTAGGGCATGCTTTTGACAATCTGGCACAGGTGACGAAACTGACAAACACACACAAGAAACTAGCACAACATTATCTGTAAATTGGTTGTGATTGAATACTTCATGTCATCAAGGGAATAGAGGCATTGAAAGAAAAGCCTTATTTCTTTGCAAAGAAAAGAATTTCTGTCAGAAAGGAACTAGGAAATAAAAGAGAAAAATGTCTTAAGAGAGATCACTATGCATTCTGTAAAGTACACATTGTAAAAGGAAAAGGGAAAAGCAGCTTGATTCTGAAACCCTATTCAGTGTAATTTTGTATAAGCTGTTCTCTAAGGAGAAACTGAACCCTAATCAACCAGCATCTTCTTCCAGATGGTTCTGTGTGCCTTAATCTGTTTTTTAAGAGAGGGTGGGGATGATTCCTTACTCTGAGGAAAGCACATATTGAGACGTGATCAAAGGATTTTGCCAATACATATTTATAACTTAAAGAACACTCTCAGAATGGTTTGGAAGGGTCCCTGTGCCCATTTCTGTCTGGCATTTGTTGGCTCAGGACTGCTGAGCTGATGACATGCTTCAGAAGAATTCTGGTTCTCGAGTGGCTGCCAGGTTCACAGCATTTTTTTTTTTTTTGGCAAGAGACCCTTAATCAAACCTTGTTGAATGAATGAAAATAAGGAGACCACATACTCATATGTACCACACACCAGCTGAGAAGAGAGGAACCAGGGAAGAAAGATCTGATTGGCCTCTTTCAGCCAAAGACAAGGAAATCATGTTCTCTCCTTGTCCACACAGAACAGAACCATGAGAACATGGCTGACTTCTGGCTTCGTGAGCAATTTCAGCAGTTTTTCTTAAACACAGTAACACAGCTTTACCTAAAACAATGCAATGTGCCAACAATGAAATTGCAATTGCTGAAGAGATTCTATGAGAAAGGATTCTTTCTCATTGCACTTTACATTCATTTGTTTGTTTATTCATCCAAGTATTTATTGAGCACTTACTAAGTTTCATTAATTGTGTTCAGATGCTAAGGTTATGCAGATGATTAAATTAATACACGTTGCCTACCCTTCCAAAGCTTACAATTCAATGGAGGGTCTTCAATTACAGTAGAGTTTAATGAAGGGTATGATGGCATAGTGTGTAATAAAAGCAAAGGTTGAAGGATGCTTAATCCAAACCTGAGGAGTTATAAACTATACCCCGAGAAAAGGCAACAGAGCATAGACCTAAAAAATGACTACAACAAAGCCAGGCAAAATGTGGGGAAGAATATTCCAGTCTAAAAGCTTGGCACTTACAAAAGGCCGCAGGCAAGTCCAGAGAAGGGCATGCCAGCAACTAAAGGAAGTTCCTGATGATTGCAGTAGAGTGGGGCTAAGGAGAGAAATGGAAGGATGGAGTAGGAAGGGTAGAGAGAGTAGCAAGGTGGGTAAGTACTCTCCTTTGTGTGTGGATAGGGATCTACATTTGATTGATTTAAACTGTACAAACTCAGGCTGCCAGAAATACAGTGATTGGCAGGAAACTCTGCCCTCAAGGAGTTTGAGTCACTAGCAAATTCTCAGGGTCCAGAATCTACAAATATAGAACGGATAATCAACAAGATGGGAAATATCCCACAATAATACTGGGCACTGATTCAGAAGTGTGGGGTGAAGGAGGAATAATTTCATCTTTTCTTCTTTTCTTTTAAGATTTATTTTTATTTATTTATACAAGCACTGGGTACAGTCAGAAGCGCGGGAGGGTGAGAGAATTCACCAGAGCCAGAGCGGGGAGCAGAGCAGGCAGAAGGACCGAAGTACACTGCTGAGGGGAGCAGCGGGCGGCAGGAGAGGTCTGCGCGCCATGTGGGTTCCTCACCTAGTGGCCGGGGAGCAGTCTGGGATGGAACCGGCGCTGCAGAGGCTGCAGGCAGCTTCGCAACCCAGTGCTCAACCGCTGCGCCACCGGGGAGGCCCAATTTCATCTTTTCATGTGTGGATTTGAGAATGCAGATTGTGTACCTGTTTAAAATACACCAAAAAGATTTTTGAATTCCATGTATCCTACTGACATTAATAATAAGAATATAATAAAATAAAAATGATCTAAAGAAATTATGAATCAAAGCCATCTCTTTAGAATTTTTGAAATATTGAGCATAAGGAAATTCTATCATGAAATAAAATTACCATGTATGCACTGTGATGCATTAGCAGCAGGTGGAATTTAAAGAAGGAAATCTCAAAGTTTCCTTTCTTTGAGTAGAAATTTGAAAATCTGAATTTCATTTGGTAATTACAGAATATCATTTCTTCTTCAAAGTCCATTTGTCTAACTAATAAATTATCTAAAGAATCTTCTAGGACTTTGGAAAGTTCTTCAATGACATTTGCAATTTTGGATATATAAAATAAAGGCTGTGCATGTTTTAAAGCCATGGATATATAAATGGATATGCTAAAGTTAACATTAAATATCAAGCAACTGATCATCATGCATAAAAATGGGTGATATTTAAAATATTTCTCTTTTGTATAATATTGGTGGAATGATAATAGACTTTTTGATAAGGTTCTTTCTAGACAGCCATCAGGTAGACGCCTACTCCAATCTTAGAACTATGATTTGTTGATCTCCAGAGGAAGAGTTCTTTGAACAAAGCCCTACAGCAATTTACAACTAAACAAACAAACTAATTACAATAATAACTTGGAAAACCACTAACTTAGATAGCGGTTCCCAATCTGAGTAGACTCCTAGAGCTCTTGCAAAAACATTTCAAATCCATGTGTTCACCACGCAAAATATATATGCTATATGCAAATATTTGTGCCATTTTAAAAAATATTCAAAGAGATTTGTGTTTTAATAGAGAACATATAAAGGTTACTAAATTTATGGTAGGTTTTTTTTTTTAAACCATATGTACTTCAAGCAACATATTCTAAAAATACAATTATGAGATAGCTTAAATGTTTTACCTTAAAGAAAAATCCTTTTTCTGCAGGACAGAAGGTCTGTTTATTTTTTCTGTAAATGAGAGTTATTTTGTTACTGTTCTAATTCACAGACCACTTATAAGCATATTGTATACAACATTGCAAAATTTTAAGTGGTTTGAGTAAGATGCCTATGTGCTGTCCTCTAGCTACAAAGTCCCACAAAAAATTCAAGAGCTGTTTAAAAAGAAGTGTGAAACTAAATCTTAATCTCAACTGCAGCTACGTTCCTTGGTCTCACTTATCAGGCAAAGTTATCACCCTTCCCATTGCATACTGCTTTCGTTCTGTTTTTAAAGATGTAATTATTCATGTGACTCATTGCAAGTTATCTAAAATCCTTTTTGGAGGTGGGTGTGGCATGAATAATAACAGACTAACTTGCAATGTCCTACAATAAAGGGATTTCATACAAAGCAAGAGTTCTTGAAAACTTAGACTTTTTTTGTCTGAATAATCTGCTGCACTGGGTTGAAATCTTCGTCAGGACAAGCAACAAACTTTTCACACCCAGGCAAATACAAGTAATTTAACACTTAATGATGTTTTATATGTAGCACTTGGAGCTAGGAAACAACAATAAATTAGAATCACTGGTCAATATTCTTACTCTCTATTAGCTCAGAAAATGGCAAGATTGAGCACAGGAGGTGTCTTTGGTGGCCACAGTCACAATTTGCTTTTGTTTGAAGTGCTATAGGAACAGAGGAAAGAGAGTAATTTCTACAGCACTTGGGGAAGGAGAGTGAATAGAGAAAGTTTTGCATCTTCAAAGGCACTTTTGAGATGTCTTGAGGAATTAGCTGTTTTGCCATGCAATGAAGGCAGGGAGATGCCTCTCTCGGGAAAGGAAGTATAAACAAAGGCACACTCCCAATTTCCCTTCCACCTCCTTGGCTGTTTTATTAGCTCTTCCTCCTAGATCAATCCCTATATAATTGGGGTTACTCAGGACCCTAAGTTGGACCCACTTATCATCTAATACTGCAAACAAGTGTTAAGCAATACAATCCACACCCATGAATGGCTCAATTCCCATCTTTATGTTGATGACAACTAAGTGTGTATCTCCAACTTAGATCTCTCTGCTTAACTCCAGATTAATAAAACCAAACCCATCTAGACATCTTTTCTTTAGTATCTCACAGATACTTCAAACTCAACATGTTCAGAACTGAATTCATCTCATTCTCATACTGTTCCTCCCATAATTTTCTCATTTTGATTACTGGCACTACAATCCCTTAGGTATTCAAAAGTTTTCATGTCATCCATCACTTCTTTTTTCTCACCTGCAACCTCCATTCAGTAAATTGTCAAGTTCTGTCAAGATGGTCTCTGAAGACGTTTGTGAATTTATCTACTTGCTCTGTCCCTATTTCTTGCACCTTACACTTATGTAGTAAATCATGTCGTTAATATCTATGTTCTAAATCTCTATGTCCTAATCAGCAGCAAGTGAGGGGGGGTAAGCAAAAAATGAGAGAAACAATGGAAATGATATATGCTGGTAGGGACCCAGAAGGTAAAGAATAGGACCAGGTATGATTTGGTGTTTTGTGTTGTTCGCAGTTTTTGTGAGTCTAGTTGTCTGAAAGCTACAAACTAAGTCACATCATACAAGACACTCTGTTAGCAAATCCATTTGTCTTAAGTTAAAGTGATGACCCCTGTGATCACACAGCTGGGATATTGAGACACCTAATGTGCAGCAGGTAAGATTTTCTCTTCCTGGTTACTAACACTGTTTAGTCTCACTTCTCACTTAGAAAACCCTATGACAAATGTGAGGCTCCTGTCTCAAGAACACAAACAAAATTTTACTTAATGAATGAATGAATGAACGAGTGAGTGACTTAGCTAGGGAATGAATAATCCATGTTTTCTCCTTTGAGAACTCTAGTTCACAGTCTTTGTTTGTTTATTATTGTGTGTGTTGAATGAATCTGTGAAACTCATTTTATAATAAAAAGAGTAACCCTATTTATGTCACATTCCTGCCAAAAGTTTTCCTCATTTTGTGTATGTGGATTTGTTGTTCCTGCTGTGGTGTATGTCCTGAGTGTTTAGAGATCCCTAAAGTGACTAGGACAAGGTAGCCAGTCCATAAGGCACTCCAGATCACAGAAGGACTAGACTGAAAACTAAATACTGTAATTAAGGCAGGTATTTTCACTTTAATGTAAAACAATTCCACATTTTGAAACGTTTTTCAAACATCAATGTGCACTTAGTTAACTGAACGTTTGGAATGAGTTTTTAGTATAACTCATTTCACTTGAGTATGTCTATTTTCAGAATGGCCATTGTGCCAAGGACAAGTTGATCAAGTGACTTCCCCTAAGTGTTTTGGCAATCCATTCTGATGACACACTGCCAGTTATCAAAAGCACAACCAAGTTCAGTGGAACTGAAGCCTAAGTCCACAGCACTGACCACACTGTACTTGGAAAACAAGCTCCCAGTGTGCTAAGTGAACACTGTCTAATATAAGTCTGGATTCTGTAATTCACTTATAACAGTTCTTTCTTATGATTATTAAAGTTAATCATGGTAAAGAATGAAAGTGGCACAGAAAGTGGCAATAAAAATTTCTTACTCCAGTTTTCCAGTACTTCCCAGTCCTATAAATAGACATAATAGATATATTTTTACTCAAATTATATAACAAAACATTTATTACTCTGCACCTTGTTGATTTCAATTAACAATATATGTTTTCTATATTTATAATATATAACAAATATCTGCACATATAGCTAATTTTCATATCACTAAATACCACAACATATTAATGAACCACCAGTATATATAGCACAAAAATAAGGCAATTAGTGCTGTATCTACAAATAAAATGTAAAGAACTATAATTTAGTGATGCTCATAAAAATAAAGCTGAAAGTGGAAGGAAATGGATGATTTTCAATAAATTTGTAAATCATCTGTAAGGTTGTTATGGGACCATGAACTTAAAGGTCATTTAAAAATCAGGGTTCCCAACCTCTTGCACTGCTGGTGGGAATACAAAGTAGTCCAACCATTATGGAAAGCTGTGTGGAGGACCCTCAAATTACTGAAAATGAATCTACCATATGACCCAGTAATTCCACTCCTAGGAATCTACCTGAAGGACACAGACGGAAACCTGCACTCCTGTTTATTGCAGCACTATTTACAATAGCTAAAATATGGAAACAAGCTAAATGCCCAAAACCAGATGACTGGATCAAAAAGATGTGGTATATATACACAATGGAATACTATTCAGCAATCAAAAAAGATAAATTCAGCCACTTGCAGCAACATGGATGGAACTAAAAGGAATTATTCTCAATGAAATAAGTCAGAAGGAAAAGAAAACTATCAGATGGTTTCACTTATAGTAGGAATATTGAGAAATTGAACAAAGGGTCAGGGAAAAAAAGACAAAACTAGCAGGCAAATTATAAATCTGAGACATACAGCAGGGGAGGGGGAGATAGAGTGGTCAAAACAGAGGAGGGAAGAACACAAAGGACTATAATGATGGTTCACTGGTGAAGTGGTGGTAGACATTTTATGGAGATTACACCTGAGGGGAGAAATCAAAATATTGTACAAAAATGAACAATAATGTAAAAATAAATAAATAATTTAAGTCAAAATAAAATAGAATCAAATCAAATCAGGGACTCCTAAACCCTAAACCCAAGTAGATGCAGCTGCTCCACTTATCAGAGTTACCACACCTGCCTAACAAGATATTATGCCTCTAATAACTGCCAGCTCTGTACCTAATAAATGCCCAGCAGTCAGTACATATTTATGGATGCAGGGATCCACGATGCAGACTGATGTTAATCTGGAGAGCTCGATTTCTGAAGCCCTCTCCTCGATGGAAATATCTTGGTTCCTATGACAGCCACCATCTGCAAATTAGACCTTACAATTTTCTTTTCTTTAGCCTTACTATTATTAGGGTTAGAGACAGAGTCTGATTTAGCAGAACTTCTTTTCACAACTATCCTTATGTTCTCTTGCCCAAATTGACTAAAGGTAATGAAATCCATCCTGGTTACATGAGAACTCCATAGGTTATAAATTTTCTCCTTGACAACTATAGTATCTTTTTGGCAGGGAAGAGGGTATTATGACAGTGAAGTTCAAGAAGGATTTGGATTTAGATGATCAGATGAATCTCCTCCTTGTGCAGCTACCTAAGTCAAACATATTATTTTTGCATTCAATTTTACTTTTTATATAGTTCTTAAAGTAGCTTTTGATTATTTAACAATGCTGGGGTAGATATTGTTTCTGTTCCCTTAGGATGCTTAAGATTACTATTTACTCAGCTTGAGGTTTCATCCATGAGGGAGGAGAGTAAGGCCCTGGGTTTATTTGGGGGTATGAATAAACAAGAGACAAAAGTGGAAATTGACTTTCATTGAGCGAGAAAGGGTGTCATCAGATGAGGCAAAAAGGAATGTGGTCATCATGACTGTAAGAGATCCATGTCAGTAAAAGAAGGGAAACTATGTATTTCTCACTATTTCAGGGAGAGGAGTAGTCCTCTCTGAGTTGTACTAATTGATAGAGAGGCCTGGAAATGAAGACAGCTTGGTTCTTTTCCCATAATTTGAATGCTTTTACGTTGCTCCTTCTGACCCGATCAAAATATCCTCTGTGTGTGGTGGTGTAAGAGCACAGTTCTATAACCACCATTAGAGAACAAGCAATTCAAGTAAGTCATTACATTTTAAGTACTTCTTAATTCAGAAATAAAGGCACTAAATGCAGGCAGGAGGTTTAAAAGTCCATAATCATATCAGCTTAAATGAGGTTTCTGGAGTTATGTTATAAAAAATTCTACAGTGTTCTGTTATTCAACAGCTACTCAGAAAGTTGGCACCCACAAGACAAGAAAGGACTGTGTTTTGTTTCCCAGGACTTGCTCCAGGTAGAGCTAATTTTATCCCACTGCCTTCTCTCTTGTGCTACCTCAATGAGACAACCCCAGAGAGAGAGGTGATTCTCCAGTATTGGATCAACAGACACCTTCTCCTATAACCTTGATCTCTCATCTGAGTCACCTAGATGTGCAATATCTAGTGCAGTGGTGTTCAGCATTGGCTGGCATCAGGATCACTCAAGGCAGTCAAAAAATTATGGTTGCTCAGGCCCTAATCCAGTTCACTGACCTCAGAATATCTGGGGCTAATAAATACAATGATGAGTATTTATTAAAGGTCTTATGAAATTCTAATGTGCAGCAGGGATGGAGATTGGATCATGACAAGAGGGAACAAGAGACAGCCCCAAGATGTGATCTTGACCAGGACTTTGCTTGTGAGACAGCGGGTCTCCCAGACAGGCAAGTTAGTCCTGCAAGGATTCCTGGCTTCCTGGGGAAACCTGGCTTGATATTACAACTTTTGGGCCAGATTAAAGACCTGAGTCCAACCTTACCTCTTCTCTACCCCCAAGACTTCAGTGGGAAGAAATAATTGCCTGCAGGCTCCCCTGATCAAAATTTAAAACCCTAAAAAAGTAGAGCCCTGAAAAATGTGTTAAAGAAACTATGCTCTGCTATCATGCATTCAGACTAGTTACCACAGGATCCAATGTGCTCAGCAACTTTCCCATCTCATTTCACTGGCACTTGAACCTCTTTGAGCTAGGATTAACAGTCCATTTTACAGGAGGAAACAGACAATTCAGAGGGCTTCAGTAATCAGTACAAAGTCACCCTTCTGTGAAGTGGCCAAATAAGGACTCAGGGTCTCAGATTGCAAGCCCTACTCTAGACCTAGTCGGTTATTGCAGCCACAGTCCCCATGTGTAGTGGGCAGGATGGGTGTAGGGTAAGGTAAAAGGTATCAGGCTTTTCTGCCCTCCCACCATTAAGATAGATGAGGGAACCCTGTGGTCCCAAATGCATGCCTGATGGCAGGCACCTGGAGTAGGGTGATCATAGAAAACCAGCTCAGTGTCAGTCCTGACCCTACAATGGGCCACAGAGCAGGTTTTCTGATTCAGCAGATCAGACCGGGTAAAGGAGGAGTCCTGGAGCCCTCAGAGGCTTTTCAGGCTTTTATTGGGGTTTACCAGGTATATGGCTGACAGGAGTGCTAGGGGGCTGGGAGGCCGGCAGGCCTCCCAGTCCCCAGCAAGTCTTCACTCTGTCTGGGCTCTCCGGCTCTCTCTCTGCTGCTCTCGTAGTTCTTCATGCTTCTCTGCTTCTGCTTCTACTCGTGGTTCTTCTTTCATTCTGCTTCTGCTGGCGTCCCTGTGACGCCGCCCTTAAAAGCCCAGTCTGAGCCCAGGTGAATCCCATCTACCTATGCCCACACTCTACTCCAGGTGCCCGCCATCAGGCATGCATTTGGGACCGCAGGGTTCCATCATCTATCCTGATGGCGGGAGGGCAGAAAAGCCTGATCCTTTTTACCTTACCCTACACCATCCCACCTTGGTTGACATGAGCAATATCAGCGGGAGGCAGATAGGTTAGTCCCCATGACAGTCTGCTCCACTTGTAAGCATGGAGCTGAGCTTTCAGACATTTTGGTGTTTTTAACCTAAAAATAAAACTCCTGAGACAATTTGATAAGGAATAAAAGAAGCACATTTCACCCCATTCAGACTTAAATTTTGAGTTATTTAGCTACCTGTGCCAATGTATGTTTTCTCCACTGGAAAATCCTTTCTTCCTGGAGCTGGGAAGAAAAGGAGGGTTTCCATGGAGGAAGGGGAGGAAGGAGATGACATTCTCTGGCACAGAAAAACTGCTTCCCCATATTCTACTCCCTGAAAACAAGAGATAGGGAAGTGAGTCCCAGAGAGTTTGTGAGGAAAATAAGAATGCCTGCTGCTTCACTGTGTGTTCCAGTAATTAAAGATTGATTTATGCTCACCAACTCTTTTAAATGGATGGAGGTAAACTTTATTCTCATCTTAACCTGAGTTACGTTAATTGTCAGGGAATGGAAGTTTTAAAGAGAGCCAATAAAAGGATGATTTCTGAATGTGGCAAACCTGCTTAAGACTTCCAGGTCATGGGGCCTCCCCGGTGGCGCAGCGGTTGAGCGCTGGGTTGCGAAGCTGCCCGCGGCCTCTGCGGCGCCGGTTCAATCCCCGGCTGCTCCCCGGCCACCGGAGAAGGGTCCCACATGGCGCGCAGACCTCTCCTGCCGCCCGCTGCTCCCCTCAGCAGTGTACTTCGGTCCTTCTGCCTGCTCTGCTCCCCGCCCTGGCTCTGGTGAATTCTCTCACCCTCCTGCGCTTCTGACTGTACCCAGTGCTTTTATAAACAAACAAATAAATAAATAAATAAAACATGCCTCTATTAAAAAAAAAAACAAACTTCCAGGTCAGATGGAACATAAAGTAATGGGCGGTAAACAAGAAAAATAATTTTTTTTCCCCTTGATACATTTTCTTTTTTTTTTCAAAG
Source organism: Talpa europaea (assembly GCF_964194135.1). NCBI lineage: Eukaryota > Metazoa > Chordata > Mammalia > Eulipotyphla > Talpidae > Talpa > Talpa europaea. Next base: position 114,460,820 of record NC_140072.1, on the reverse strand, counting down.
ATTTATTTTTTTATTTATTCAAGAGCTGGGGTACAGGCCAGAGGCACGGGAGGGTGAGAGAATTTACCAGAGACAGAGTGGGGACCAGAACAGGCAGACGACCAAAAACACTACTGAGAGGAGCAGCGGGTGAGAGCGGAGGGGTCTGCCGCGCTATGTGGGTTGCTCCCTGGCTGGCCGGGGATCGACTGTAGAGGCTGCGGACAGCTCCACAGTGCTGTGCTCAACCTGCTGCGCCATGGGGGAGGCCCCCCTTTGATACATTTTCAAAATAAATAAGCATAATTATAGAAATGCAATTATTAGATTTGTGTTTCAGAACTCGAATAGCTCTGATCATTACATGTATAAACCACTGATTAAAAAAAAAAAAACACTGATAGGATCTTTTAGAGTTTTAGTCAATACTTATTGGTGGCGCAGCGGTTGAGCGCTGGGCTGCGAAGCTGCCCGCAGCCTCTGCAGCACCGGTTCGATCCCCGGCCACCAGCCAGGGTCCCACATGGCGCGACAGACCTCTCCTGTCTCTCCCGCTGCTCCCTTCAGCAATGTATTTCGTTAGTCTGTTCTGCTCCCCGCTCTGGCTCTGGTGAATTCTCTCGCCCTCCCGCACTTCTGACTGTACCCAGTGCTTTTATAAATAAATAAATAAATCTTAAAAAAAATAAAAATAAAAAATAAAGCAATGAAAAATTGAATAAATGCATTAATTTTTTAGACCACCTTGTTTTTCTTTATCTTCATGTCATTTATCAGTACCTGGAACCAACTTCTACGTTATCCTTACCTATGAGAAGCCATTTTGGCCAGACACATGTCTGCCTCCTACAATTACAGAAATTCTTTTTTCTTTATTGCAGTAACTGATTTACATCACCATATATTAGAAGTATAGGATCTCCCTCCTCAAAAGAATGCTACTCAGCCTTTAAGAAATTTAAACTCTTGCCATTTGCAGCAACATGAATGGAACTGGAAGGGATGAGGCTAAGTGAAATAAGCCAGAAGGAGAAAGACAAATAAGAGATGGTGTCACTTATACATGGAAGCTGCTGAGACCAAACAAAGGGTCAGATAAAGCCAAGCTATGAACTTACTCTAGAAAGTTGACTGTGGAAGTGAGGCTACCACAGGGTGAACGGTAGGGAGTAGAAGGAGAGCAAGCTGGGGAGGGGACACAATGGAAAAAATGTTTTTAATTGAATTTAAGGTTTTATATAAAATTGACCATGATCACAGGGAAAGACAAAATTTCCCTGCTTGCCTCTCCTGGCACATAAGGATGCTCTCAGCTCTTGGGTAACAATCTGGGGTCAGAGGTGATCCAAGTCCTTCAATAAGTCACTTGCAGCATAGAGGATCCTCAACTATCTCTCAAATACTCTTAAGTGTATTAGACATGAAGTAACTGCTAATGTAAAATCAAACATTTCTACTATTCATGGCCTAACTCACAGGTAAAGTATTTAGATTTGTTTGGGTGCTTTAATCTCAGATTCCCCTCATTCATCCCATACTCCCTGCCCCAAGAAGAAAATGATGAAGAAATCACGCAGCTCCACTTAACCCAATAGTAGAAATATGCATATTCTGATCCCTTTCCAATACACCTATAGGCAGGCAAGGACTGCCACACAAAATTCATGAAATTTCTACATTCCATCCCATGCTCATGAAATATTCAATATTCATGGAAATTCTATATTCAGTAAATAGAAATTAAATGCTATTTTGCATGATATTTAAGATTTGATCTAATAGGGAGTATACTTGGCCTGAATTTTTTTTTTTTAATTTGGCATCAAAAGTAAGCATAAACAAGAGCAATTATGGTAAACTAAAATGCTTTTATATAGCAAAGGAAACAATCAGAAAAATGAAAAGGCAGGGGCCTCCCTGGTGGCGCAACAGTTGAGTGCTGGGTTGCGAAGCTGCCTGCAGCCTCTGCAGCCCCGGCTGCCAGCGAGGGTCCCACAAGGCGAGGAGACCTCTCCTGTCTCATCCACTGCTCCCCTCAGCAGTGTATTTTGTCAGTCTGCCTGTTCTGGTCCCTGCTCTGGCTCTGGTGAATTCTCTCACCCTCCGTGCTTCTGGCTGTACCCAGTGCTTGTATAAATAAATAAATAAATCTTTAAAAAAAGAAAGAAAGAAAAGGCAACCTTCAAAGCAGGAGAAAATATTTGCAAATCATAGATATTCTGAACACTCAAAATATAAAAAGAACTCACACAACTCAACAGAAAAAAATCCAATTAAAAATTAACAGATGATATCAACAGACATTTTTCAAAATAAGACAAATGACCAACAGATCTATTAAAAAGTGCTCAATAACATTAATTGTGAAGGAAATGCAAGTCAAAACCATGAGATATCACCTCACATCAGTTAGAATGGTTGTCATCAAAAAAGACAAGAATTAACAAGTGTTGGGGGGGTTATGACAAAACTTCTGGGTATATATCCAAAGGAAACAAAATCACTGTCTTGAAAAGATGTGTGTTGTGTTTATTGCAGCATTATTTAGAATAGCAAAGAGGTAGAAACAACCTAAGTGTCCATCAATAGATGAATAAAGAATATGATGTTAGTATATACAACGAAATATTATTCAGTTATCTAAAAAAAAAAAAAAAAGGAAATCCTGTCATTTATGATAACATGGAGGGACCTCCAGGGAATTATATGAAGTAAAATAAGTCAGAGGAAGGCAAATACTGTATAATCTCATTTATATGTGGAATCTGGGGGAAACAAACAACTAAATTCATAGATGCAGGATGGGTTGTGGTTGTCAGAAACAGGTGGTAGAGGATGGGGCAAATGGGTGAAGGGGTCAAAAGGTATAAATGTTCAACGACAAGTCCTGGGGATATAAGGTACAGCATGAGGACTACAGTTAACACTACTACACAATACTATGCTGCATACTTAAATGTTGCTAAAAGCAGATCTTAAAAGTTCTCATCATAAGAATTTTTTAACTAGTATAGTAATGACTATTAACTAACTGTATTATAGTAATCATTTCACAGTAGATACATATAATTCTGTTTCACATCTGAAACGAATACCATGTTATACACCAAATATATCTTAATTTTTAAGAAAGAGCTAAAAAAACCCAGAAAAATCCTAGTTTTTTGAAAATAAAATGTGTCATGGGGTAAATATGTTATATTTGTGTGTGTGTGTGTACACAAATATTTGGTAATACTTATTTACCAATAAAATGTATGCATATATATATACGGAAATTAATAAAATTACAAATATTTGAGATTTTCTAATCAGTTCTCTGAAGGCATAAAGTGCCTTAGCATGTTCACCCCTATTACATACTCTAGCAAATAAATTTAAAGGCAACTATTTAAGAATGAGCATCTGGCTCTATGCTGAGTAGAAAGCATGGCATTCTAGGATTACAACGATAATTCTACTTTTACAAAATTGAACCGTACAGGATTGTTAGCCCTAAGTGCCTTTTCCTTGGAGGTTATATAAAAGAATGACGGTATATTGAATGACCTTTAATTATTCAGTTTCCTTCTAAGGATAATGATCTGTATTCTAGATCCAACTGTGGGCCAAGACTAAATAAGGGAAACTCAGAGAATAGAAGCAGAGAAACAAATAAATTGAAAAACAAGTACCTGATCTGTTTTGCTCTGACAATTCCTTTTGCTCTTTAGAATACATATATATATATTCATTTCCGTGCCCCCCTCCTAACCCCGCCTCCCTAATTGAAATAAACAAGCTTAATAACACTAGACGTGAATGGTAAATTTGAAGTTTAAATTTTGAAGGGCTCCGAACACTGTGGGTAAGAAGCAGGTAGCAACTGGAGAGCAGAGTATCACCTTCCTAAAACGTAACCCACTTCCTGCAGTACAAACGGGGCAACATGGCCGCTCAGGAGATGCTTCTGCTCTGCGGCTGTCCACGCAGTGTGGAAATGAACGTGAGGAAGGCCTGACTAGGGACCGGTTCTCCCCTGAGTGCCAAAAGGGTTCTCTGTCTCTTGAAGTTATGAGCTATAGTCCCCATGGAGAGATAATAAACAGTAAACCAAGTCAGAAAGTTCAACCAAGAGAACTCTTTAACAAGCAGCTGCCCAGGTGACCTACAATTTGTCTTACCCGGCATTCTGTTCTATAGCTCCATCAACCAGCACTACCCCCTGCATGCACAGGACACTTGGTAGGAGGCCCCGCTGCATGCTCCACTTACACACACCCAAGTTCAAACACTGGCATTTACACCAGAGGGGATTCTTTACGCACCCCCCCATGCCCCGCACCCCTCAAAAAAGCATTCTTTAATGTGGGAGGTATTGCAGGAGATGATGTTTCTAAAACCATGACAGATGGTAAAGAAAGGCAAGCTTGGAATTTATAGAGGTTACACTAGAACAATGTTTTCAAGTTCAACCTCAGGTCAATAGCTTGCTAGATATGAGAAACATGGAAATAAATGTTCTTTCTCTTTTCCAAGTGATTTGAGGAAAATATTCACTCTGAGAAAGCACTTCCTTATGCTTTTTGAGATGAAAAGAAGGTTTCTATTTATGTAATATCCAAATGTCCTAGTGAGAAGCAAAACTTATTTGTCAAGCACACTAAACCTACCCACCCATATTGACTCATCCACTGTCTCAGATACACTCTGCAATCCAGAATATTTAAAAAGGGAAAATCACATATTTTGTTGCTGTTTCTTCTCAGATAGTACTTATTCTGACTTTTGTAACTTCATAGGTTTTTGTTTTTTTTTTCACTTCACTAAGTTACTTTTAAAAGCTCTTTGGTTTATTGCTAATTTCCCCCTTTTTAGGCTCAGTTATACAATATGGTATGTGTGTTGGCTTGTAATTTTGGAGCTGAATTTATGGGCCTGCTATAGTTCAAATGATATTCTATTTTTGCTTGTTTTATTTTTGCCTGGGCTTGATATGTTTTATGAGGTTCTTTCCTATAGTACTGGCATTCATATCTGGCATAACCAGAATTCTGTCTCTTATTTAATATTCCTTCAAAGTTTCAAACCTAAGTATTTTCTTTTGTGTGTTGTTGGAGCTTGTTGTGATTTTTTAAATAACTGGAAACGTTTCCTTCCACATCAGAAACTCAAGTTTTCAAGAAATCCCTTTGGGAATCTTTATATGTGTATGTGTGGAGGGCAGAGAGGAGAGACAGCCAACATTGGCCTTCCTCAACACGGGGTCCCAGAGGCCCTCTGTGCAGATGTGGGGGATGGGAGAGGTCGGTTTGGGGAGACAGAGGGTCATATTCCCCATCCATATTCTCCAGAGCACTTACCTGCCTGATTTCCTTTTTCTGCTCTAGCGAGGTGCTGCCTCATTGTACCCTTTACTAAACAGACTGCTCTTTTCTAAGCTTCTCACTTTCACAGTAAAAATGAGCCAGCGTACTTGTGCTGGGATATCATGTACAGGCAGAGCTGATCCGCCAAGGAAAATTTGAAAACAGAGGGCAAAATTGTAAAGAGGTTTATTGAAACACAGGGTAGTTCAGAAAGATAGGTGCCTGCCTTAGCCCAAGGAATAAACAGTTTCACAAGCCACTCCGCCCAAAGGAAGCTATAAAAACCCTAATGATCCCTCAGGAGACCCTAGATCTAGCCCGGCCCTGCCTCCACTGGCTATAGGTCTTTGCACAAGCAGCTTCCCTAATGGGTGAATTTCAGATAATTCAGAGATGAAAGCAAATATGGAACCTTCAAGCCCAATTGTTGCCTTCTTGTCTAGAAAGGGACAAATGAACAGGCAGAGCAGTAGGGTGACTGCCAAGGTCAGGTTAGCTAGAGATAGGTCTCTTGACTGTTGAGAAATTTATTTTTTCTTTCACCACATCATACAGCTTCCCTCACCTGTAAAACCTGAGTGCGTGTTGGGGGAGCAAATAATTGCTCAAGTTTCTTGATGTTTAAGTCCATGACTCTGGGAAGCTGGATTTAGGTCATGTGGGAAGAATGTGCCCAACAACCATTTCTCATTCCCAGGTCCCTTCTTCATTCATCTCTTCCCTCCTCTACCCCATATCTCCACCCCTATCTCTTTTTCCTTTTTTTTAAAAAAAGATTTATTTATTTATACAAGAACTGGGGTACAGGCCAGATGCGCGGGAGGGTGAGAGAATTCACCAGAGACAGAGCAGGGAGCAGAACAGGCAGACAACCAAAATAGACTGCTGAGGGGAGCAGAGGGCGCAACAGAAGAGGTCTGCCATGCCATGTGGCCGGCCGGGAATGGAACCTGTGCTGCAGAGGCTGCGGACAGTTTCACAGCATGGCGCTCAACCCACTGCGCCACTGGGGAGGCCTCCACCCCTATCTCTAATTTCTTTTCTACCCCCCATTTCCATTCTGTTGGTCATTCTGAGTTTGGAAATTCTATGCAAATATCATAATTTACTTTGCATGGCCTATTTCCTTTGGGGCAAAAGTACTAGAGATAACCAATTGGTCAATAATAACTATGGCCCTTCAAAAAGAAAACATTTCCAAAGAATATTTTGAGGGAGACAGAATTGGAGGGGAAAAAAACTAGTTTTACATTTTGGGTTTCAGGGTTTTAACCCTTTCTATAAAAGGATGTTAAAAAGAAAGTTCAGAGCAGCCTTCTGGAAAATGCAGCGTTCTAATTCAAGTGTTGTCTGAGAAGAAGATAAAGCAGAGAGTACTCATTGTGCTAATGTGAAAAAGATGAATGACACCTAAATGGGTTTTCTTTGCATCACAGACCATGGTTAAGTGTTTTACATGCATTTGTCACTGCTATTAATGTAATCACATAAAACTTTCTCTTGTTCTCAAGTGCTTTTAAAGTGAGCTATTTGAGCTTTTGATTCTGCAGGTTTTCCTTGTCTTTCAAAATTAGCAAAGGTAAGATCTAAGCCCTGAAACTTTTTTTTTTTAATGTAAGAGCAGAAGTAAAGAAAAAAATATGGCCTTTACTTGGGTAAATTGAGAACTGCGGGCATTACCTTTCAAGGGCTGTTACCCGTAATTGTAATAAAAATATCCTGAGAGGATCATAAAGGATGTTGCGAGTGTTTTCTGTATTATATAATATTAATGCTAGATCTTCTACACAGGCCTTCCACATAAGTATTCCTCTTCTGCTGTGTTCTCCCTACGACTTGGGAGCTCACAGCTATCTTAAGGGGAGAACCTAAATGCCCGTTACACACAACCAAGCAAGGACCTTTGGGATGGGCACAGGCTCAGCCTTGCTATAGGACTGATTTCTGAGGTTCACGTAGTTATAACAGGGATGAACTCTGTGCAGTGTTAAAAAACAAAAACAAAAACAAAAAAACAGGCCCAAAATGAAAGCATTATTGCAGGGCCACAGCAAGACATAATGCCTATCCTAAACCCAGTTTCAGCCTCTCTGAATAGTGGAAATTTAAACTAATCAGTCTGGAATCTTCTAGTCAATACTAGTGAGAGAATCTGTGATGAGACACCCACTCCCCCCTTCACCTAAGAGAAGATGACTGAAATAATCTTTCTTTTCCTTTTCTTTTTTTTTTAAAGATTTATTTTTATACAAGAATTGGGGTACAGGCCAGAGATGGGGGGGTGTAGATAGGATTCACCAGAGACAGAGCAGGGAACAGAACAGGCAAACGGACCGAAGTGCACTGCTGAGGGGAGCAGCAGGCAAGACAGGAGAGTTCTGTCCCGCCATATGGGTTTCTCCCTGGTGGGCTGGGAATCGAACTCGTGCTGCAGTGGCTGCGGATTGCTTCATAGGTTGCATCTTAACCCCTGTGCCACCAGGGAGGCCCTCTTTTCCTTTTCTAATGACTGTGCCCTCCATTTTTCTGACTATAAAAACCTCCCACTTGCACAGTCCCTTGCATAGTCTCTTAGCTTGCTAGGTAGGGTGCTGCCTGATTCATGAATTCTTTAATAAAATCAATTCCAGCTCTAAATTCATTCCAATTAATTGTTTTCATAACAGTTGGAGAGTGTAAAGCTCCTCCTTAGCCTTCAATGCACCCCCGCCCCCACCCTCAGGGGAGGGAGAAGGAGGCCTGCTTCCTTGCTTCCTTGACCTAGAAGACCTGGATTTGAAGCTCAACTGTACCATTTCCTGTCACTGTGGCTTTGGGCAAGTTACTTAATCTCTCTAAGCTTCAATGCCTCTTATAATACCTGCTTACAGGGCCCCACTGAGGTAAAACATGGAAAACACCTAGTGCAGGGGCTGGCACCTCGTTGCACTTACTGATTCATGTTTGTCCAGTTTGTCATCCTACTGAAGAGCCAGGAAGTTATGGAAAGTTCCCTTAAAGACTCTTGCCCTGTCATACTTGAGAAGCAAACTCATTTTTTGTTTTGTTTTGTTTTAAATCAGTAGACTTCATTTTTTTCGGGTAGTTTTAAGTTTACAAAAAAAAATGAGTAAAAAGTACAGACAGATCTTATATACTCCCTGCTGCACCCACATTCCCTAATGTTTCTCCTATTAACATCTTGCATTACTGTTACCTATGTATTGTCATTGATGAGCCAATGTTGATATGTTATTCTTAACTAAAGTGTATAGGTTGCATTAGTGTTCACTATTATTTTTCTACATTCTATGGGTTTGACAAATGTATAATGACATATACCCACCACTACAGTATTTTATTTGAAGGATGAGAGATTTCCCTCCTCTCCTCTAGATTCTTCGCAACTGGTGGAATAATCAAATTAACAATAGACAGATTAACAGGAGGAAAAAAACCAAAAGTTTAATATATACTTCCTGAATACATGAAAAAGACCTAGTAAAAATCAAGTAACGGGGCCTCCCCTGGTGGCGCAGGCAGTTGAGTGCCACGCTGTGAAGCTGCCCACAGCCTCTGCAGCGCTGGTTCAATCCCGGCTTGCCAGCCCACATGGCACAGCAGACCTCTCCTGTCACGTACTTCATCAGTCCGCCTGTTCTGCTCCCCACTCTGTCTCTGGTGAATCTTCTCACCCTCCTTCCTGTACCCTGGTTCTTGTATAGATAAATAAATAAATCTTTAAAAAAAAAATCAAGTAACGGGGCCTCCCTGGTGGCGCAGGGGTTAAAGACAGCACTATCATGCTATCATCACCAGCCACTGCAGCATGAGTTCTATCCCCAACCGGCCAGGGAGAAACCCACATGGTGCAGCAGACCTCTCCTTCCACGCCCGCTGCTCCCCTCAGCAGTGTATTTCAGTAGATCTGCCTGTTCTGCTCCCCTCTCTGTCTCTGGTGAATCCTCTCACTGTCCCGCACCTCTGGCTTACACCCCAGTTCTTGTATGCATAAATAAATAAATCTTTAAAAAAAAAAAACAACTGAGTAACTTGCCAAAATGGCTTAATTCACTTCCTTAAATAACAGAGGATATTGGGGATGCAGATGGGGATGGAGGGGTATCAGTTAGGGGAAGTTACAGGATAAGCAAAAAGATGTGAGTATTGCACAGATTTAAATTGCTCTCTTCTCCACTGCTTAAAGATAAGGGGATTTGGTCACATACCTGCCCTTTCACACAGGGAAGCTTTTTCTTTATACATGTAAATGTCTTCAAATAGGCAATTTCCACCTGTCAGATCCCCTCCTATGTCTGCTGTTTTCTAAGATAGTTTAAAATAATCCTATGCCAAAAAGACTTACTTTAGAGAGAAAAATTTTGCTTCCCACGATATCATACAGCAGTAGTTTCACTGCCCTATAAAACCTCTGAGTTCTTCCTCTTCAGGCCTCCTTTTCTTCCCCCAAATTCCTTGCATTCTTCTACTTTCATAGTTCAGAATTTCAAATAGATAAAATCATATACTATTTAGCCTTTTAAAATTGACTTCTTCCACTTTGCAAATGCACTTCAGTTTCTCCATGTCTTTTCATGACTTAATAGTTCATTTCTTTTTGTTGAATAATTTCTCATTGGAGATATCACGGGTTGTTTATACAGTCACCCTTGAAGGGTGTCTTTATTACTTTTAAAGTTTCAGTGATAGTCAATAGACCTACTTCCTGAATTTGTGTGTAGGTTTTTGTGTGGACCTAAGTTTTCAATTTATTTAGATAAATACCAAGGAGCACCATGGCTGAATGATATGATAAGAGTCTGTTTAGTTATATACAAAACCACCAAACTCTCTTCCTAAGTGACCATACCATTTTGCATTCTCACTAGCATTTTTTAAATGCTGAAACATTCTTTGGAGGAAAGGGCACATTTCTATTATGAGTCACAAACATTTGCAAGTCTCTGTATTTTGTTTACATCCAAAAATTGGGGTTATTTGAATTTCTAAAAACTCAAAATTACACTCCAAAATCTCCCGAAATCTGAAAGTTATTTCTTCCTGTTATAACTAATGTAATGACCCAATTGGGAAAAGTATTATTCCAGGCATGATAGGTCAAGATTTATTAAAAGAGCAAATTAAATAATTCTATTTAAAAAATTTTGAAATCCAACATATACCAAAAAAAAAAAAAAAACCCAGGTAGATCATTTACAAAATATGGCAACCGTAAAACCAATGAGGAAAAAATATGTCAAGCAAAATGATGGTGTATAATTGTCAGGGCATCATTTAATAAAAATAAAAACTAAGCCCACATTCCCTGCCCAGCATGCAAGTTTGAGAGGCTTGAATGGATCAGGGACTCCATAAGTTGCCATGGAAAACAGACCATAATACTGATAATCTGGATCATAATCAGAGGAGCTCCAGGAATGCAGAGGCAAAGTAGGGACACATTCTGCATCAAATGACAAAGCCCAAGGCTAGATATCCCAGCAAATCACTGATGTCCTGGGTAAGGAAGTCAGCAGACAGAATACAGAAAGGACATCAAGACCCTCCCCCAATGCAGATATCCTCTTCTTTCTTGCTGCTGCTCCTTTCAGCAATAAATTCACCTTTCTATTCACTGTCTCAGGAGAATTCTTTCACCCCCATGCCTCTGGCCCTCACCTCAATTTTTTCCCTGCATCAAAAATGTGTGTCAATCTAAGGAAATATGAAAAAAAGGTAAAAGGAAAATGGATGTGGTTTAAGAAGCTAAAGTTACATTTTCCTCTTATGGGCTCTTGTAAGGTCTGATGTTTACGCTTTCATTATTACATCTTACTGTGTCCTCAGAAAAGTACATCATATGAAAGGTCTCATGTTTTCATGACCTATGAAACTGATGGAGATAAGGAGTCAGAGAAGGGAAAAGGGAATTGCGTAGTAATTGTCTGCAGCTTTATTCTGGAAAGGAGGAAAATTGTCAGGGTGCAAAACAAATCATCCAGTACCCCTCTGGGTTCCTCTAGGCTGATAAATAGTCAAAGATGAATTAGATAGACTGCTAAGAAAAAAAAGAAGCCAGAAAGAAATTTAATAATAACATGTTTACCTTCTGTATATATGGGAGCAATCCAACAAAACTGAGTAACTTGCCATGTAGCTTCATACTCATTATATATAGACTAGCTGAGAAAGAGGAAGTTAGGGGGGAAGAAAAGAGAGGCGCAATAGGATGTTTACAAATGAAGGCACGATACAGAAAGGTATTCAGATTTGTTCTACCTTCTCCACTCCACTTAAGGAGTTTAAGTCTCCCTAACACTGTAAGAGCCAAGTCCTCAGAATGATGATTATATGTCTCCGGCCTTCAGAATCTCTCCCATAAAAAATGACCCTTTTAACAGACATATTTTGTGGTGGCATATATTTGCACTCCTACAGTATCTTTGAGAGATGTTTTCATAATTTGACTAGGACTTTGTAGTGCAATGACTGCTTAAAAACTCTATGGTTCTGGGCCTCCCTGGTAGTGCAAGGGGTTAAGACACAACCTATGAAGCTATCAGCAACCACTGCAGCACGAGTTCGATCCCCAGCCAGGGAGGAGACCCACATGGCGCAGCAGACCTCTCCTGACTCACCTGCTGCTCCCCTCAGCAGTGTATTTCAGTCAATTTGCCTATTCTGTTCCCCACTCTGTCTCTGGTGAATCCTCTCACCCCCTACACCTCTGGCCTGTACCCCAGTTCTTGCATGCATGAGTAAATAATATCTTTAAAAACAAAACAAAACAAAACAAAAAACTCTATGGTTCCTCCTATGAAACTTTGGTTAGAGAAATCCCAAGTTATGATTGATCAAATAAGAAGCCTTCTGTTGAAATTCCAGGTCTGTAATATTAAGAGTAATGAATTGCTGTTTTAAAGAATGGTCAAGTACTATGAGTCAGACAGCAAGTATGTCTACTTTGCTGATCGTGAAGTCAATTGAAGTGAGGTAAAACTGAAAGAAGGAGCAATGGACATATTAGCAGATAAAGTGGTAAGCACTTGGACAGACACTAGGAAAGAAAAGAGAGCTGAGGAGATGGGTTTGTCTCAGGACAGCTATAGTGAAGGGGTAGGTATGTCCATTCTCTGTAAGAGAAGAGTTCTATCAACATGTCCACTGGCCTTCCACTTGTCCTTCTTGGGGCAAAATCCCTCACCTGCTCTGAAATGGCTTTTCCTAAGCAAACAAGTCTTCCAAAGCCCTTTGATCTGAGAAATGACCAGAGATGTCATGTGGGAAATTAATGGTCTACAATGTTGTGGGCAAGAGTCAGATGTAGGCTACATCCCCACATAGAAGAGGGGGAAGTTAAGAATCCACCAAAGACTGAGCAGAGAAAAGAAAAGGCAGATTTATTGAAATATAATGCAAAGTGAAACAGCAGAGGCAGCAGAAGAGGTCTGCTGTGTAGAGAGTGAGGGTCTTGAGGTTCTATTTATACTCAAGCCATCACTGATTGGTTAGGGTGACTAGTCTTTCTGTGCCCTGACTGATGATCTGATTTAGCATAGAGGATCATCAACTCATCAGTTCAATGTCCTGGTTCCTATGACAGTGCCATCCACTCCCTTTATCCATTCAAGCCTCTCAAACTTGCCTGCTGGGCAGGAGCGGAGGGCTTAGTTTTTAAATTTAGTAATGATACTACAACATGCTCGGTTTCAGGGGAAGCAGATTCGACAAAGCAACATATGTTGGGCAAAGCCAGCACAGTATAAAAATCCAAGGGGTACTAGATTTGAGAATACAGAGGTGGACAAATAGGGAGAAAAGGCAAGAAAACTGCTTACGTCTGTTCATACCTAAGAGATGATTAATGCAGGATAACTTATTGTCCTTTTTAGTATATATGCAGGCTCAAAAGGATCACATTTACTGGTAAAAATGGAATTGTAAATTTTTAACCCCTATCTGTTTGAGATAATGTTTCCAGGTAGTTAAAGAAAGAGAATAAAAATCGTGCTGTCTTGGGTCTGTTCCCAGCTTTGGAACTTGGCAGCTTTTTCAGAGTTTCACTCAAGTTCTCAGGTCAAAGGAATCAAGTAGAAGAGGTATTCATGTAAACACGGTGTGTTTTTCTGTGAGTAACAGACCTACTCCAGTTATTTATTTTAGATTTGCAAAAATGTTCTCATCCCAGTGGCTTCAGGGCATGTGACAGTCTAAAAATTGAGACTCATTAGAGAAAATTTCTATGCATTTCAGTCTTATACAAGAGCTTCCTCCTGATACTCTGAAAAATTCTAAGACAAGATTTCTTACAGTTTGCATTATCCCTAGTTGCAATGAATTTTTAAAATATCTTAGGCCATATCTATAACTAAAGAGGAGTCATCAGCAGGGGATGATAATTTTTTTAATGATCTACTATAGATAATAAAGTTGAATTTAAAAATGTTCCCCTTGCATACCTTCTTCATGCATTTTTCAGAAGTCTGACACCTCATGTCTCCATACTTTTGGTGTTTTCTTACAAGTATGTGCTCTTTCTACAGTTTATCGTTTGCTGCATCTATTGATGAGTGAGACCTGGGAAATCTAATCTAAGGCCCTGGACTCTTAGGAAAGCAGCACTTTGCTTTGCTTCATTTAGAAGGAAGGACCTCTGTGGTTAGTCATCCAAATATATTATGCATAAAGAATTTGCATTAGAACTCTGACACTGCTTCTCTTTCAGAAATGGAAATCTGAGTGACGTAATGCATCATCGGTAAACTTTAGATGGTTAACATTTTGGCCTTTCTAGATGTCATTACTATCTTATTTTCTTTAAGTCAATAGTTTTCAAAAATCTGCTTCTAGTATCACAGAACTGGGAATTTGATGATTCATTAGGATGTGTTAGAGACAGTTCACGCATACTATGGGCAAGTGTGGCATGCAATGCATAGCATCGGAGCTTGTTACAGTAAATTAGTAAAATCAGGAGTAAAATATTTTCCTTTCTCGTCAAATAATTTGTTGTCTCTTTGGAGAAAAGTTCTTAGCAAACAAAGTGTGGAGTTGTTTCAGGGCAGGGTGAGGGGCACTCTAGAATCCTCAAACCTGCCCACACTAAATAGGTTTTGCCATCCGCCACATCAAGACAAGACATTCTAGTGCATAAGAACTTCAATAGAAAATAATGTTAATACAATTAAGAGAAAGAATATAGCTAAAATATTTTCCAATCAAACACCCAAATTTCCCATCCCCTCATTGGTAAATGCCCAGCAAATAGGGTTGGCCCAAAGCAAGACCGCTCAGGCCTAAAAACTTGCCACAAGTTTAAGGCACTTCCTGGTGGGAACCCATAGGAAAGGGGCAGAAGGGACCAGGCAAGTCTGGAAGGAAAAGAGCAAAATCAAAATAAGATAAAGGCTCCCATTGTCAACACCCCCACGAGTCTCTCACCCATGTCTATTTCAAGTGTCTCCTTCCATGTCCCCCAGTCCCTGGTATAAGTTCAAGACTAAAAAGCAAGTGCGGCTTTCTCATGTCTCTTGTTCCATGTGCCTCCTCCAGGTCTCCGTCTTGATCCCCTTTTTTCCTCCCCCTCTTCTCCTCCCTGCCCTCATTTACCCTGTTACAGAGGCAGTCTTCTCAAAAGGGACAGTGATGCTTTTTCTCAATGTGTCCAGAGAACTTTTCTAATAAGTGTGATCTTGATATGCGAATTAGAGGTCAACTGAGGCACCAGGAACCTCACAAGTCTATATTACCATTATCTAAATAATGCAGACTATATTAAGTAAAGAGCAATGAAGGCCCAAGGGGCTAAGAGAAGCTTTGTCCTTATCTCAGTTGTTCACCTTTTTCGTGTTTGAGGAAGTAGTCACTGCTTCCCATTTTTATGAGCTAGAAGAACATAATTTGGGGAGTATCATTTAGGTGTAGATTTATCGGTGAACATGTCCTCTCTATGTGAGAATCTCATCTTTACTTTTAACAATGAAGCACCCACTCCTTGTCTGTCATGTAAAGTCTCCCCTTTTCTGTCCCTGTTGCTCCAGATCCTTAAAAATATGATGAATATCCCCACTCTACTCCATTTTCTTTAAAATGTACAAACATGTAAATTGTCCATTTGTATATTATTAAATTTTGGCCTTCCCCCCTCTTAATCTGCCTGATGAATCCAACCTCAAAAGAATCCACATGAGAGTGGAGAATATTTCCTCCATCCCAAAAAAAAAGCAATTTAAGAATATCTCTAAGGCAAGCACATGTAAAATAACATAGTGCAGACTCAGTATTGTGGAGAGATGTAAGAAGTAACAAAGAAGGTAATATGAAAGAAGAAGCATTAAGTTGAAAGAATGAGAGGAATATTTGTATGGCATTATTCTGTGTGTGACATATGTAAAACAATAACAACAACAAACTCCCTTACAACCTTAAAATAGAGTCTATTAATCAATATCTTCACTGTTTTTTTCATAATAAACTAGGTTAATATCCAGCTTATTTTTCCCTACATTTAACATAGTATTAGAAGGTTGAGACGTTCTTGGGACTGTTCTTCATGCATATGGAGATGGACACAGATCACTGCTGAAAGTCTAGATCTTTCTCTGAAAGTTCTCCAAGATGGTATGCATTTAAGTAGGAAAGACAAACGGTGAGAAAACAGGGAAACTGAGATTTCAAATTGAAACAGTCTAAAATGTGTATTAGCCTGAAGAGTGGGCACTGGTGGAAGAAACAGAGTAAGGAACAGACCCTACAAAGTAGGTTCCCTGGGGGAAGAAACTCATCATCTGGTTTCCCACTATCGCCCCAGTGTGAAGAGTGCCTGACAGGTGGAGATGCTCAATTAATATGTGCTAAATAATAAGGGTTGACTGAATCAGTGAACTCACAAAAGGTGAATCTACAATTCAGTACACAAGACAGATGTTCCTTTCATGTCAACTTCAGTGTGTGCTGCATAAAATGACTTCTAAATGTATCTGACTATACAAAAGTGGAAATATAATTTTAAAGGGGGTAAAAGCAAGAAAGAAAAGCTGTGTCGTGCAAAGATCTTTTCTTTCATATTTCATCATAATTATCTACATTATTATCATAGTAATTGAGGTCCCATTAAGTGTAGAATCTGATTCCACCTTTTATCTCTTCTGCTTGTGTTTTCTTTGTTAAGAAAAACTTCAGAAATAATAGCAAGCAAAATTGAATGAGTAATATTATCGTAATAATAAATATACTTCCTCATTAAAAATGTTTTAAGTATACTATTTGCCATTTATTATTTTCTAGACTTGGAAAATGCTCTATTGGCAGGAGCAAACTATTTACCCTAATATTTTAATCCTTTTCCCTTATCTGACCTGAACCTATGGACTCAGTCTCACATTGTTCCATGTATATATGTTGTTCTAGCTCAATTAAAATGACCTTCTTTCTTGATTCATGTCATTTTACTTCCCAGATTTGGTTATATTTATTTCCATGTCCGGACATATCCTCACTTCGTATGAACTGCTACTCTCACTTCTCAACTTCTAGCTCAAGTTGCAGTACGCCTGAAAACATTTATCTGTCCAGTCACTTTTTATAAAATTTCAGTTGCACTAGTAATTTTAGAGCAAAGTCAGTGCTTTAGGTATTATGCATGGTTTTTCATAGAAGATATTTGGTAAATATTTGTTGAATTTTTTCTAGTTGTGGTTTTGTGAGTCAGTATTCATTTTCATAACTGAATTTAAAAACAACTGTCGTCTGAAACACTAGGTAGAATGCCATGAGTAGGTGTGTACCACAACTTTTTACATGAGCACATTATATGACATAATTTTCTCCATCCTTTTGAAGTAGGAGCATTTGAACATGATCTCCAGCCAATGAGTTTTGTTCATTCCAATGTAGAATGTTTTTATTTCTAAATTTCATCAGTCTTGTATTTGATTTCTCTTTCTGCTGAATGATTGGTATATTAGTCATACCAGGCCAGAACTAAAAGTCTTTGGTCTGGGTTTATAACTTTACAATGGATTTTTTTCAGAAGCAACATCTGGCTATGAGAAAGACTTCACAGGCAGCTTTGGTGAATGCTGTGCAAGTGACAGCAGGTTATCATGAGTTCAAACTGCTCTAGGGCTCTGAGTGTAGTGTGATTTTCCTATTTCCTTCCCTATTGTTGTCCTTCTGATAAACTCTAAGTCATTCCTCTACTGATGATGGCTTATAATTAGAAAGCACTTTCTCTGCCCAGATGTGGTTGTGTGCCCAAAAATTTAATATGGATATCACCCCATTGATAAAGAGATGATTAAACCTTATAACATCATTTATTGAAAACATATGTTTTGGCTCTTGGTAATGACAGAATAGCATATAATCCTTCTGCCAATTATGAACTCTGCACAAAATATACAACACAACTGCTTGAGATAGAGCAACCAAAAGCAGGCAGAAAATGGAGGTGACATGATAGTTGATAACTTCCTGGCTTTTTGTTTTAGGGCAATCTTAGCAGCATATGTGGGTGTAGAATTTAACCAGGGTATATAAATTCTTCTATGCTGAGAAGAGTTTGGGGCAACCAGAACAACTGGAAAATGAAGAAATGAACTCTGCAAAGGAAACATTCATTAATGGGAGATCCTTAAATCTGCACACAAACTTCTTAGGTTCTTATCTCACTCCTAAATGCACGAATAAGCAGCAAGAATACAGTGTTTCTAGTGTAAATTTCCAAGAGCTGAGCAGAGATTTCAATATCTGTCTTCGTCTGGGGGGATAGAACTTGACATTCAAATGCAACCAAGCTAACAGGTCTCGATGAACATCTTCAACTTTCTGGTAGGGCCACATATTAGGAGTAAGAATCGCATCCAAAACTAAGATTAAAATGGAAGTAAATCTGTCCTAATAAAGTTGAAAACTAAAACCAAATATTGACAAGATCAAGGTGATTCACCAATTATATAAGTGCCTGCTTTAAAAAATCCAAAATCCCAACATTGTAGAATACAGGATCTCTATAATGAATTCTCATGACAGTTTCAATGTAATTTTGTTTTAAAATGTAATGTGCAAGACAAAGAAAAATGTGACTGATGATCAAGAAAAAGACCAATCAATAGAAATAGACGTATAGCTCTTGGTCTTAGCACCATCTTCTTAGAAGCCTCTACAACATGAGAGCCAAGTGGCAGAAGAAGTGAATGGCAGACTGAAATAAAAAAAAAAAATGAGGTGGAGGTCCAAGTAAACTGATATCACCTGAGGAAGCCATAGGAGTGGAAATAAGGAAAGCTAGAGACTAGGAACACTAGTACAAATTATTAAACCACAGGCTACTGTCTAAACCTTGTCCCAGTGAATCTAGAATATCCATTGTTACATGAGCATTGTGTTGATCACTGTGACCACCTTTGAGAGACCCACATTGCTCATACCAAAAACAGTCCCCTTTGGTTCTTTGCCCTGGCATGTGACATTCTAGATGAGTTCTGTTCTCAGTTGTGACTGAATATAACAAATACACAATAAATGATCCCTTCTGCTATCTTAGCTGAAGAAAAAAAATGACATATAGATCACTGAGAAATTGGTAATTAAGAGCTTCAACATAACTTCCTTCTTTAAGAATATGGATGAAGAAATAGGTAATTTCAGAGATATATGAAAACTCTACAAAGGAAACAAATGATACATCTAGAATTTTAAAATGTAGAAAATATATATAATTTATATATATATATATATATATATATATATATATATATATAGTCCCTGAAGCTTAGAAAATATTGTTGGGATCAGCATCAGATTGGACAATGCAGAAAAATGGATCAGTAAATTTAAAGAGAGGTCAATAGAAGTTATTAAAACTGAAATGCAAAGAGCATAAAAAAATTAAAACAGAACTTCAATAAATTATATGATAATTGTAAGTGGTCCAAGATATAGACACTTATACATACATATGCAAATGGAAGGAAAGGAGAGAGAAATGAAAGAGAAAAAATTATCTCAAGGAATATTGGGAAAATTTTTCCAAATTTGAGAAAATAAACATTTACATATATACCCAAAAAGTTTGCCAAACTCTAAATAGAATAAATTACCATTTAGGCACATTTGATGAAAACTAAACAAAAATTATTGAAAGCAGTCAGAAAAAAAGGATATATTACATACAAAGGGACAACAAAAATAATATATTTGATTTGTTATCAGAATCAGAGTCTGGAAAGTAATCTAATGGCATCTTTTAAGTTCTGAAATTTCAAAAAACCTGTAAGTTTACAATTTTATATATTATATAAATTTAATATACACTATTATATTTTATACAATATTATATTTTATATTCTTGAAATATCCTTCAAGCTAAAGAAAAGTCTATGGAATATAAATTGATATAGACACTATGGAAAACTGTATGAACTAAAACCACCATATGAGGCAGCAATCCCAATTCTGGGTGTAAATCCAAGGGAAAGGAATAGGATCCCAAAGAGGCATTTGCACTGCCATGCTCATTGTAGCATTATTCACAATAGGTGAGAAATGGAAACAACATAAGTGTCCATCAGCAAATTAGTGGATAAGAAAATGTAATATATATGCAATAGAATTTTCACTAGAAGGATGGAAATCCTGTCATTTTCAATAGTATGGATAAACCTGGAAGGCATTATGCTAAGTAAAATAAGCCAGATATTATTTTACTATTGTGTAAATTATTAGAGAAAGATAAATATTTCACAGTATCTCTTTGTATGTGGGATCTAAAATAAAAAAAAAATGTCTTAGAAAATGTCTCTTAGAAACGGGTAAGTAGTTAACTAAGATCTGATAACACTGGGTAGGAAAAATAGATAGATGTTTGTACAAATATTCATTTATAATATGAATAGATCTGAGGTTGTAATGTGAAACATGATGATGATAATGGGTTACACTGTAATTATAGAATGGAAACTTGTTAAAAGGGTAGATCTTAAACTTGCACACACACACACACACACACACAAAAGATGTGAGGTGATGGATATGTTAATTAACTCAATGCACACTTGAAAGACCTTATCCTATAATCTGTCAATTATATCTCAATAAAGCTGGAAAAAGGATTTTGGAAAACCAAAAGTCGAAATAGTTTGTTGCCATCCCGAAAGAACGGCTAGGGAGTTCTCCAGGCTACAGAGAATTACCATATGGAAATTTAGATTACAAAAAGGAATGAAGAATGCATGAAATATAAGCTTATGGATCAACAGAAAGATGGTTTTCCTTCATTTCTAAATGTCTAACAGACAATTGATTTTTACAAGCAAAAGTACTAATTATTTCTATGTTATAATTAATTCCAAGCTTACTTGGTAGCAAACACCATGCTGAGGGTTTTGCAAATGTTAATTCATACAATCCACACAAAAACACAACATGATGCAGACATGTGTACAAGTTCCTCTAAAATGGCAGCAGGCATTTAAGAGTGTAACTGGTAAAACATGGATTCTGGAATTCAGTAGATCTGGATTCAAATGTTGTCTTTCTACTTATCAGCTAAATATACTAGAAAATTTACTTAATGCTTTAAACATCAGTTTCCTCATATAAGACATATGCAGAGTAAAACCTCTTAAGTTGTGAAAGGTGAATGAAATAAATTCGTGCAGGAAAAACTAATAAGCACCTAACAAGTGCTCCACAACCGTAAACTATTGTTATTATATAATCTGAAATTAGAACTCAGTACTGTCTGACTATAAAGTCCATCTTTGTAACAAGTGCACCACACTACTTCTATTTTTAGAGGACAACTCTAAACCATGGAAAATGAAAAAACAAAACAAAACAAACAAAGCAAAACAAAACCCGTCCTTATCAGGGAATCGAGAGTATAGAGTACAAATGTCTTAGCCAAGTTAAAGAAAAAAAAAAATCTGCTTCTTTCTTTGATAGAAGACATCTGTTTTGAAAACTGTTAAACTCAAGGATGGAAATTTGAATACCTTTAGATACTCGAGATTCCATCTCATACCACCTTTTATGGTTTTATTACAGCAGCACATTTTCAGTACCAACAAAAACAAACCAACCACACCAAAGATGTGCATCTCAGAACATGGGCATTGATATGAAGCACTGGAAATTGTTAGAGGTAAAATTATTTTTCTTGTTCTGGCTAGTTATATCTTCTTTAAAAAACTTTTTAATTTAAAAATGAAATCAATCAATCTGATGATTCTGTAAAGTTAATGTTAGGGTTTATAGTTTATCATTGCTCTCTGTTTTGAATTTTTTTTTTAATAGAGGCATGCTTTATTTATTTATTTGTTTGTTTGTTTTGTTTATACATGCACTGGGTACAGTCAGAAGTGCGGGAGGGTGAGAGAATTCACCAGAGCCAGAGCAGGGAGCAGAGCAGGCAGAAGGACCGAAGTACACTGCTGAGGGGAGCAGCGGGCGGCAGGAGAGGTCTGCGTACCATGTGGGACCCTCCTCCGGTGGCCGGGGAGCAGCCGGGGATAGAACCGGTGCTGCAGAGGCCGCGGGCAGCTTCGCAACCCAGCGCTCAACCGCTGCGCCACCGGGGAGGCCCTCTGTTTTGAATTTTTGAGAGGATCATCTACAGTGAGAAAGTTTCCTGTCTATGAAATGCACATCTCTGTACAGTGCTATTAAACATTTCTGTTTTGCTATTCATGGGATTTTAAATATATTTTTAATTGAGTTTATAACACTGTATATGATTCAGAAATATAGAATCCCACCTCTTCACCACAGTCACAGGATGTTTAAATGACTTAGTTTCAGGCCTTTAAATCATTAAGGCATTAATTAGTTTCTATACATTAGTTTTTATACTAGTTCAAAGAAAAGGTTAATGAGCATCTACTATATACCAGGAATTACATAAGATGTTGTGGAATAAACACAAAAGAATGGCTATAACAAAGTGACTCTGAGTTCTAATTCCAGACTCACAGGAGTCTGCAATAATATGTTTAGTTTACAACTGCTGTGACAGAAAGATTAGGTCTAAAGATAATGGAAAATAGAGAAAACTTCTAGATTGATTTCCCAGTGAACTTCAGTTATTGAAGTATATAGAGTTAGACCTTTATTCAAAATATAGTTGAGAAATGCACAGTAAGATCCTTAAGTAGCACAATGGGATGTTTTAAAAGTAAAGCGACATTCAAAGTTTCTAGATATTGGACTTGATATTGATTTTTTTTTTTTTTTTTTTTTTTTAAAATAGAGGCATGTTTTTTATTTATTTGTTTGTTTGTTCGTTTGTTTATACATGCACTGGGTACAGTCAGAAGCGCGGGAGGGTGAGAGAATTCACCAGAGCCAGAGCAGGGAGCAGAGCAGGCAGAAGGACCGAAGTACACTGCTGAGGGGAGCAGCGGGCGGCAGGAGAGGTCTGCGCGCCATGCGGGACCCTCCTCCAGTGGCCGGGGAGCAGCCGGGGATCGAACCGGCGCGGCAGAGGCCGCGGGCAGCTTCGCAACCCAGCGCTCAACCGCTGCGCCACCGGGGAAGCCCTTGATATTGATTTTTTGAACGTGATACCTAAAGCACAGGCAATGAAAACAAAAATAGACAAGTGGAATTATATCAAATTAAAAGGCTCTATACAGGAAATAATTCAACAAAATGAAAAGGCAATCTACAGAAAGGAAGAAAATATTTACAAACCATACACTTGATAAGGGGTCAAGACCCAAAATATAAGAAACACTGTTAACTCAATAACCAAAAACAAAACAAAACAAAAAATAAACAAACAAAAAAACACCAAATAAGCTATTGTAAAAATGGGCAAAGAACTTTTTACCAAGAAGACACACAAATGGATAACAGGCATTTGAAAAGGTGGTAACATCTATTATCATCAGGGAAATGCAAATCAAACCAAACCACAGTGTGGTATCACCTCACACATGTTAGAATAGTCATTTATCAAAAAATAGAAGATAAGTGAGATTTGGTGAGGATGAGGAGCGAGGGGAACACTTGTGCATTGTTGGTAGGAATGTAAAATGGTTTAACCACTGTGGAAATTAGTATGGCAATTCCTAAAAAAAATAAAAAGTAAATATTTGGTCCAACAACCCATCTACAGGGTATACAAAAGGAATTGAAATAGGATCCCATATTCATCATGGATTTATCACAACAGTCATGATTGCGAAGCAATCTAAATGTTGGTCAAAGGATGACTGGATGTAGAAATTGTGATCTATACATCAACGGAATGTAATTCAGCCTTAAAAAAAAAAATCCTGTCATTTGTGACATAGATGGACCTGGAGAATATTGTGATAAGTAAAATGAGCCAGTCACAGGTACAAGTGTATCATGACCCTGCTTTTTTAAGACTAATCTAAAATGGTCAAATTTACAATACCAGAGAGTAGAATTATGGTTAGCAAGGGATTAGGGGGAAGAGGAAATAGCTAAAGGAAACAAAGTTTCAGTTATGCAGATGGATAAATGCTACACAGTACAACAGTGCAGTACAACAGTAAAACATGGGGACTGTAGTTAACAACACTATCATTTACTTAAAATTTTGCTAAGAGGTTAAATCTTCTATTAATTGCTTTTAGCACATTTAAATATATAATACAAAAATAAATGAAGGAGGAGAGAAGAAACTTTTGGAGATGATGAATAAGTTTATATCCTTGATCTTACTGATAGTTTCGTGGTGCCAAACTTGTCATGTTTTATATAGTAAGCATGTATAACTTTTGTATGTCAATTATATCTCAATAAAGTGGTTTTAAAAAATAAAACAACATTATCATAGTTATTAAAAAAGCCAACCTTAAATTTTAGCTTTTTTCTGGGTCTGCATTCTTTTGCTGTAACATATTACAATTAAATAAAGCAAAAAATAAAAATAAAACTGACATATTTAAAGTACATTTTTCAGTCTGAGTTTCTTCCAATATTAGAATAAAAAATAACACATCATGAAGTAGGTTTTGGCATCAACTCAGCAGCATACATGTTATATGACCAGAGTAAGTCAAGCAGCTTTAGACAAATAAAGATAACCTGAATTGACGCTATAGAATTATTAGTAGATGAACCTGTCACATATTTCTGTTTTCTTTTGGCTTAACTTAGGAGGTACTTTCTGGTTTTTACCTTGGCACAAGATATAAAATAGACTGAGCTTGTTTCTTGGTTGTTGTTTTTTTTTTAAACTTACTCTGAATTTATTATCACAGAGGACATGCTGCTTAAGAAAACAGGTGTTGCAGCATAATCTCTGGAGGTATTATTTAAGTTCAATGTGATTTGCTTAAAGAATCAAGTATGAACACCTTGTTTCAACACAGGTCAGTAGATGATATTTATTGGATTTAAATAATGATTATTTGTCATAAAAAAAATACCCATACCATCTCACACCAGTGAGAATGGCACATATTAAAAAAACTAGCAACAACAAATGTTGGCGAGGGTGCGGAGAAAAAGGAACCCTTCTGCACTGTTGGTGGGAGTGCAAACTGGTCCAACCACTATGGAGAGCTGTGTGGAGATTTCTGGACCTACTAAACATAGAGCTTCCATATGATCCAGCAATTCCACTCCTAGGTATTTACCCAAAGGACACAGAAACATCAATTCCAAAGAGCACCTGCACCCCTATGTTTATAGCAGCACTGTTTACAATAGCTAAGCTTTGGAAACAGCCCAAATGCCCAAAAATAGATGATTGGATCAAGAAGATGTGGTACATATATACCATGGAATATTACTCAGCATTCAAAAAAGATAAACACATGCAATTTGCAGCAACATGGATGGCGCTGGAAGGGATCATGCTCAGCGAAATAAGCCAAAAAGAAAAAGAAAAATACCGGATGGTCTCACTCATAGCAGGAATCTAGAAAACTTAAATAAGGGACCAGGAAAATGAATATAAGAAAGTGAAAATCAAAATCAACAAAAAACTATGAACCAGAGACACTTTTTGGGGGGTGGGGGGCGGGAGGGGAAGGATTGGGGTCAGAATGGGGCGTTTGCAATTGTATGGGGGAATATAAAAATAAAATTTAATATTAAAAAAAAATACCCATGACTATGTTTACACTTGCTAATACTTTGAAACCACTAGTGATGTCAAATGTTATGCTTTGGAGTTTGGGGGCTTTAATAAGGTGGTATAAATATGACAAAAATCATCTTACCCATTCAGCACATCCCTGGATCTCCTAAGTGAATATAATTCATTTCTCACAAAATGATAAGAGGAGTAGTAGTAGGAGTAGGAGTAGTAGTAGTAGTAGTAGTAGTAAATGCCATCAATATTCAGAGTATGTTTTTTGAGAAAATAAGAAGGAAAGAGAAAGCAACATTTTCGTAGAAAGTATTTTCGTCCCTTCCAAAGAGGTTATAAAGCATTAATATTGCTGAAAACACAAGTCTCAATGTTCTACTTAGTTCATCTTGCTGGAACTGAACTAGAAAATTTAAGACAGTCATACAACACTCAGATTATCCAGTATGGAGTGTACTATAGCATGAAACCTAAAGGACAATGAGTTTTCCTTGCTTGTTCTTTTTAACTAAAAGAAAAATAAAGCTGTCTCCTGAGATTAGTGTTAAAGAGTAGGTAACCATTTAAGAGAGGCTGGAAGGTCTGGGAAGTGAATAATGCAATAATTTGGCTTGTGACTATTGCTGAGAACCTTATCAGAGATATGCTCAGCTTGACTGAAAGTCTTTATTTTTTTCAAATTATGCTTATTGAAGTTTACATCTTTGTGTCTACTACAGAGGTTATGGGCTCAGACCTCTACAAACGTCTACTTTCATGCCCTGCCCACCACTAGTACCCAACAATCTTGCACCATGTTCTTCTGGGTCCCTTCCCTCCTCCACTCCCACCCCACCACCCACCCCCTTGGGTTGCCTCAGTTTTAAAATATTAAAGAATTTATTATTGGTTTGGTTTTGACCGACCCTTTGTTCTATTGTCTCTACATTTCACATGTAAGTGAGACCACCTGGTATTTATCTTTCTCCTTATGACTTCTTTCATTTAGCACTATTGCCTCCAGTTCCATGAGACTTGAATATATTTAACAGATTGGAAGTGGGGAAGAATGCCACAGAAAGTGAGAAGTTGAGTGTACAGATAAAAACATACATTTTAAAATCAAATAGCCCTAGGAGAATTCTGCAAGTTCAATTCACAGTGAAGGGTAACATAGGATCTTTTCATTATTAAGAGAAAGATTTGATAGGCTGGAGAGCAAAGAGTAAAAGGTCTGGCCTAATGGAATACTTTGCAGTAGGACCAAAGTGGGGGGACATATGAGGTGCTCAAGTAGGGACCATGGCAGATAATGGCTTGGACGACGAGTGGGAGCATTGTGAAGAGGACCTGGACTCCAGAACTATGGTAGACTGGCATCTGCCCAAGTTCAAGAAACTGGCCAAGGAAAGAAATGGGGACTTGACTCCCAGGTTTTCATGACTTCAGTAACTCCCTTCCTTCCTGCGCATCTTTTTGAACATTATGATAAACCCTGAACTAAACACTCATATCCAGGACAGGGACATCGAGTGACCTCCCCTTCTCTGCCCAAATTTAATTTGAAGAGATCCATCTCTAGTAAGGCCCGGTGATGTCTGAGTTTGTCTAATTGCTATCTAACTTACTATAAAGGCAGACTCTCCTCTTTGGTTGGATTTTTCCTAAGACTGAGATTTTTAAAAATATATGTTTTAGTGGCTATAAATGTATTCAACAATTGGGGACATTCCTATGACTATAATGATAATAGTAATAATGATTGATCTGCAAAGGAAAATGAGGAATAATTTTTATTTGCTTTGAGTATAACCATCTGATGTTAGGATTTGGCATTTCCTTGTGGGAAACCAATTATGGGGATGTTCTGCCAAGATAAAGGAAGGAGGAAATAAGCACCGCACCCCAGTAAGACTATATGAAGGTTTTTAAAAACATTTTTAAAAATAGCTTGTCTGATGAAAGAATCAATTGACCTTAAGGAATATTTCCTAGTTCTACTGCCATGAAGTGTTAGTTTACAAATTTAAATGACAACCATTCTGACTGTAGTCTCACTGCTGCTTGAGATTTCCCTGCCCCGGCTCCTAGCTCTAAGGTAGGCGCTGCACAGTTTCACTGAGTCCCACCAAGCTGCTCTGCATCAAGGTGGAAATTGTATGACAAGCACCAATCATGTCTTATTACACTCTGCCCTAGAAAAGTATCTCTTATTTGGACCATGTGACTTTTTTTTTCCTAGTAGTCTACTAGTGCTATAACTGGAAGAGATTTTTCTTCCTATAAAAGTATCAAATATATTTTTAAGATAATTTCCCAGTTAAAGTCCAATTATTGGCCTCATAATTGGCAGGAAATGATATCCTGAATCACAACTGATTATAACCAATTCACTAACATATGTAAATCACAGATAAAGAACCAGGAAAAATAATTTCTGAACTTCCTATTCCTGTTGATTGATATATATGGGCCAAAATTATATTCTGAAATTCTAGAACATCTAAGGATGCCTTTGCAGTTTTCTGTTTTCAAATGTACACTTTTACTGTTTTAACATTAAAATGACTAGGTAGTTTAAATGCTGGTTACCCAAGAAGATATGTATCTTCTTTTGTTGGTCAAAATTTGTTATAATTTGTTATAATTCTCTGTGGGTTGAGTGACAAATGATGTGGAATATAATTTTGATAAAGTAAGAGGAAAGAACATAAAGAGATTATATATTTTTCTCTTATATAAATATGAATGAAGTTCTGCCTTATTTACTGGGCCTTGAGAATAAATCATATCATAAATGGGCTTGTTTTACATAGCTGTGAGACTGACAACCAAGTTGACACAGAGATGCTTCAGTGGCTGTTCTGTGTGTGTATTCATATAACAAATACTTTGAAGACACATTTTGTGTGAAGCAGTGTGGTCTCTCTAGGCATAGGGGATACAGAGATGAAAGGTATATCAATCTGTCAGAGATGTACAGTAAATCTTCACACAACACAGTACTAAGTTTGAGCTTCTGACTGAACTTCCAGAAGCTACTCTTTCACAGAATCACATTAATCAGGCAATATTATTTGGAGGTAGATTATTATATTAGTCATCTGTAAGAGAAAATTCATTTTCCATGTGAAATAAACATGAGTTAATTCAGCTTCTAGTGCATTAGGTTTAAAGGCTAAAAATAGTTTAAAAGCAGGACGAATTCTAAAAGCTCTAGAGTAGCATAATGATAGATTCATGTAACATATTTTTTCAATAAATAAACAATACTTCAAAGATAGTGCCTTATTTCTACTGACTATAGTTCAGAAGTCTTGTGTTGTACATTGATTGATGTTGATTATAAATACAACATCATATGTCAATTCGATAATTTTTCTGCTTATATGCTAAGTGGCTTAGGGGGTAGAAAGACTTAGTAAAATGTGGGCACTTAGGCTAGATCTCTGACAACCACAGGAAAGGATAGCACCAGGAGATGTTACAACAGGAAAAGACAAAAAGGGAATTTTTGAAATAAATACTGAAACTGGAATAGGATTTTTAGTGAAGTAAGCAATAGGACATTGAAGTATAGCAAAAACTTGAAGGTAAAATAATGAGGGGATAATTATTCAAGCTTACTAGAATTAAGATTTTTGGAAACTCAGGTCCATTTGTAAACACCAAAAAGACTTGGTAATTATTGTGCTTTTAGTAGACTTCTGTAGCAAATAATACATGAAGACAAAATTACCCTATCTAAATTCACTTTGGGGGCCTCCCTGGTGGCTTAGCAGTTGAGTGCTGGGTTGCAAAGCTGCCCACAGCCTCTGCAGTGCTGGTTCAATCCCCAGCTGCTCCCCGGCCACCAGGCGAGGGTCCCACATAGCACGCAGACCTCTCCTGCCGCCTGCTGCTCCCCTCAGCAGTGTACCTCGGTCCTTCTGCCTGCTCTGCTCCCCGCTCTGATGAATTCTCTCACCCTCCCGCGCTTCTGACTGTACCCAGTGCTTGTATAAATAAATAAAAATAAAATCTTTTTAAAAAATAAATAAATAAATAAATTCACTTTGGAATAAATCTACCTACCACAACTAGCTACTTAAAATTAACTACCACAGCTGATTATCATTTTGGGAGATTAAACAAGCAGTACCATAATTTGTTTTAGGGAAAGGTTATTGTTTTTTAGTCCACTATAACTTCAAAACTATTGCATGAATAAATGATATCATTCTTGTCACCAGCGTACAAGCATGAATTGTAAGAAGGCCACTATAATTATTTGGTTCCACATGTTAGTAAAGCAGGTTTAGCAGATAGGAGACTGTAAGGGCAGGAATGGGCATGGAGCAGGTTTTCTGATCCAGCAGACGGAGTAAAGGAGGAGTTCTGGAGCCCTCAGTGGCTTTTTGCAGGCTTTTATTGGGATTTACCAGGTACACGTCAAGCAGGGGTACTGGGTGGCCGGGAGGCTGGCAGGCCTCCCAGCCTCCAGCAAGTCTTCACTCTATCTGGCCACTCCGGCCTTCTCTGGTGGCCTCGTTCTCATGGTGCTTCTGCTTCTCTGCTTTTGCTGGCGTCCCCATGATGCCACCCTTCAAAGCCCAGTCTTAGCCCAGGTGAATCCCATCTACGCATGCCCACACCCTACTCCAGGTGCTGGCATTCAGGCATGCATTCAAAACTGCAGGGTTCAGTCATCTATCCTAATGGCAGGAGGGCAGAAAAGCTTGATACTTTTTACCTTACCCTACAGAGACCCAATCCATAGACATCTTTCTCTCTCTCTTTTTTTAAAGATTTATTTATTTTTATACAAGAATCGGGGTACAGGCCAGAGATGTGGGGGATGAGAGGACTCACCAGAGACAGAGTGGGAAACAGAACAGGCAGACTGACCAAAGTACACTGCTGAGAGGAGCAGCGGGCGAGACAAGAGCGGTCTGTCCCGCCATGTGGGTTTCTCCATGGCTGACCGGGAATCGAACTCGTGTTACAGTGGCTGCTGAGTGCTTCATAGGTTGCGTTTTAACCCCTGCGCCACCAGGGAGGCCCACCTTTCTCTCTTTTTTTTTTTTTTTTGCTAGAAAATATACATACTATTATGCTAGATGATTTGATGCAACTGTAAGCTAAGTGTTCAGAGTAGGTTTAAGGTAGAGTAGGCTAGCTAGGTGATCAGTAGGTGAGTTGCATTAAATACATTTCCTACGTACGACATTTTCAACTTATGATAGGTTTATTGGAATATAACCCATTGTGAGTCGAGGAAGATCTGTAGAGTTCTCTAATAACTCCAGAGAAAGTATGAAATGATAAAAGAGATTAGACAAGGACAATCTCCAGGTCTTTCTAAATAGAGTGTCAACATGTAGAGTGAAGATCATGAAGTTTTATCCTAATTTTGTGACCTTAAGCAAGTTAATGAACTTCCTTTTTTTTCCATCTGTAAAATGGGGCTAGTGGTACCTTACAGGGTTTTTATAAGGATGAAAGATAATATATGTAAAATGACTATTATTATTATCTGCTTACTCATACCCTGGTATACTGCTCATTAGTTATTACTGTCTTTTATATTTACTGTATACAAACTACAATCTAATACAGTCAGTCCCTAACTAGAAGCTTATAGACATTGCAAAATCATCAAAAACAAGCAAACAAAGGGATAAAACAGACAAACAAACATAAACACAGATTCTAAAAGCCTTTTCAGGTAGAGGTATTTTACTATAAATTTTTCTTGCTTTTCTTCTGCTGCCATTCTTCAATCTCATGAAAAAGAAACTATAGTTTGTTGAGGATGGGAAATAGGAAGTTTTAAATTCATGAAAGATAGCCAGAATAAAGAGTTATTGAATCCATTTCCTCTTTCTTTAAGATATCAGAGCAGTTAGAGAGATATCTAAATAAGCAATCTCAAGAAGAGCTTACACTCAACTATGACATTATTCCCACATAATATTTTATAATCTTTCTCCAAATAGATCCTTTGCCCAGGTTTGCTTGGGATACATCCAGCTTACTCCTGTTATTCTGGCTTAATTATAAATAGTCACTTGAATAATCCTTTCACTTTATTTTTTTTATTTTATTGAAGCACCATTAGTTTACATCCTTGTTCGTTTTTTCATAATATGGGATTTCTCCCCTCTGGTCACCATAGTTTCCCCACCACCAAAGCACCCATAGTCCTCCACTATAGTCCACTATGCTCTCCACACAACCCCCTATCCTGTGTCCTCCCCACCCCCCATCCCTTCCTGGAATCCTTTCACTCTTAAAGGTATCCCTGTTTTCACAACAAGTCAAAGTCATCCTACATAAAGCATTTTACATGTGACTTCTCCTGAGAAACCCAGGTTAGATGCAGTGCAATGAAACTGTTAGCATTTTGCCTTCAACTGGAATAAATGATACAGATCAACACCTACACTGTGAAACGTATTCACAGAAATTTTTAAGTTACAATTTCATTCATGGGTCAGAATATAGCAAAAAAAGAAAGGCCAAAAAGAAAGACTTACAAGATCAAGAAAGGACCAAAGCAAACGGAAGCGCAGGCCGGGTTACTGGTGGCTAAGGCAGGACAGAGAATGTAGATGTCGAATATGCTCACACCATGTCCTGGAATTTTTGGAAGCTCCTTCCAAAACTGATAAGAAAGATGAGAGGCATTTATTTTAACTGACTGGGAATCAATTTAAAAAAAAATCTAAATATGCCATATATTTTTTAAAAAACATTAGTAGAATTCACAACTTCATTTTGAGCATTTTGAATTCCAAAGTCCTGTACCCTGAAAATGAGTTCATTGCATAGAATTAAAGAATTATGTGACATCGAAAATACCCAGTGTCTAGACTGTTCTTCCTTTTTCCTTTTAACATGTCCCTCCTTTCCAGTGCATCTAAAATTTATAATTTTTCCAAGAGAGAAACCTGGGTTTATACCTTTGCCCATTAGAAACAGATTTCTGGGTTAATTCTAGTTTGTGAGAAAATTCAAATCCATCATTTTTATAACCATAAATAAGTTACAAAGCCCATAAATTTGTTACTCTAAACAGTTTATAGAGTATGAATATACTGATTCAGTTATGATGTCAGAGTCTCACTTTAAATAGAATCTTAAGCATTGTGCTTTTCCATATTATTTATTTACTCAGCCTTACCCTAGTGAACTTATTCCTCACCAGGAAAACAAAATGGATATCTTGGCATTGAATAAGGACAGAAAGAAGAGATGGCTGTCATTGCCAAATACCAGAAGGCAGATTACTTGGAGACGAATGAGTTCTAGGACATTATAATCACAAAATAATTATGAATTACAATTTTTTGTCCTTTATTGACCTGCCATAAGTGAAGCCCCATGAGTAAAAATTGCTGTAAATTCTGTGCTTAAAAAATATTCAGCCTGAAGCCCTTAAGTAATTCAGCGGCCATTCTATCATTAGTGTTTTCTGTTATTGAGTGTATAAGACTAGAGCTAATTTCACTTCATTTTTAAAAATTAGTCCAGAAGCTCTTTCCAAACATGACACCCAAATACAGAAATCATTATGAAAAAGATTTATAGACTTGACTACATAAGAATAAGTCTTCTGTAGAGCAAACCCCATCATAAAATCTAGAGTCTGAATATATAAGATATATGCAATAGACAAATCAAACTTAATTTTAAGGTGTTTCCCATAGAAAAATGAGCAAAGATTTGAAAAGAAAATTTACATCATTAGACATATAAATTGCAAATAAGATGTGCAACCTCATCAATAATCAAAGAAATTAAAATTACTATAACAAGGATAGAGTGTTCATCTCATCAACTAACAAAGGATAATGATAACGATGAAGGTAACAAATCACATTCATACATTGTTGTTGAGAATGCAAGTAAAACTTTTGTAGAGAGAAATATGATTAATAACCTTAGTAATATATAAATATTTATATGGTAATTCCCCTTACAAGGAGTAATCTTTAGGAAATGTTAGTAAAAAGTACATGATTTTTATATATAAAGATTGGTGACAGGGACTCACAAATTGCTTAACATTTTAAAAAGTCAACTGCCTATTAATACTGATGTATTTTATTTCTATTTTATTCAAATAAAAATGACAAAATTTATAGATGGAAAATTTTTGATTAGGGGCATGTATTTATAATTACTAACATACAAAAAACCAGCATACAGTTAAAAAAACTAATAACAAAAAGAATGGTATAGTAGGATCCCATTTTTTAAAGAATAGTAGACACTAAGATCCTATCAACAATCATCTTTCAGTGATAGGATTATTTAGAATTTTTACTTCTTTATGTGTCTACATTTCCTAAATTATTTACAATCAGAATTAAAAAAAAACAGTTATTTCCCCACTAAGGGGTGGGGGAAGGCTACAGTAAATAATTGTTGACCATTTTGATTAGGTGGATGTGAAAGTTATTTCTCTAGAAAACAATCCTATTTGTATTTTAATGAAAAGCAAAATTGACAGTGTACTGCTTTCAGACAAAGATGATGGGAAGTTTCTGCATCCAGAGTTTGTGATCTTTGCCAAGCTAAGGGTCACGTGAAATGTAAGGTCACCTGTTTGGGAAGGCAGTGTGATGGGCAGGGCAGTCCCTTCATGTGGACTATTGCTGCTGTTCTGAAGGTTGACAACCACTGAATTTATCCTGGCCCTATTTCTTCTTACTCATCTTCACAAAGTAAGTTGGATCTTGGGAACCAAGAGAAGGAATAATTGAAGGGGAAAAAAATAATCACAACAAGGAAAACTTCCCAACCACAGCTTTGAAGAACAATGACATCAGGACCATGAATTTCGTGCTAATTTTGTCTACGGAAAAATCACCCAAAAAAAGAGCCCAAATGCCTCTCCCCCTGCTCATGTACAAATTTTAAGTCAAAATTTAGCCTGGAGGGGGAAAAATGAGCCAAATAAATACATGCAGTTAGCTAAATCCCTCACAAAGGGGCCTTCAGAGTTTCTACTCAGCTTAAGAACATAACTCCTGGCTCTTCTACTGAAATGATTCATGAAAAAAAGCTAAATATGTTTTCTTAAGAAGCAAGTCAATGTGTCAGAAAAATATGATTGTCCTAATCCAGTTTAACTTTTAACCTCAATAAATAAGCAAGAGAAGTTTGCAATCTGAACCTTTCTTAATAGTGAATGTTTCTCTTCCTCTTAGTCCTGAAGAGTTTTCTTTTTTATCCTGGAGATAAAGGGATATTATAATTCATCAAAATTTCATCCCTACAGGAATCTGGACACCCCTAAAAAATGAGTTAGTGAAAGAGATTATGAAAAGCACTTTTACAAATATTTTTAAAAAACGAGGCAGGCACCCATTTGGATACAATCTGATGTGAGAGCAAAGGATTAATGCAAGGGCCTCTGGAAGACCCTGTCTCCCAGGATGAGGAGCTTTACATGGGGGTCACTGGACACCAATATCAGCCTGAGTGAGTTCCTTCAGGGTTCCAGTATGCTACAAGAAATGGAGAACAGACTGCTGGTCAGCAGAGGCGGTGGGGCAGGGTAGATAAAATGGGTAAAGGGCATCAAAAGGTATAAACTTCCAGTTATAAGACAGATAAGTCCTGGGAATGTATGATGATTATAAATAACAACACAGGGTTGTATATGTGAAAGCTACTAAGAGAGTAGTTCATGTATGGCTTTTCTTCCTTAAATAAACACTTTTTCTACGCCATTTAAGAAGCCTTTGCCCATACCAAGAAGTGAAGCTGTCCATGGTTTGTTTTTATCTTTTTGGATCAAGTTGTTCAACCAGTGGGCCAAGGGAAGTGCTATTTCAAATAAGAGTGTCATCAAGTGGTTAGCTCTAAAATGGAATCTCTAGGAAGGAAGCAAGGATAAGCCTTGAAGACCTCATTTTTTTATATGGATGGTAACTCTGTTAGTACCCTGGAAAACCAATTCTCTCTACTATTCTATTAGACTCTGACTGTCACAATGCAGCCATCATTGGCAGATTCCCCTATTTCATCAACCTATTCTCTGAATACTCTCGTGATTCTCTTAAACTAAGCGTAACTGTCTGCTCCCCCACTCCACCCAATCACTCAAGCTGGGTGGATCCAGGTTGGGGTTTTTCTGTTTGTTTTTTGTTGTTTTTTTTTGTCCTGAAATCTACACAATTTGGGGTGCCCTTTCAAATAAAACAATAAAATACAAAATATCTGGGGCAGTGTGCGTAAATGCCCACAGCTGCCCTTGGGGAAGCCAATGCAAGTGAGAGGTCCTGTCCACAGAATACAATTCCCTTTGCAGCCTTCTCAGGAGGAAACTGTTTTTTCCTGGTATTTCTCTCTTTACACAAGAACCTGGAATTAGGGAATGTTGGTGTTTCAAGTAATATTTTTTCTTTCTTCATCAAGAGCTGCTACTCATTTAATGTCTGTGCCATCAGAACTTGCTTTTATCACTACCTCCTTGTGACCTCTTACTTCAATTGTTAAGGAATGCCAGTCACTTAGCATGACTCTTCGACCCACCTCTGTCACTTAAGATGTCACAAAGATGATCCATCTAACACCATTGTTCCCCATCTTCTAAGATGACTTCTCTGACCCCATGACTGCCTCTGGCCAGCACTCCATTTTCTGATCTCCTTCACAGTATTTCATCTCACAACAAGTATCTTTAGTTACTCTCCTTCCTTCCTTAACTTCCAATTCTATGCTCAAGTTTCTTCAAGCAAAGTCAAAAATTTGACTCATGTTTCCAAAAGCAGCAATCCCCTGTCTTCATTTTGCTTGTCTTCTGAGCAGCTGACCACTTCTTCTTTAAAAAACAAAACAAAACCCAAAACATGTTATTTTCTTGGTTTCCATGACATCACATTCTCCCAGTTTATCTCCTATCTCCTTGGCCACTTATTCTCACATTGTTCTTTTGGGATTCCTTCCACTCTGCTCAGTCTCTAAATATGGGAGCACTCCAGTCTCAATCCTGATTCTTGATCTTTATCCTCTCTCCGCACTCCCTATTGGAGTGATTTCCTCCAGTCACATGGTTCCAAATGCCACTGAATATACATATTATCCCCAAATTTTTATCTCCACCATTTCCTCTTCTGGACTATCCAGATGGTTCCAAATGTCATTGAATATACATATTATCCCCAAATTTGTCTCTCTACCATGTCCTCTTCTGGAATATCCAGATACAAATCTCTGTATTCATTTCTTGGGCAACTGTATCAAATTACCACAAACTGAATGATTTAAAAAACAGAAAGTTATTTTCTCTGGTTCAGTTACAGCTATGAAGGTAAGAAGCCCAAAATCAAGATGCCAGGTGGGTTGATTCCTTCTGAGGGCTGTGAGGGAGAGTCTGTTTCATTTCTCTCTCCTAGCTTCTGGTAGTTTTAAATGTTCTTTGATTTGTATATGCATTGATCCTGTGTCTTCAGATTGTGTTTTCTCTGTGTGTGTCGGTCTCTGTATCAAATTTTTCCTTTGTCTAAAGGACATATTCATATTGATGAATAATCATATCATAACTTGATAATCTGCAAAGACCCTATTTCTTTTCACAAACATTGAGCATTAAGGCTTCCACATTTTAAAGGGGGGATACTGGGGAACACAATTCAACCCATAGCATCATCCAACTGCTTCTCTGACACTCTTCTTGGATGGGAATAATAAACTAATATACACAAAACAGAAATCCTGGCTGACTCTTTCAACAACTGAGTTTTTCTTTAGGCTTATTCACTTTAACAAGTGCAACCACCATCCATGATCTTAGCAGACTCATCCTTGATGATTCTCTTTCCCTCATACCTCTGAAATTAAGTCAACTCTATTACATCTTCTGAATTCATCCACTTTTCTCTCCATCACTAACACTTTGATCCAAAGCCACTGGACCACAGAAATACCCACCTATTTTCATTCTTGCCTCTCTACAATCTAGTCTCCACTCTGTCATAGGAAACTTTTGCTTTAAACTTTGCTGATCCATGGTCAAAACAATATGGGCACATAATTTTAAAATATACAATAGTGTATCGTTAAAAGTCAATGAAAGATAGCAATTGCACATCTCATCCCTTCTTAACCCCTTGTTGTTTCTTCTGTTATTTACTTCCACACTTCTGAATAACATGATTGCTATTTTGATTTTTGAATTTACATATTGGTTTCCTTTTGTGGGCTGGTGAAACTTAACTCTCCTACCATCATTTCTCACTTCTCCCACATTTCTCTCAGAGTAGCAATATTACTATTTTCTCATTAAATAAATTTTCAAGGTTTTCATTGTTTTTTTGCTCATTTAAATATTTTTATTCTAGTGTTAGAATTTATACATATATTTTATTTTAGTTGTAGAGGTGAGTAATTGTTTGAGACATTGCATGACTCAGATGTCTGAAAATAATTGATTTTACCCTCAAAATTGATGGCATGTTGGCTGTTGGCTGGGTGTAAATTCTAAGTGGAAAATAATTTTGTTTGGTACTTTGGAAATATTCCTTCACTGCCTTTTGTTGATGGTACCATTACTGTTGAAAATTTGAATGAAATATTCAACACTGTTCCTTTGTAAATTGTTTTCTCCCCCTTCTCAATTTGGAAGATTATGGAACCCTCTCTACCATGGTGCACTTAAGTCATGATAATATTTGAAATCTATTCTTCTAGGAATTGTGTAAACTTTTCACCTAAAGTTTGGTGTCCTTTATTTTCAGAACTTTGACCCACACTCTTGCTCATGGTAGCTTATGTTTTCAAATAATAGACAATAAAAATAGACTCACTCTTTTTTGGTATTCTCCTCTGCGCATGCTTTAGGGTATAATTCCTTGCATTTATGTAAGCCAGTTACCATTGATTCTGGGTGTTTTGGTTAAAATCAAGTGTAAAACTATTAACTATTCATCTTTCCATCTGTTTTCATTTTCCAAAAGTATGTGGTAATGGTTTAGTTCCTGCTGTTGCCTACCCTTTTATCATTGTTCTAAAGGTTTTATACTTTTTTATTCCTTTACAATTATTTCAGCAAAGCCTTTGGAATAAAAGAAGAAAACTACATGTGGTCAGCCAGTCATCCTTAACTTCTTTAACCAGAATGATTACTGACTGTTTAAAATTCTCCAACGAATTTTCATCACATTAAGAATAAAATCCAAAATATTTTAGCATGGCCTCCAAGGTGCCCTGGTATGCCTTTCTGTGCCATCACTTACTCTTTCCCCTTTACTTACTACACTACAGTAGACTGACCTCCTTTTGTTGCTTCAAGTCTTTTTCCCCAAATCTTCACTTGCATATTTCCTTTTTCAAACCCCATCACCTCAAGGAAAGTATCCTAAATTTCCTAACTCAAAGTCCTGTACCCTAAGGCACTTTACTACATCAATTTAGGAAGGTTTTAGAGTATTTTTCATCCACTGTAATTATTTCATATAGTTATGTGTTAACTCATTTATGGCTATACCCTCCCCACTGGAATGTCAACTGTGTACGTGCCAAGCTTACTTAGTGCACTGTCCTGTAATTCTCGTAGCTCCACTGAGTTGTCCTGCCTACAGATGCTCTGGTGAGAAGAAAAAAAAAATTTTTTCATTGCAACCTCTTGAAATACTTACTGCTTCTCTGTCTATCCATCCTGGTCTCCCTTTCTCCCTCCACACTCCCTTTTCTCCATTGTTGGTCTCATTGTACATCTTACCATCAATTATATATGTACAAATGATTCTAGAAGCCATGGTTCCCAAAGTGTGGAGCCCAGACCAGATCAGCATCACCAAGAACCTCTTAGAAATATGGTTTCCAGGGGCCTCCCTGGTAGCACAAGGGGTTAAGTCTCAGCACTATGAACCTATCCACAGTCACTGCAGCACGAGTTCAATCCCCAGCCAGGGAGCTAATCCAGAAGGCATGGTAGATCTCTTCTGTCTTGCCCACTGCTCCCCTCAGCAGTGTATTTCACTATATCTGCCTGTTCAGCGCCCCACTCTGTCTCTGGTGAATCCTCTCACCTCTCCACACCTCTGGCCTATACCCCAGCTCTTGTATGCATAAATAAATATTTAATAATAAAAAAAAAAGAATTATGGTTTCCAAACCTACTTAATAAGAAACTCTGGGAGCAGAACCCATCCATCTTTGTGTTAACAAGCTCTAAGGTGATGCATATTAAAAATTGATAACCACTGTTATAAGCTACATCCTAATATTTTAGCTTCCTTCCATAGCTGGGCAGTCCCTGTGAGTCAAATATAGCGACCTGGGCATCTTGTTTGACAGCCTTTCCTGCTACTTTCCAAGGTCCCAACTTTTCTTTCTCCAGTAACCTTACTACCCATTATTTCTTGCTAAAGTTGTTTCAAATCTCATCATGATAAGTGGTCTTTATAGCATATTTAAATTTTCTATGTCTCTTTTATAGTAAAATTAGTTTAAATAAATAATCTTGACATTCTTCATGTGGATCAAGTAGTACAAATTTATTCACTATCATTTTTTTCCTCCTGTGTGAATTATTTTTGCCAATGCACCCATTTGAAATATTTTACATTAAAGCTCTCTACACTTGGAAGGCCTGAATTCTGTTCATACTTGTCACAAGTCTAATTGCTCTGTTGTTTTTTTAAAATTTCAGTTTACTCTTTAATGGTTATGAAGTTAAAAGTCAGTATTATAACATGTAATAAACTGTAGACAAGTGTATGACTTCATTTTTATAAAATTTTGTATTGTTCAATAATTAAAAAATAATTCCCACAGAGTTGAAATAAATTATATGTTGTTTCTAGTGTTTTTCTGTGTCTTAAAAAAATATGTAACACTTTTCCTGGTTCACTTTAGTTTATGATATAAAATACCATAAGATATTTTTTCACATATTAGTTAATGATTGCTTTCCCAAATGCTTTATTAAAGTTCATTTTTCAGATGCAGTAGAGTGTAAAGGTTGCGATGTTGCTCTGGAGCCCAATGGTCTGCATTTTATATTAGCTACAGCTCTAACTACTTCATCTTTCAGCTCCCTTGTCTCCCATAATATCCTCATCAGTTCATTGTGACAAAAAGAGTAAATTCAGTATCAGCATTCAGTATGTGATGTTTCAAAAGATTGCCTTTCTTGTCTTTTATACTGTGACATCAACATATTACCTATTTTTGTATCATTATCATGCTATTTTGAGTCTCATTATTTTCCAGATATAGGTGGTTCTAGAATGATCTTATTTCAATCCTCTTTTCAGAAAATCATATAAAAAAATTACAATGTTGTAACTGACTCAACCAAATAGCAAAGGAGCTTAGTAGGTAAAACATAACTTGAAAAAGGAAGTAAAGAAGAATTAAGAGGGTGTCAGGCAACTAACGTGGGCTCTGGTCAGTGGGAAAATTAAATGCCAAACTTTCATAAAGGAAGACAGCCTTCAGACAGAGGTGGAGTTTTAGATGAGAGAAAAGAGGGGAAGACAGTTGAGTTTATGAGGTATAATAGGAGAATATCCATGAAAGCAAAGAGGCAAGAAAGACAAAGAACAGAGCAATAAGTTATATGAAAGAGAATAGCATCATTCAATCTATACAGCTCCAATTATCTCTGCAACTGGGAAATATATCCAACTAATCCCTTAGCATTCAATAAGTAAGCTTTGCTAATACATAGGCAATGACATTGAAAGCTAGACAGTAAAACCTGTATCACTACATTTAGCACCAAGCTCTATTCTATTTTGCTCAAGTGTTCAAATGAGCAGTTACTGATTCTTTTTTTATTGGCTGAATATTCAAGATATTATGTTTTGCTCTCAAACTTTGGAACTGCTTTTTATTGGTGCCTCCAAATATTTCTCAATATGTATTTACATGAATTTTTAAAATCATTTATATCATTTCAAACTTACCTAAAGCCCCTTGACCATTATTTCAGCATGCTCAATCATTTTGGCCTTTTTCCACATTTGAGATTATGATTTGTGTTTCCCAATAGATTTCTGTTCAAATTACATCTTGACTCCTAATCTTTGTTTTACATTACCTAAGAGCACATAGTGTTACCTTCAGAGCAGGGCAGATGCATATTGCATTGAAATGCTCTGCTAGGCCTGATACATGAGTTTGCCTTAAGGCCGATTTATGCCACTTAAAGTAATACAGTATGTGCCTTGGTAATTGAAATCCTTCCATTACCCTCACTCCAGACCATTTAAATAATTCTCTTTCAAATGCAATTACGTCAGGAGGTGAGCCAAATGGTTTGGGAAAGACATGGGTATTTCCAACAAGAAGGTTTTTGGCTGGCCACCAAAAAGTGGCTGGTGTTCATAATTCCTAGTCTATCTCTCTTCTCTGTAAGGTTCCCATTTATAAAGCATGCCTTCAATCCTTCTCACTACAGGGGAATATTTGCTGTTTTGATTGACCGATGCTCATGGTGGCACCCAGTGAAAAGTTACCTTCGATTTCTTCACTGTGTGGCTTTACCAAAACAAAAACAAAAACAAAAACAAAAACAAAAACAAAAACAAAAAACAAAAAACAAACAAACAAAAACCACCACACACATGCACAAAAACCCTCCCTGTTGCTTCTAGTCCTTAGTTGCAAATCAGAGCTTTTCATATCATATAAAATAGTATCATATCTTTTTAAATATTCTAAACCTCATAGACACAATTTTATCTTGAATGCAAGCTCACCCCATAATCACAAGTTTGGAAAGAAAGGTTTTGGTTATTAACAAAACTAGAAAATTTCTTGGGTAAAGCATCAACAATGCCTTTTTAACATGCTAAGACAGATGTATATTCTGTATTTATGTATGAGAATGCTGACGAACCACAGCATGTGAACTAAATAATTCAATGGAATACAGAGAAAAGGAATGATACTAGATTCTAATAACTGCTTTTTGAAAAACTTTTCATTTAACTCCAAAACTGACTCATAAATTGACACTTGGGTAATGCAGTGAAGTTATATTTAACTCCAGAATTCTTCTCATATGCCAGGTTTCAAATCTGCCTCTAAGTTAATGTCCTTTTGGGGGTT
This sequence comes from Talpa europaea, assembly GCF_964194135.1. Lineage (NCBI taxonomy): Eukaryota > Metazoa > Chordata > Mammalia > Eulipotyphla > Talpidae > Talpa > Talpa europaea. The sequence continues at coordinate 114,418,406 of NC_140072.1, read as the reverse complement.
CATTATGACTATTCCTGTCTTCCCTCAAAACAAACCTATTATGCCTGTTCATTTCCCCTCTTCTCTTGACTCCTGGCTGTCAGATTCACACCCCTTCCAGCCCATGTTATTTTGGCCTGTAGCAGCAATATCACACCCAAGGAGGAGGAGCCCAGGCCTGACAGATGTTGCCAGTGAGTACCAAACCAATGTTTTCTTATGGGATCCATCCACTCAAGAAATGGCCCAAAATAACATTACAGATGAAGTTTAAAATGAGCTACTGAAAGAATTATTAATAAATCGCTGATTGAAGCCCATGATTAATAACAGACCAACTTGATTGAAATAGAAGAAGGTACACAGTCAAATCACACCGACAGGTATGCGAGTACCAGTCCCATGATATGGGATGAGTGGGCTCAGGCTGTTGCAACTTGGCAAACTTAAAAGGCGTACAGCAAACAGGCTTGTCATACCTGCAGATCTTGCAGCCGTCGTCACGGCTTCTGTGCCAAGGATCTACTTAGAAATCTTACTGAAATGCATTCATTTCTTAGTAAACGCTCCCCCCCCCCCCAATGATGCACCTTTTTAAAACACAAACAGAAGATACCAAAATGCCTCAAGTACCTTTAATTTTACTAGACGGACATCTGGTAGCAGCTGCTGGATCACTCTTGCGCCTAATGGAAGAAATGGGCATTGTGTATTTCTGATGTTTTTTGTGGATACTAACATCTACATTTAAGTTACCCTTTAGTGTTTAAAATATAGAGATTTAAATGCTCTCAGTTTCACATTCCTGAGAACTCTGACATTTAAAATCCTAAAGTTAACATTTTTTAGTTCAGTTTATAACAAGTAACAAAACAGACACTTGTTCTGTACAACATTGTGTGTGTGTATGTGAGTGTATGTGTGTAATTGTGTGTGTGCGTGTGTGCGTGTATGTTTGGAAGAGTGTATTTGAGTTTATATGCAACATTAATCAGCCCAGAAATCTGAGTCCAAAAATCTAAGGTGTGACATTGACCAGATTTATTTAGTGGCTTTGGGCAAGTGATTTCATTTTCTCTCACTTCAGCCACAAGTTGGAAGTCCTAATACTGAGACATCTTTCAAAGTGCATGCTCAAAATTCAGTCTTCAACCTCTGAAAATATGACATAATCAAATTTCTTCATGTCTCAACAGAACAATAATAGGCAAAACATGAGAGTGTACCAAAAACGCAAAATTATTTTTCTCAGTGTAGTCCGTGAACAAAATCTCTTCAATATTAAATCTTTATGAACTGTGGTATTGATGGGCCCAGAGCCCAAATAAATGGGATAACATCAAAGAGGAAAAATTTATTCAACAGAACCAGATCCAGATCATTGGAAAAGGAAGCCAATGGCATGCGGGTTAGTCCCTGGGGCCCTTTTCACCACTAGGCCCAAGTGCAGCCATCTTCACAGAGCCCTGGGCCTGCCCACATCCAGGGCCTGCAGCCTGAGGGCAGATGAGCGCACCTGACTCTGCTCAGAGCTCCACAGTAATCTGACCACACCTGGGGAACCCACATTACTTAAAACTTGACCTAAAAACTTAGCTATTGATGCCTTTTACTTTAGATTTTGCAAATCAAAATTAGTTTTTTGGCATCCTTTAGAGAAATCATGCCTTTCCAAGGAAGTTTTTCCAAACATGATTAAAATACTACATTCTCGAAACTTGAAAAAAAACAACCCCCAACAACAAACTAATTCTAGCAGAAGATGTGTTCTGTGACCTATGGAATAATTTCAATTTCAATTTCCAGAACTACCTTCCTCTTCCCTTCGGCAATTTATGTAAAGAATAAAACACTGTTTGATCATTACATGTGAGTATTATTGATGAAGAGAAGCCACATTATTTTCTTTCTTTGTGCTGGCTGCTTATTCCAGGGCTCACCCATAATCCAGAGATGGAAGCTTTGTAATCTCTCTTACCAAAAATTACTTCAAGCAGAATTTGGAAAAATCATTAGAGAAATTTTCCCTTACTCAGAAAGCTAAAGAGAAATGAAACTGTAAAGCTAAACTCTTCCAGTCAGGGCAGAGAGCACTCAGGACTAATTTTCAAAGGATCAGTCTGTCTTAGGTATGAGCCATAGGCAACAACAGAATCAGGTATAGAAGCAATGTTGATTCAAAAGAACACCTGCATCCCTATGTTTACTGCAGCACTATTTACAATAGGTAAAACCTAAATGCCCAAAAATGGATGACAAGATCAAGAAGATGTGGCATATATACACAATGGAATATTATTCAGCAATTAAAAAAGATAAACGCATGCCATTCACAGCAATGTGGATGGAACTAGAAGGAATTACACTCAGTGAAATAAGCCAGAAGGAAAAAGAAAAATACCGGATGGTTTCACTTATAGTTGGAATATAGGGGAACCCAATAAGACATCAGTGTAAAAAAAAAATAACAGTACAAAACACAACAAAGCAAAAATGGACAATTACAAATCAGAGACATCCTGCAGGGAAGGAGGCAGGAGAGGGATCAGAGGGACGGAGGGAGGAGCACAGAGTGCTGTGGTGATGGTGCACGGGTGCATTGGTGAAGGAAACTCTGTGGGGACTACACCTGACGGGGAGGGGGGCAGCAAATATTGTTTAAAAATGAACAATGATGTAAAAAAATTAATATAAAATAAAGAAGCTACACCACAATCAAGGCTCCGTCAGTCACATGCACTGAACTTTCAGGTACAAAATAGCATCCTCTAATGTATTCAACCTTGGCTCATAAAAAGGTCCTACAGGAAAGATGAATGCATTATAAACGCCCTTCCCCATTAATTCACTAATAAATACACTAACTCATTTATTCTTTTATTTATTTTCCATATGCAGACTCATTTAATAAGTGCTAAACCAGATGCAGAGATGAACACAAAATAGTTTTCGTCTTTAATACATGGACTGCTAGATCAAACATCACAATAATCAATACAGTATGAAAAGGGGAGTACAAAAAGAAAGGTCCAGAGTGATAAAGTAGGAGACAAGAGGATTACTTCATGCAACTTACAGGAAAGACGATGATATTTCGGCCTAGTCCAAAAGACTGAGTTAAGATGAAAGCAAACCGATGCAGATGGGATGTGATGCTGAAGAGTGGGAAACGTGGGCATGAGAGACTGTGTGTGCTATGTGATGTGAATGATCATATCCTCCATTGTGGCCATAACGTGACACATTAGGGTCTGGGGAGAGATGAGGCTGCAGAAGTGGATAAAGTTCACAACCTGACAGGATTTCCACGTCATTCTAATTGGTGTCCACTTGGTAATGAAGATAATAGTGAACCCAAGAAATATTTTTAGCAAAGTAGTGGCACGATTTGCTATATAATCTTTTAAGTTTTTAATTTTTTGATTTTTAAAATTTTACTTATTGTTATATAATTGCATAATACATGAGTGAAATATATTTAAAAATTTTGAATCTTTTTTAACTTAGTATTTTTATATTTTCAAAAATCAAAACAATCAAAACGGTATACAATGAATTCTCTTGTTTATATCCCAGAGTCATCTTTGATTCTTTTCTTAACCTTAACTCCTCCCCAATTGGCATGAGATTTTGTTGATTCTGTTGCCTCATTATTTATCCAGTCTCTCATATATTATTTTTCAAGGTCTTTTAGCATTTTTTGCCTAGATTCCTGCAATTTCTTATTTCACCAATCCTTTTGCATTGAAATAAAAATATTCCTTTATATATTATAAAATACTGAGTAAACATTTTATATATTAATATGGAAATATCTCCATGATATGTGAAGTAAAAAAAAGTTAGGTGCAAAACTGGACATAGATGTTAAGTTTAATCAATAAAGAAACTAATAAAGTGACTATTTGACAATGATTTTGAGTTTTCAACATGTGGCATTTGAGTATCCAGGTGGACGTTTTCAGTATGGAACTCAGGAGACAGGTGAGAGATGGAGAGTTTGGAATCTTTAAAATGTAGTTAATGAATTAAGCCTTGTATGTGGACAAAATTATCTAGCAATAATATGCAACAAGAAAAAAAACACAGAATTTCCTATATTTAAGAGGCAGTGAAGAAAGAGGAATGAACTGTGTATATAACTAGAGATAAGAATAGGTTTTTTCCAATGCTGTCTTATGGAGGTGTTTCCACACAAAGGCAAATGTACTTGAATGCAAGCACATGCACACATGCACACGACACACACATGCAAATGCACCCTGTGGTCATAAATTTTGGATATCCATGATACACATTACCATGTTAAAGCTTAGCAACATCTTAGCATTGTTTTAGAAAACATGGGCTGTTTGGATAAGGACTGGAAAGTACCACCTTTAAATATGGAAAACATGCCTTCATCCTGAATTCCATCCTTTGAAGACTCTGCTTTAGTTCTCCCCTAACTGTTCCCTTTCTCATAGGATGAAAAGTACATGGACTCTAGAGTATATATCTACTAGGAATCTATCCTCCATGCCCTACATCTGGACTATGCTCTGGGTATCTGCAGTACCAGAATTTTCTGCCCTAATGGCCCTAAATCTGCACCCAAGTCTTGTGTGGCACCTTACTGGTCTATTGTCCTGAGGGCAGAGTGTACCCACTCCAAGATATACATATCAGAAAGCCAACTTGTGGTCAAGAAGTCACTGTTTAAGGGGAGTGTGGAAGAAGCTTAAAAGGGTGAACTGAGGTATCCACACTGATATGCAGAATCCTCATGTGTGGGTGGGGCTGGAAGTGAGAGGAGAAAGCTGATGAAGCAACTGCCAAAGGCTAGAGTGAGCGCTCTTCACCCCACCATATCACCCAAGATTCTGGGAATTCTAAATTCAAACTAGCTTTCTCAAGTCATTGTGAATATAGATTTATCAAGTTAGACGAGAGCATACATGTAATTTAGCAGTGTGTTGGCTTGATTTATAACTTGTAAATATTTAGACATCTGGCATATGGGCCTCCATATGTAATCTTGAGCTGGTCCCACAAAATTTATGAGCTGGTCTGGGAAGGCATTACAAGAAAATTGAACAATTGACAGCCAATGGAGAAGGGTGGAGTAACACTTATAAGAAACATTTTAAAACACATTTGAGGAAAAATTGATTAGTCAGTCAGTAGCATATGTTCCTATTTCTAGACCCAGAGGACAGCATTAGCTCCCTTAATCCTTATATCCTTTAAGTTTACAAACGAGTAAATCAAGATTCAGAGAAACCAGTAATGTGCTCAAGTTTGAATTTTGCTCAGGTCTCTCAGCTGCCAAACCAGTGTTATTTTAACCATATTCTGCTGCCTCAAAACTTGAGAAAGCCACAAACCTTTTTTCTTTCACAAAATGAAAGGAATCATCCCACTAACACAGATGTATTTCTTCAACTCATGATACATTTGAAATTCATGATACAGTCTTAAAAAGTAATTTTTTCATGTTGTCTTTATGCATCATCTACTCAGATACAACCAGCTTAGAAATATGCAACTATGCTGACGTCCCTTTTTAGATACAATTCTCTCAGGAGAAAACATACAGATCAATGTACCATGAAGATCACTGTCTAACATGGATGTTATGGGGCAATATTTAGTAACTTATTATTATAATCACTCAATTTAGTCAAAGGAATATTATATAAGAAAAATTGGCATGGTATAAAAATCAGTTTTTAGGAGCTAAATATTTAACGCTGATATTCACTTGTCCTCTTAAAATGCCAGTGAAGACTCTTCACTGTCTCTGAAACATTAGAAAAATGAGCCCCACTATCAATTGAATGTGCCTCATGAGCAGACAGACCTCCTAACTGCCACTGATAATTTACAACCACAGAAGCAGAAGCCCAGTCAACAAGTGTTGAATTTGCCTGGGGCCCAGAAGCCGTTGGGAAGGATCTTGAACTCTGATCATAATTTGTTTCAGGGTTAGATTGATGAGTGTGAAGCAATGCCCCTTCCCTTCCAAGGAAGAAAAACAGGACCCTGGAAGTAAACAGAACACCACTTGACTTCTACACTTGCTGCTGAATAGTCCAGAATTGGGTATGGCCACCATTGACCCAATGCTCCTCACCACAGGGCTCCCAAGTGCTCCACTTGACAAAGGAAAGAACTGTGCCACTGGGACCCAAGCCAGTACTGAGGGAACTCTCCATGAAAGAACTGGCCTCAGACAGCATAAAGGCCACCAGTCCCGAGGACAGAGGCCATCGTGACACAATGAGCCAGAAGCAGCAAAGCGACCAAGTGAAAGATATGAGACTACAGTCATTGCCTCTGGCAGTGGAGTGTCAATCATTGGTTCCCCCACCTGGGACTCTAAGGACAAGAGACTTGCTTAACACTAACAAGATGGCATAGGAGACCCTTGACTTACACAGACTACTACTACTAAGGCTTCTCAAAGATATTTAGGGAGAAGAAATTGTGGAAAAGTCTAGATCTATCTATCTATATTCCATAGGTGATCACAGAGCACCATGATGTGATCATTTACTGCAAATGGAATCATATATCCACCAACCGGAGCCACTAGGAAGACATACATTACATAATAGGCATGCTTGCATATTACATAATCTGTATAATATTACAGTTCATTTTTGCCATCTGATTCCTTATTACTCAAATGGAAATTATATTTTGTTATTTGTCCTTTATTTAATTTTAATACCTTTATTTAAGGTAATTATATACTGGATGTATACTTACAAGACATCCATTCAACATATTATTCAACGATTTCCATATGTCAGGGAGAATACCAGTACATGAAGCAAGTAGGTATGATTCCTGGTCTCATGACCCTATAGTCAAGATCCACTCCGAATGCAGTTACCATTCAGAATCTTTCATCAAAATCCCCAGTTAAGCATGCTAAATTCTGCTGTTCATTTTATGTAGGAAAGAGGGAATGTTTCACTATCACAAAGCACACCATCCCAAATGTTAATAATAGGTCCAGCTTTGTAAGCCTGTGTGGGTCACCCAGGGTCCACACTTAGAAGACCTCATGATTCATTTAGTGTTTTGCTGTCACTGTCTTAAAAATATATAATAATTTTTGAACAAGGAAATCCCACATTTTCATTCTGAACTATAGCCTGCAAATTATGTAGCTAGATTTGGGTAAGAATAATTTTGGGTTCTGTGTATGGATAGTATGATACTCCTATAAAGGGTAAAAGGTTCATAAGTTGGGTGCCAGATTTAGCAAATAAACATAAAGACACTGAGCTTTTAGTATAAGTCTCAACTATTTCATGGGACATACACCTAAGAATTATATGTTGTCTACATAAAAAGTGAATTTAATGAATTTAGAAAAGCTAAATAAGAAACCAGGAAAAAGACTAATTATAATAAAGTAAAAATCAAAATCAACAAGCAACTATAAACCAGAGACACACTACGAGGCGGAGGGAGGGAGTAGGATCAAAACAAGGGGGGTGGGAATTGTATGGGGACTATAACCAAGATAAAAATGCATACATTGTGCAAAAATGAAAAATGATGTAAAAAACATATAAAATGAAAAAAAAGTAAATTTAACTAGGCGTCCTGTAATTTTTCTGGCAAGTCTTCTCACGGGGTAAAGGTGGTTGCAAGCATATTTTCCCAGAATAATTACTCTTTCATTCTCCAAAGTGTCTTAGTACAATAAGCTTGAGAAGAATATAATGTATGTGACAACTCTGGCTCTTGCTGAAGGCTGAGTTTCCTATGTTCTTAGATTTTAGAGAGAAAGAGAGACAAAAGAAAGGCTCACAGGACAAAAGAGGCTGGCAGTTAACTGTGAGCTGCACCAAAGGACAGTGTAAGAATTAAACAGACTTAACGAAACTTAACCGTTTGGAAATTTTTCCCCCCCAATGTGTGATCAGACCAAAAAAAGAGGCTAGTTCATATGTCATGCTTAATTGCTCACAAATAAAGCTTACAAAATCTTTGAATGAACAAATTCAATAAATGGAGTTTGTTGAACAAATGGAATTTGTTGAACAAATTCAACACTTTAAGTATGAAAGTCACTGAAACATCTCAAACCAGCTGAATAGTGAAGAGGTTGTCAAAAATCTTAATTCTCAAATTTTTAACTTCACTGTTTTAGGATAATTCATGTGTTTCACTCTCAGTTTGTCCTTTAGATAGTGAAACACATGCTTACCTCAGTGATACGGCAGTTTTGGTTTCAGCCCACTACTATAAAGCTAATATTGCAGTAAAGAAAGCCACATGAATTTTTTGGGTTTCCCAGTGTATATAAAAGTTATGTTTCCACCATAATGAAGTATATTAAATGGGCAACAGCATTATGTTTAAAAAACAATGTACATACCTTAATTAAAAAAACTTTATTGCTTAAAAAAAGTAACAATTTTCTGAGTCTTCAGCAAGTTGTCATCTTTTTGCTGGTATAAAAAACACATTATCTGTAAAGCCCAATAAAGCAAAGTGCATTAAAACAAGGTGTGCTGTATAGCCCAATGCTGGTTGCTAATAAATATAAATCAAAAAGCCACTAATTTAGTCCCTCATATTCTGACTTCTGTCACCATCAATTTCCTAAAGTTGTTCTCTTAAAACCCCTACATTTCTTTTAATTGCCAAACTCAGCAGTAATTCTTCAGTTGTAGCGTTCTCTCTCTTCCTTTAGCTTCTATGATACTCGCTCTTTTAGTTAAATGTATTCATTTATTCTGTTGGGAATGAATGCATAATTTTAATGCGTTTGAACATTAATAGACATTAAAGTTCTGGAGGGAAAAGAAAACTATATTATAGCATAGATTATTTAAATGTTATAAAGTTATTTATCATTTCCATATTCTAAGTTCAAAGGAATGCCCATTCCAAAAAAGAAAAATACGTAGGAAGATAACATAGTTGCAAAATTATACCACATATAAGCAAAAATTTAGTGGTTTTATTAATAGACAGTATAGAGAAAACTGACATTGAAAAAACGTGGATCTCATATACAAAGGTGAATTTAAAGAGTTTAAAAGTAACAGTCAAGGGCTTTCCCAGTGGCGCAGTGGTTGAGGGCTGGGTTGCGAAGCTGCCTGCAGCCTCTGCAGCGCTGGTTCGATCCCCAGCCATCAGGTGAGGGTCCCACATGGCGCGCAGGCCTCTCTTGCCGCCAGCTGCTCCCCTCAGCAGTGTACTTCGTCAGTCTGCCTGTTCTGCTCTCCCCTCTGGCTCTGGTGAATTCTCTCAACCTCCCACACTTCTGACTATACCCAGTGCTTGTATAAATAAATAAATAAATCTTAAAGAAAAAAAAAAAGCAACAGTCAATACTGAGCAGTCAGTTAAACCTGGTATCAACCAATGAGAATAAACAGTTGAGCACACAGAACAGTTGACAGCCAGTGCATTTACTGGCCTGCACGGGCTGAGCCTTAGCCCTAGCTAGTAGGTAAATATGAAAGAAAAGTCTTTAAAAAAAAAAAAAGGAAAGAAAGAAGAGATTGAAAAAGTAATAAACTAACAGACTATAACATAATTACTTTTTAGCCATTTTCTACTCTATTCAAAAGAGACTAGTCTCTGTTCTTCCAATGGCTATAGCTATCATATTATTTGCTCTTTCCATGACATCTACCATTCTACCTCAGTCTTGCCTTCTCAGTGTCCATTCAGAAGGGAATGGCATTCAGGAGAAAATTTCTGTCCAATGGAGAAGCCTATGATCTTTCAACTTGGTGGGGGCAGTGAGTCTCTTATTTTGTATTTTTCACATTCTAACTTGCATCAAAGTTATTTGTTTACTTGTCTTCTCTCTTTTACAAAGTGAAAGAAAGGATGCCAAAATATGAGCCAGATCTTTTTGCGTCCAACATTTTTAAATAAAATATTTGTCTTCTATAATACTCAGTCTACTAACTGTGTCAAATACAGATTTTTTCAAATCCACTGGGCTTATTCAAATGCAAAGGACTTCAGGATGTGAGGGCGATCTGGCTGCGACATCTGTCACCCCATTGATCGCCAGGGTTGATTCGGCTGATCTGGCTGGCTAGGCGGGTGTCCCCTTCCTCCCTCACCGCTCCATGTGCGTCCCTCCCGAAGCTGCGCGCTCGGTCGAAGAGGACGGCCTTCCCCGAATAGAGACGGACCGGTCTTCGGTCGAGGGTATATGAGTAGCTGCGCTCCCCTGCTAGAACCTCCAAACAAGCTCTCAAATGCAAAGGACTTCAAACCTTATAGAGTGTCTTTATAGGATTAGAAAATAAATTGGTTCAGAACAATTTGAATCTCTTTGACTATGTTAGTCTTTGAGAGAGGTACTAACATATTCTAATAAATGATGCTTGTTTGTTTGTTTCTTGAGAACCAAGTACTTCTTAAAAATTGAATGGTAATAGGAAGAATTCTTTCAAGCTGGAAATACAGGAAGTCATTACCTACCCTGGTAGATCACAGCTAACAAAACACATTGAAATTGCTTCAGCAAATATCAAATCCCTCCTCTATGGAAGATCCAATATTATGTGCTACACTTCATAAAATACTTTGGATTGCTAGAAAATAGAATCCCTTCCTCAATTTTTGTGTGCTAATGGTGTTGAAAACAAAGAGGGTGATTCATGTAGAGTAATCCATATTAAAATTTAAAATGCATTAAAATTAAATAAAGGGCATACTTCAAAAGCACATATAATTTACATTTGGGTAATAAGAGAATAGATACTTCCTTTTCAGAATTTTCCCTTGGTATTCTATGAGCAATGTCAACTCTTGATGCCTTCAGCTTGTAAATGTAGTACAGTCATAGAAACAGAATTTTAAAATCCATTTGCCTGGCCTCTTTCTTTCCAAAAAAAAAACCTGTCTCTATTGTATGCCTCTTTATCTATTTCCTGATAGCTTCTCCCATTTAATTTTACTGGTACTGATAGAAGTTGGGGGTGTGTGTGTATGTGTGTGTGTGTGTATCTGAACTAGGAAATGTAGAGTGAAGCAGTGTGGTAGCTCTCGAGCTACTACACTCTCATATTACACACACACACACACACACACAGGAGGACTGCACTAAGATACAGAACATTGCATAAACTCAACGAGATCTAAACTAGTTTCATGGAAGTGTGTGTGACAACACTGGAAATCTAGAACTCCTCACAGGCTAATATGTTCGCACAGTTCTAAGTCTTGGCTTTGTATTTTTGCAGTCCTTATGAACCACACCTTTCAACTACAACCCTGATTCATGTGGATTCTTCACAGTAATTACTCTAGCTCTGTGAAAATCAAGGTTCTGGACAATTCTTCAGGGAATGGAGGTGGGTGGCGTAACATACTCTTCGGTTCCCAGATTTGTCTAGTAGCTTGGAATCATCGGCATGTACCCAGTTCACTTGGAGAAGACACTAGCAGTAAGGCAGCCTTTTCCAAGTCCTCCTCATGTCGGAACTGCCTCCTTTTCCATTGCCCTGAGAGAACTCGCAAACATCTATCCTGAGAGACCTGTGTGCTAGTGCCAGATCCACCCTAGCTAGCACCTTTGTGCAAACATGTAAAAAGCACCATGTAGTCTTACCTGATGGTGCATAGTCCAGTAAGCACATTACCAGCTGGAATTTACTCCTCAATCACATACCCCACTGGTGCCCTTATGTGGGGCACAGCATATATGTATAATAGCTCCAATTTACACTATTTATTTGCTCACTTCAAATATTATGAACAAAAGAGCAACTATCGGGTTTTCAAAGCTTAATATTTTCAATTTTCAGTGCTACCTTGATAACATTCCGGTAAGTGAGATTTGCTGATAAAAAAGCCACTGATTACGCCACTGGCTTCCCAGTTTGCCATATCCTGTCTGCTTCAGACACGTCATTACTGAGGTTATAAGCAGATGTATCAAAGATAAAGCCTAACTTTAAGATGGTCTTGCAGAGGTTTATCTGTATGACATTTCACAAAGTTTTCTAGAGTATCGAATTATTTTAAGGCTCTCTTGGATGACTTCATGCTACAATCTTTATCTGTTGAATCATCAAGTCATTAAATAACCTCGCAAAGGTAATGTTAATGTACTCTAAGGAATTTCTCCTGAGGTCCATGGAAAGAAGAAGAAGAAAAAAAAGCAACTTAACTAAGCACCACGCTGGAAGTACATTCCTTTTCAGCTGAACCACCTACATAGCCTGTTCTTCCCTTTTCTGAGGAGGGGAAGCTTTGAAGGCACAAAACACAAGAGAGAGAAGGAACCCAGTGTAGCTGATTGTTGATGAGAGACGGTTAAAGTGCAGCAGAGAAAAGGAAGTGGATAAGTAATGGAGAGGGACACTCCCTGGCCCCATGCCTGGAACAGGACAGGTGCTCAGTGAATATTTGCTGAATGATTAATTTGGGGGTCTGAAGCCCAACGACTTTGGGACACATATCACCATCTAAGGACTCGGTTCTTTCAGAGGTGGAAAATCACTTCAAAGTTTTAATTCCAATTTGGTCGATAGCTTTATATACTCAGAAGCTGGCAGTATTTTACAAATTCCCAAATGGGTTGTATTTTTCTCTATATTGGACACAATGGGAATGCCTATGATCACATGTGCATCACTGCAGAAGCATATCCTGACAAGCTTTTTGAAAAATTAATAGCAATTTAACTTACAAAGAATGTTGCTATTATTAAGGACATGTTGGTTCCAATGGATTAGGGCAGCTCATCACATTTTATAAACTGCCAACATGTAGTGACATTTTCCTCTTTAGGATGAGTTTCATCAAATTGAAGTTTCTGGTTTATAATTCAATCCATTTCACTGACTCACTGGGTGGAGTAAAATGACAAAGTCCTTTGGTCCTTCACTCTGACTTTTTCGTATTACCAGGTGATTATACATTTATTTTCTTACCACACAAGGTGCTATGTAAAACCATGGTCAATAATTACCACTCTGCAACTGACTTTTATATATTCTAGAACTGCCCTCACCTAAGCATGTCAGATCAGAAGAAGCACATAAAACATGACTGTCATTAAACTGGAGGGTTGTAAGGACTGGGAGGGAGGAGATATCTTGGTCATGCCAATTAGAATCCTGTCGCAAAGGAGACTCCAGCAACTCTTCACCCCAGGTACATTACGTACCAGCTTCAATAACTGCCTGTTCTAAAGGGATGCAAAACACCAGCCAGAAAGGGTATAACAAAGCGTACATTGTACACACACGGATATAGGCATAAAAATATAAAAAAACCAAATGCTCTCACTGTTGAAAGATATTAACTCATTTGTGCTGGCAACTATCTGAACTGGTTAATAAGTTTAGACTCCAGTCTTCTCTCTCCTAGACCTCTACTTTTTTTTTTTTTTAAATTTTCTAGAGGCATGTCTTATTTATTTATCCATTTGTTTGTTTGTTTGTTTGGTTTATACATGCACTGGGTACAGTCAGAAGCCGGGAGGGTGAGAGAATTCACCAGAGCCAGAGCAGGGAGCAGAACAGGCAGAAGGACCGAAGTACACTACTGAGGGGAGCAGCGGGCGGCAGGAGAGGTCTGCGCACCATGTGGGACCCTCCTCCGGTGGCCGGGGAGCAGCCGGGGATCGAACCGGCGTCGCAGAGGCCGCAGGCAGCTTCGCAACCCAGCGCTCAACCGCTGTGCCACCTGGGAGGCCCTAGACCTCTACTTTTTTTTTGGAGTTAGTTTTCTCTTTTATTTTAAACCAACTGGATCCACACAGTTGTTAAGGAATTAAGGACCTTTCAGAGAGCACTGGGTTTGTGTAACAATTGGGAATTCTAGAAAGAAGTACATGATTTAACTGAATTATAAACTCTCTGTAGAACTTTTTGATTTTCATGCATGTTCTTTTCTGGTTAAGCTCGTTTGAAACATGACTAGTTTGAATTTGAATATATTATTGACTTAATGTTTAGACGTATGCACAAACCAAGGATAGCCACTGTGGAGGCATCTGAAGCAATAAAAGACAATGGCAGCAGAGTGATTGGAAATGAAGGCCTGGAAAGAGTCCTGTGTATTTCCCCTTGAAAAGTGTTTCTGGGTTTTTATGTCTGAATTCTAGGTACGTGCAATTACCAAAGAAAATTACAAGTGCCAATTCTGAAAGTAGATTGGAAATTAACCATCTTCCATTAACTGCATAACCCCTTCCTCCCCCCACATCACCCCCCCATGTAAAAAATGGATGATGTTGCTAGGCAATGCTAAAGTTCATTAACCTGGGCGACCACAAATGAGAAAGAGGCGTGGACATCTCTCTTTTGCAGTTACCCTGAGAGTGGGAGAGCAGGAGGAATGGAATTTTGACTATGACATCCTCCTACCTTTGTTGTTTTATTTTTTTTAAGATTTATTTATTTATGCATGCAAGAACGGGGGTAAAGGCCAGAGGTGTGGTGGGGTGAGAGGATTCACCAGAGACAGAGTGGGGAACAGAACAGACAGATTGACTGAGATACACTGCTAAGGGGAGCAGCGGGCCAGTCAGGCAGTCAGGAGAGGTCTGCTGCACCGTGTGGGTAGCTCCCTGGCTGGGGATTGAACTAGTGCTGCAGTGGCTGCAGATAGCTTCATAGTTTGCGTCTTAACCCCTCGCGCCACCAGGGAGGCCATACCTTTGTTATTTTAACTTAAGCTTTTTGAGGACCTCCATTTTCAAAAGCAATAAAATATTATTTTATTATATGGCAGGCCTGTAGTATTCATGTTTCATTTTGGTTTTGCTTAAGCCTAAAGAAATTTCCTTCAAATTTTTATTTTATTTTTATTATTTTTAAAATTTGATTTATCTAATTGGGGTAACGTTGGTTTACAATTTTGTTTGGGTTTTATATCTATAGAATCTCTAATGTCAGGTGTTGTTACCATGCTGCACTCACCACCTACAGTCCATTCCCATAGGCCACTTTGTTCTCACCACCACCAACTCCCCCAACCCCCACTCCCCCTCTGGTAGCCTCAGTTCTACAGTCAGCTTTCTACGTGTACTCCCGTATTCATTGCAGCACTATTAAAATCGCCAAGCCATGGAAACAACCCAAGAGCCCAAATAGAGACAACTGTATCAGGAAGTTGCGGTATATAGACATGATGGAATACTACTCAGCTATAAACTCTTGTCATTTGCGGCAAGATGGATGAAGCTGGAGGGGATTATGCTAAGCAAAATAAGTAGAAAAGAAAGACAAATACTGAATGGTGTCACTTACATGTAGAATACAGAGAAACCAAACAAAGGGTCAGATAAAGCCAAACGAACAACAAAGCATTCAAAACTGTACAAGCCAATAATAGCTCTGTGGAGATTCTAAGTAGGAATGCAGTCCTTTTGGCCATTAATGCACAGCAGCATTTCTTAAGCTTTTTCATTCAGAGTACTAGTTTTAAAAGATTTTAATGTATCAACCATGACATCAAGTTTTTCAAACCACGTTAAGTTTGGAAGCTTTTCTTTTTAGATAACTTTTTTCAATTTCTGATGGACAATCCCACAACTGGGGCTCATGAAAGAATGATAAAGAACTTTCTTCTTTGTTGAATCCATGGTAATCTAAACTTCTTTGACAATAAAACTTTTGGGAGGAAATATCTATAGTTATCTAGTAAAACTAATGTCATCTAGTAAAACTAATGTCAACAAAATGTATTTTTAGAAAATACTTTCAAATATGATTTAAAGAACAACAGGAGTGGGGCAACTATAATATCTGTACATAAAAAGAAAAAATTCATATAGAAACCATAGTTTTAAAAGTACTTCAACACTTCATGTTAAAAAAATGTATTCCAAGTCACTAGAAGAGTGATTTAATGAATGTTAAATCAATAATACCCCAATTTCATTGCAAGTAAGCAGTATTATGGGTATAGCTTTAAATGAATCAATATATTAATGTATCTTCATATACCTTATTTTTTATTAGGGGCCCATTTAGTTATCATGGAATAAAATAATAATTTTCTTCTTGTTTGTTTTTAACATCATTTGGATTTTAACCATATTGAATACAAACTGAACTTACAAATTAGGAATCTACAATGCTGAATTTCATTTGTGAAACTGTGAATCATATACAGGCTCTTTTTTTCCCACTAACGTTCATTCTGTGACCTGTTAAAATAGCTGAGATGGAAAATTGTTGGTTTTCTTCCATAATTTCCTGACCAAAATGTGGATGTTCCATAAGCATATTTTCCTATATTTTAAACTTAAAAATTTTCATAGGTTCTCCACCCTAGAATCATGCTTAATTTAAAACAAGCATGCTTGATTAAATCATCCACAGCTCTTACAAGAAGAACTAAGGGTCTAAGCACCTGAAACACAGCCCCCTGGTTGCCAGAACAAAATGTTGGATAGGATCACCTTTACGCCAATCAGGGAAACTTGCTATCATTCTGACAGGTCAGGGAAGACCTCTGCTTTCTTTGTCCCTGCCGTGGGTTCGTGCCTCTTGCCTTGGCTCCTTGGATCTGCTTTACTCCTCCCAGACCCATGCTGTGTTCCCATCTCCATTCCCAGCGCTCTTCACGAGTCCTTCTACACATCACTCCCACATTAACCTCCAGGCCAGAACTCACCTCTCATTCAACTCCTTACAACTACATTGTGGGGAGTAAAACTTTTCCTAAATCAGGTCCTTTAGAGTCACAAGTAAAGCAATAAATTAGTAGTATTAACAGGAGTGCATGTTAAAGGAGCACCCATTTTAAAACATCACAGAAAAAGCTAAAAAGAAGAGGCTAGAGCCTAAGGGGGTGGGGGTACCTATTCTTATCTGCCCATTCATTTAATTTTCCTGAGAAACACTGACCTATATTTTAATTTGTCTTTCCTTAACAACCACCTCTTATTTGAAATTTGCCTATCATAACACATTTTGCCTAGAGGTTTTGGTAAAAAAAAAAAAAAAAAATTCCACAGAGTAGAACTCAATTTAATGTCTCACTTCTTATTTCCCCTTCTTATTTTGCCCTGGCCAACAGATTCATATGCTTTGCCTTGACTATTGGTTTCCAAAGGTTGGCCTAGGGAACATTGGGAATGGGAATTGGGACTCTTTCAGAGAGTCCATGATGTCAAATCTATTTTCATGATAATATTAAGATGATCATTGTTAACTGCTTGTTTTCAGTCATATTCTCTCACAAGTGCACATGTTTGGAAATACACTACAGGTTTTTATCAGCAGAAATCTCTGATGGCAAGGAACCGTTGTCCAGATTCAATTAATGGAAAATGTTTGACAATATGCTGCATAATTCCAAATATACAAGCATTTCATTGTTACCACAACCCTATGAGACAGATGCTACGTCAGTTTTGCCAGTGAACAATGGGCGGTTAATTTATACATCTGTGAGCGCACAGCATCATTCTCCACATAGCCAGAATTTAAACCTGCTTATCACATATGGGTTTACCTCTACAACTCTACGGTAGCATCTGTCTGAATAACTGCATTATTTTTCTTTTTAAGAAAGGGTTAGCAGCTTTATAAACAACTTTCTCTTCACTTATTTTTTCCCTCTGACTGGTATGATAATGAGTGTGAGTTTGTCAAGGTAGAGGATGTATGACTCAGATTATCAGTAGATGCAGTCGTTTTCTATTAACTTGTATATGAGTCATTGATTAGAATACTATCTTCTTTTGATCAGAGAAATTTTTCTTAACCAAGAAGCAGAATTTAAAGACTTGAGTGCTCTCAAAATTTGAGATCTACTCTGTAATGCTGATTATCTGGCATGATATTCACAAGTGGGGGAGATCTCTGAATAAGGTTTGTTTTACGTGGTCTTTGACATTTTAAGAAATACTGGCAGGACTGTCATTTTTTTATTACACTTGTAAATGCAACTGAACAATGGGACAACCAACAAATAAATAAAAGTTTCAAAAGTGCTGCCTGAGCATCTCACTAAGATCAAAGAGTTCAGTGGTTTTTGCTGGACTTGGGTTTTATAATATCAGAATGTCTCTGTCTCATTGATCATTCATCTGGACCTGCCAGTAAACCAATATGGGTCAGATGCGTCTTAGACAAAACAAAAAGGAAGGAAGAAAGGAGGTAGGTAGGGCAGGAGGGAAGGAGGGAGGGAGGGAGAGAACTGTTTTAAAACAGTTCCTGATAACATGGCACCAACCAATTGATAAGATCCATTCGACCTTCTCAGTTGCTCGGCTGCCATAGGCTTTACAGATATGTATACTTGTTTGCTAATTAGTCCTTTAATTCATTTTTTCTGCATGGGTAATTATTTTCTTATGAGGATGGCAATAGTGGCATCTGTTCCTCGACCACTGCTTCTGTTAACAATAAAATCTGTTGCATTAATATTTCTCAACAAACATTATAGAAGTCTTAAATTCTATGTCATGGTTTCCTTTAATAAGAGACATATTTAAAAGACTTTCTATCATATTAGATAGGGCTACTTTGAAAATCTCTTTTCTAAAGATGTGCACTACCACGTTCAACTAACTCTGACTCCACTTGTATAACTCACTGTAGGGCCTTCATAGGAAAGTTCACTGGGGCCCATTGTTTGGGATATTATTGACTTAACATTCATTAAGAGATTCATAAAAACTTACTTCCTGCATATTCGGGGCATAGTGTTTAAGCTGTAAATATGGCAATATGGGTGTAAATATTGGCTTAAAACTCTTCTTTGGGTCATTTATTTCCTTTATCTTATTGTCTCTATATCACCACTCTCTGTTTAGCCTGGCCGTTTCCCAGACTCCAAATGTGCTTTCTGAATTCCCAGTGGCAGTTTTGTTGGGATTCTTCCCGAAAGAGTCAGGGGCCACAGAACTAGGATAATTTTTGTTCTCACTCTGTTCCAGACGCTCCATAGTGGCTGAACACGAAGACGGCTCTCCACTGGGCTGACCTTTGATTCTTGGCAAAGGGTAGCGATTTTACTGAGGGAATTCACTCTGGTTGATGAGTCTCCAGGGTTTGTCGAGATCTCTGTGGAAACAAACACTCAGAGGGTCTTTGTGGAACAGGCCAGAAATAATTGAGTAAGCTAGGAGACCTCTATCTGTCCATTCAGCTCTGCAAAAAATGTCAGGTTACACTTTTTTTCAAGGAGTCCCCAATTGATTCTCTTGTATAAATAATGGCTATTTCCTGGCACTTTCCCTTTTACTGAGAAAAATACAAAAGAAAAGTCAACTGAATCAAGATATAAATTCATTTTTACAGCTGAATAAGCTTTGTCCTTGGTTGTTTTAAAAATGAAATAAATGGGAAAATATTTGTTAGAGAATAATAAACACACCCAGGTATTTGCTGCTATTCTCAGGCCGGGGCAAGATTGAAGTGGCTCGGGAAGACCACCTGTGTTTCTTGGTGCGAGCCCAGAAGAACTCCAGAATTTGTATAGTTGGTTTCAATCCAGCGACCTGGCTACATTCTTGGATCTCTTACTCAACATGAGGCATCAAGATCACTGGGAACTTGAACAAAAACATCAACAACCGCAAGAGCAGTTAGCCTATGGTTTGACCCCCCAGCCTGCACACCCTCACATCAATCTATTTCTAATCTTCGGGGAAATTAGTTCAGCCTTCAAGGCAGGAGAAGGGGCAACCTGAGGGTACAGCTGCTAAGTCTCCCATAGGAGATGAACAATCTACAATCACCCCAAATCACACATTAGATGGCTGCTTTTTAACCCGTTTTCTCAGCCAAGTGGATGCATCCATACTCTGAAAGCATCAAAAATAAAGCCATACACTCTGCCGCATTCATTCAATGATGGAATCCAATAAAAGTAGCATAACTCAAAATCATTTCAGAAGCAATTAATAAATTTCTATTCAGAAGCAGCTTCTCTAGGAAGCTTGCTCTTCAGCCCCATAATCTAAAACACATCCTGAAAACAGTAGCCGAGAAGAAAGACAAAAGATAACAGATCTTATTTTCCACTTGTCCTTTAGATAAACTTCAAAATAATCTGGCTGCTTTCTGAAGCAGTTGTTTTGGATGTTTTCAGTCAATTACCCAAAGGTCTATTAATTTTAATTACCTTTATCTAGAGAAGATGGTAAAATGACCATATCAACTTGAATAGGAAGAGTGGAGCACAGAAAAGTCACTGCTGCAACTGAGACAGCCAGCCTCAGTCCCAGGACCTCACCTTTCAGTCCCCATCTCTGTGACGTTGGCTAGATAATTGAATCCCTACCAACCTCAGAGTTCTCACATGAAAATGAAAACACAGGATACCATTCTGGTTTCCAACAGTGTTTCATGGATACACTGAGGTAATAGGTATTATGTAAAGGAAGAATTTTACTTTTATTTATGTTTCAGATATGTATAAAGCAGAGTCAAATGGAGTTTTACAACAGGATTGCTCACATAATTTAATACACTAATTACTATCATAAAATGAGAAGTTAGAATATGTAGCAATATCTAAACTTATTTGACCACAGGATTCTTGTTCATAGAGCATCATGCGAATAGTTGCTCACAGCTCTAAAATTCCACTTTTCAATCTGAAGTAGCTAATTGCAAATTGGCATATGTACAAAGGTCATCATCACAGCAATTATTAATCATCGTTGAATGATATACTTCACAGGTGGATGTGTGGGAACAGGGAACGGAGCAGGTATGTATAAAATCCTACCTCAGTGGGAGGGTTTTTCCTATTTTCCACCTATTTTCCTCTACCTTGGGGGCATGATCTCCCATGCACACATGGCCTTGGTAGAGAGATAAGGCCCCAGACTCATCATAATGTAAACTGGCATTACTCATTACAGGTATAAATTTAAAGTATAGTATACATAAATATAAACTATAAGACTTTTTCCTTGTGGACATTTATTAATCTACTTCCCCTTAGTGATAAAATCCAGGTGTGGCTGTGCTGAAATTTACTTAATGCATGGTTACCATGAAAATGCGCTCTCAAATCTCCCACTATGTGGAATATAATTGGTGGCTTCAGCTGCTGTTCTTGAATCACCACTGAATTTGAGCAAAGGTCACATTTCCTATGAACATTCCCAAGAGACACAGGACTTCTTTGATAGGAAACTTTGGTTTGAGGACTCTCTATCAACTTTGCCCAGTGCTCATCTGCGTAACGCTCTTCCACCAAAACTTCCTACCTTCCCTCTCTTTCACAAGGTGAGATGTGCATAGTGGTCTGATGACTAGCCCTTCCCAAGTTCCCCCATGGTTTTTGCCCTAAATTTTATCCAGGCTTCTGTTTGTTGGATGATCTAAACTTACATGAACCATCTCCTATTTGGGAGCATTAGCTTATTTCAAATTTCTATGCTTGTTGTTGTTTTTTTTTTTAATAAATAGCACAGCAATAAAATTTCTAGTATATAACCTTAGAAGTATAATTGCTGAATGCTGATATAGTTTTAGGACTTTGAATTGTCCTTCAGAAGTTAGTCCAATTTACATAACCAAAGTAAATGACTTTTTTCTTTCGACTGTTTATACTTTTTTTGTGTGTGACTTTTAAAAGCTTTAAGGGCAACAAGCTTAGTGAAATATTCTTAAATGTTAGCAATTATTGACATAAATAATAAATCCCAAGTCAAATAGCTGTATTAAGTGAAGGCTACCTACTCTAGTAAAACTTAAAACTCCCCCACATTCATGGATATTCACACAAACTCACAATATCCAGAAAATATTGTACATGGTATTATTAAATTGAGCAAAGCAAAACAAAAAAATTTGTCTTCTGGAAGAATTCTTATGGAGCCAATAAAATTAAGGAACAGCTTGGTCTTATATTATTGCTGGTAAATCATCTTGGTGAGCAGCTAACAGAATCTGGCCAGAGATAGCAGAGGAATTTTGTGTGGGCATGAGCATTAGTTTACTTTCCAAAATAATCCCATCTGGATGCATGAGAAATGTTCTATCTGTTTCAGCTCATTAGGAGACAAGATTCAAGCAAACATGCTCATTGATTTAACATGCTGGATCCGTGTGAAGTGAGTCATCCATTGCAATTTGCTCCACCAGGTTTGGAGATGGAAGATGACCCTCAAGCATTTTCTTAGTTGCCAATTAATTTATAGAAAACCATAATATTTTGTTGGCTGTCTCTAAATCAGGCATCCAAAGCAATTTAGAAACCTGGGGAGTAGGAGGAAATGAATGGTTGTAAGTTCAACCCTGGCTTACTTTAATTGATTTTTTTAACCAATGGGGGTCAAAGAGACAACATCACTAATTTTAAGTAAAATGGCCCTGTAATTTGGCATGAATCCTTAGTGTTCCATACTTTGAGTCTCAAGTCAAAAATAGGCTTGGAAAAAATGTACTTTAAATAGTTAGAAGTTGTACCATTTTCCCATGTAAACAATGTACACTTCCTGTTCATTTCTCCAGACAACTGACCAACTATTCTTTTCCCAAATGAATAACAAAAATCCTACTAAGCCCATAATGGACTGTACAGGAGCTGGGAGGAGTTACGAAAAAGGCATAACTCCCACCCTTAGGGTCCCCATGGCTAGCAGAAAGCAGAAATGAAAATGCTTGAAAACCATTTAGGTCCATTTAAAAGCTTCAAAGTATCAGCTTACTTTTAAGGGGCACTAATAGAGAGAGGGAGCTTAACATTTGCATTACTGACTTGGGCAAAACAAAGGAAATGAAACCATGAGCCTATTAGAAAGAACAATAAAAGACACAATCCTTCAGTATGTTACATATCCATTTTCCTGGAAAATGCCTGCTATTTTAACTTTCAGTGTATCTCTTGAAGCAATAACTCTGTTAATTAGTGTGTTAATATCTTTACAAGAATTTTCTCCATTTTGATTCTGGTTTTTGGATCCTTAACAATAGGTGGTGGTGGTGTGTGTGTAGTATCATTTTATACTGCTGTTAGAATTCTTTTCAGAATTCTGGGATAACGACACTGATGACTTTACTTTAACTCAATTGTATACAATAACACTACACTGATGACTTTACTTTAACTCAATTGTATACAATAACCCTGTACGCAAAACAACTCAAAATAGTAAGAGGATTGTAAAAGCATACATTTCTATATAATCAACCAAACCACTTACATTGAGATTTTTTTGGACCAAGTATTTAAATGGTTTCTCCCATTAAATTAGAAACGTTTATGCTTTTATCAAAAGCAAAGTTGATAAACTGGAGACAAATTCAGGGCCCCAGCTTGTCTGTTGATAATGTAAATTGCCCCTCAATCTGGATAAATTATCCAGTCCAAATCACTTTCTGTCCTAAACTGTCAATTCATAGTTTCAGTGTGCAGTTTGAGACTGTCATATCTACTACAAAAAGCACATTTCAGGGTGTGGAAGAGTTCGTACATGGTGTGTAAGAATAATGGCTACCCCATAATGTATATATGTATATGTCCTAACCCCCAGCACTTGTGACACACACACACAAACACACACACATATATCTCACAGAGCAAGGGGAATCAAAATTGCAGAGGGAGTTAAGATTGCTAATCAGTTGATCTTTAAATAAGGAATTATTCTGGATTATCTGAATGAGCCCAATGTAACTTGGCCTTAAGTGGGGTCCTTTAAGTAAGGAAACAGGAAGCAAGAGTGAGATCCAGGAAGAAGACTGAGAAAGACTCAATTGGCTATTACTAGCTTTCAAGATGGAAGGGCTACATGGGTCCAAGAATACAACTAGACTCTAGAAGTTGAGAAAGGCAAAAAAAAAAAAAAAAAAAAAGAAAAGAATCCTCCCCTAGGGCTTTCAAAAAGAAATGCAGCTTTATTCATACCTTGATTTTATCCCAGTGAAAGCCATTTCAAAAAGAAATGCAGCTTTATTCATACCTTGATTTTATCCCAGTGAAAGCCATTTCAGAACTAGAAAATAAAAATAATAAATTTGCTTCATTTTAGGCCACAGTTTGTGGTAATTTGTCACAGTAGCAATAGCAAGATAACACACTGTGAATATCTCTCTGGAATTTTCAAGGTGAGGTCTGTGTGTATTATATGCAAATATATAATATTTAATATGTACACACGTGCACACATATACAATTTGGGGTTTATATATTTGCAGTGTTATTAAAGCTAACTCTTATTTATTTTTTTTGTAAATGTGCTTGGTTTTCAGGAATTGATTTTTTTTAAAGATTTATTTAGTTATTTATTTATACAAGCATTGAGTACAGTCAGAAGTGTGGGAGGGTGAGAGAATTCACCAGAGCCAGAGCAGGGAGCAGAACAGACAGTCTGGTGAAACACACTGCTGAGGGGAGCAGCGGGCACGGCAGGAGAGGTCTGCATGCCATGTGGGACCCTCGCCGGTGGCCGGGGATCGAACTGGTGCTGCAGAGGCTGCAGGCAGATTTGCAGCCCAGTGCTCAACCGCTACGCCACTGGGGAGGCCCAAAATCTAACTTTTAAATCATGATGACAGGCTAAACTTTTAATTTGGATAAAGTTCTCACAGGTGATTCTTTTTGGGGTGTGTATAACCCAGAAATAGTAATATAAAATACTAGGGGAATCTTGATTTTTAAAACCAGAGGAGTGCCACATGACTGGAGACTCACCTCTGGGGAAAAACAAAGGCTGTTGGTTGCCAATTTCTTCAGGAATGTGTAGCTCCAGAGTCAAGCTGTCTAGTTTCTAACCTTGCTTTGCCATCAATGTGGATGATTTATTTAAATCCTTTTGGCCTTGTTGTGCTTATTTGTAATAGCCATATTATCTAGTTCATGGGATGATTTTGAATATTAAGTGAGCTAACTCATTTACTCTAAAGGATAGTGCCTTATATATAATAAACACTTAACAAATGGCATCGATTATTATTTTAGTTTGGTCTATTCAGCTCTCCATCCAAAACTAGAGTAATAAGTAGCATTTATTGACAACCTATATATTAAAAAAAAATGCCTTTTTCCTTCCAGCTTAGTCAGAGTATCATTTGCTTTTGGTCTTTTTCTGCTCCTGTTTACACATCAAGGCCAAAGCATATTTTAAAAATCATTTTTGTAAATATGTGGCATATATACATGATGGAATACTACTCAGTAGTTAAAAAAGTTGAAGTTTTACCCTTTGTGACAATATGGATGGAACAGGTGGGAATTATGCTAAGTGAAAGTCAGAACGACAAAGACAAATACCAAATGACTTAACTCCTATGTGAACTATAAAGAAACAAAGCAAAGATAAAACAAAACAAAAACCTTGGATTCTGACAATGGAAACTGAGGTTACCAGAGGGGGAGATAGAATGGGAGGAAAGGGTTGCAGGAGTCCAATGAATTATTGTAGAAGGTTGTAGTGTTTTGGTTGCAACCATGGCATGGTAACGCATTTGAAGAAGTGTGACCCTGTTCTCCTAAGATATATACAGTGTTGTAAATAACTAAATACTAAAATAAAAATCAGTCATGGTCCTTCTTGAGATTCTGAACAAACCTGACTCCCCCAGACTGAATATTCTAGAAGGAAGTTCTCAGAGGTTGTCTTCCATGTAAGAACAAGAAAGGCTTAGCATCCAGAAAGGAAAGGATCCATCAGAAGAGTTACAGAAGGGAATCCTCAGAATTATAGTGAAGAGAGATCTCAAGATACCAGCAGAGTATCAGAAAGAGGCAGGTCTGACATCTTTCCAAAGTGACGCTAACACAATAACTGATGCACTGAAGGTGTAAGTTTAGGGTTGAATCAATGGTAATTATTCATTCCATACAAAACCGAAAAGTAATAGTAATTCCCTTATTCTATGAATTCAACTGCCAAGAATATTTTCACAACCACAAAAGCGTATCTCTGAAGAGAACACTAACCAATATTATGATATAATTTCATCAGGAGAATGGGGCAGGGAGTTTGTTTATGTGGTCAATGAACCCTAAATCCTTATTTTCCAGCGTGGGAAATCAATAAATAAAACCTAACAGATTAGCACTGTCCACAACTTCAAAATCAACAAGTGGCAAAAATAAATGTGTTCCTTAGCCATTTGAGGGTAAACACCTAATGAAGCAGTTGAAAGTGGTTTCCACTGGAGAAAAGAAGCAGGTAGAGGAGCACTGAGCTGCCTTGCATCTCAAGAAGCCTAATACTACCATACTACGCTTTAAATTATACGCATGTACATAATTGTATTTGATAAACAACCTGATAAAATAGACATTTTACATTTAGAAGAAAACACCAATGTGCAGTATGTTTTAATAAGCACCCACACCACCCACCTCTGCTGAGTCCAAAGCCTTGATCTCTCTAAGAGTTTTTGCTGCTGCTGTTGTTTATACAAATGAGCCCTTGGGCCTGTATCTCAAGCTTTCCCGGTGGATTCACCGTGGTATGAAGAGGGACAGAAACTCGCATTTGCAAAGAAGGTCTTGAAACACTTCATCCCCTTAGCCCCCTGAGACTGACACCCACTAAAACACACCCTTACAATCAGATGTAAGGCCAAATATCTTGTCTGTTAATTGTAAGCCTAAATAAGGCTTGCTGGAAAAGAAAGATTTGACTTTTTATCTGAAAACAGACTTCTTTCAAATTTCCCTGAAATCTGAACTGATAATTCCCTGTTTTGAATGGGAGGGACAGAACAAATTTGCATCCACCCTTCAGACTAGACTAAAAAAGAGGGTTACAGAGAGTTAAGCCAAGAACCTTCCATACCTCAGCACAATACTTTTGTGACTTCGAGGGCAATGGTGTGAAAGAAAAGGTATGAACTTTTTCCTCTCTGCTTTGTGAGGTTAGAAAAAGAAAAGTGGGTGGCAGGGGGGCTCACCTTCATAGGGAACAGGAAGAGAGTAAGTGGCTACCATTAGTCAATCAACAAATACTGATTTAATACTCTACACTAGGCATTGGATGCCAACCTTATTTCAATTCCTGTGCCTTGCACTGTGCTTTGCAAACTGATTTCTCATTAAACTTACACTCACTGATTTCTTAGCCTCCTGAAAATATGATTCTTGTTTCATTTTCTCTCTTCTTCCTCCACCTTCTCCTCCTACTCTTTACCTGAGGGTGTTTCTTTTTCTTCTCTTTTTCAAATCTGGATGCAATATCTATATGACACACTATTAAAATAACCCAAAGCTAAAACAACAGCCAGACACTACAAACACAAGATAACAACAAGAAAATAAGCAGGTACAGTCTATGTTTTGTTGCAGCTTCCTAGTATTTTATCTATATTGCATCCAGCAAAAAGCAAACAAATAAAAATTTTCTCTAGTACTTCAGAAATACCATTCATACCCTTTAGAAACTTTGTGCTAGAAAAAAGCTCCCTCTTAAGAAACCATTTCCTTCTGTTCATCAGATAAAATTTATTTCATAAAATAAAGTTTCTGCTTCCTTATTATGATAGCCATTAAGTCTGGAAGAATTATGTTGTGGGCATCAAGGTGAGCTCGCTGGGGAATCAGGAATGTTCTCTGTAACCAAGATGGCTGGTGTAGGAACACAGCATTCTAGAAAATAGGAGAGAGCATTAAGAGGAAGCGCTGAACTCAGACTCTAGGTAGGCTTGAAAGGGGATTTCAGAAGTAAAATATACAGAAAGCAAGAAGAAGCGGTGAAAATGAAGAAGAGCTAAAAAACACTTTGCTCTGAATTCTCTTCTAGGACAGAGCAGTGCAAAACTAAAGTGCATTGGCCACAAAGTAAGGAAAACAGCCCAAACCATAGCTTTTTCTTGAATGACAATTTGCCAGGCACTGGATACACATTGTCTACAATTCTCGCAAGAAACCTGCTATGGAAGCATTTGCAACACAATGAAAACTTTATCTTTGTTTGTATGTTTGTTTGTTTGTAAGCCTTATTTATTTAGGCTTACAACTAACAGACAAGATATTTGGAATTACATCTGACTTTTAAGGGTATGTTTTAGTGGGTGTCAGTCTCAGAGGGCTAAGGGGATGAGGTGTTTAATGACCTTCTTTGAAAGTGAAGATTTGCAAGTGAAGATTCCATTTCAAGCTGCTTCATCAATGTGATTATGGTCATGTGGCTGTTACATCCCAGTGTCAGGATCCAAACTGGACCCATCAGATAGATTCCAAAGCTACTTCTCCTTCCACCATTCCAAAGTGACTTTGAGCATATAAAACAGTAATTCCAAAATGTTTATCAAGCTAATGAAGAAGCAATGCAATAAGGAGGTGTAGAAAAAAGAATTACAAAATAAGAAATTGCAACTATTAGATGGAGAAAATAAATATGTAAGATTTCGGTAAGGACTGTTGCATTTGTTGAAGAACATCACATCTGGAAGTGAAATTTAGTTGATGAATGGAAAAAGGAGGCCTATGAGTAAAGAAAATTTGTTAGACTGAAAAACTATTACATTTTTTTTCAGAGAGTGGTTGTTATTTCTTTTTTATTTAATTAAATTTTAATGAAGGTAATATTGGACACCCCCCATCAGCTATTACCACTGTAATACAGAAGCAAAAAATTAATAAATAAACCAAAAAATAAAAATAACATTTAAATGAGAGACAGACCAAATCCTTGATCTTCCATGTTCCTAAAACGATCTTAGATCTTAGATTCCGTAGGCAGAATTAAGATGATTTTCATCGTTAATGTGGTATAGGTAAACTTTGGTCTTTCCATTTCCTTTCCAATAATCTGTCTTTCCTATTGAGTGTTCTCTTCCTCTTTCATCATCCTGTGACCTTATTACCACAAGCGTCATCATCTCTGCCACGACCACCAATCAAGTCCTCCACAAATGCCTTTTCTGGCATCATGAGCTATTCTTCTAATTTGTGAGTTTTGAACATCATTCCAAGTCAATTCTGAGCCCTCATACAGCAATCTTGTCAAACATGGCCCCTGTCTTCCAGAAGTAATTTAATCTTCTCTAGTCTTACCCCCTCCATCCTTTCCTCACATTTCCTCTAAACTGTCTCCTTGCTGTTCCCCTTGTAATCTGGTTCCATCTCATATTTGTAGAGACTCTTCCACTAAAGTGCTTTCCCTTTTCAAGTTATAAAGTTCCAATGCAAATGCCACATTCTCAATTCAAAATGTCTCTGTTCCCTTCTCTGGCTTGAATTTCTATCTCCATCTCCTTATCTGCAAATTCTTTAAATTAATTACCAATTTGCTTTTACTTCAAGATTTTATACATACTACATAATAGAGCTTAATAAATATTTGTTGATGGAATGTGTTAATAATCAATTTTATAGTGCTGATCTTAGTTTAGCTGTAGGAGTTACAAGTCTTTCTTCTCCACTGGAAAGGGATCAGAGGTAACAATAATGCATATTTATATTGGCCTACCATTGTTTAGAGAAATAAATTCCAGAAAATAGAAATTCATTGTTGTTTGCCAATTCAAAATAAAGCTCTAATGCTGATGGAGGCTAGGTGAATGATTACTGGGAAAGGTGAAGTGTGAGAATATTGTTACAGCAGCAAAACTAGAAAATATGTAAATGACTTTTAAGATGTAATTGACCAATTGCCATAAACTTCCCATCTCAACTTGGTATTCTGAGCTCAACTAAGATAAAATTAAGCCTCCTCATAGATACGGAGAGGAGCTTAATGAGCCTTGGATCTGACAATGTGAAGAGGTTATATATCTTTCTCTGGTTTAAGAGGTGTGGCAAGAGAATGGTTTTCCACTTGCTTCTTCACTCACGTTCTCTGTGCCTTGCAAGATATACAGGCATTCGAGGGGTAACAGACCAGAAGTTGTCTGCCCTGGTGGGCACACAGTGGTCATTTTCTAATGGTCCCAGTGCCTTTAAACAACCCTCAATATTATGGAGTAGGAAGAAGCAAGTGCATAATGTCATGGAAAGCACTTGATCTGAAGAGTCAAGTCAAAACTATCCCAATTTGAATCCCAATTATTTCAGTTCTTTCTAAAAGGCACTCCACTTTTAAAGTTTCTGTTTCCTCACGTGAAAACAAAATGGGGATAACATTCCCAACCCCATAAAAGAATTTAACAATAAGTAGATAGATGGATAGTCTCTCAAACAACATCTAACACTTCAGGGGGATAAAATGTGTTTTCAACTTTGTCGTGAACCTTAATTGGACTGAATCCCATATTTACCAAATATAGAACCCTAACTTGGTGAGATCTTTAAAAAAAATACTGAGGTTAGGGTATTCATATCAAATATCTTAGGCTACCCAGACAATTGTCTTAATAAGTAAATCATAGATCAGGGCAGTAAATATTTACAGCAAATACAAGTAACAGAAAGCTCTATTGTGCCTTAGAAGCTAAAGAGTGACTCATGTGTTGCTGCATGTTCAGACAAAGTGGAGTTGAAGAAGAAACCACTTTTTACCCAGTTACTCAGCAAAGTTTTGGGAAAGAGGTGAAAATAGGGGAAGGAAGGGGCTGAGTTAAGCTATGAATAGGTAGCTTTTCCAGGAATACAGTATAAGGATTAATAAAGAATTAAGGAGTTGATTAACTCATTTAAAAGGAGAATTCATGAGAACTATAATAGAAATAAAAACAAAACCACCTGTGTTTGTTTTCCTGGTGTGTGCTTGCACAATCTCTTTGAGAGTCATTCTATCACTCATTCATCCATCCACCCATCCATCCATCCACCCATCCATCCATCCATCCATCCATCCATCCCATCAGTCACTCATTTACCAGGTATTTACTAGGAGCTATGTGTTAGGTGATACATGCTGAGAACATACAGAAATCACTACAGTGTGGCAGGATAAACAATCTCGTGACTGCATAAAGCATAAAAGGACAGATACATGCTATAAGACAATCCTCATTTTGTTCCTCTATATAATGAACTTGACTCCAAAACTATGGGATGAGTGATAAAACTCACTTTGTAATCTGGCAAATGTCATCAAACAAGGAACACTGCCTATTTCTATAGCACATCTGACATTCCCGAAGGGCTAACTATTACCTATGCATGAATTTATACATATACTTGTCCCCACAAGCCTGCAGACCTAGTCATGCACACATACACACATATAGCCACACACACACCCACATACACACACACACACACACACAGGACAGTACAAAACACTTAGGGAAATGTGGACATTAGAAAATTATCTTGGGAAATTATCATGGGACTAAGATCATGCATTAAGGTCAATATGCAAATAATTGTATCAAACATTTGCCTTTTCTATGCAATAACAATACTAAAATACTGTCCTTTAGGGGCTACACTTATCTTTTTCTGCCCAACAGTTGATTTTCTTTCCCATCTATGAACTAAAGGAACTTCTTGTACATTTTAAATATGGAAACAATGAGTTATTATGAATTTTTTAATCTGAAATAAAACCATTTAAGTGCTAAAACTACAAGTATCTCATCCTTCCCATGTTTTGAATCACTCATTTTAGATGTATTAGTCACATTCCTTCAGGCTGAATCTCATTTTATTAATTTCTGAAAATTTCTCCTCGTAGAAGGGCACCTGGAGCTCTGCAAGAGCATTAGAACAAGATCAGTCTGTTCTTAATGTGACAAATTATACGGTTTCTATGTGAACATTGCCCTTCTTCACTCAAAGTCAATAGCATGAGAGTTAAGATGACTCATGGTTTCCCGACACTGGTGGAACCAGTTTACTTCTACAGTCCCTTAAATACCATCAGAGATGAACTCGATTCTTCCCAAGTGCAAGCAAATTTTAGAAGATCACATTCAAGATATGTGATCTATCATTAGTAATATACATATAATTTTGGCAATAGAATTCTATCAGTCAAAATCAGAAAAGGAGCTAAGGAAGCCATTTTATTAACCTCCAATTTGTCCCCAGACAAGTCAATATTTAAACACCCTTATGCAGGTGTTTATACATCAAAGCAACTTGGTAATGTTAATTTTGGTGAGGAATCACATCTTGATGTCATAAAAGAACATGGAGAGGCATGTTTCAGAGCACAAAGGAAGCTGCAGATAGATGCTTCAACAGCACGCCAGTGCTCAGACTGCCTGTGAAGTCCAGTAAGTCAGACTGCATTTCCCTGCTTGATTGCTGTATTGACATTTTCCTTAGCAACCTCAAATTTTAAAACCACTCCATATGCTCTTCTTTTTTTTTCTTTTTTTTTAAAAAGGCCCTGGGTGTCAGAAGCGTGATCCAACATATCTCAGTATTTGTATATGTAAAAGCAGAAAGAGTATATAACATGGTAGAAAGAACATAGACTTTAAAGTCCAATGGAATTACATTTGGACCCATTATTTCACTTTCTCCCACCCAAATTTCTCCATCTGTTAAAAAAAATAATAATGTGGGCCTCCCCAGTGGCGCAGCAGTTGAGCGCTGGGTTGTGAAGATGCCCGCAGCCTCTGCAGCGGCAGTTCAATCCCCGGCTGCTCCCCAGCCACCAGAGGAGGGTCCTGCATGTCTCGCAGACCTCTCCTGCCACCCGCTGCTCCCCTCAGCAGTGTACTTCGGTCCTTCTGCCTGCTCTGCTCTCCGCTCTGGCTCTGGTGAATTCTCTCACCCTCCCGCGCTTCTGACTGTACCCAGTGCTTGGATAGATAGATAGATAGATAGATAGATAGATAGATAGATAGATAGATAGATAGACAGACAGATAGACAGACAGATAGATAGATCTTTAAAAAATAATAATGAGATCTATTTCACAAGGATTTGTGAAGATTAAACAAGATGATACACTTAAAGTTCTACCCTATAGATATGGATGACTATCCTCTTCCCTTTTTAAAACTAATGAAGGTTTTTTTTTTTCCCCACAAATAAGACTGACTAAGGACAACCTTACAATTTTTCAAAGAAAAAAGAATTTTTCAAAGAAAATAATCATCAAAGGACTAATGAAAGCTCTAGATCAAAGGCTGCCTATTAATATAGTAAGGGCCAAATTAACTCACTACACTGAGCTTGAATCACTGTATGGAAACCCTCTCCCCCCGACAGACACTGCCCTTAGTGGACTCATCCCAGATCTTGTTGCAAGTTCCCTACCCTTGGCAGTTGAGGCTAAAGATAAATTAGGATGACAGGAAGAGCCTCTTGCACAGTCCATCTCTAGCCCCTGACATCCCCCCAGTCTCCTGGGTTTAGGCAGTATGTCCACAGCAACCAGAGCTTAGTAACAGTAACAATAGTCTCATCTCCTTTCTGAAAGGAGGGAGTTCTAACTGTAGGAATAAACAAACAAGTTGCAGAGCTGGGAGGCAACCACGGAGTATAATGAAAAGTGCAGAGTGTGGGCTTAGGCGTCAGAGATGCTCTCTGCTGCTTCTTAGCTGTGTGCTTTCTGGTGTGTTTCTTAAGCTCCCAAAGTCCCAGTTTCCTCATTGCCCTATGGAGCAATAATAGATGCTAAAGAGTGTTATTCTAAGGATGAAAAGAATCAGGGCATGCAAAAATGACTGAACTAAGTTCCCAGAACCTGGGCTGCCTTATCGATGTCAGTGTCCTTCCAATGTGCATGGACACACTTACCTCAAAATCAGATTTCTGTACTGGGGGAAGTGGAGAGAGGAGATGGAAAATTAAAGATCATAAAGAGCAAACTAGGTACTAATAGTGGCAGTAATAAATTAAAAAGATGGGCAAGGAGTTAAGTCATCAGCCTAATACTGATTCAGATTTAGAAATTGGAAAAAAATAAGTTATTTTCAGTAACACCATGGAAAAGAGGAAATGTGATTTAAGGAAAGGTGAAAAAACTTCAATCTTATCAAGCCAATTTAAACCTTATCAAGCCAATTTAAACCTTTAGGAGACAGGACCTCCCTTGTGGCCTAGGAGTTAAGTCTCGGCACTACCACTGTGAGAGCTCACCACAGTGGCCTGAGATCAATCCCCGGGCAGGGAGCTACTCACATGTGGTGCAGCAGACGTCTCCTGTCTTGCCCGCTTCTTCCCTTGACAGTGTATTTCAGCAAATCTGCCTGTTCTGCTCCCCATTCTGTCTCTGGTGAATCCTCTCACTCCTCTCCTTCTCCTTTCCGCACCTCTGGCCTACACTCCAGTTCTTCTTTGCTAAAATAAATAATAATAATAATAAATAAATATCTTACATAAAGGAATAATTCTTATAAAAAAATAAACCTTTAGAAGGCAGACATAGCCCTTAAAAAGTTGAAAGTGAGACGGGCAAAGCAAGCCCTTATCAGGAAACTGTTTGTAGCC
Organism: Talpa europaea; assembly: GCF_964194135.1. NCBI lineage: Eukaryota > Metazoa > Chordata > Mammalia > Eulipotyphla > Talpidae > Talpa > Talpa europaea. Next base: position 114,384,233 of record NC_140072.1, on the reverse strand, counting down.
CTGAAGGCAAATCAGGGGTGTCTGTGAGATCCCTCTCTGTGGTTTGGGAAGAAATGGACTTGAATGATGTTATATGCTTCCAGGCTTGTTGAATTCACACCAATCTTCAAAAAGACAGGTGTTCCTAAAAGGCAACCTGTTAAAGGCAGAGGGTGTGGGGGGAGGCAATGGGAACTCTTCTATTTAATCATAAATTTGTGGGAATGAATATAATTATCATAACTAAAAGTTCCATGTGAAAAACCCTACTATGTCCTGGCCATACGCTAAACATGTCACTTGGGTTATATTCTTTAATATATTTAATAACATTTTGGGTAGATACGAGTTTTACCTTCATTTCACAGTATTGCTATGAAGTAATGTGCCCCAAGTGACACAACTAGTAAATGGTAGAGTTGAGACACAAACCCAGCTCCATCTCTTATCGAAGAGCAAGAATTTAATCACTATGCTGACTCTTTCTGAATTAGGCAAGAACAGTTTTGTAATAATTGTATTTTATAGGACACCTATACTATGTGTACACACATACAAACTTACACACGTGTCCTCACTCCCATCCCACCTTCCTTTTTTAATCATATGTTTCTTTTTGCCTCAGTTTTCTTATTAATTTGCTTCTGTTCAGTAGTCATTTTTAAGTTCTAGAAGGAGAGCATAAGTTTTAATAAACTCAAAAATTAGATATAAATTCCCTTACTGTCAAGTGTGAAACTAGCTCTGAAGCAAAATGCCTTGAATACTTAATAACATATTCCACATTTCAATATTGAGTACAGATAGGAAGTAGGGCATGTAGCACACCTTAAATGGTTATCACCGATAACTTTTATTAGCTCAATAGAATCAATTCCTTCACTCTGACATTCTGAAGGCATTGCATAAAGCCATCTCTGTGAAAGCTCATCAGTCAGCAAAAGTGATTAAGAACTTTACCATACATCTTATTCACAAGCACCCCTGAGAGCAGAGTGCCCACTCACAATGATTAGTTAGTGGGTCAGCCTGAATCATAAGAAAGAATGCACCTTACTGAATCACCAATTCCACTTCCTGTAGCACCTGGTTTTCCTTGGACCACTGCCATTAACAAACTGTCCCTGCCAAGGCCAATTGAACTTATGAAATTTGATAAGGTCACAACCAGATGTATTGTGGTAGTGAGAATCACTAAGTGCTGGTGAAATCAATTGCCATCTGAAACCAATACTACCTATGTCTCTATGGTTTTAGAAATGTATGGCCCTAGAAGTTCCAGGTCACCTAGACAAAGCTATTCTACCAATGCTGAAAAGCTTACAATGATATATGTCCTAATAAATACTGGGGGCTGTTACATTTCAAAACAATGGAGGTACAAAGTATATATAAATGTGGCTGTGGAACTTGTGAGTCATCTATCACACTACAGTTCTGGCATGAGAATTACCTGGCTGGCTAGACAGCCTGAGAGCCTCTCAGTGCCTCCTTCTCCCAAGACTTGACCCAGTCTGCTCACTTCCACCCTCTAGTTTAGTGAAGGAGCGCTCATCTGGAGAAGAATAGTCATTTGAATGAAAATATTTTTGAATCCTATTCTTGCTTCAGCTTGAGGAAGCAGGTAATGTGAGAAAGAGGTTGCCCAATTCCTACATGTTCTCAATTATCTTAGTGAATATATCACAGATGAAACCTATAGATTCAAACCACTCATATCTGCGCCAAAAGGTATGCCATCTCTCCTGAGTAGATTTATATTAATTCAACTCATAGAGACTGAGCTATAAATCATTTACAATGAAAAACTTAACTGTCAGGAAGGTTGGATTAATTAAGTCAGTCGATCAATATACTTTCTCCCATAGTCAAGCAATGTGAAAAGCCAAATTACCTGAAGGCTGCTTGGTGAGCATGGATGAAATCAGAACAAACGTTATGAGTGAATCTTAAGCAGCATGAGACACTCAGATAACAGAGAGGAGTCTTGCCAAGTCTCACCTGATAATTTTAGTGTCTACAACTTGATCTTCTAAGCTTCCACAGTTCATGAGCCTTGTTATATTCACAGAGACTCTCCCAGACTGGATAGGAAGCTAGGAAACAAATGTTTAAGTTTCCACATACTGAGTTATAAAGTTATGACCATGTCCTATTTCTCCTTTCTGATATTCCTGCTTAGTTTATCTTGACTAAAGTGTCAGTTTCTCCCAAACTCCCCGTTCACCATATATAGATGGCTAATCATATTCACTGTGTAGGAATTTTTCCATTTTAACCTTGAGGAAAAGTAACTAAAAAAATTAATAAGGTGACCCTTATTTCCAAAATCTTGAGGGACATTACACTACTGCCCGCAGGTATCAACATCAGCATTTAATTTCTAATAAGATCAACCATAAGAAAACTGACAAAAAAGTAAATGACTAGATTGTATCCATCACAGACAAGTTTATCTAACTATTTATTTATGATAAAATGAGTTATTTTTTAGGTACACCCACACATCACAAATTTCCACACAAAGGGAAAGTAATGAGTATATCCTAAACTATTCACATTGACTTTATCAATAAGTCTAAAAAAAATAAAAGGGAATGCTCGACCTGGACCTTCCATAGTGTTCACAAAGTTTTGGCAACTAACATTGTAACTCTAATTCAGAATACATTTCCCCAAAATCTTTTCTCAGGAATAGCAACTGCACTGCTAAGTGGGTCATGCTCAATTGTTCTGTCTGCTTCTCTTCCTGCTTTGTGGACAAATTCTTATTTGTGCAATCATGGCATTTAAGTACTAGAAGAGACCTAACAAAATTCCAGTTAAGCCTTCTGCTTTAACCCAACACCACATCAGATTACCCAGGGCTTACCTCTTCAATTCTTAAAGATTTCCTGAAGCAAAGACCCACAATTTCCCTACCTAGTAAGTTCTAGAGTTTAATCAAGAAGTTCTTCCTCGTGTGTAAACATAAGCTTTCCTGTGGCAATTTAAGCCCATTTCTATTTCTGATCCCTATTGAAACAGAGAATACTTGATTCTTTAATAAACAACATTCCATAGACTTGAAAATACTTAAGTTATTCCTAATTGCTTTTTCCCCCAGATTAAATTCCCCACAGTCCTTTAACATTTCTTCATCTATTTCCCAACATTTTAATTAGCTTTGTTTCTCCCTGGGAGCTTAACAAATTTTGTAAATACCAAATAAAACATGGTGAGATTCAACCATACTTATAATGGTCTAATAAATTTCCAATCATTTCCCCAAATAACAACATAGAGTATCTATAGCTTCTAATATGCTGACTTAGGCAAGAAAAGAAACTATCTGCAGTTGACCTGCCTCTGCCTCTGTCTCTTGTTCATCTTCATTCTAGGGTAACTGATGCTCAGAACTTTCCTCTAATATTTCCCCTTAACTTTAGTCTATTTCTCTTTCTTAGTTAAGAATGATCAACCCAAAGCTTATGTCCCATCCATCAAGATAAATTCCAAGTCCTTCCAATGAGTCAGAAGTCAGCAGTTGGTGCTAATCCAATTGTATAAACACTAAATCTTTTCTTTATGATCTCCGTGATCATTCCCATGAGCAGCTTCAACATAGTGAACAGATTATCATTACTATTGCATGTCTTCAGATCAGACATTAAATAGTGATTTTAAGAATCGGGTTGAGACAGAAACTTAATATAGAAATTTACAAGAAATAACAAGGAGATGTTTAGGAATGATCCTCAAAATGACAAGGAAAATTAAAAGAGAAGTGTTCCATTTTCATCATAATCTGGAAGCATTATTGCTACTTTCCATGAAAATGCTTGCCATAATAATTTATTGATGCTAAGGGCTTGGGGAATAATTAGGAATCAAAGATAAGAATGGAAAAGATAACATAGAAAAAGTTAAGCAATTTAATTCAAATAGCAAATCATAAGTAATAATAACACAACATTTTAATTAGCTTTGCTAATTGAATGCACATTGAATGCACAATATTTGTTTTTATTGTTCTAACTTACTTTGCTGCATATAATTCTCTTAAATGACCTGTTTTGTTGCAAATGGGGCAAATGCTTTTTCATGGCAATATGATACTCCATGGTGTGTATGTACCATATCTTCTTGATGCATTCACCTACCGAAGAAGACTTAGGCTGGTTCTATGTCCAGGTTATTGCAAATAATGCTGCTGTGAATATTGTGGAACTTTTTGGGGGTTTTCTTGATGGTTTACTATTCTGTGGATCATATAGACACATAACAAGAAGATATGTAGCTTTCCCTTTTTAAAATCTACCTCACAAATATATGCCAAGCATTTTTGTAAGCTCTTTACAAACACTGATTTATTTAATCCTCATAAAAACCCAATGAAGTTAAGTTATTATAAACCATGTTCTACAGATAGGGAAACGGAGGCCAGGAAGATTAAGGAAATTGCCCAAGGCCACATACCCAGAAAATGGTAGATTCAGGCTCTGATTCCAGATGGCCTCAGAGTCTGTTGCTAATTACTATTGCTAGGGTTGTCATTAGGATCAATGGAAATAACTTTCGATTGCCTAGCAAATAATAAATACTCAATAAATGATAGGGTATGCATGTTTGCTATGTTGCAGTGGTGGCAGTGGTAATTTGCTATTTTATACTAATGTTATTCTCCAACATGAACAGACCCACTGGATTTTGTTTGACTCCAAGGGTGTGGTAGGAAGTGACATTATCGATCAGTAGGTGGAGCTCTTTCCTCTCATTCTATATTTGCCCCCTCCCCAACTGTCTCCCCCACCATTGTGCTATTGGGTAATGCCAGGTGCATTAAATATTAAACTGAGATTCCATCCATGCTCTGTCATAAAATTTATTAAACATCTACAATAATTTTAAAAGTCTCTGTGTTTTATCATACTGCATTTATACAGAATCTACATAGAGTCTAGTAATGCCAATTTTGGTGCCTATTCAGTTGAATAAAGTTAATTGTCTTTGTTCTATAGGATGTACTGAGAATAACAAAAAAATATACTGTGCCTTGTAGGTAAGGACTATCAAAATATTCAACTGAAATAGTCACAGCACTTTTTGCTTTTTCACTTCAAATTGTGTTCATGTACATTTACAACTGAGTAAGGCAGTTCTAGAACAATTACACCCATTTAGCATATTAGAAGGTTAAGACCAGAGACATTAGATGAAGCTCAATGAATCAAGAAAAATTATTAATGGAACATGTAATTTTTGAATCTTTATCTAGTGCTTTCTATACCGGTTACTGATGCTCTAGTAGTAATGATTATTTCCTTTTTTCCCTCTTTCCTGTGTGCAATACTGAAACTCTGCATGACTATATCAAGAAGCAGATTAATCAGTGACAAAAAAACACTGTGTTTGAATCTACATCTACCATTTGCCAGTTATGTGAAGTTGGACAAAAACTCTTGTGTTTCTCTCTCTGCTTGGGTTTGGTTCTTTGTGGATTCTGATTGGATCTATTTTCATAGAATTTTTTTAAAGTGCTAATTTTCTTTTAATTTTCTCATAATTTATTTATTTGAGATAACACTGGCTTACATCACTGTATATGAGTCAGAGAAACAGACTCCATACCTACCCCAATGTGCACACCACCACCCCACCTACCCCAGAACACCCACATCCTTTTCTCCTACACCATTGGGCACCCTCCTGATTTGGTTCCCAACCAATTCCCCCTTCAGGGGCCTCATATTTGCAGTCATTTCTAGACTTTGTTTTGGTTAAGTTGTCAGTTCCATAGAATTGTTGAGGGAATAGACAACATAATCTAGATATAGCATTTAGAGCAATCCCTGGCTCTTAGAGAATATGCAACAATTGCTAAATGTATTACTAGAAACTATCTTCCCTCTTCTTCCTCCTTTTCTTGCTCTAATCATCCACAAACATTAATGGTGTGCCTGTATGGAAACAGATAGCTACTGAGGTAGATTCCAGAAATATGAGATCCAGATTTTAAATTAGGTTTTCAGCTATCAATTCCAGTACCATAAATAGAAAAGACCCAGCCACAAAACAATAGGGAAGTTCAGGAAGGAGAAAAACTACTCTCACTAATGTGTTCAAGTTTTCTTTTCCTCAGTAGAATTTCTCTCATTCATTCAACAAATGCTTACTGAGCTCATACTCTGAGCACAGTGCTAAATAGAGACATTAAATATAAAGGTGATTCAAACAGATATACATTTTACCTCCCAACAATTAAAACGTAATTCAGAAAACAACAAACATAATAAATAATTGGTGTAAGACAGAGAAGATACGGTATAAGGAAAGGACCAATTTCTTTCTCAGTTCTTTTTGCAGTTAGTATAGCCAACACACTTATTAGCCACAAAACACTTATAAGACACCGCAGTTTATATGTTACAATCTCATGATTAAGCATTTATAGGAGCATAGAAAATGATCTAGAATGAGAAACTGGGTAAGTGGAATGAGATGTATTTTTATTTGCTTTTTTCTTTGTAATGCATTAGAATTAGAGAAAACTTTGCTAAAAAAAAAAATCAAGTGTCTTCCAATCTTTTGCTTGGAAGTTCAAACAGTTCTTCAGGCAGGGAAGTTTAGTGTAAAGAAAATGAATGAGGCAGTCAAGAGACTTAGCTTGCCCATGAACAACTCATTTACTTCTTGTTTTTAATCATTTTTTAAAAAAGATTTATTTATTTATCCATACAAGAACCGGGGTACAAAAAAAAAAAAAAAAGAACCGGGGTACAAGCCAGATGCATGGGAGGGTAAAAGGATTCACTAGAGACAGAGGGGGGGACAGAACAGGCAGACTGATGAAATACACTGCTGACGGGAGCAGAGGGCAAGACAGGAGAGGTTTGCTGTGCCATGTGGGACCCTCGCCGGCCGGCCAGGATCAAACTGGTGCTGCAGAGGCTGTGGACAGCTTCACAGCGCGGCGCTCAACTTCCTGCGCCACCAGGGAAGCAACTCACTTACTCCTTAAAAACATCAGTTTGTTGCCTATAAAATGATAATTGCATTGTTTTGATCACAAGGATGCTAAAAAGTTACAGTCAATAGGAATGTTCTATGGATTCTACGGAAAGTGGAAAGCTATATAAACCAAAACTATTGGATAATGCAGAAAAAAAGACATAAGATGGCAATGATAAAACAGAGGTGCTGACTATTAAGCAGTTATTCCATATTAGCATCTATTTGTGAACACTGCTCCAGGCAAGACACTTGAAATCTTATTTCTGGATCCTCCTAGCACCTGAAAACATGCTTTGTACCTGGTAAAGATCTGGCTACACTCATCAATATTGGAAGTTACAATAATTTTCAGGAAATTTAGTAGATTAAATAATAATTCAAATCAATTAAATAAATCTTTAAATAAATATAATCATTTAAGTCTACTGTATAGAAATAAATTTGATTTTTATTTCACTTCGAAGTAACTTAGTTACTAGTCATTTACTCTTTTCCCATTTCTGCCATTATTTTGGGCAACCCATTGCTCTCTACACCTTTCTTTTACAACCACAGAATGTAATACACTGCAGAGTATATAATTTTAAATAGTTACATTTTAAATAGTTACATCT